>NC_137881.1:20427104-21120637 GCF_963924005.1 Protomyctophum bolini | reverse complement strand
TTTGTGGATGGCAAGGTCACCAGCTTAATTAAGAATGGCGAGCGGGGGAGTCAGAAGTCCACTTCCTCTCTCTTTTCTCCCTCCCTCTCGCCATTTATCCATCCATCCCTCCGTGCCAACCCTCCCCTCCCCCTCTCATTACCGCCCCAACTTTTCACAGTATTCCAGCCAGTGGTGGAAAGTAACTCAGTGATACGTACAGTAGCTTGCGTTGTTCGTTCAGTCAGTTATACTGGAGCGGTTACATGCTACAGTATGCTCATGGGTCCATGCAGTATTACAATTGTACTATGCACATGTTCCTCATTTGCCATTTGCTGCCGTGGCAGTCAGCTGACCAATTGCCGGGTTATTTAAGCTCACCTCAGTCTTCCTGCTGTCATCTGTCCCTGGACTGTTGGTATCCCCAGGGGGGGAAGAAACATTCTCCTAATGTTTTATGATGGTGTTTAATTGTGCTGAGCAGGGAGAAAAATGTAGCAGAGCCGAATGCCAAGATAAAATATTATATGCACATTTGTATTCATTCTTAATAGATATTGGTTAAAATCTATTGGTGAGTTATCTGACTGAAGTACATTTAGTACCGTCCGGGGGCAACAGCTCCATGCAGAGTAGCCTGGCTATTAGCCAGGCTGCACGCAGAGAGCGCCAGACTTCCCTCTCCACAGTATCCAAGACAAAAGTTGCAGGGCGCAAATTGTGATTGGCCAGAATGAGATGTATGATGACGTATGATGATAATTGTGCCCCTCACTTCACACAGGTGTGATTTTGTATTGATATCGATCAAGCTTATTGAGCCGGGTTCTTATCCAGCCCACTATCGAGCATTTTCTCACATTTTGTGGAAAGACGGGAGACGACGGTGAATGAACAGAACCAGTATCTATTACTAGGGTCTTCAAATACAGTACTTTTCGAGCGGACATAAGGCAATTGACCTTTTTAGTGTTGAAACTGTAGTGTTGGTTAATGTGTGTACCACCACGTTATAAGCGTAATTTTGTTTACCCGGGTAGCGCTAGTTGGCAGGTATCAATACACTTTTAGAGCGACATGTGTGTGCCAGGGCGGGTGATTTGATCGCTTCTTGTCTTGATTGTTTAAACATGACGTCATGGGCCGCTATTCTCGATAACAGGCTTGATAAGCCCAAAGCTTATTGATACCGGGTACTCAATAAGCTTGTTATCAGCTTTCGAGCTCCATCCCTAAATATTAGTAACTTAATTCTGGGGGATCCCGACGCGTTCCTGGCAGATGTTGTAGATATAACACCACTCCAACTCCTCCTTGGAGTGGTGTGAGACCTGGGGGTCTCCTTCCAGTGGGACATGCTTCGAAGACCCCTCTAGGGAGACGCTCGAGACGCATCCTAAGCAGATGCCCGAACTACCTATTAATCTGACTCCTTTCCAAGCGAAGAAGCAGCGACTAGTCTCTCAGATTCTCTCACCATGGCCTCAGATTTGGAGATGCTGATCCTCATCCCAGCTGCAGTATATACTCGACAGCGAATCGGTCCAGTGAGAGCTGAAGGTCTTGGATCGATGGTGCCATCAGGACCACATCAGGCCACGACTGTGCCTCAAAAACCTGTCCATGAATATCACAAAGAGGATATTTAGTACTCTACCTAACAAATGAACTGCTCGTGGCGGGACGTTCAGCCAATTAGAATCCAACCGGCAACTGCTGTAAAAATGTTTTACCCCACTACACCACAATTACAAACAAACTTTATTTAGTTACTTTGTAGATTTTGATTATTATTACAAGACTTACATTAACCACTTCAGCCCTATAATATATGCATATATTATATGCAAACATTTCAGCCATTTGAAAATAGCCAATCTGCAAGCTCACAATGTGTCACGATGCGACACATTGTAGCTCTGCTATTTTCAAATGATTCTTTTTTTAATTTGAGCATAATAGCAGGCAGCAGCATGTCCAGGGGGTGTACTTGCTGTACTTGATGGCATACATATTTTATTTTCCTGGTTTGAATCGCTTAAGCCCTATTTTATACATACATACATATATATATACAACATCACAATGCACCAGTTGCACCATATTGTAAGCAATGTTTGATTTTTGAGAATCGTCACAGTAATTATATTTAGACAGAATGATTGTGATATTAGATTTTGTCCACGTGGGCCAGCCTTACAGTATCGCAAGCCATTAATCTCACGCTTACCTACCGTAGGCCTGTGGAGAATCACAATTCATGTCGAGCCTGTTGAAGAACGACAATGTGAGCAAGAGAGAGCGAGACATTGAGGGGGGGAAAAAGAGAGATGTCTGTTTTTTGTCGTATGGCGTACTTTGCAATGATAATGACATTATCGACATGAATAATGCAGTACCTACAACGACCTGCTTTTTTCCACTCTCTCTCTCTCTCTCTCTCTCTCTCTCTAACCCAGTGATTTTTCACGCTGCCGCAGCAGTGTAATGTACTGTCCCCTAGTTCACTCTGCTGTGAGAACATTACAATATGAGATGTTCTTAGCTTTTCAACCGCTTTGAGGGCATTTCTCTGTAAAACTTGCCGCGCGGGGGTTTGAATACTGATTTTGTAACTGGGATCTTTTCCCCCCCCCGTTCTCTTTCTCTCAGCTCTGTAGTTGCTGCAATGCAAATGAAAATATTGGAGTTTGGTTACTTGCCTCTCTCTCTCTCTCTCTCTTTCATTGTGGTATTGACCCAGTACTTTCATTGCCAACGTCGGGGGACAGCATGAAAAGAGGGTCACCAAAGTCTCCTGTGCACCATGCTCATTATTTGTCTGCCTTACTGAAGCTGTTTGGGGGAATGTGGGGTAATGAAACACCATGCGCGGCCAAATCCCACATTGCAGGCTTCCTGCACTCTACTCAAATCCCCACGTGCGTGCGTGTGTGTGTGTGTGCGCGCTCTCACCGCGTGCACGCGCCTTTTCTTAAATAAGGGAGACGTGTTACCAGTGGTCTTTCTGATGCCCATCTGTGTTGTACCTTAAAGATGGAGTGCCATGATTTCTTTCCACCCTAAAACATGATCATCAGGTTACTGTTATATAAGGAGGAAGTATATTTTTGTGTACAGTATTTGTTAATTTAAAATGTCGTTTTTATGTGGACACCCCACGTTCATTGGTTTGCCTGATGGGTGGTGATCCACCTGAACTTAAGCCGCACCCACAGCTGTAGTTGTACAGTATGATAAAGAGGGAGGGGTTAGGGGAGGGGCTGATAATGTGATGTCACTATATTACTGTTTTTTTCATTGGCACGTTTGACTGTCAAGGGTTCAGCCTCCAGGAAGAAACCCCAAATACAAAGGGAATACATCATTGCACATAAAAACGACTCCAGGGTGTCTAATGAAGTACTGTCACCTCATACACAGACCTCATCCTCAGACACATGACAAACTGGAAAAATTTAAATAAAATTATTCTTTAAGTAAGTCTCACTGGGTCGTTTGCCGGAATACCTCCCTGGTTTAATGCTCACTTTTTCCGACCATTTCCTGACTAAGTATTACCACAGACATATTGTGTGTGTGTGTGTGTGTGTGTGTGTGTGTGTGTGTGTGTGGTTTTCAAGTACCATTATTTATTCAGTATTTGAGCCCCTGCAGACCCCAAAGCTAAAGAATATTTTGTTATCGTTGGATAAGATGTCCACAATTCCAGGCTGCATTGATGTGGTACCATTAGGCGAGATAACAGGCAAGCATTGATCTTGAGAGAGTGTAAACACGGGTCTATTTGGTTTCATTTTACACTCCAAGAGTTAAAGATCTATGAGGGTCCATTTGGTTACCAACTTTCCATCATTTAGCTGCATGGGGACCACCTGGAACCCCGTCAGGGACCACTGGCGGTCCCCGGGGACCACTGGTTGAGAACCACTGCAAACGGCATCACTCACCGTTGCCAATGAATGCTAAACAACAAGAGCATTCCTTATCAGAGGTACTGCCTGAATGGAGCAAGGAAGACATCCTTGTAAATGAATCCGCACCGCACTGATGGGTTGTAGCTTCTTTCTTTCTTTCTTTTTGATTGTCTTTGAACCAAATGAGATCTGCTGAGCAGCTGGAGCTAATGTGACTTTGAATTATGTATCTTTTACCGAGTGCTGCTGCTGTGCTCTGAAGTAACTAAGTACATTTATTTACTACAAAAGTACAATTTTGAGGTATTTGTACTTTACTTGAGCGTTTCAAATTTCCAGTACTTTTATTAAGTAAGTAAGTAAGTAAATTTTATTTATATAGCACCTTTCACAGAGAGGACTCACAAAGTGGTTTACATACAATAAAAATACAGAACAAGGTAACAAGCAGAACAATGCAGATAAAACATGTGCTGTACAATTCAGCTCAACAGGACAACAATATGATCATCATAAGTACATAATAAATCAAAGGTAGGTTAATTAAGTTGAACCATCCACAAATGCTTGTTTAAAAATAAATGTTTTGAGGCTATTTTTAAAAAGGAGGAAAGAAGGAAAGAAAGGAGGAAAATCTCAGTGCTAGTGGGAGAGCATTCCAAAGTTTGGCTGCTACGGCCTGAAAGGATTTGTCACCTTTAGTTTTTAGTTTAGTGGAGGGTGGGTCTAATAGACCCTGATTTGCAGACCTAAGGGCCCTTCTGGGCACATTACTTCTACTCCACCACATCTCAGAGTTAAATATTGTACTTTTACTCCACTACATTTATTTGAAAACTCGAGTTACTATGTTACTTTGTAAATTTTGATTATCATTACAAAAGATACACTAACCACTTCAGCCCTATATACATTTCGGCCCATTTGAAAATTTATTTTCTAAAGATTTTGAACTTGTGAAATGGTACATTTAGTACTTTAAGTACATTTAAGTATTGCCGATACTTTTGTACTTTAACTTGAGCACATAGTGTATACGGGACTTCTACTTGTAACGAATCTACATTGCGGTATTCATACTTTTACTTAAGTAAAACATTTGAGTACTTTTTCCACCACTGCTGATCGGCGTGGGAGTGAATAGAGAAACTAACAGCTCTCTCTCTCTCTCTCTCTGTGTTTATCTGTATCTGTATGGTCTCAGGAGATGTACTCCAAGGGGATGATCCTGGCCAGTGCGATCAGACAGGTGAGGGGACTCGGGGACAACAAGTTTGAGGTCGTCACCTCCCTCCGAACCTTCATCTTCCGCGCAGAGAGAGAAGGTAACAGAACACGGAGGCCTCCCCCGGCCACTGCATGCCCGCGCCCTTTTTTTGTTCCTCCACCCATTCTTATTTCATGTTATTTAACAGTATTATTTTATTTTTTCCTGGGTGCACTCATCTGTCATTCTGAGCTTGTGGCAGGTGCATAGACCCCCGTAGGCACAGACAACAGTGTGGGAGCACAGTGCGCTCCATACTGCAGCCTGGCACGCCGTCTGTCTGTCTGTCTGTCTGTCTGTCTGTCTGTCTGCCATTCACTGTTTCTGTGTACCCCCACCCCCTCCCCCACAATGTGTCCTTTACTTTGTTCTCTCATTCCGTGACTCCATCACTCCTCTTTCCTTTCCTTTTCCTTTCCCTCCCTCGTCCTCTCTTATCTCCATCCATTTCTTTCCCTCTCTGTCTCTCAATAGTGGACAAGCTTGAATATCCTCTAACCTAGACACCTCGTTCAGTTCATTGGAGCGACATGTATAGCGACACATGTCGCTCCAATGAACTGAACGACGCCATTTTGAGCTCCAGTTTGGCGCCGCCACGGCACGATGACGCTCAAAGTGACTCTGCTAATAAACAAACTGCAATGATTTACGTTTGGACACTGACATGTGATGTCTATGCACGATTGTGACACATAGTTCAGCAGGTCACCAATTTCAACGTAACACCGCCTGCAAGCTGGAGTGAGCGAGTGGCCGAGATTTAATTAATTTGGAGTATTGGAATTCACCATACTGTATAGGTCTCGCTACTCATTGAAATGAAAGGGGAGAGAGTTAACTGGTGACATGTTTGTCATTCCTAACACCTCATGTCTGCCGTCAGATGGCAACTTAGAAGGCAGCCGGATCAATGTGACATTCCATCAATGTAGCTCCCGCTACCGGCGACTTCACAGGACAGAGGAAAGGTTATATGCGAGATATGAACCTGCTTTGGACTTGAGCGGTGTGAATGCATTCATTTTTTCCCTTTTTTTCTTTTCCAACATATTTTCTCATGGTGTGATGTTGGAAATATCTCTGGCTACCACATCAGAGAGACCTTTAAAGCCAGCTATCGCAAGCATTGAGTTCCGATGAGCTGTTATTGCAGCTGTCAATAGTTGACCTATAACCATCATATGTATTGAGTGGAAGCGCATAGTTCTTGTTAAGGTCAGATGGGCAGCGTTCGGTTTTTGTAGAGGAAACCTCAAAAAAAGGCCCCTCCGGCTGCCAGTCAATAGCTATGACATTATATAGCAGTGGTTCTCAAAGTGGGGTCCGGGGAGCCCCAAGGGTCCTTAAAGGTGTTCCAGGGGGTCCTCAGCAGAATGCTTCATCTAGCATCACAATCTGTTTAACCATATTTTATACTTTTAAATAGCCAATCTACAAGTAGACTATGGCTTTTTTCTAAAAGTTACGGAAAACTATTTGGAATTATTTTTGATTTGTTTAATAACGATAACCTTCTCTTAAATAGCTGATCTACAAGCTCAAAACGCATCGTGGTGCGACGCGTTTTCAGCTTGTAGATCGGCTATATTTTATATATTTGAATTGAAATCCTGAAAAAATGTGGCATTTTCTTTTATCCTGAAAAATAACCTTTTTATTTAGTTATAGTTATGTTAACTTTATGAACTAAATCCAAACACATTGGACATACAAAAGCAGGTCATGTTTGCATGTTTGGAATTGTAACAGCTGGAATCAATAATACTGTATATCAGTATTCTGAGGGCTGCATTAAGTGAAGGTGCCGCCAGTTGCCCATGCATGGCATATAGGGCTTCACCATACTATTTGACTGTTTGCTACAACTTCCCTGTAACTTTACTGTTATGAGACATCAGGAGAATGCTTCATCAATCAGTCTCCCGCTGCGCAAGGCACTGGGGAATGCAGTGTACCCAAAATGGCTGTCAAGCATCCGTCTGAGCCATAACGGGAGTCAGTCCAACCGCTAAACAATAGATCTAGAGTGAGAAAGAAAAGTTCCAACAGCTGTCAGTGTCAGCGCTGTGCTCCAGTTGACTTTTCTGGATAATCTCTGACAGCACTTTCGGTGTGTTTACTGTATTTGTAAGTTACAGTATAAGTTCTCAAACCTTTCTGGCTCAGGGCACCTCTATAAATAAGTTTTTTGTTCCATCCATAGCACCCCTAAATAACATTGATACTTTCTAGCACCTTACATTCATTTTGTATTACGGTAAAAAAATTGATCTATACAATATAGCAGATCTACACATACAATGGCAGATTTACACGTGCAGACAACGCACTGCTGTGAGCTTATAGATGTGGTATATCTTTGACGAAAATATTTGGAAAGAGCACACCAAGGTCAATGCAACTCTGGTCTGCTTTACTAAGTATAGCGGTTAAACTGAAGTGATGTGGTATGAATTCCAAATATTATCAAAGTATTCGCTCTAAACTGCCTCCCCCTGGCCAGACTTTTTCCACCTCTGCCTGTCAGTACAAAGGTCTCTCTCTCTCTCTCTCTCTCTCTCTCTCTCTCTCTCTCTCTCTCTCTCTCTCCACTATAATAATATGACAGCCTGACCACGGACTGCCTGCCTGATTTTTGTTGTGTGTGTGTGTGTGTGTGTGTGTGTGTGTGTGTCTGTGTGTGTGTGTGTGCATCAGTCATCCCGCTGTCAGCCCCGTCCTGATCCCTCATACGTCATGCTCAGCCCGCCCTGACACACGGCCTCTCCCTCCATGTGGAGCCGCAGAGGTCCAAATTGAAATTTGAGTTTGTTTAAAAAAAGAAAAGATAAATGGATGGACGTACGATTTACTGTGCGCCGTCAGGGGAAGGCCAGAGTACCGCGGGAACCTTCCCATTGCTCAAGAGGCCGCTCTCTATACGCTACTGTACGTCCTCCTGGGCCTCAGCCTCTTGCTGCAGAACCATTGTTGTACCTTTACTCCACTGCAAAAATCCTCCAGTTTTCTGAAAGAAATATTTTCACGATTTTTCAAAAATAGCAGACCTACAAGCTTGTAGATCTGCTATTTTTCAATAGCTAAATTATAACATGTTTAAAACACCAAAAGGGATTCCCTCCCAAAATGGTTAAGTTGTACTACGGTAGTTGCTTTGTAGATTTTAGATTATTATTACAAAACATACATGCATGCATGAACCACTTCAGCTCTATTACGTTTTGGACTTTTGAAAATAGCCGATCTACAAGCTCACAATGCGTTGCAATTTTCAAAAAGATCTTAAAACATATGAAAACATTGATACGTGACATTCTGCATAATGAGTACTTTTGCCTTTGGTTCTTTAAGTACTGTAAGCGTTTTTTTTTTTGGTTAGAGAGAGAGAGAGACGTGTGTCAACAGTTTTGCAAATAGATAGCATGGTGCCTACACTTTAATTACGTATGAATTGATTATCTTTTAACATACAGTATATTTTTGGTATAGTTTTTTATTCTATATTTTCTCTTCATCTGTAAAAAAAGAGCAGCGGTGTAAGGTGTGGAGAGGAGGAAGGTAGGGTGGGGGTGGGGTGGGGTGGGGGGGACTTGGCCTTGTCACCTCATACATCTTTAAACGGGCCAGCTCGCTTAGTGACAGAGACTCATCAATCTCTGTGGGTAACATGGGAGAGAGAGAGAGAGAGAGAGATATGTGGGAGCTGTTTGGGAGATGTAAGGGATTCGAGGAGGGGGGAGGAGCGAAGGCGAGAGAGAGAGAGAGAGAGGAGACAGCGAGAGAGACAGAGAGGGAGAAGGAGAGGGAGAATATGAAAGAGTGATGATGGAGAGGAGCGCTGAGAGGCATCAGACAGAGTGGTCGGAGACAGACAGACAGGAGGGATGGAGGGAGGAGGGTAGGTGAGGCAAGGAAAGGCTAGTTATGAAACAAAACCCTCTCCACGGGAGAGAGAGAAAAAACAACAGTGTAATGGCGAGGTAGCAGGCAACACACAGTGGAGAAATGCAAAGGGCAGGGAGAGAGAGAGAGACGTGGGTGTGAGTGAATAATTGAAGGCCACTGTAGAGAGAGTGCACACAGCTGTCGACTGATTCACCACGTTTGGTCTGCAGGTGGCCCCTTCCTTCCCTCAGGTACAGAGAGGGGAGGGGCTGAGGAGTAGATGATGAACACCGGGGAGGGGGGTGTATAGGGGGAGGTGAAGAGAGGTACAGTAAACAGCTAGCCTCCGATGGTTCGCACGCACACACACACACAGACGCACACACACACACACACACACACACAGACACACACAGACGCACACACACACACACTGACACACACACACACACACACACAGGATCAGCTTTGATTTGTCCTCTCCTCCCACTCACTCAATCCCTGCGGGTTCATTTAACTCCTATGCCTGGTGGTTTTTATATATCGTATACTGTATGTGTACTGTAGTGGTTGATATCTGGCGGTGTCGCGTATACCGGAAATAGGCTTAGATCCGTAAGCTATAATAATAATAATAACTCAGGCATTTAAAAGTAAAATATAGTATGGACCCAAGATATGCGATGGGGAGATATACATACAGGAAGTGGGATGGCAAACAGCGGGAGGTGGAATGATGTTTGTTTGTCTGCTTGTGTGTGTGAGAAGAAAGCTATTATAGAAAAAAGAGATCCAGCCCAAACAACAAAAACAACCAATCCCAGGGCTTTGTGCTTTCTTCACCTATAACGTTAGAACGGAGTCTACGTGGGCAGCTTTCCCTCTGTCGACTGCTCAGCAGACACCCCCCCCCCCCTTCTCATCTCATCAGCTTCTCTGTGAGGATTACTGTCTCTCTCCCTGCCCCCCTCTCTCTCTCTCTCTCTCTCTCTCTCTCTCTCTCTCTCTCTCTCTCTCTCTCTCTCTCTCTATCTCTCTCTCTCTCTCTCTCTCTCTCTCTCAGCAGCATTTCAGTGTTATTGCATTCACTTAGTATAAAAACATTTGCGACAAGCAGCAGCAATTTATTCGAATGTAATTGAATTAAAGTTAGTTGCTCTGTTTATATAACAGTATTTCTATGTACCGAGGTCTCTCTCTCCCTCTATCGCCTTCTCTGTGCTCCGCATCGTTGCTGTCGGGCAGAAACCTCTTATCTCTGCATTCTGAACTTTTTGTTGTTGTTTCGAAACAATCAAAAGTAGGAGCAGAAGATTTTACTCTCTCTCTTCAATCAAAAGTCTTACAGAGTTACAAAGGGTTTTTCACGAATACAAGTTAATCGACTTTCAAATAGATAAGCAATCATTTATAATAGTGGATCAATAGTAGACAATATTATAAATAGGATAAATAGCTGAGCGTCACGAAATAACTTAGAGTGGTGTGGTTTCCCAAAATAAAATGGAGAGACAAAAATGATAAACTTACACTGCTTGAAAAGAGGAGTTAACGGGCAATTATGGACACTGTATTTTGCCCGTAAACCTCAAGTTTAGCGGTCATGTACAGTTAATATACGGTAATATACAGGTGTGATGGTATTGGAAAGTTTAACGGGAGTTTCCTGTAATTATACACATCCGTATTCCATGCTTTTTGCGCAGTGTTAACCTAACTAAACTAACAACAGACACGGTGAAAAGCTACAACTAAAACCTAACGTTCCTTCCCGAAGGGAACTAACATAAAAGGAAAAGTAGTCATCTCAAAGTACAACAGCTAGTGCCTAGGTTAGTGGTGTCATCATTACACAAGTCATCTCAAAGTACAACAGCCAGTGCCTAGTTTAGCGTTGTCATCATTACACAAGTCATCTCAAAGTACAACAGCTAGTAGTGCCTAGTTTAGCGTTGTCATCATTGCACAAGTCATCTCAAAGTACAACACGCTGAATGGCGTCTTTTATAGGCGACTCATTTTCAACATTTTACCATGTCATTAATATACCTTAGAGGTGTTGTGTGTTTCCTAGAACTAGAGGTCTGAAAAAAAATCATTAACATGGTGAGTCACATCTTGATGATGTCATCAAGATGTGATTCACCATGTTAATGATTTTTTTTGTTAATGATTTTTCCAGGAAACACAACGGAGGTGATTTTTTATTGTTTCCACACAACACCTCTAAGGTATATTAAGGACATGGTAAAATGTTGAAAATGAGTGGTATTCCCCTTTAAGTAGGTCGGCTTTGGATGTGCAACAACACCATCGTATGATGGGGGTGCAAATCAGCCTTGGTCCTTTCAATAACGTCAAAGCTTTCAAAAGAAAGAAGGAAAAAAAAAATATATATATATGTTTTGAATCACCGAGTTTAGGGTCACCCTGCCTTCCTTTTATATGCACACAGGGTTGAGAGGCAACGTTCACCTGGCGTGTGAAACGAGTTGCACAGCTCTGTTCAAAGTTGACATGTGATCTGTCGGTGCATCAGCCGCCCCCCGAACATCATCTTAATCATCACGTGCCCTAGAAAAGCACCAGCGAACAAACGCACCTATGACGTACACACACACACACACACACACACACAGTCGGGCAACGTGCCCACGCAGAGATGCACCTGTGAACTTTCCCTTCAAGGATACCTATAACGTGTGTTTTTTGATTCATGTGCTAAGCTTACATCATGCGTTTGTGCAGTAATATATATATTTATACACTATCTGGGTGTGAGTGCAAGGAAAATGTTTGGCTGCACAGTGCAGTGTGTGCACGCCTGCAGACTTTTCTGTGTGTTCACGTGTTTGTCTGGATTTGTGCGTCTTCTCCGGGAGTTATTTTTACCGTCTTCTCCTCTGTATCTCTTAACCACATGGGGGTCTCTGCCTTAGGTTGTGACCAGGCCTTTCTCTTGAATGTATCATTCAACGCCTATTTGACGTTGGGCGTAAAAGAAAACCCATGACATGCTTCTCATAAAGAAAGAACGTCGAGGATGAAAACACAATAACGTCGAGGAGTTGTTTCCCCACAACAGAGAAACATGCCATTTGTGCATGATGGCAGGCGGAGGGGAAGAGGCGAGGGGTCGGAAGGAACGGAAGACGCTTGAATAAGTGAACAGGCAAATAAGCGAAACGCAGGGACAGGTAATGGAAGAGTCAAGAGTGTGGAGAGGGAATGGCGCGGTGAAGCCCGCTGATGTAAAGAGCGGTCAATAATTGAGTAGGTCACTACATTATTGATCGGCTGCCCTGGTTTTAATTCATTAGGAATAGGAGGGGGGGGGGGGGGGGGGGGGGCTGCAGTGGCAGATCCTGAAGAGCTGAGTTGGTAGATATTTGGGGTGGTCGAACATTTTGGATGAGTGGTAGAGATTGGGACGGGGAGGGAAGGAAGGTTCACTCACGCATGCGCCACGCATCAACGCACTGGCACGCACCGATCAACACATTTCAGTAACTGCAGTAGAAACAACAAGAAGGGGTCGCGGGGAGGGGTCACGGGGTAGTGTCGGGACACGGCGGGTGACGGAGTAGCTCCCCCTCTCCTCACTGGCGTGTGTCTGGCTGGCACCGCCCACTCCATTACCCCGCCAGTGAGAGACGGAGAGATCTCGGTCACAGACACACCCTCGTATGTCTCTCTTCCCCCAGAGTTGATCTGAGCTCGCGCAGCTGGCTGACTATCCAGGAAGATAGTCGGAGGAGGAGGGGAGCTCCTGTAGTACATGAATGCCAAATGGGCAGAGCAGAGCGCGGTTGGAACTTGTAACACCAGCAGCGTTCGGGGTTGGAACCATGTCTCTGTCTTGTCTGTCTGTGTGTGCGGCTATAATGCACGTAACTCGAGAACCGTTCGCCCCACGACTTCAAATTCGACACGCGTCCCACACAAGGGGCCAGTGTCATCGCTGTCATTGTCAAAAACACAAGATATATATAAATAATAATAAATACGACACTGGTATCGGTATTCTGTATCGGTATCGGCTAACACAGAAATTGAGGTATCGGATCGGAAAGCGAGAAATGTGTATCGGGACATCCCTACTTTTAATGCATTGATAGCATTCAAAGCGGGTGATTTTAGCAACAATCCAGTGAACTGAATCCAATCCAATGATGTGCACAGCGGAATGTCCCAGAATGAACTAGAAACTCTGCTCCCATTTGTCACACATCTAAGGATAACAGAAATTCTCACAGCACTACTAGTCCCGAAATATGACACTTGAAATATTAAGGGAAAATTAGATCCAATGCTGTTTTATTTATGAATGGGGCATGCGTTTGTAGTCGCACAGCAGGCCAAGTCACATATTGGCTAGTTAACATGTTTGTTTTAACGAAATAAAGTGGGAGAAAAATCCACCCTAAAATGCAGATTATAGCCTTGGCACTGGGGGTAGTATTTTGCCATGTGTATCCAACCATGAAGCCATTTTCTAACTGAGCATTTTGCTAGACAAGGCCAATGTAGAGAGAGTGTGTGCGTGTGGCACGTGTGCGTGTGTGCGTGCTTGCGTGCGCACTGAAAATGGGTTAATCCAGAGCGATTTACATTAAGCAAGAACAACGCATGGCGATACATCCTCTATACATTTGAAAAGATCACCGTAACAGAGCAAGACTGCTGCTCGCTTAGGCGCACGGACAGCCTCCCGGGACCTCGCGTAAAATCCCCCCCAACTCCCAGTCCCGCCTCAATGTGCGATGTTTACAAGAAGCAAACGTTTCCTTGCACTACCTTAATTTACTGTTTTTTTGACTGGAGAGTCATATTTGGACAGCAGCAGCTGCCTGTCATAATGTCACCCCCCTCCCTATCTATTGGACAGGACTAAGATGTTAATGTGTCACCAGATTTGACTGAGAGCCTGCCATCGCGCAAATTGTTTTTGTTTTCAAAATGAGTTAAGAGCGGACTCTTCACATACTAGCTCATGTCTGAAATAAGTGTCAGAGCTGAAATCGACATGTAAATATGAAATAAATGCTTAAACATGTAGCTAGGTGTAATGTTAGAGATCACAGAAGTGAACCTTTCAGGCCTGTTTTCTCAACCCTCAAGCTGTTTTCTGCAAGACATTACTCTCTAAGCCATATCTCCAAAACTTGTGGGCAATTTGAAGCTACGATTCCCTGCTTTCATATGATTTAGTCACATATTACTTGTTGCAATCTCTGCGGTTCTACAGATCAATGTAACCCGTCTCCCCAAATAGCCATCTTCGGAACCCCTGCTGCTGACCTGCGCATAACCTCCAGACAAGCTAGTCGGATTGCATGCTGCGCTCTCGTTGCCCGTCGCCAAATCTTATTTCACTGGAAACCACCGCCAACCTCATCTTGGCTACAAGATGTTACGCTATTCCTCACATTTCATCATAATTCTTCAACTACTTACAGCCATTCATCCCCTATAACAGTGTTTCCCAACCTTTTTTGTCCCAGGGAACACTTTTCATAGCCCTAAAATCTCGGGGAACACCTGGGGGGGGGGGTGTATATATATATATATATATATATATATATATAAATATATATATATATATATATATTAAATATATATATATTAAATATATAGTAAAACGTAAAAGTAAATATACTTTTAAAAACACACATGACAGCACTCATCAAATAACTTCAAAGAGAAAGAAAAGGACAGAGACAGAGCCTCAGTTTCAAAAAAATTGCTCATATGAAATGTGAAATGCCACCTAATCCTTTTCCTTTCTTTATTATGAGCCAACTTGTGAATGCTGCATGCTTTTATTGTGAAGGGTCTCAGTTCTCACAGCCTGCTTATTTCCACGTGCTGAAAATAGCTGATCGACAAGCTCACAACGCGTTGCGTCCGCAACGCGCTGTGAGCTTGTAGATCAGCCATTTTCAGCATGCAAGCATAACACGTGTACGACGAAGAATAAATCAGGCATCGCTGCGCTTCTGTGAAGGGAGGGAGATATATTTTGTTGGCCGAACGAGGCGATCATGTTTGGACATCTATGGAAAGCTATTTTGGACAGCTATTTTTCGTGGCACATTATGTTTAATCACAACAACGTCACGTTTACTTTACCTCCTCAGTGTTTGGGTCGGGACTGTGTGTGTCTGCCGTCTACGTGCATATGCACTCTGCGCGCTCCAGTCTTTCTGGAGGGAGCGAAATGTAGCGTCTTCTGCATGCATCTAAGCATTAACATTTCAATGGCCGAGGGTCGTTAGAGTCTATTGTTCCGTGTTGTAGTTATCGCATGTCTAATGGTTAGACGTGTGACAACAACGACGCAACAATAGGAAGCCTGCAGCTCAATAGCTTTTGCTTTCGGGGGAGGGATAGTGTTAATTTAGTTAAAATCAGGCGGAACACTTGGAGACATCAAGAGGAGCACCATAGCTCCGCGTAGCACAGGTTGGGAAACACTGCCCTATAAGAACCCAGTATAAATCCCCTCCTCAAACACTTTCTCCCCTTCAATGGGGGCACGGGGTCGCCCAGCAGGCTGGGACGACCTATACTCGTGTCAATTAGAGGCCAGACCACACTGTATATGGTAACTGAACTCCACACTGTTTTTGATTTCTCTTTTCATTCTTTTGTCTTTGTATGTTAGTTTATTTCATGTGCGATACCAGGTTGTTGCTGCTTTTTCATTCTATATACTATATTATTACTTGCGCAAGCAGAGTGCACAAGTACTGCGATCGACTGGATATGTATGTCGGGGTATGTATGTCGGTGTCCTCTCTTGTTTAAGACCGTAGCCCAATCAGGGACGAGCATCTCTGGCAATGTCATTATTAACAGTTTTTGATGCCGGGATTAAACGAGCGTCTTCCAGGCTAGACTGCCTATGTTTATGCCTAAGTTACCTTTGAACAGCCAGCGCACCGACCGCTGAGTTGCTTGTCATGAGAATCCACGTTAAAACGGTGTAATCGCTTGTTGTAGTGTTGAAAACTATTCCAATGTTCAGACCACAACAAAGGGCAGGACGGGGCAGCCGCGCGCTGCTATGCAACTTTCCTATTGTAAACAACGGGGACTCCATTTCCCATAGCCCTTTGCACGTCGGCACGACAGACCTTTTTGCGCTGACGTCGTCAAAACGTGTCTCATATCCCCCTCTGTCCGGTGGATTTCCTGTGTGACTTAAAACTGATTAAAACGTGGATTAAACAATGAAAACATAACTCTGGCAACTCGAAAATCGCAGCGAAGGTGTTCTACAATTAATTAACTCGGGCAAATCGTGAATAGTAGTAGTCAAAGTGTTAACAGCCAATGAGGGACCAGTATTCCTGGTGATGCCAGTGGTGATGTCATTGGCATCCCCAAGGGTGATGCCAGTGGTGAGCGCACCTCATGGCACGCTCTGCTTGTGGACAAGTACTTGTGTTCAAGGCGCAAGTTGGCACCTCGACAGACTCCATTTCTAGTTGGTCATGAAATCGCTATTGTGATGTCCGATATATATTCTGTTATAAAGGTGAGTGCAAGTTTACGTATTTAAGTATTCTGCTTGCGTGTTAATTCTGATGATAGACCTGCCGTATAGACCAGGGTTTCCTGAAGTGGCATCCGGGGACCCCTAGGGGTCATTGAGGGTCCCCAGCTAAATGGGACCCTTATGGGTCTGTAACTCCCAGAGAGTGTACAAATGGAACCAAATGGACCTTAACGAGTCCACTTGGTTCCATTTGTACACTCTCAGAGTTAAATTTACTTTGATTTTACAACATACATTGGGGGTCCCAGAGATAGAAATGCCATAATATAGGAGACCGTAGCCTATATGAACCATGAAAATGGTTGAGAATCACTGCTAGAGCTGTAACAATCTTCTCTTATGGGGGTCCATGGCATGTATTTTCAAATGGGGGATCCGCAGGCAAATGAGTATCATTTTTGGGGGTCCTTGACATGAACTAGTTTGAGAACCGTTGGTATATAGTCTTATTTACACAGAGCACTCTGCGGTGACAGAACAGCAATGGCAACAACAACGTCCATGTGAGAGCCTTTGGCCTAGTTCTTCAATTCATGGCCGTCCAGAAATACATTTCCTGGTGGGGGAAAAAAACAGAAACTGCGGGTTCTGTTGCGAGGGCCTGTATGACTGCGCCATTTGCATTGCAACTCTATTCATGTGTGTGTGTGTGTGTGCGTGCGTGCGTGCGTGCGCACGCGCTTTGTCACTTTTTAGGTCTTGAAAAGTGTCTGTCAAGCTCTCAGATGGTGAGAGTGTTTGTTTTTTGGCGTGTTTTACCTTTCAGCAACTTTTATTGCACTGAACATTGTTGTCAGACGAGGCTTTCCGTGGCCTTATCTCAACCTCCCTGGCAAAGCCCAACTGATAGATTGTAGTTTCTATAAAAGGTGGCATAAAATGTTTCTTTTCTTTCTCGCTCGCTGGCTTTTTTCTCTCGCCTCTCTCTCTCTCTCTCTCTCTCTCTCTCTCTCTCTCTCTCTCTCTCTCTCTCTCTCTCTCTCTCTCTCTCTCTCTCTCTCTCTCTCTCTCTCTCCGTTTCTCTCTCGTTCCCATTCAGCTCTTTTGAGCACTTTGTCGTGTTTATCTATTGTCTGTTGTTTGCAAAAAAATAATGTGTGTCAAGATGGATGCCTCGTCTAGCGCAATCCAAATCTTCCTGGCGGTACAACAAATGCAAGTAACCTGAACCGGAACCTGACCCCTTTCCGTCTGTCTTCATTCCCTTCTACCTTTGAGCGCTTGCCAGGCGCTGCTGCTGCAGGTCTATGCTGTGTATTCTGTGCTTTACAGTCATTTAGAGTCCCTTGTGTTTCCACGTAGCTGTTTTTAATAGCGCGGTTTGCGTTGGCTGGTAGGAGAATGAGCCTTTTCAACCCCCGCTCTTGTCCCGTTTTGTACCGTATAAGGCTATAAGCATGTTTGTCAAGTTCGAGACTATAAAGGCAACAATAACAATCCCCTTAGTGGAAATTGTTTGTTAAGGCGCCATGTTTCATGCCACTGACGTCTGCAATGTACAATCGCCACGCATGCGAGCACGTCAAAGCACACAACAGATCAAGGTGGCGCTTCCTGCGACAATCAGCGTGAAATGTATAGTCCTGGGGAAATGTTACTGGCACATCATCTCTCCCTGCCTTGGCATGCAATGCTGTGTTGCAGCAGGTTGAGGGTGACTCCCACCGTGCACTGCTCATGGGCTCCAAGTCTCAGAGAGGCATTTCTCTCTAGACTTTGAGACAGTATATCCATTTTCTTTCTTTTTTCTTTCCATTTTCCAAGGACTGGAAATGTGTAAATGTACCCTATTGTGTCTCGCCTGGTGTTTCAATTACTGGTCTCTTTTTGATATTTGCACCTTGGAAGTGCATAGCAGTCAGTGTAGCTTAGTGAAGGGATGAAAAAGTGATGATTAAACAGAATATGTGATTGAAAGCTTTATGAATCCCTGATCTCTCTCTCTCTCTCCCTCTCTTTGTCTTTCTATACACACACGCCCACACATACTCGTTCACACACCCGCTCTCTCTCTCATTTCTCTCACTCACACTTTCTCTCACTTACTACACACGTGTGCGCGCACACACACACACACACACACACACACGCACGCCACACACGCATTTTCACAGGGGAGCGCCAGGAGTGGATGGAAGCTCTTCAGACGGCGTCGCGCCTCCCCACCACCACCGCCGCCACCCGCTGCTCCCACAAGCCCTCCTCCTCCTCCTCCAACGTCTCAACACTCGCATCCGCAAACAAGCGCGGCGCGCTGGAGCTGCGCGGCTACAAAGGCAGAGTGCTGGTGTCCCTGCAGGCGGGGGGGAGCCGCGTCAGACTCTGCAAAACAGAACAGGTACACACCGTGCACGTCGCCGCCGGGACTTCCTCTCTGCAGGATGACTGCTTCCTGTTTCTGAGGGTGGAAGCGAGGCTTCATTCAGAAGTTGGCAGATGTATGTTATGACCGAGATGAGAGATGTTTTCTCATGAATTTGCAATGGCGTGCGTTGTGTGCGTGCGTGCACTCGTGCGTGCGCGGGTGTGTGTGTGTTAATTCATTGAGTGATGGTCGATACGGCATACATATAATTTCAGAGTGTGTGTATATACTTTCACCAAACAGAAACCAATTCAGATTCTCTTCTCTCTTCCGTCTTGGTACAGACATATGGAACACGGGGCCTCGCAAAAGATATGTGGCTTTAGCTTAAGTGACTTTTCAAGTTGATAGAATAGATGTATTATCAGCCCCTGAGGGGAATATGTTTTGCACACACACAGAAAGAAAAAGCCCCAGCGGTGCACAATAACGACAATAAACTTCGACGTTGCACGCGGCGCTCACTCGCCGGATCAATTACGACGCGGCTCATCCATTCATTACGCAGAATTACACACGCCAGTTCATCCAGGAGTCAAAAGCATTAGAGGAACATAATGACGTCGTTAGCAATCGGCATGCTAACCGGTGTGAATGAGGTGGCAAATCTGTTTTATTTATGTTTGCGGAGAGAGGGACAGTCTGGCGGGGTTATATCTTAGGGGCTCGGGGCGATATATTAACCCGTTCTGGGCGGATCTATAAGCTACAAGCTGAAAATCTTTCAATATATATTCATTCAGAACAAACGTTTTTGACGCATATCTTTGCTTCTGAGAGGTCCCTGGAACAACTTATTTTCAGATGGGGGTCGGGGGGCCAATTACATATAATCTTGGGGGTCCTTGACAACAACAACTGAAAACATGCGTTTTTCTGAAAACTGTCAGGATTTAGAAGACATTTTGTAGAATCGTCCTCAGGTCTAAATGGGTTAACACACAACACACACACACACGCGATAAATAGCATTCTGCGCATGGAGGCTTTTATTCAAAGCACCGCACCGCGCCATTAGCGCATACCAATTCAGCATACAGTCCCGTTGGGAACTGGAGTGCTAAGCCTATAGCTCTGTTAGTGCCATGCCGAGGCAGCATGGGAGGGGGTGTGACGCTAATCTTCCGGCCCTGCTGCGCTGCATCTGTGCCCACTTGGAAAATGGCACCCGGAAATAGCTGATCTACAAGCTCACCGCAGCGCGTCGTCGCACCGGTGCGCTTTGAGCTATAGTACCTTTTTTTGGGGGCCGAGCGCGACACACACACACACACACACACGAGCGTGCACGCATGCATCTGTCTGTCTCTCTCTCTCTTTCTTTCTCCTCTTTGTGATCAGCAGAGTTTCAGTCGACGTCTCCCATCCCTTCCAAGTAAGACGGAGATAGTTCGCTCCCCACCCATAGTTATAGTTCCCCCGGAGCCATTTGATGTCGGTCCAATTAAAGTCCTGATGGTCCTTTGCTTATCTCAATAGCATCTGTTCTCTCCCTCCTCCCCCCCCTCCTAGGACAACAGCATCATCATCATCTGAGACACTCTGTGTGCGTCTGCATGTTGTGTGTATAGGAGTTCCTCACGTTATTTGATGAAGCGCTGCACGCTTTGCACCCCCCCCCGGTGCCCGCCCGCCCCTCCGGTTGTCTCCTGTCGTTCCGTTTTAATTTGAATTTCTTATTTATTTATTTGTTTTCACCATCGCTCCTCCTATGCTGTCTTCGTTTTCCCTGTTTGGCTTTCATTGTTTTCTTCATTAGCGTGAACAAACAATCTCTGTTAGAATTCTCTTTTGGGTATCACTCCATGTCAGCAAATTTCCACTCCCTTGATCAGAGAGAGAGAGAGAGAGAGAGAGAGAGAGGGACGGGGAGGGGGAGGGGGAGGGGGGAGACGAAGAGAGGGAAAAACTGTGAGGGAAAGAACAAATGAATTGTATTGTTTCAGCTTATCCCTGGCATAAATACAGGAGCAGTGAGTTCCCAACAGGGGGAAAGGAGAGAGGCAGATGCAGCATGAAAGACTTGAAAAGGAGAGAGAGAGAGAGAGAGGAGGGGGTGAGGAAGATGAAGTGAGCGAGGGCCGTCTGAGATAGAAAGCAGCGTTGTGGTTTGTTAGGGAGGAGAAAAAAGACAACTGGAAAAAAAAATGAGCGAGAAGGTGATGGAGAGAGCAAGAGGCAGGGAGAAAGGAGGTAGACTGCTCCGCTGTTCAAGTTCAGTGGAGTGGAGTATTTAATCTCAAATGATGAACGAGCTATTGGTAACACACACACACACACACACACAGACAGACGCCTGCATTCCTCACGGACCTTACGTCCTGCAATGGAGCCCCGTTTAAGGTCATTGGAACACCAAGGTAAAGAATGTCGGGAGGGACACGCACACGCGTGCGCGACCAAAGTGTGTCGCCCTGCTGCACCCAACCCTCCCGACTCAAGCACACACACACACACACACACACACACACACACACACACACACACTCGCACACGTACCGTACCTCTTTTCCTCAAAGAATGAACGAATGTACAAACGGTCGTAGACTGGTGGGAAAACCCAGCCTCCATTCGTCATATACATTAGACGTGAACCGTTCCGTGCTGTAACATGTTACAGTACTTAGGTCGTTAACCATATGGACCCTATAGTGTCCCTATTTTTGGACATGTGATAATGGCCTAATACATTCTGCGAAAAATAAGAATTATTGACCCCCCCCCCCCCCCCCAAAGCATCAAGGGCATATAGGGTTTAAAATGCTTACGTGATACTTCTCTGAAAACTGATCCTAACATGCACCATTCATGCCCCGGAGCAAAGCTGGCTCCACATGTACCCTATAGGCCAAGCCTCGGTAACGCATGGGTATACGCAATCCGCTCTATTGAGATACATTTTTAAATGCAAGAGTTGCGCCGGTTGAATGACTCTAGTTTATATTTGCCATTTAGTGACTTGGGGGGGCTGGTCTCACAGGTCTGGCCACGGTGCCCTGAATAGGAATATGGATAATAACCAGGCTTTTAATGAATCCGCCATCATTAGATCTATTGCCTCCGTCGTTTTCACACTCTTCCTCCACAACAATCAACGGTCTCCCCCATGGCTGCCAGGCACTTGTCTCGGAGTTAAGGTGTTGGATTTATGACACAGGTGTGGTCCCCCCCTCCCCCTGCACCTCCTTGTAGTCCTCCATCTTTGTTCTTTATGTTCTTTTAGATTAGTTTGAAAGATTACTTTGACTGGTGAGAGAAAGGGGGCAGAGAGAGAGAGGGGGGCATGCAACACAGCCAGGGACCAACAGGACATTGTTATTGTGTGGTTTAGTGTGCACTGCACTGTGTGGCTGACAAAGGCGCTCCCCTTCATCATCTCTCGCATTTGTCTTAATGTCAGATCAGAGCTAAAGATATTGACCTTATCAAAATCTAAAATCCAATATTCCCGTCGTTTTGGCATCGTATAAATATACCGGTGCATTTTACTTGTGAAACTTTTGATTTAAGTTTTTGATTTGCCCACGAATCGAGTCGAAACCAGAGTTAATAGGCATTTACAACCACGTGTCGTTTCAACATGGATTTGTTTTCTGTGTGAAAGGTTTGAACTTTCAAAAGCGTTCATCAACTTTATGGCGTACCAATGCAGTGCGTGAAAGAAATATGTATTTGTCCTGCGCCCGATGCCCTCTCTCCGTCTCATCTCTCTTTTGGAGTCGCCACCTCCACCCGTCCTCGTTGCTCCTGTGGGGCGATCTGCCTTTGGTTTTGGTCAAGCTCAAGTGGTCGTGCAGACGTGGATTCACGGGTCTGAGCACGGCGTGACGCGTGACGGCGGAGGCAGCCGTATAGCTGAGTGGCTAGAGAGGCCATCTGGGAATCGTAGTTTGACCCTTGACTCGCCCAGTCTGTGTGTCGGAAGTGTCCCTGGGCAAGACACTTAACCCATAACAGCTCCCCCTGTGAGCTCACCCGAGCTAGCTGGGGGGGGGGGTAGTATCCATCCCATAGAGCTGGCTACTACATGACGTAATCTTCAAAAGCCATGCATGCATTGGGAGGGGCTGTAGCGCACATCAAAAGGTAGGGCGACCTTTATTAGCCCTGCAGTGCAGGAAATTCAGCTTCGCTCAGCCAATGGGTGCTCAGATGGCCATGATGAGCACTCGGTTCTGAGCTTTAAGTGGCTTATATACGCTTCCCCCTTTTTCCTCTGTGAGCATCATCATCATCAAGTCATTAGGTGAGTCATTCTCGCCTCTGCCTCGCCAGCCTCCATCCCTCCCTCCATCCCTCCCTCCCTCCAGCAGCCAGCAGACTAATTGGCCGGGCCAGGGGGGGCTGTGGCACATATTGGGGCGAGGTAACGACTGGTGTGGGCCGGCAACATCCAGCTCTCTAATTGGCTGCCTGCAAGGGATGTGGGTCGTTAGGTACAGCATGGCCCACCGCAAGCCATAGCCTTTCCTCACGGTGTGTGCGTACACTCACATGCAAATGCACGCACAGTAGTACACACACATACACACACACACACACACACACACACACACACACACACACACACACACACACGTGTCAGGTTTTACAGGCAGTATGTTAATGTGTGAGTTTGTTTGTATGTGTGCCCAGACAGCAACCAAAACACAGGATGACTGCCTGTTGGCATGGGCATAGTGTATAGTTGTCTCAGACACACACATGAGCACGCACACACGCACGCACGCACGCACACACACACACACACACACACACACACACACACACACACACACACACACACACACATAGTGTACACCCCACTTTCTCATGTATGCTTAACCCATTTAGATCTAAAAGAAGAAAGTTTCTATGTCAGTCTTGCTCAACCTTTCTCATGTCAAGGACCCCCAGAATTGGCTGTATTTGGCCGCGGACCCCCATCTGAAAATATGTGGTTCCAGGGAACCCCCCCCCCCCCTCCCCAGAAGCAAATATTTGAATTAAAATGTTCGCTCTGATAAGAATATATATTCAAAGATTTGTACCACATTTTCACGATTTATTAAAAACAGCAGATCTACAAGCTTGTAGATCTGCTGTTTTTCAATAGCTAAAGTATATCATAATGCTTAAAACACCTAAAGGGGTTTTTGTCCTGAATGGGATATGGGCATGTCCACACACTGTGTGACACTTTTTTTCATTTTTTTTCATGAGCTGACCAATCACGATAAATTGTCTACAGCTGTCTCCAGATTGCTGGCCCAACCACCCGGCCTCCGCGGCAGGTCTTCCCATTTCAAATGAGCTTTGTCCAGACAGAGCTCCTGGAAAACAGGTCGCGGCGACATGCCCCCGTGCCGCTATCGGCCGCGGAGGATGACAAAATAGGAAAACAAAAATAGTTTGTCCTATAGCTGTCTGATGGCCTCTCTAAATCGTGTGGGGACGACACAATGCACCTTTTCTGTTACCAGGAAAACAAGAAATGACTCAAGTCATTATATATCAGCTTGCATTCCATTCGCTTGCATATTGTACCTTAGTGGGGCTTTCTGTAGTCGCGTTTGAGTAAAGGCACGAGCAGCAGCATTCTAATTCAACTGCAGTGTTTTAGGGCAGTGGTTCCCAAATTCACATTAATTTGCCCCGCGGACCCCCATTTGAAGAGATATGCCAGGGACAGATTGCCAGATTTTTGCAGCCTATAGCTGACTCTGTGTTTGCTACAGACTAAAGCTTTGACACAACTCAATTTCAAACAGTAGTAGTGGTACTTTCGAACAGATTAACTTAGAGTAGTTAGATTAGAATTCAATTGTAACTTTTATTTTATGTTAAGTAAGTTGGAGTTTACTTATAGGTAGGTTTAGAGTATTTTGGTTCCAAACTATCTTTTAGCTGGGGACTCCCTGGAACTCCCTCAAGGACCCCTGGGGGTCCCCGGACCCCACTTTGGGAACCACTGTTTTAGGGAGAAGCGTGCAAAGATACAATTAGAGTAGTCGAGTCTGTTGAAGAAAATGTATGGACACATTTTAAAATCCTGCTTTTTCAGACATAATTCCTTTTAATCCCTGATATATTCTTAGGGTGATTGTAGGCGCGACTTTGTAATCGCCTTAATGTGGCTGTTGAAATCCAGGTCTGATTCCATGACTATACGCCAAGATTTATGGCTTCAGTTGTGTTTTTTAGCATTATGAATTGAAGCTGAGCACTGATTTTTTTTAAATTGTTCTTTCATGGCTTAAACAGTTCAGTTTTGTCTTTGTTCAATTGAAGAAAATGTCTGGCACATACAATCTTCGATTTGTTCAAGGCACTTCTTACTCAGTGCTTGTATTGAACCATAGTCCCTTGTTGATATGCTTATGCAAAGTTTTTTGTAATTTTTATCACTTAACCCAGTGGGTATGAGACTTAAAGTAAACTTGGAGGCTCATTGTGAAATGGAAGTTTTAGGGTTTTTTTGTTCAAAGGTGTTTTTTATTTCTGCTGCCTTAGAGAAACGCTGCCATGATTTGAAAAGTACAAAACTCAAAGCAAATATTGCAACAACACAGAACTTATGACTCAAGAAACGTCCTGCACTCTTTCAGTGGAATGGCTCCAGTCTCTCTGTCAATCGCATGATAAAAACCATTAGACTGGCTGACTTGCTTTTAACCCATTCAAATCGGAAAATCTGTGTAATTTTATATTTTAGCTTTGGCTGTTCAAATATAGCATGTCTGCAAGCTCACAGCTCACTGTGTGCTGCGCTGCAAGCTTGTACATCTGCTATTTTTGAACATTTTTGAAAAATCTTGAAAGCAATTTAATAATTTAGGGGTTTTAATTTTAATGTTCTCTTATATATAAATTTGGGGGTCCTTGGCACTAGGGATTACTTTTTTCATCTTGTGTTGTTAATCGCAGACACCTCACTCTGCACTTTTGGGCAACTCGATAGCAAACTCCACATGCAATAGTGCCCTGTGTTGGATATATATAGTTTCTCTCTCTCTCTCTCTCTCTCTCTCTCTCTCTCTCTCTCTCTCTCTCTCTCTCTCTCTCTCTCTCTCTTGTCCTGCCTTGTAGCAGGGAGCGTCAAAGTCCCAACTTCAATTGTCTGTCTGTCTGCCCCCCCCTCTCTCTCTCTCTCTTAGTAAATAATTGACCCTCGTAATGGTGAAAATGTGTAATGATATGATGCTTCAATTTGCAGTAGTTTGGAACATTATTCTCATTTTTCTGGAGGCCTGTATCTACTTCACACTTGACATGTACCCCAGCAGGCTCAATGAGACTTTGCGAGACTTCGCGAGCTCCATGCAAGAGCGATACGTCGCACTTTGAACAAAATGCCTCAAATCATGAACGCAGCCTGCAATTTACGTGAAATCTTTCACAGACTTTCCTACTAGGCTGAGGAATATATCCCACCCTTTCCACATTGGCCTGTTATAGCGCCACCAACAGGTGGATTATTGCACACATTTTTGGAACAAAATGCCTCAAATCATCCAATTGCCATCCAAGGGGTAAGAAGAAATGGCGCCCTTTTCACATTGGCCTATTATAGCACCACCAGGAGGCCACAACCTGACCTGCCCCGTTGGAGACCTGTGCCCTGAGGGGCACTTTATCTAGTTACCTTCGCTACTAGAGACAGAACGATGCATTGTCCGCACGTCACACCCGTCAGGAAACGCCCAAACCCACAGTTGAAGGTGGGGATTCTGACCTCCGTCCTGCCTATACGACAAGAGGTCAGCCCCCCTACACGTCAAGGGTGACTGGTCTGACCATGTCAGTGCGTTCTCTTGACACGTGGGCACATGCCAGCGAGGATGCATCACGGAGGCTATCAACCTCTCCCTTCTGCAGTCTGCAGGGAAGAGAGAGAGAGAGCTGGAGGTGAAGACAGGCATGTTGCCAATATTACCCAGTGGTGTACAGTAATCTACGAGTAGCCTACATTTACTCACTTCAACTTCAATCCGTCCTATATACATTCCGGCCATTTGAAGGGGGAAAAAAGCAGATATACAAGCTCGCAATGCATCACAGTGCGAGGCATTGTGAGCTTGTAGATCTGCTATTTTCAAAACATTTGAAAACTGAGAAATGGGCCATTATGTACTTTACTTAACTTTTACTACTTTAAGTACATTTTCATGCCAATACTTGTACATTGCAGTATTGATACTTTTACCTAAGTAAAAACAATGCGGTGCTTTTTCCGCCACTGGAGGCTACGGCCTCTCCACTCTGCAGTCTGCAGGGAAGCTGAGAGGATGGAGGAGGTGACGGGCTGCCTGTTATGACCCACACCTGTTCTGGCCCTGCATCATCAGCCTCTGAGAATAGCTGTAGTCTATGACCCGACTGTGGTGGAGGCCAGGGCACCTGGCATGCAGTCTCACAAACTCATCAGGAGTAGTGGTATAAATGGACTGCATTCATAGTCTCTTACTCCTTTCCAAAGCTTTATACAATGCATTTCACACATTCACACAGACACACACAGAGTCAACACAGACACACAATAATGCGGTGTCCTTTTACAAGGGAACTTCAAATAACACTGGTTTGACACTGGTGTCCGGGCCATTCCACTGTAAGTGAAAGATCCCTTTCCGACATTACTTTTGAATTTAAATAGGCACACATTTAGCTAATAATGCCAGTGTATGAAATGTATTATTCTGGGTAGGGTAGAACAGAAAACAGAAAACATTCCCTCTCTGGAGAGGGACAGCCCGTCGCAGCCTATGGAGGACCATGCACTAGTACTCCCTATATACAGTAAGTGTGCGTGATCAAGGCTACAGGCTCTTGAGTAGGTCAAAGAGTCTATCTTCCGCTAACGCTATACCACATTAGTAGACGAGAAGATGAAAAGGATCCCTCTCTGATGACGCTGCGAGTTCTAACTTAACAAGCGACTTGGTTGGCGTAAAGTGTGCGACCTGCACATGCGCAGAACGGAAAGGTTCAGCGCTCAAAGTGCTGCCTCTGGCATTCGGGACTCACGCAGGGATGAAATGGAACGGGCTGTCACGGCATATTGGTCCGATATGCTTTTTTCCTGCCAGTCTGTCTTCCCTGTGCGCACGGCTCATCTCCGCCACTCTAAGGAAGGATTAATCAGCTCTGTCTGTCCGTCTGTCTGTCTCTCACTCTCTCTCGCTGCCGTGCAGTGTGCATTTTCATGCGCGTGCGTGCGTGTGTGTGTGTGTGCGTGCGTGCGTGCTACCTGTCTGTCTCTCGCTCCATTTATGTCGTCAGCTCTTGAGGCTATAGAAAATGCTCTACTAAGCTGCTTCCACTGAAGAGGGAGAGGTGGGGAGGGACTGTGCTGTGATGATGAGGGTGGTGATGATGATGCTGATGCTGCTCCGCCTCCTATCCCGCCTGTCTCTCTCTGGATCAGCCCTCCAGAAACACAGTAACACTCACAGACGCAGCACTAAGACAGCTGAGCTCAGTTTAGTTTTGCAGCAAGATGTCACTATGCCTGTGCGACACACACACTTATACGCATACACACACAGATGCATGCATACACACACACACACGAATCTGTCTTGTATGTCTACATTTTAATGAATGAATGAATGGATTTTTATTTATATAGCACCTTTCCAAACATAAAGTTACAAAGTGCTTTACAGACAGGTTAGAAATGACAATAAAAAACAACATCAAGAACATCAGAAATAACAAAGCAAAGAATCACGTCAAAAAACATCAAGGAAAGAATAAATAAATATATACATACATACATACATACACATATACATACAGTATATGTATACATACATACACATAGGCCTACATACATACACACATAATATATGTACAACTGAATTAGGAAAAGCATTTGACATACAGGTGTGTTTTTAAAAGATGTTTAAAAGCGGGCACTGTCTCTGCTTGCCTGAGAGCATTCTTGATTCTTCTCTGATCATGTGGAGGCCAAAAGGAAATGGGTCCAAGAGCGGATTGCGTTGTCCCTCCACTGTCTGAGTGTGTTTCGTTAGTTTCCATTAATGAGGCCACATGTGGATGTCTCCTCATTAGGGAGGGTCCCTTCCCTTGCCTGGGTAAGGTTAGGTGAGAGACGGTTTGCATTTGGGCTCTATTTATAGAAGGTTGCATTACCCACCGAGGTGTCCTCATTTTACAACTTGAACTGAAAAAGGTCTGTATGCACACCTAAGGAGGGACAGGTGCGCAATGAACTGCAAGAGTAGGAAAAGAGGGGAGTCGGGCACACTGTCTTCACTTGCGAAACTTTTATTGATGCAAAGTTTCGGTCCACACTGTTGTGACGAAAAGAGAGCTGAGCCAGAAGGCAAAAGCTTTCTGTCTACCGAGCAATCTTCGTTCCTACTCTCACCTATGGTCATGAGTCTGGGTCATATTATAGTCTGGGTCATATCAATACAAGCGGCCAAAATTAGTTTTCTTTGTCGGGTGGCTGGCATCTCCCTTAGAGATAGGGTGCACCAGGAGGAAGTTACAAATGTTTCTCTGGAGAGGGATCTGGAGATCTCCAGTGGAGCTGTTGCCCCCCCGACCTGACTTTGGATAAGCGGTTGAAGATGAATGGAGGGACACGTTGTGTCAATGAAAGAGCCTCAACCCTATTACCTAACCTCTAACCCTAACACTAGCAAAAAAAGTCTGGTCTAACATTTTGGCCAAAAATAGCAGATCTGCAAGCTCACCATGCATCCCGTTGCAACATGTTTGCGATTTTGTAGACCTGCTATTCTTGGCAAAGACATTGAGGGTCAGTCGAAAACAGAAGGAGCCCTTTGAAAGTTTAAGTGGTTGACGCGGTTACTTAGATTGCATTACCCATCAAGATATCCCCACTGTTTTTTTTCTTAATAATTACCAAATCTACCGCGAGGCAACGATCGAAGGTCGCCGCCCCTTCGCGATGACCTCATGGAAGATGAGGAATTGATCCCAGACCAGTAGGCATGACGGTGAATGCTGACCTGAACAAAATGGGCAAGACATTGCTTCTCCGGTTACAGTGCAGCTCTTTGTGATTTGTCAATGACCTTTTACTCTCTGCACCATAATAGTGATGAGATTGTTGGTCGGAGAGAGAGCCACTGTAGAAAACAGATAATGGGCCTTATCCATAATGCCCTTTGATTTGACCTGCCACTTGCTTCATGAGGCTCCATCCCTGTCCATGTGTCATTCTGTCACTCTCCATCGTCTCAAACCTCCTGTGTTCAATAATTACGAAGATAAATGCATGGGGTGTATGACAGATTAATGAATGAAGTCGATCAATCTGTCAAATAGCTAATCAAACAATCAATAAATAATTCACTCTCACTCACTCACTCTCTCTCTCTCTCCCAACCCCCCCCCCCCCCCCCCCCCCCCTTTCTCGATAGGATTTCAATGCGGGCCTGGCCATCACTGAGGTGGAACTGACTGCTGCCCATATCAAATGTGTTGATCGACGAGGCTTTGAAATCAGCACTCCGTTCAAGAACTTTTGGTGCGTGAATCTCCATCTGTGTGTTTTCTGTCTGCATGTTCTTCATGGGTGTGCGTGGCATTTTCCATGTGTAGGAGTGCATGGCTCTTCGCCCACATTTCCCCACAAGCTGTCATTAGAGCGACCAGAGAGGAACAATTGGAGAGGAGACATTTGCATTAGAGTCACAGCTCCAGCACTCAAAGGTGTGCTGTAACCATTTAGAGCTGGTAAACCTATACTGTGCGTAAGGGACAGAGTGGCAGAGTCATTGTTGATATATAAATCACCGACAGGGTGACTACACTGAAGGTGATTTATACATCAACAGTGACCACCTAGCCATGCATTATCCCGCCTATTACATGGTTACTTAATACAGTACATGAATTAATACATGGAACCAAAACACAACAAAACGAGGTATTTCCTTGCTTACAGTGGAAAAGTATTCCATAAGTGTCGCGCTGGCCGTCTGCCCAGCTGAGTGCAGTTGATCAAATAGAATACATTTCCGGGTACTGCGTCGTCTATTTCTCGCTTCAAATGTTTTCAAAAATACTTTTTAGAGCAATGTTTAGTTGTAAACGTGTGTGTGTGTGTGTGTGTGTGTGTGTGTGTGTGTGTGTGTGTGTGTGTGTGTGTGTGTGTGTGTGTGCACATGGCTGTCATGTTGGATACAGCAGTAAATTAAGCAGCACAGCATGCAGGTGCTCCAAGGCTTTGATACACACCACTGAATATATATATATATATTCTTTTAACTCAAACATTCTTTTACTAAAATCTTTGCTTCTGGAACAACACATTTTCAGATGGGGGTCGGCGGGCCAAATTCAGATAATTCGGCGGGTCTTTGACATGAAAAAGCATCAGGTCTTAATGGGTTATTTATGTATTTATGATTTTTTTAACGCTATCTAGTCGGACTGATCAGACTCGACAGACACTAAATACCTTGTCCGGAATTCTCCTTCAATGAACACGGAGTGGCGATTGGAGCCCGTATTTCTTCAGTCTGATTGAGCTTCAGTCTCTTCCGTTTCCTGAGCTGGAAACGTCACTCTGTGTTTGTTAAGTAATACAGTGGTATAAAAGGAGCTATGTGTTCTGTGGCTGCTTTTATCTCTCTGATCTCACTTGGTTTGGTGGCCAGCAGCTGCCCCTTCAAGAGCTATTTTGGATTATGTGCTACAGACAGTGTCTGTCTTTGATCCCATAAAAGGGACATGGACAGACCGACAGCGAGACGGACAGATTATGGAGATTAGCAGTTTTATTGTAAGTTCTGGACCACCACTTAATAACTTGGTTCCCAAACTTTTTCATGTCAAGGACCCCCAAATTCACACTAATTATCCCGCGGACCCCAATTTGAAACGATAAGCCATGACCCCCATAAGAGAAGGTTTTTACAGCTCTAGCAGTGATTCTCAACCCCTTTTTATTTCAAGGAACCCCAGTTTGACATGCATTAGGCTACCGACCCCCATTAATGGGATTTCCATCTCTGGGACCCCCAATGTATATTGTAAAATCAATGTTAATTTAACTCTGAGAACGTACAAATGGAACCAAATGGACCCGTCAGTGTCCATTTGGTTCCATTTGTACACTCTTTGAGTTACAGACCCATAAGGGTCCATTTAGCTGGGTCCCCCCTGGAACTCCCTCAAGTACCCCTGGGGGTCCCCGGACCCCACTTTGGGAACCAGTAAGTGTGATCAACTCTTACAATGTAAACATGGCCCTGTCATGGTCCGTTTTCACACTGACTGAAGCGTATGAGTATAGGATGATCAGGATCCTATCCGGCTGTGGCTCAGGAGGTAGAGCAGGTCGTCCAATGATCTGTGGGTCGGTGGTTCGAATCCCTGCCTCCAATGAGTTGGTCGGTGTGAGCTTGCCACCATTGGTGTGTGAATGTGGGAAGTGAGGACGCTGGCGTCGACTGTTCGCTGCTTCACCTCCCAATGTATGAACGGATGAACCATTGTAAAGCGCTTTGAGCACTTGGAAAAGCTCTATAAAAATGCAATTCATTATTATGATGTACTCTGTTTTTGATTCTTCTGAGATCCTTTTTGGATCCAAACATAATATCATTCAGAAACACTCTTGGCTTCCTACCGCACGCTGGGTTTTAATCTCAATAATCATGTCTCGTGAAGCATCAATAAACGTCTCTTTAATCTCTATCTCATGATGAGATAAGGCATCGTGGCAGCGGTAGAGAATGAATTAATTTAGTTGTATCATATTGTATAATATTGATTTTTCTGTCTTCTTGCCTTGTTCTGTAACCTTTTCAGATGAAGGATTAAAAACGATAGTGTATGCACTGCAGGTCTCTCTGGAAGAACAGGTGCACAGATCAAGGAGGCAGATGTAGATAACACGCTCGGCTCTTCTTTTATATATTCAACTCTGTCTGCTTTGACATATTCTGTCTAGTTTTTGGGGGAAATGGAAGTAGTTCTTTGTTAGTTCAAGTTCAGTATCAAGTCCACAAGGGGAGCTGAACAAGAAGAAAACAAGAATGGACATTATTTGTACTTGATGCACATCTCCTAGTGCACGCTGACATTTGATACCAACTTCCTTTGGTTCAGGCAATGTCTTTGTTTTTAGACATGGCAGTCTGCCTGAACGCATCCGCCTGGGAGACGGCAGACTGTGGGGGCGAGCACTGGTGCCTTAGCATGGTGGGAGGTCAGATCAACATATGGAATGAGTTCTGTACTGGCCATTCATGGAGCGTGTCTTGAGTGTACAGGGTTCGATGTGGTCAGAACAACGTTATGGAATGTCAGAACAGGAAGGACGGGTGGGAAAGGATCAACATATGGAAAGTCAGAATAGGTCAGATCCATATATGGAGATCTACGGGTTTGAGGTTTGAGGTATGATCCAGTCTTCTCCATGTATGCTTGTCCAGGATTAGATGAGGTCAGTGTCGTGATCTTCCCATATATGGAGGTGTGATGTCACGAGGCGTGATGTCACGAGGTGTGACCATATATGGAGGTGTGATGTCACGAGGCGTGACCGTTGGCCGCTTCATCTCCCAATGAATGAATGAATGAACCATTGTAAAGCGCTTTGAGCACAAAAGCGCTATAAAAATGCAATTCATTATTATTATCACCGTCGCAACAAAGAGTAACTAAATTCTCAGCGCAGTACATGCAGTGCGTGGAGGGGCGGCTGTAATAGAATTGCTAATTATTGATAAAGATTTCTCTTAACGATTCCCCTTGAGAGCATAGAACAAGCCTCTCAACCACCAGCCCGATGCCCCCCCCCCTCCACCAACACCGCCCCCCAACTCCCTCAGGGTCTCCAATCAATGAGCACTCTGCTTGTTTGTGCTTTAATAGCCCATTCAAAAAAACAACAACCGTTACAGATGCCTAGACAAACCCATGTCTTGTTTGTTACGTCCGGTCATTATTTTCTCTCTCTCCCTCTTCTATATCTCTCGCACCCCCCCCCCCCCCCCCCACCCCACCCCCTCTACTGTACTCCTTCCTTCTGCCTCGCATAAAGATTTTCTTTGTTTATTTAAAAAAAAAGAACTCTCCACCTGTGTATTGTGTTATCCGATCGATCTCTTTGTCTCGGCTCTTAATGGTCTCCACATTGACCCGTTTGTTAATACGCTGGATGTAATTGCAACTTGTCGGTAAAATTAGAAGTGGAATCAAAATGAGCTCCCCCTTCCTCCACAAATAGTTCTTATGAGGTAGCTGCCCAAAGTTTATTTTTTTTTCCTTACTTTGCGTTGCTGCTCTCGCTCACCTTCGTGTGAAATCGATCCATACGGCTTGCCCTGGGAACGTAGACTTACCGCGCCTTGCTCATGGCGGGGATTAGACAGAAGCTCACCTAATGACGTTAAGCTGGAGAGACTCACTTTAGCTACACTGATGCTAAATGGACAGACAGTCCGGTCCACTGTGTCACAACAACAGGAGAAGAATGTCATTAGTGGAATAAATAGGACTGAAACCGCGTGCGTGCATAGTGTAGGAGGGAGCCATATTTAAAATGTCCACCTCGTTGTGAGAACGGTGTGGTGATTGGTCCGAAATGCATGGCTAATTAGAAGCGCCTATATGCAATGAGCGGGCTGACAGCTGATTACAGCTTAGCCTTGTTACTTATGACCACCGCGTCCTACGTTAAAGTAACACTTTGATTAATTTAGTCAAGTGTCTCTTTGGGATGCGGCATAAATAGCCATAGTAAATACGCTATATTCACTACAGCCAATCAGCATATGCCGCTTACCAGACATGAATTAGCGTGTGTGGAGTCTTCTGAGAGGGAGCTGCAAATTGCACTTATAAACTACAGAGGGAAGAGAACTTTTTGACAAATGACAAAATAAGCCTCTGCATGAAAGTTACGAAACTAGAAAAGCGAATGAAAGACCTCTCTCTCTGTCTCTCACTCTCTCTCTCTCTCTCTCTTTCTCTCTCTCTCTCTCTGCATGTACGGTAAACAGGTTAAGCGAACACAACGCTGGTAATGAGAGTGAAGGCTCTATAATCAGGTTGTTGTGTGCGAGGGCACACTCTGGCATAGCGGACAGAGAACATCCCACCACATCCCACCTCGCCCCGCCTCGCCGTCCCCAGAAATAAGTGCCTCTTTTCTTATATGTTACGTCAAGATGTATCTATATCAGTGGTCTTCAACCAGCTGGTCCTTGAGGGAGTTCCAGGTGGTCCCCAGCTATAAATGCTGGAGAGTTGGTAACCAAATGGACCCTTATAGATCTTTAACTCTTGAGAGCCTCAAATGAAACCAAATGGACCCTTAGCTCCCAAGAGTTCAATTATTGTTAAACACCAGAATCTACACAAATAGACAATGTAGAAGAATTGTTATTTTGATCAACGTTTGCCTGTTATCTCTCCTGAATGCAGCGTGGGATCGCGGACAAAAACAAACAAATCTTTAGAGACTAAACCTCATCAAATGGTGGTCCGTGGCTAACATGCAGAATAAATAGTGTATCAACATGGTTGAAACGGATCTATATTGACCCACATGTACGCTTGCTGCTGCCAGACATTAAGTGCCCTTTCTCGCACGGCACCTTACCCTTTACCCCTAAACCATTTTCCAATTTTCTTACTATTTTTTTTTCAATATTTCAAATAGCCAATCTTCAAGCTGTCGAAAATAGATCAGCTACAGTAGAACGATTTCAAAATGTTTTTCAAAATAGTAAAATATGGCAAAAAATAAGTAGGAATAAGGGGTAAGATATGCAAGATAGGTCCTTGGCTTCCATAATTATGAGGTAATTTCCAAAGCCAGGCATTGGAGGGGCTAGGGACCTCTCAATAATAATAGTGATGATGATGATGATAATAAATAAAAAATAAGCCGTTTTGGACACCCGACAGCAATAAAATCTGATTCCAATCTGGATTTGCCAAAAATGTGATTAGCTGCCGGTGTGAGCAGATGATGCGAGAAGACCGAGAGACAGAGACAGACGCTGGCACGGAACCATTGGCACGGCATGTCTGAACCCAATCAACCTATTGATCTGGACTCAGGATTGGCCAGTTCTGGCCCATCTGTTTGACACTTCACTGTCCGCACAGACACCGGGTAGAGCCAGACCTGTGGGGTTGCCATGGAGACCACTGGTCCCACTTCTCCTTTAGGTGTCTTTACTCTCTCTCTCTCTCTCTCTCTCTCTCTCTCTCAAACCCCAGCACATCCATTGTACAGTATACACATGCACACTCGAACATTTTGACATGCATGCGCACATGCGCACGCACACACACACACACACACACAACCTCCCTTCCAATCAGATCTCTGCAGTCCGTCTGTGAGGTGCATCTTCATACATGTGTGCTCTGGTTAGATAGTAATAGACATCCTGTGTGGGTGTGCACGCACATGAGTGCGTGTGCGTGTGTGTGTGTGTGTGTGTGTGTGTGCGTGTGCACGCACATGAGTGCGTGTGTGTGTGTGCGCGGGTCTTCTCTCCAGGAGACTAATGAGTGAGAGATATGGTTGGATTAAGAGACGGCAGATTGACTGTCTATCTGGGCTACTATACTACACACGCACGCGCGCACACACACACACACACACACACACACACACACACACACACACACACACACACACACACACTCAACATCCCTGATAGACACCCAATTTGGGAGAGCTATCACAGTCCAAGGAGAGAAGAATGTGATGGGAATGTATCAGAGCGTGTGTGTTCAGGTGCAGTGCATGTGTATCTTGGAGTCTTTTCAATTTAAAACAAAGTGCCTGATAGTAACTGTTCTGTGTGTACGTGCATGGGTCTATGCGATGTGATGTGATGTGCTAACGCCTACACACACACACACACACACACACACACACACACACTGTTCACCACCTCGTTAGAAGAGCCGTGGCCTTCACAGGGTCTGGGGGTCGTGACCTTCACTGGGTCGGGGTGGGGGTCGGGGTGGGGGGGGGGGAGAGATCAGAGGACCTCGGACCGACACAGAGGCCAATTTGTGTGTGGACGAGAGAAGCATCGTTCTTGTTAGCGCCACTAGTTACTGTAAAGCGAGCGGTGGGGGGGGAGGGGGGCTGCCAAGTCACACACCAAGGTGTGATAGTGGAGTTATTTATTTTTACATTAACCACTTGAACCCTAGCATCCTCAGTCTCGGGGGAACATTAGCTGTAGATTCGGCTATTTTTGGCAAAGACATTTGGTGTGCCGGGTTAAAAGAAAAGAGCAGACCAAGTACTGAGCCAACGTTGATTTTACGAAGTAGCTGAAATAAATACTACATCAATATTCTGATATTAACCTGCTGGCCGCATGTGGCCCCCGGGCCGCCAGTGGCCCATGTATGCCCCATGGAACTATCCACTCCTTTTATCCCAAATGTCTTCTCTGAAAATAGCTGATCTACAGTACAGTATAGGCTATATAAGCTCACAACGCATCATCGTCTTGTGCGTTTGAAGATCGGCTCGGCGAATGTTCTATGTTCTAAAGTGAATGTACGTACAGTAACAAATCATTTACCACAAACGCACATACTGTAGACACGCTGCCGTTAGTGTCAAGACTACACAAGAACACGCACGCATCCCTGCCAGGCGATGGTATACCGTTTGATTGCTCTCTCACTTCAAATCAATAATGGCGGGGGGTTGTGTGTGTGCGTGTGGATGTTGGGGCAAAATATATATATATATATATATATATATTCATTGCTGTCGAGAGGAAACCTCATAACTCCATATTTGAGGAGTTATGCGTTTATTCCATAAATCAGTGCTATTGAACACCCTTTATGTCTGTGTGTCGTTTCGAAAATATTGAACCAATGGAAAGTAGTAAAAAGTGCCTTGGACAAAACCTCTTAACTCCATTGGACCCTCAAAATGTCTGCTAAAGCAACTAACTCCACCACCTAATTGACAATATATAAAGTTACAACACCAACTTTGATGAGGCAGTATTGCATCGTTTAAAAAATATAAGGATTTATTAATTTCCTGAAAAACGTATATTTTTAATTTCCTGAAAAATGAACATTTTGTAGTTTGGAGTGGAGGTTTAGCAGATATATATATATATAAAAACAATCAATGGTTGCAGCTTCACGGCCGAGTCGGAGCGGGAGAGGGAGGAGTGGATCGAAGCGGTCCAGGAATCGATCGCAGAGACGCTCTCCGACTACGAAGTGGCCGAGAAGATCTGGTTCAACGAGTCCAACCGGATCTGCGCCGACTGCCGCGCCCCGCGTCCGGAGTGGGCGTCGGTCAACCTGGTGGTGGTCGTCTGTAAGAGATGTGCAGGTGAGCAGAACCATCGTCGTTTCTCCTCTGGTTGTTTGGTTTGCTGCATATGGCTCTGGCGAGCGCAAAACGCTTTGGACCGCAAGCTATAGCACACCTGCTGCGCCCATTCCCAAGCTATAGCACACCTGCTGCGCCCATTCCCAAGCTATAGCACACCTGCTGCGCCCATTCCCAAGCTATAGCACACCTGCTGCGCCCATTCCCAAGCTATAGCACACCTGCTGCGCCCATTCCCAAGCTATAGCACACCTGCTGCGCCCATCCCAAGCTATAGCACACCTGCTGCGCCCATCCCAAGCTATAGCACACCTGCTGCGCCCATCCCAAGCTATAGCACACCTGCTGCGCCCATTCCCAAGCTATAGCACACCTGCTGCGCCCATTCCCAAGTGCATGCATTTTGCATACAGTTTATATACCGGTATATGTTTTTAAAATCTGTGTTTTGAGTGGCTAAATCCGCCCCCGCCCCAAAATGCAACAAAACACATTGTGGAACAAGTCCACCATGGTAAACTCACACAAGCTCTGCATAAACAAATACAAGGATAATTATATCATCAATATGTATATATATTTAATTTCACAAGTTACCAGCACAAACGCTTCCAGGGCATTGCAAATATAGCTGCTTTGAATGCTAGACATTTACAATGTACATTTATAGGCCAATATTATACCGTATAAGTACGCCCAGTAACTCCACTCATAATGTCATGATTGATGATGAGACAGCTGCATTTTCAGCATTTATAGGGAATCTTTCTCATATTAAGTTATTCCATAAATGGTAATTCCCCCACTTTCTTTTTTACAACTGATGTTGTTGTCTAGATATGTACTTGCATGTAATTATCTGAAGTTGTCCTACCTATCAGTCATTTAATTTATGGGACTAGTGCTGCACAATCAATCGGAAAGAAATGGAGATCTAGATTCAGTCACCTCGGGAAGAATGGTGCAGCACTAGTTGGCTGTCCAATTCATTTCAGTTATTATGTTTTTGTTCGTGTGTTTTTTTTAATGCATATTTTCATAGAAAAAATGAGAATCGTGTGAGTATCCTTGTGGAGGAAATGGACATTCACATTTGAGCAAGAATCGTGCAGCACTATTTGGGGCTATATTTAGGTTATATTAAAAGCTTGAAGATAAGTGGTGGCGCAGTGGTAACGTCCCTGCCCACCACCACAGAGGTTGTGGGTTCGAATCCACCGTGGTGCTTCCGGCTTTGTCGAGCGTCTTATCTACACGTACACAATTGGCCCGTAGGAGGGAAGCCCATTCCATGGGCTGGGGGGGCGGCGGCACCTCAGCAGGGAGTGTTGGGCGGAAGGAGTATTAGGACGAAGGTCCTACATCCTCCCGGTTGGGGCTCCTCACTGGTAGGTGAGTCAGTATAGGAGGAGGAATCAAATGGCATAATGACTACATTTGGGAGAAACCAAGCTGAGTTTGTGCATAAGAGAGAGAGATATGCCGCCCATCACAGCGGCACCAATGTGCCTTTTACAGGGAACGTGTGTGAGCATGCTGGTCAATCAATGATTAATTTGGGGTCTTTATCCACATAGAGCCCGTATAGAAGTACAGTGCCAACTCAATTCTGTTTTACATCCGGAATCGCGATTCTATAGGGTTCGAGTTAAGCCCTATATGTATAGTTTGTCGTACGACGAATAGCAAAAATAACCGAACTACAAGCTTCTAATAATCTAATGGCATGCCGAAAGTAGAGATGCCAGGTTGACTGTGTCACGTACGGAGAGTTTCTAGGCGTTGAAATAATGTTAGTGCTCGAGTCTGTGTGTGTGTGTGTGTGTGTGTGTGTGTGTGACAGTGTGCGTGAGGCCAGTTGCTTGAGCGTGTGTGTGTATGTGTGTGCGTGCGTGTGTGTGTGAGAGAGAGAGAGAGCGAGAGTATGTGTTCTCTGACCTGGAGGCTCAATTGGGGATAAGATCTCAGGTGATAAGCCACTTATGGGGGCTTGGCGTCTGGCCTGTGGGTCTCATTCTAATCTCTTTGGCCATGCCGGATGACTGAGATGAAATGACAACAAAGATTAGGCCGCCGGGGCCCGGAGCCGCTCCTTGATACGCTAAACACGATTAGAGCAGGACAAACATATTGATGGATGGGGGGAGGGGGGGGGGGGTCGATGGTGGGGGGGTGTCCACTGTCCTCTGGTCACGGTGGACATCGCTTTACTGTACCGTGTGATTTTCACTGTTTGAGATGCTCTGAGTCTAACCCATTTACAGTACATTAACATGCCACGTCTTCCAGTGTGACATATATCTATATCTTCTAGCCTATATGTATATATGCTATTTTTGAATAGACAATTCTAAATTCTAAAATGATAAAAAAAACAAAAAAAAAACATTGGTTTTAATAGGCTAACTCAGTGGGAATTAAGGTAAACAAGTCTTTTTTATACTCTGTGTACTCCGTATACACATGTTATACATTCATCAAAGTACGTCATGCTAAACACATGTTGACATACTGTATCCTTGCTAACTGGCCCACATCCCCCCCCCTCCCCCCTTCCCTCCTGTGAACCCATTGAGCGACCTGAGATAGCGTCTCGGAGAGCCGTACATTTTCATTTGCTCCTTCACCTCGCCTCCGACATGCACCGCGTAATTGGCACGCTCCAGATTTACCCGTCTCAAAAGCCCTTAAATTATTTCATTTGCAGGGATGTTTAATATTACATTGTGTCGACACTCTGGGAAAGAGAGAGAGAGGGAGTGAGATTGAGTGACCCTAGCCGCTGTTGGTCTGCCCGTGCGCTCTTTAAATTAGATGGCGGTCCGCTCGGAATATCAATGATGGCGCAGACGTTTAAGACATTTTGGACTGAGGCTTCTAAATCCTAACGTTTTTCTGAAAAACCTATGTTTCTATGTCAGTGGTGCTCAATCATTTTCATGTCACAATGATCTCTATTGGGCCACGGACCCCCATCTCAAAATATGTTGTTCCAGCGACCCCCCAGAAGCAAATATTTTAGTAAAAAATGTTCGCTCTGAAATATATATTCAATGATTTGCACCACATTTTCATGATTTTTCTAAAATAGCAGATCTAAAAGCTCGTAGCGCACCACCGAGTGGCGCGCTATGAGCTTGTGGATCTGCTATTTTTCAATAGCTAAATCATAACATAATGTTTAAAACACCGAAAGGGGTTCCCGTCCAGAATGGTTTAATTAGCGCTCCGGTGTCACGGACAATAAAGAGAAATGGTGAATGAGAGGAAGAGGAAAGGCGTAATGAGAGGCCTAATGGTAAAGAATTATCCCAGATTGCCTTTCTTCTGTCCGTGCCAGGGCAGAATGAAAAGGGGTTTTGAGCGGAGCTCCGGGAGAATTTTAATAGTCTGTGCGCTTACTGTTCCCGTGATGGTGTGCAATGCGTCGCCACATTTCTGCTCCCACAGTTTGCCTTTTATTTACTTCCACATAAGGGATTCTGTTCCCCGATCAGGATATACACGCACATGAGATGTTGCCACACACACACATTGATCATCCAACTTCCACTGATCATGCTTAATGTCCCTCTTCCTAATTACCCCTCGTTCGCTCCACCCTTTCGCCCCCCACAATAAGCAAATTATGTCCTACATCATTATTTTACATTGCCAGTGTAGATTTCTGGACACTAGTGTGTCAATAAGTCTTAACATACATTGTAATACATGTAGTTTTCAAAGTAGTGATTAGAAAAAGCACAGGTAAGGCGGTGTCTGGCGTTGAAGCTGGTTAGTACCAATTGGTTTATCATGCCTTCTGACTTCATTACATCTGGCCCCTAGCTTTTATTTTATTATGATACTGTTGTAATACCTGTGGAACAAAGACAAAGGGGGTTTTGCGCGTATAGCTTTGGGATAAACTTTTAATAGTCCCGCGTGATGGTGTGCTATGCGTCGCCACTTTTCTGCTCCCACAGTTTGCCTTCATTTATACTTCCACATACAGTACAAGGGATGAGGTCCAGATCAGGCATCCTTTGACACGGGCCCCTTTCCTCCCTGCATGCGTTGTTGCCACACGTCACATTGGTCAACTTTTCACTGATCGCAAGTTTAATGTCCCACTTCCTAAACTCCTGTGGTTCCTCTAGCTCGCTTACACTCTACCCTTTCGCCCCCACAATGAGCAGAAAAGATGTTCTGTGGAGAACATCTTTCTCCACAGAACATCACCCCCTCCCCCGCCCGTGGTGGAAAGTACATTTACTTAAACAGTTTTGAGGAATTTGTACTTTACTTGAGTGTTTCCAATCTATTACTATTGCTTCTAATCCACAACATTTCAGGTCAAAATAGTGTACTTTTACTCCACTACATTTATTTTAACACTTTAGTTACTAGTTATCTTAAGTACCTCTCGGAGAGAGTCATATGGGTCCAAGCCACTAGATGGCGCAGGCACACAGCCTAACATACACTCACGGAACAATTCCATTGGATCATGAACTGTCGCTCATGGCGTGGTTATGTCCCCACCCACTGGGTATATAACCTAAGGTCCGCCCTGAGCAACGTCATTCCTCGCTTTCTGTGCTACGCATACACGTCTTAAACAAAGAGAATCACCTTTTCGACTGTTGAAAATTGTTTTCCATAAAGGACGGGTTTCAAACTTGTGCCGCGGAAATTCGCAGTCCTACGTTGGTGTCCTTCTCTCACTCACGGACGTTCCAGCTTTAAAAGCCAGTAAGTTATTTTAAGGACATTAAAACTCAAGTGGGCCGTACGGCGGCTTGTGGTTTGTCCTCTTGCTAGCTATCCCCGAAACTTTGTTTCCCCCTTGCTAGCCACGTTGCGTCCCTTTGTTCTGCTAGCTTAGCCTTAGTCTACTGTTGCACAACGTAGCACTACTATAAGCTGATAAGCATTAGAACGAGGCCCGAAGTGTTTTTCTCTAGCTCACCTGCCCAGCTACAAGCTAACCAGCGCTGCTTTATCTAGCCTCCGCAGTTTCGCTAGCCCCTTGGGTTAGCTAGCTCCCGCGAACGCAGCCGCTAGCCTCTTAGCTCCGCGAGACGTTAGCTAAGTTTCCAGCCGTCAGGCACTAACTTAGCCCTCTCTAGCGTCCCTCGCACGTGCGGGTTAGAGATCCACGGCCCTACTCTACGTGACGCAATCCACGCTGCCGACGGAAGCCCTGCGGTACGTCGGACCTGATACAACAACAGCGTGACGGCCTCGCTACGCGAGTCCCAGGCTTTGCGGCCTTCCCTTCTAGAAACAGCAGCCACAGTTGAAAAACGTGGTTTTCTCTCTGTAATTGGACTCCTGTTTCTTCAACACTGTTTTGTGAGTGCCAGATCCTTCTCCTCACACTACGTTGCTGTTGCAAATATATATATTATTAGTTGTAAAACAATAATATATATACTGTGACTTTATCCTTTTATTGTTGTAATATATATATATATTATTAGTTGTCAAACAATAATATTATATATATTATAGCTTTATCCTCACCGTCTTCTACAAACTTGTGAGTACCAGATTTTCTCCTCACTCTCTTTTTACTGTTGTATTATATATTATTAGTTTTTAAAACAATAATATTATAATATAACTATAAAAGAAAAAGAAGTTTCCTCTTGGGCTACCGTTTCTTCTCAGACTACAACCAATACCCAAGATGGCCTGCGGGGGTGGCGACAGCCCTCCCCAGTTCCCAGTGGAGCACCACGAGTCCTACTCTTCTACTCCACCGCCACTTTTCTCCTTTATCCGGTTGTGAGTTACAGACAGTTTTCCTCACAACATTTTGGTTATATTATATATTATTATTTTATAATGATATTATATTATAACTTAAAAGTGAAGTGTTTCTACAATGTCCTGGACTGCTGGTTCCTTCTTCAAGCTACACCAGCACCCAAGATGGCCTGCGGGGGTGATAAGGGCCGCCAACAACAAGCTCCACACGCTCTTCACCACACTGGTAAACAGACCTGTGGAGCCAGACCCAAGACATCAGCCAGGCCTTGCCGGCTTGCTCTGGGTGCTGCTCTCCCTCCAGCGGGATCTCGTCAGCCCACCACCTCGTCCTCTCTCTTCAGACCCCTCAACCTTGACGCGTCTCAGAGACACAGTGACGAGTCCTTCCTGGGCTCCTCCCCTGCCGGGAAGGCGGCTCGGACCGCCAACAACAAGCTCCACATGCTCTTCACCTCACTGGTAAACAGACCTGTGGAGCCAGACCCAAGATATCAGCCAGGCCTCGCCGGCTTGCTCTGGGTACTGCTCTCCCTCCAGCGGGATCTCGTCAGCCCACCAACGAGGCTCCCCTGAGCCGGTGGTTGCGACAACGGGGTGTCGGATGCAGTCCTAGGCCTCCACCGACACTACTACTACTTCACGCAGCGGCCGAAGGCACGAGTCTCAATCGACGTGGCTCCCCAACGACCCTCGACAACCGACTGCTTCCCTCAACATTACAGGTATGTACATTGTGAAGCTAGGTTTGTTTAGCTGTTTAGCTAACCTTTTCGAGGTCGGGAGTAGCAACCTCGTTGGATGGCCGACGCCACCCTAGCATGTTTAGCATTCCAGATAGGCTGTTTTCAAGGTGCCACACCAACTCGTCTATGACATAGCCATAGCATCGGAGCTACTTCGGCTATTGTTTCACGCTGCTCTCTTACGGTCACTGAATGCCTCACGTTGCTGTCCAACAGCCAACATGACGGCTGCCAGGATTACGACCGGCACAGCGTCTCTGGAGGGGCCAATCGGACCCTGCAACTCCGTCTCCAGGAGGAGCGTGCTCAGACGCTCTCCCATGCCTTGGGCCCCGTCCAGGGTGTAGCAGCCCCAGACTGCACACCGGGACCGCTCCCCAAAGAAAGGCAAAAGCTCTTGACACAGACCCCCACCATGGGTGGGTCTGTGGCCAAGCTGCACAGTATGTACACGACAAAAATCACTGTCGGGGGACCACTGCTTCCCCTGTCCCAGGTTTTTCAGAGCACATTACACGGCTAGCTGGAAGGAGCCCATGACTCTCCCGGCTACTCCGCACTGCTCTCGTGTCCCTCCCCCCGTAGTAGCGTCTGGGAGGCATCTCAATGCTTCAACGTTACTCCAGGGCTCCCAGAGCTCCCTTCTTCAGGAGATGGGCCACGCCCCTACTCCTGAACAGTTGGCTAGAGTTCGTCGCCTACATGAGAAAATTGTGACCTTCACGTACTGACTCACCGACCTGACCGGCCTTATGGCCACGGCTTCCATCACCTCTAGGTGGCTGGAAGCCTCACCTGGTCTGGATCCCGTTGCCCAGAGAGAGTTCTCCAAGGGTGCTATCATCCCCGGAGACCTCTTCAGAGGCGCACTCGAGAGGATGACCCTCAACGTGGAGGTGCAGCGTCCAGGCTGCGAGGCCCTGACCAGCAGCCGAAGTGACACACACCCTACCCTCCCCCCATGCGCCGGGCCCAGCACCGGACGTAGCAGTCTCGGACTGCACGTCCAGTCCGCCCGCAATGCGCTTCTGGACCATGGCACAGGTGGGCGTCCTGGACGTCCCTGTAGCCAGGTCCCTCGATATTGTTTGCACAAGTACAGCACTTTTTTCTGTAGTACAGTACACAATACAAAAAGACAACAAAACAATATCCACGGAGGGGGGTGGACATGAACCCACTGCCACGGGGGCCCCATGGGCCCCCCCGATGCAGTGGGGCAGGGCATATTGGCATAAGGTCAGTGGCGTACCAAAACGCCACTGGGGAGACGGGTCATGCCCAATTTTTCTCCGACATGCCAGGGAACACTACCTCCAGGCGGGGCGTGCCTCCCATAGCCGGAGAGAACCCACTAGCCAAGCACCTGGCACTGTGGGAGTGGTGCGGAGCATCCCCGTGGATCCTCAACACCATAGTGAAGGGCTACAGACCCCAGTTCGCCAGAACACCCCCGGCGTTTTCAGAGGTCATCTTCACCAACGCCAGGGGTCCGGAGGGTCTGATTCTCCAACAGGAGATAGCTTCCTTGCTGGAGAAGGATGCCGTCAGAGAGGTACCCTTGGCCCAGCGTCGCAGCGGGTTCTACTCCCGCTACTTTCTGGTCAAGAAAAAAGGGGGGGGGTCTACGTCCCATCCTGGACCTGCGGATACTCAACAGGCACCTCAAGTCTTTTCAGTTCAAGATGCTGACGGCCGAGTCTCTGGTGCGCTCCATACGCCCGGGCGACTGGTTCACATCCATAGATCTAAAAGACGCCTATTTCCACGTCCCTATTTACCCACCTCACAGGAAGTTCCTGCGGTTTGGGTTCCAGGAAAAGGCTTACGAGTACACGGTCCTTCCATTCGGGGTGTCCCTCAGTCCCAGAGTGTTCGTCCACTGTACGGAGGCCGCTCTGGCACCCCTGAGACTTCTGGGTCTATGGGTGTCCAGTTACATAGACGACTGTCTCCTGTGTTCGGATTCAGCGGAGGAGGCCGCGAGGAACACGACTCGGGTCGTGTCCCATGCGACCTCACTGGGTTTTCAGGATAAACCTAGCCAAGAGCATGATGACGCCTACCCAATCCACAGATTTCATGGGCATCACTCTGGACTCTGTCTCCTACAGGGCTCCGCTGAGTCGGGACAGAGTCAACAACCTGAAGTGCATGACCATGTTCAAGTCAGGCCGCACACTTCCACTGGGTACGTGTCTACGGATGGCCTCTGATAGGTCTGGACAGACTCCATATGAGGCCTTTTTCAGCGTTGGCTGAAATCCCTCTTCCACCCTTGCCCCAAGGACCTACACCTATGGGTCTGGCCCGTGAGAGGCTAATGCTGACTGAGGCCGGTCTCCCTCCGAATGTTGTCTCAACGATTCAGGAGGCCAGAGCCCAGTCGACAATGACCCGCTACGAAACAGCCTGGGGCGTGTTCGAGCAGTGGTGCTCAGAACGACCTAACCAGGTTATCCCATTCCAAGCTTCAGTAGTTTACGCCCTGACATTCCTGCAGGAGTTCCTAGACAGAGGTCTAGGCCTCTCCTCAGTGAAAACCCACTTAGCAGCCATCTCGGCCTGCCAAATGGGCGTTAACGACCAGACAGTATGGAGACATCCGCTGGCGAAACAGTTTGTGAAGGGCGCAGGGTACACAGGATCAACAGACCACTGGTCCCCTCTTGGGATCTGTCTCTAGTCCTCAGGGCTCTAACAATGAGCCCTTCGAACCACTGCAGACGGCTGACCTAAAATGTCTTACACTAAAGCCAGCCCTCCTAGTCGCCCTGACGTCCGCTATGAGGGTCAGCGATCTACACGCACTTTCGGCCAGGGTGACAGTGTCCTCGAACTGCACTCTAGCTCTGAAATGGTGGTCGAACTGAGGTGTTCTGACGGAGGGGATCCCGATGGGTCTCCCCACAGTCAGGAGGTTGGTCACCACCAACGCCAGCCTCTCCGGTTGGGACGCCACCCACGACGGGAGGATGCCGTGTGGGATGCCGCATTACGCTCCTCCCACATCGACTACTTGGAACTACTGGCAGTGTTCCTGGCACTCCGAGAATTCGAACAATTCCTCAGAGGTCACCACGTCCTGGTTCGTTTCCGAAAACACCACGACGGTTTGTTACATCAACAGGCAGGGGGGACTCCGGTCCTCTCGCCTGTGTTCTCTGTTATACGTGTTCCCCCCGTTGGAACTGATTCCGCATGTCCTAGCCAGGGTGCGGGATCAGGGATCAGAGCTGCTACTAGTAGCTCCAGCCTGGGGATCTTGGAGACAGGACATAGTCCCTCTCCTGTTCAAAGAACCAGGGCAGCTCCCTCTGTGGAGGGACCTGCTGACCCAGGCCGGAGGAGAGATCTTTCACCCACGTCCTCAGGACCTAGATCTCTGGGTTTGGCCCGTGAAGGGGCGTTCGCTAGAAGCGACTGGCCTGCCTCCGAATGTCGTAGAAACGACCCTTGGTGCCAGGGCTGCCTCCACCAGACGACGCTATAACACTGCCTGGCATGTGTTTGAGCGTTGGTGCTCGGACAGACAGGAAGAGGTCTTCCCTTTTCAGGCGTCTGTGAGACACATTCTGATTTTCCTACAGGAGTTCCTAGACAGGGGTCTTGGCCTCTCCTCAGTCAAGATCAACCTGGCGGCCATAGCGGCCTATCAGGTTGGTATGAACAACAGACCAATCAGTGAACACCTGCTGATCCGTCAATTCATGAAAGGAGTTACACGCCTCAGGCCGGTCGCCAGGTCTCTGGTCCCCTCGTGGGACCTGACAATAGTCCTGGACTCCTTAATGAGAGACCCCTTCGAGCCACTGGAAATGGTGGACCTGAAGTTCCTCTCTCTGAAGACCGCTCTGCTCGTTGCCCTGACAACGGCGAAGCGGGCTGGTGACATGCACACGCTCTCAGTAGGCAGCAGCTGCTTGAGATTCAGTGGTAATGACACCAGGGTCACGCTCAGGCCGAACCTTTCGTTTCTACCTAAGACTTTTCCCGCGGGCTGCTCGCCCGTGGATCTCGCGGCCTTCCATCCTCCTCCCTTCTCTTCAGTGGAGGATAGGAGACTACATTGTCTCTGTCCGGTGAGAGCCTTGAAAGTTTACAGGTCAAGAACTGCCCCCTTCAGGCTGGGTGAGCAGCTCATTGTGGCCTGGGGTTCCCAATGGAAGGGTAAACCCATTTCGAAAGTAAGACTCTCGCAGTGGATTGTGGAGGCTATACGTTTAGCCTATACCTCGTGTGGTACTGAGCCCCCAGAGGGCCTACGTGCACACTCTACAAGAGGTTTGTCTGCATCCTGGGCCCTGGCCAGGGGTGTCCCTATTCAGGATGTCTGCGCTGCGGCGGGTTGTCTTCTGACCGGCGGGGCTGGAACAGCAGAGCTGTCGGCCCTTGGTCAGGGACATTTTCACGAGGTCAAGTGGTCCCTTCTGGCCCCTGACCGTTAGGGATGGATGACCATCGTGTTTCTTGACCAGCGGGGCTGGAACAGCAGAGCTGTCGGCCCTGGGTCAAGGGCATCCTCATAAGGTCAAGAGGTCCCTTTCTGGCCCCTGACCGTTATGGGTGGATGACTATCGTGTTTTTTGACCGGCAGGGCTGGAACAGCAGAGCTGTCGGCCCTGGGTCAAGGACATCTTTTATAAAGGATGTCTCTTTTGGGTGAACGCGCAGGGTTGGCTTCTTGGGCCTCCTTTGCGTTTGGTCTCTCTCCAATGGAGATGATCCTAGGGTCGAATATTTTTCTATCAGCCGAAGGCGATCATACGGGAGCGTTATGTTCCCCATATGACTCTCTCCGAGAGGTACTTAAGATAACTTCGGGTTACTTTAGTAACCTCAGTTATATAAGTGACTCGAGAGAGAGAGTCATTAAGTCGCCCTTCTGTCTTCTTTAAGACGTCAGAAAGCAGGTTGATAGGAATGACGTTGCTCAGGGCGGACCTTAGGTTATATACCCAGTGGGTGGGGACATAACCACGCCATGAGCGACAGTTCACGATCCAATGGAATTGTTCCGTGAGTGTATGTTAGGCTGTGTGCCTGCGCCATCTAGTGGCTTGGACCCATATGACTCTCTCTCTCGAGTCACTTATATAACTGAGGTTACTAAAGTAACCCGAAGTTACTTTTTAGATTTTGATTATTGTTTAAAAAAAAAACATACAGTAATCACTCCAGCCTTATCAAAATTTCAACCATTTGAAAATCGCCGATCTACAAGCTCACAATGTGTCGCGATGCAAAATACTTTTGCTTTTGGTACTTAAAGTACATTTTGAAACCAATACTTTTGTACTTTTACTCAAGTTGATTTTGAACAGCAGACTTGTAACGAAGTACTTCTACATCACAGTATTGATACTTATGAGAGTACCCCCTCTCTCCACATAACGGCAGTAAACTCCTTCATCTCCGACAGCCGCTCACGGAGGCAGCTGCCATCCAGCAACAGTTGCCACGGTAACGGTTAAATGCAGGGCTCTTTGTTTATCTACTTTCGGTTCCCTCCCAACTCGTCCTCATCCAGAGAGAGATAGAGAGAGACTGAAAAAAGCCATGGAAGGTATGGCGCAGCGCCAGGTGGTGCGACTCCAAATCAGCATTGCGCCCACAGTTTTTCCCAAACTTTTGCCTATACGTTTGATCTATACAAGTTCACGAAGCTTGTATAAAAGAACACAGAACATAATATAGGACACTTCCCACCTCGGTCACTCACTGGTGGAACTGTTGCCATCTAGGCAGTACGGTACAGAGTCAGGGCCCAGTGGATTCAGTAACAGCTGCTAAGAGCTACCACAATGCTAGTCACACTCGCTGCTAAGAAATGATCTGTTGCTGCAATACACGTTTTATTCTGCTGTCAATGCAATAGGGGTTTGTGCAATAACAGGAAGTATGTGTGTTTCAAGGCTCTCATAGTCTGGATTTACGGTGGTTAGGTGACCACAGAACTACAACCTGATGTCACAGGGCGCGGTGAAGAGAAAACCACCGCCACCGCTCCAGCCCTTCTCTCTGTTTTTACTCACCACCGCTCAACGTTATTTCAGCTCCGGTGGTCAGCTCACCACCGGAGCTGTGGTCACCTCACCACCGGAAATCCAGACTATGAATGAGCCTTTAGTCTCAATCATTTTTAGCTTGATATATTTGTAGTGATTTGATGCACATCGGTTGGCACTTAATTGTGTTGTACATGTTACAATGACAATAAAGCTACCGGTATGTTAATTGCCTTCGCCAATTCAATTCAATTGTTATACAGTGTAGGGTAGGCAATACTGATTATTTATTAAAAGATCACTTGTGTGAAGTGAGGGGTGCTCTTATCATCATACATCATATCCTGTGCTCAGCCAATCAAATCATCACACATGTCATTCCGGCCAATCACTTTTGGCGTCTTCACTTTTAATAATGGATTGCATTTTTATAGTGCTCAAAGCGCTTTACAATTCATTCATACATCGGTATTGTAGACGAGCAAATCGGCTAACCAATCACATAAATGCAGTTGTTCATGAGATGATGTATGATGATGATGTGTGATGATAAGAGCGCCCCTCATTTCAAAACGGGTGTGATTTTATTTATTTTGTCGCCCAGCCCTGCTTAAATAAACCTCACAATAGCCTACTAATGCTGTCCTGCAGAGCCTATTATCTGCACAGTGACCCCCATTGCCCTCGCTGTCCTTAACCCGAGCATACAAAATATGACATCAAGCGATATAGCTTCAAAAACCATTGCTGCAAGAAAATGAATTCCCATTTGCAGTCCTTTACAGTGACTTGCCTCCCAATGCTTTATGCATGGCGTGGTCCGTCTTTGGCCACGGGCTACACCCGAAGCCTCCTCCACCTTCACCCCAAATAAATAGGCCGAACAACCAACCAACAACAATGAATTACTCATGATTCATTACCAATTAATGGCCCTCGTTTGGTGCTTTCATTTCCAATTAGCGGTGCTGGAGGGGCTCAATATGAACGGTGTGAGTGAGAGAATAAGCTCACGGTCACGCTCTATTTGCCTGCTGCATTGCAAACTGGCTGCTTACTACTCATTCCTTCACTGTGTGTGTGTGTGTGTGTGTGTGTGTGTGTGTGTGTGTGTGTGTGTGTGTGTGTGTGTGTGTGTGTGTGTGTGTGTGTGTGTGCCTGCAAGTATGTTTATATTCATATATACATCTGTACAATATTCTTCTGCATAATTATTACTTGTGTGTTTGTGTGTGCACTCATGGTTATCAGTGTGCCATGATGAAGATGCTTGTGTGCGTGCGTGTGGGTGTGCGTGCGTGTGTGTGTGTGTGTGTGTGTATGTGTGTGTGTGTGTGTGTGTGTGTGTGTGTGTGTGTGTGTGTACACACGCGCAGGAGTCTGCATGAGTTGTTGTTTGCAAACTTTTAGCATGCCAGACTGAACACAAATCATTAAATCTCACCTGTCGTATCTGCCAGCAGAAAGAGTCAATAAGGACAGTGTTGAGATTGATGACCTTAATGTGCCTAATCATTTCACTGACCCATTTTGGGTTTAACTTAAGTCCCTGGAACAACATATTTTCAGATGGGGGTCTGCGGCCAAATACAGATCATTCTGGGACATGAAAAAGGTTGAGCACCACTGAGATAGAAACATGGGTTTTTGAGTGGTGCAACCACACCTATAGACAGCTATGTGTGTGGCTGGGTCTGTCCCTGTGTCCGAGCACGGAAATAGCGTTTGTTCACCACCAAGTGTTACTGTTGCACAGCCTAACACACAGACACACACAGGCCAGGGAGGAGGGAGTATACAGTGCAGTGCAGTGCAGTACAGTACAGTACAGTACAGTACAGTACAGTACAGTACAGTTCAGTGCAGCACCAATCACTTCAGACACGTCTGATTTTTCAGAAAATTGTTAGGGTTTAGAAGCCTTCAGGTCTAAATGGGTTAAAGCAGCCTTTAAGACCGGGAAGTTCTACTAGAAACCACGGTGCATAGATGGTGTTTACATGATCCATATCCAGTAGTTCTACTAGAAACCACGGTGCATAGATGGTGTTTACATGATCCATATCCAGTAGTTCTACTAGAAACCACGGTGCATAGATGATGTTTACATGATCCATATCCAGTAGTTCTACTAGAAACCACGGTGCATAGATGGTGTTTACATGATCCATATCCAGTAGTTCTACTAGAAACCATGGTGCATAGATAGTGTTTACATGATCCATATCCAGTAGTTCTACTAGAAACCACGGTGCATAGATGGTGTTTACATGATCCATATCCAGTAGTTCTACTAGAAACCACGGTGCATACATAATGTTTACAGGATCCATATCCAGTAGCCAGCTATTAATAATTATTCTTGTGCATAAGTATTCTCTTGTGTGTCTGTCTGTTTGTTTCTTTGTTTTCATGGTTGTCATTGTGCACATTATGCTAATGCTCGTGTGTGTGTGTGTGTGTGTGTGTGTGTGTGTGTGTGTGTGTGTGTGTGTGTGTGTGTGTGTGTGTGTGTGTGTGCGTGTGCGCGTGTGTGTGCTGTGCGCGTGTGTGTGTGCATTAGGGCAGCATCGCTCGCTGGGTCCCAGCATTTCCAAAGTGCGGAGCTTGAAGTTGGACATCAGCGTGTGGAGCAATGAGCTGGTGGAGGTACAGTGAGCACTGAGCCGTACAGTATACAGTAAACAAAGGCCTTTCATGTCATCGTTGCCACTTTGCCCTTCCATAATAATCTAGAGAAGGAGAACTTGGACGAAGTTCTTTGTCACAGAAGACTATCTATGTGCGCGCGTGCACACGACCGCCCTTCTCCACACTCAAGCGCGTGCATGGGGGGTGGTCCAGTCCCTGTTGTAAATATGAAATAGATGCATTAACAGTAACAGGCAAGGATGTAAGATTAGAGCTATAGCCACCGCCAGCATATGCTTTTTGATTGATTGATGTCTTTATTGATCGATTGAAATAAAATGTCACACACGGGCATCTGTAACAATCATATGACCCACTATAATTACTAAAGGTACCAAAAGTTAACTCTGAACGTGGTAGATCTGCTTTTAGCCTCTGTGGCCCTAATACATGGAATGACCTGCAAACGACATTAAGATTGACCACATTAATACCCTTGAGTCGTTTTAAAACCTTGGTGAGCAGACAGACCACCACAATATGTAACTGTTTTTAGATTGTTTTGAAATGTGTCTTAGCTTTTTATGATCTTCTGATGCATTGCGATGTTTTTCTATGATATTGTATTACGCGACGACACTGAAAAGGAGTTTAATTTCTGAAAATAAAACTTGAAAGAATGAATTAATAAGCAACAGGATAAGATAAAAAAAGCTCACAGCTTGTTTCTATTGCGATCCAGCTGCTAAGTGGTAACTCCGTTTGGTCCATAATCCTGCAAAATCTCTGCTAAATCCAGGATTCATACCCAATGGGTTTGAAAGGTATCACTAGTCTGTTGGCTTGTGTCTCTTATGTAAGATGTATTAACAAGGATATGTTGTTAAAACGGCCATGTCCATGTCCTTAGCTATAGTATACTGATCCTCCTCAGCCTCTAGTTCCAAATTATTCCAGAAAGGATTTGCTGCTTTCATTTGAAATGAAAAAACTAAAATGCTAAAATGTGCAATGACGAGCTGTTATTTAAAGACTACACATACAGTTATATTAATTGTGTGGATTTAAAAAAAAGTGTCTTTACAAAGTATTACAATTAAACCTGGTCTGCCCTCAATTACAATATTTACAGTCTAGGAAGCAAACTAATTGTTTTAATTTACCACATTAACTCTGGACTGGTGTTCCCTATTTTGGGCACTTTTTATATTCTTATTGCGAACGCAGTGAGCACTTACTATGATATATATCATGTTTTTTAATCAACTATTACGAAAATGTTGTGCAACAGTGCAATGTGCATTGTACTGTGAGCCTTTTGCTATTTGTCATACGATGAAATATACAGAGCTTAACCACTATATACTTGGTTAAGCCACATAAGGTACATACAATGCATCGTGTTTGTGACCTTGTAGATCTGCTACTTTTGTCAAATTGTTCGCCTGTTATGACATGCCCAGAATAGAGGAAGCTAGGGTTCACGGGTGCTTTAAGTGGTTAATGACATGCTTCCAAAAGATGACGAAAGTCAGCCTTTATTGTTGGCTTCACAAGTCATGGCCCAGGCAGCCACTACAGTATATAGGTTCTCACAGATAGAGTTTCTATGCTTGGCAGCAACACATTGCTACCAAGGGCCAGGCCAGATGTGCTTAAGAGCTGGTGTATGCTATACGCTCTGCTCAAGGGCATGAAGATTTAGCGCGGCAGAGTCCCTGATCAATTCTATTCATTTTGACTCTACGCCCTCGCACGGGTCAGTGCATGCGCGCACCGCCTCTCCCTCGGCTGCTGGTCCCCCCGAACTGAACCGGCAGCCCTCCCGACGCTGGCCGGCTCTTCTAACCTCCAGGCTGCAGACGTCCTCTGTTGATAGTCTTTGGTGATTGTTTGTGTCTAGTGGATGCTGTATAGCTTCTGCACAGACCAAACCAGAACGGGGGTCATCTTCTTGTTGTGCAGTGTCGTCATGGAATATGCATGAGTTTGTTTGTGTTCAGTATTATAACCGCATTAATGATTTCCCGAGTGTGTGTGCCAGTTGCCCATCAACTCTTTTCTGAAGCTTTACACTTTGTCCTTTGTCCTATGATGGTGCCGCGCCACGTTATGAGATTATGGATATATTTTCGGTCCTCGACGCCGGCGTATAATGGAGCATAAATTAGGCATAACTTCTGAATGCCAGACACATAAAAGCCTTTCATGTTGATTTGATACTGTACTGTACATGTGTGATGTCTGATGTCCCCAATGGGGCTGCAACTCTGTGCTATATACGTACACGCAGCTGTTCCTGGAGGTGGGCAACGAGAACGCCAACGGCTTCTGGGCCGCCGCTCTGCCGCCGGGGGAGGAGCTTCATGCGGGGGCGTCGGCCGAGCAGCGCGCCACCTTCCTGCGCAGGAAGTACCGCGAGAGGAGGTACTGCCGCGTCCCGGAGGCCGCGTTTGGCCACCAGGAGGCGCTCAACCAGGTAACAGCACACGACAGACCAACAGTCAGACACACCATGAGTCAGACGCCCTATACCCAAAACCCTAACGGGTTTACCCGCAGAAAATATTAGTTTAAAGCTGCAGCACGGGTATGTGTATCCAACGTATGCACCCCACATTACATAGATAAACTTTTCAGACCGTGACTGACAAGGTTCCCATTGCGCTCAGGGGATAATCAGAAAAGACCTCCGAACATCGCCGATCTGGTCAACGCCACGGACAGCGGAAAGCTTTTTTCTGAGAAAAAAGCTTGCAAAGGCGCTGCCTATAACAGAAGCTATAAAAAGCAGTGCGCGCGGGGCCCTGGCAGCCGTGCATAGCAACCGGAGCGGTTCCAAAAATGAAACGCAGCGAGGCCTGCTGATCTGTACCCAGCGTCATTAATGTATAGGACAGTACGTAGTAGTATACTCGTCCTACGGATCCAACGTGTTAATAGCTTGAGAACAGTGTGAAGACAGCTTTATAATCAACTACAAGACTTTTGATTATATATAACACTGAGGAAAAAGGTTTAATCTCATGTACTTATTTACGACTCAGGCATATTGCAGTGGAGTTCTGGCAAGTATGTCTACCTTCTGCGTGTGCGAGTGCGCGTGCATGTGTTTGTGTGTACAGTTGCAACATGTCTGTAGTCCATTGGTCAACATTTAGAAACCCAGACCGAGGCCGGCATAAAGGTTTGGCCCGGGGCCAATTTGTTCCCCCGCCATTAGATCGCAGGCCAGAACATTATTCTAAATGTCAGATCATTTCCTAAATGGTAATTTAAGAAATGGATGGCAATTTTACAAGAACTTGGGCTTATACGGCACGGGCTACATTTTTTGTGGGAAGGAACGTAGAGTTTGGATCAAAATGAATGAGCTGCATTGGTGGCATAATAAACTACTTTCCATTACTGTGAATAATAAATGTGTGGACATGTAGCGGAGCCTAACTCACTCTAATAATGATTTGTCATACCTTTATTCTCATAATTATCCCATTCTGAGCGGGAACCCCTTTTGGTGTTTTAAGCTATAGTTTAGCGATTGAAAAATAGCAGATCTACAAGCTCATAGCGTTGCACCGAGTACCGCTGAGGCTCTACGAGCTTGTAGATCTGCTATTTTTGAGAAATCCTGAAAATGTGGCGCAAACCTTTGAATATATATTCTTTCAGAGCGAACATTTTTAACTCAAATCTTTGCTTCCCTGGAACAACATATGTTCAGATGGGGGTCGGTGGCCAATTACATTTGGGGGTCCTTGACATGAAAATGTTTGAGAGAACCACTGACATAGAAACATAGGGTTTTTCAGAAAACCGTCAGGATTTAGAAGGCATTTGTAGAATCGTCCTTGGGTCTAAATGGGTTATTACGCCCTCCTCCCAGATGTCACATTATCGCAGGATTGATTGTTTGCGTGGCGGCGTAGTAATGCTACGTGTGCAGCATGATCCAGTGAAACGCTGGCTATAAACAACAGCTGCTATAGTTGGCCAGAGTAAAAAACGGCCCTATCCAAATAATAACCTCCCTGACCGTGCATGTTTTGATCTTTTAGTATAGTTAGTATAAAACTGTTCTTAAAAAAAACGTCTTGGGTTTCTGAATGCCAGCAGGTGTAGCCAAACCATTATTGATGGCTGGTCTGAGCATGGTCTGAGGCTGGTCGAGGCCCAAGGCGTGCTCCGACTGACTGATTGACTGATTAGCTACAGCCGTGTTTCTCATACGCTATAGGCTTGACGTCGAAGTTTTAAAAATGTCTTCTAAATCTTGACAGTTTTCTGAAATACCTCATGTTTCTGAATCAGTGGTGCTCAATATTTCATGTCAAGGACCTCAAAAATTATATGTAATTGGCCACTGACCCCCATCTGAAAATAATGTTGTTCCAGGAACCCCTCAGAAGCAAGGATTTGAGTTAAAAACGTTCGCTCTGAAAGAATATATTCAAAGATTCAAAGAAGTCGCATTTTCACGATAAAAAAATAGCTTGTATGAGCTTGTAGATCTGCTATTTTTCTAATAGCTAAAGTATAACGATGCTTAAAACACCAAAAGGGGTTCCCGTCCTGAATGGGTTAATTCCAGGGACCCCCAATAACCCTGGGAGTGTACGAATGGAAGGAACCCTCACTGTATATGTTTTTTTTCCCTCTACTATGATATCCTGTTTTTGGCTATATAGAAGTGTATTTGTACATCTCTAAATGTTATGATGAATTGAAGATTCCTATTGTAAACAAGTGTAATGCTTTATTGGGTCGTCCACTCACAGTTAACAGTTTTTTGAGTGGTGCAACCACTCCTACAACCAGCAATGTCCGTGTGCACCTATGTATGTATGTCATAGACTGTAAAAAATATGGACAAAGCGTTCCCCGGGTCTAACATGAACGTAAAATGAAGCCTGTCAGTCCTTGCAATGGAAGTCGCCATCTTTCTAGATCCGTTTTGGTCCAGCTGGCCATTGGCTGGCCCAGACAACGAGGCGGGACTTCCCCCCTTCTTCTCCGTTGGGTTTTTATTTTGACTCGAGTCATCATGACTCTACGCCCTAGTATGATAGACTGTAACGGTAGCCACGCCCCTCAGAACATACGCGACTTTATGGTCATTTTTTTAATTAATGGGACCATAATTTTCCAAAAAGAATATTATGACATTAGAAATGAGACTTTAAACTAGTGACTGGAAGAAGAAAGTATTCATGACCATGTTTATTAAGGTAATACAGTCTAGGTGAAGTTGGGCCCAAATACATGGACTTCTATGGGGCTATGGGTTTTTCTGGGTCCAATGACAGCGCCACAACAGGCCATTATATGAACTTTCATTTCCTTAGTGGCTTCACAAAATATCTGTCTGACTGCCCCCCTGATGTATGTGGTCATGTACCCATGTGGTAATGAGCACCAGTATATGACTATAGGGTACCAGTAGGGGGCGCCAGAAACAGAGAGAGGGATAATGCTGCCTGCTAATGAGAGAGAGAGAGAGAGAGGTGGGGGGGAGCTGCACCACTCAGTTCACACGGGTGTGATTTTTGTATTGAGTTTTGCTTGAAATGTACTGTAATTCTCCAAACTGTTAATACATTCTCCAACCCCTCTTTAGCTTGGCACTGACGAGGGTCTTGAAAGTGCGGCACACTGAGTCTGGCGAATGGCTGAGTTTCCACTCGCGTCAGCGTTTACGCAGATCAGCCTCTCATATTGTTTCGTGAACAGAAGAGCTCTGGTGTGTGTGCGTATGCGTGTGTGTGGGTGTGTGTGTGTGTGTGTGTGTGTGTGGGTTCTGGTGGGTGAGAAATGGAGTGAGAGGATGGAAGCGATATCCTGGCTAAGTGGAAAAGTGGATTAGTGTCCACAACAGAAACGCTTGGGTCGGTTCTCTGGTGGCTTTGCTGGATTTTTCACACACACACACACACACACACACACACACACACACACACACACACACACACACACACACGCACATTTGTGTGTGTGTGTGTGTGTGTGTGTGTGTGTGTGTGTGTGTGTTTGTGTGTTCGTGCACGTACATGTACATGTGGAAGTATACACGTGTGCCCGCAACATGGCTCTCTTCCGGAAATGTGAGAATTTGCCGCCAGTGTTAATAGTGCAGCGGTATAGGAGGTGTTACACTGTGAGGACAGGGAGGAAAAAAGTGGTTGCTTAGCAAGATGTCTCTCATAGAGAGGAGAGAGAGGAGAGAGACAGAGGAGCTAAATGGAGTCCATATAGGCGACTTGAAGGCAGAGCTGCTAACTTTCTCGCCTTCGCGCTGAGTCGTTCTTTATAGGAGGAGATCAGCGGCTTTAACGGGGTTCAGAGTGTCACAGTCGTCATGCACCGCACGGCGCATAACTTCCCATCCTGTGTGTGCGTGTGTACAGTATGCGTGTGTGAGTAACATGTGTGTTCCATTCTGTTCCAAATAGGGTGAGTTTAATGTGGTTTAAAGCAATCAGAACTGTTCTGTTTATTGCCACTCAGTATCATAGAGTAATAAAAGGATAGAGCCCCCCCCCCCCCCCCCCCCCGCTATTCATTTCGATGGAAGTTGCTCAGTGGCGTTTTGGAGCACCCGGGAGACTGCCGGAAGTACAATTATAACTCAATGGCTCGAGTGAGCGGAAGGTCCGGGGTGACGCACGTTACACACATGACGTCACTGCACGTCCGTCCACCTCCATGAACGTGCTGCAGTTCCACTTCTCGCCAGTAGGTAGTGGCAGCTTCAATGTTGGATAGCCTTACTGGGGGGCTTGCTCAGTATATCGGCGTACCTTCTGGGTATGATGTCATGCGCAAGTATGGGTGCCTTTTTCTCACTCTCACAGTTAAATTAACACCAACAATTTGACTGTGCGTTATTCTCTCTCTCTCTCTCTCTCTCTCTCTCTCTCTCTCTCTCTCTCTCTCTCTCTCTCTCTCTCTCTCTCACACACACACACACAGTCCCATGCTCCCCATTAGAAGCGTATATCCCATTGACCTCCACAAAGTCTCAGCAGGCCACATGACCTAGAGACGGGGGTGTCAAAGGACTTGCTTAGACCACTGTACTTGTACCACACACATGCACACACACACACACACACACACACACACGCACGCTCGCACACAGCGGAACCCTCCAGTGGCTGCAGTAATTGCTGTGACATAGAAGGTCATTTTGTGGAGATGATACAGAATAAGGACAGGCTGCATGGGACCGCTGCACCATAATCTGACCTAGACTTAGTGTGTGCGCTTGCGTGCGTGCACGTGTGTGTGTGTGTGTGTGTGTGTGTGTGTGTGTGTGTGCGTTATATGTGCAGGTCTTTTTCTTTTTTATGTTACCAGCCCCTCAGTTATCAGTAGTTATTAATAACTTGAACCACAACACCCTGCTTCGCCACCATCCGTTTTAAAAGCCCGTCCATGGACCCTGTGGTTATTAGAACATTATTTGACACTACCTGTAAATGGCGTCGGAAATAATATAGTCAAAAAGCACACTTTCGATGACGGTGATGATGATTGTGAATTAGTGGAATTGGCACGAAAAAAGTATGAGAGTGGAGGCCTATATTCTTCACACTCCAGTAGGTGATACGGTGATGAGTGAGGAACACAGCTGTAGCCAATCCACTAATCAGTCGGAGCACAATTGGGCCTCAGACTCAGACCCTGCTTATCCCATTTTGGGGCGGGAACCCCTTTTGGTGTTTCAAGCATTATGTTATGCTTTAGCTAGTGCGCTTGTTTGGGTCCTGGCTGGGCTTGGAAATGCTTTACAATGGTTCATTCATTAGAACCGACTCATTGGAGGCAATGTAGGGTTCTGTGTCTTGCCTAAGGACAGGACAGGAGGAGGAGCTGGGAATCGAACTGCCGACCCAGGGATCATTGGACGACCTGCTCTACCTCCTGACCCACAGTCGCCCTACCAAAAAACGGGCAAATGTCTAATCTCCTTTTTGGGTCTCGACCCGAAAGGTTTGGCAACCACTACTCTACATTACACTATAGAATTCCAGAGACGTGTACAATCCATGCCAAGGTGCATTGAACCTGAAGCTGTTCTGCTGACTCGTGGTGGCCCCAGCACCTTACCCAGACACTTTTTGCCATTTTGTTTTTCCTCTAAAGTGTCACCTTTCTGTACTTCTGTGTAGAGATTGATCGTGACTTCGGGTGTTTCAGCGGTGATGCATGCAGCTGGTCTCTTATCGATTTGAGCTCTTCAAGCCTTTTGTGCAGAAACAGAAACTGTTTGTGTAAATAGAGCTGGAGCACAAACTAATTATTTATTGGGAATATAAATAATGTGCACTTGTGACATATTTATCCTTGGGGGTGGGGATGGGGGGTGTGTGTGTGCGCGCGTGCGTGGGACTGGTTACATTGACAAGCTGTGTGTCTTGTCTGTGTACATGTAGCTGTGTTGTACCTTGTTTCCAGACAGGGCGGGGCCTGTTGTTTAGTTTAGGGTTGGATCGATGGCTCCGCTCCGCCTTGCTCCGATGAGACGTACAGCGTTTGTTCACCGGAGTCATCTCCTCTGCCGTGTGTGTCTCCGTCCTGTTAACTGAGGGAGACAGACTGATCATTCATAATTCAGCCGCACACTTGTTTGTACAAGTTGCCAGTCTACCCGCTGTCGATCATCCTCTAACCAGAGCCATAGAGTAAGACGGAGTTACAACATTGAGAAGATGTTACAACAAGCAGAAAACTGAGCGCTCGAGCAGCCCTGGAGTTTGAATTAAGTATTGTACAGTGACAACGAAAGTCTCTGTAATGTTTATGTTGTACTATTACTACTATAAATCTAAAATAAAGGGATTTAATATCATTAATGCTGGGCTGTTGCCGGAGTCCAGTGCATTCTGCCAACTTCCAGTCCAGGACATTGTCACTCTTCGTCACGCTCTTCGAGCTCTTCGCCAATAGAAGTCTATTCTGTAGAAGAGGACTGGACATTGGACTGGCCCATGAAGTGAACAGAGTTATCTGCCTTAAAACCCATTCTGGGCGGAAACAACTTTTGGTGTTTTTAGCATTATGTGATACTTTATGTCTACAAGCTCACAGCGCAGCACGACACGTTATTCTGAGTTTTAGTCATCATAGCTTAGTTTTCATTCAGTTTCCATTTAGTATTCGTCAGTGAATAAAGTTTTCATAGTAGACAAAATCAACACTGGCTTGCATATTGCCTATTTTTCAGGACTACAGTATATTTGATGTAGAGGTAAGAGGGTATAGACCCCCGACGGACCCCGGTAAACAAAGTATTGTTAAAATTGGTTATTGCTTCATAATCCATTTTCAATTATTATTCGTCTGTATATCTCTTGGACTGTCAATTATTATTCGTCTGTATATCTCTTGGACTGTCTGTTTGTGGTGGTGGGGGGGGGGGGTATTATTCGTTAGGCCTAATTCTAAGCAATTATTGTTTGCATTTTGTATCATCGTTGTTGACCTTAGCTTTCATCCTGTTTTGAAGCACATTGAGTCTGCGTTGAGTCATATGAAATATGATGCATACATTTTTTGGTGACTTGACTTGGTATGTGTGCGAATGCATGCGTGCATGGGCGTGTATGTGTGTGTGTCTTTCATCATAATTTATGGTGCATTTCATAATACAATTGTTTGTAAACCTGGTACTATTAAAAACACATCTGGAGTGTATGCACGCGCACACACACACACACACACACACACACACACACACACACACACACACACACACACACACACACACACAGGTCCAGTAGTTAAATCAACAATCCACCCACAGTTAGCTTGCTTGTAGCGCCAGCATAATGATCGCAGATGGACAAGAGGATTGTCGTGTGCAATCAGTCTGCTGGCGCCTTATTGAGTGCACATCCTTCCCTGCTCATCCATCAGCCCTGTTGTTGGGCTTATCTCACACCCACAATCACTAATCAGCTCCAAACCTGTGTGTGTGTGTGTGTGTGTGTGTGTGTGTGTGTGTGTGTGTGTGTGTGTGTGTGTGTGTGTGTGTGTGTGTGTGTGTGTGTGTGTGTGTGTGTGTGTGTGTGTGTGTGTGTGTGTGTGTGTGTGTGTGTGTGTAGATCTGTTTGTAGATCTGCTTTTTTCTGAAAAAGATCGTGAAAACGTGCACAAAGCTTTGAATATATTCTTTCACAGTGAGCGATTTTAACTCGTATTATCTTTATCTCTGGGAGTTCCCTGTAACAAAATATTTTATATATAATAAAAAAATAGCAGATCTACAAGCTCATAGCGCAGCACTCGGTGCCGCACTATGAGCTTGTAGATCTGCTATTTTCCAATAGCCAAAGCAAAGCCAAATGCTTTTAAAAACACCACAAGGGGGTTCCCGTCCGGTCCAGAGTGGGTTCTTTAACCACCGTTGTGTCCCATGGTGTGCTCCAGGCGCTGTGCGAGGTTCTTTAACCACCGTTGTGTTCCATGGTGTGCTCCAGGCGCTGTGTGCGGCGGTGGTCACGCCCGACGTGCTGTGCTCCATGGCGCTGGCGTTCAGCGGCGCAGACGTCATGTGTGCCACCGGAGACCCCGAGTTCTCCACGCCGTACATGCTGGCGCAGCGCGCCGGCCAGAGGCTGCAGATGGAGTTCCTGCACCACAACAAGCTCTCCGGTAAGCCTCGCTCCTTTTTGTTTCAGGTTTTCAGCCCTTTTCATATACAGTATCAAGGCGCCATTCTTTTTTTCGGCATTTGAGCCACCATGTATGAGCGGACCACCATTTTCATGAGATTGCGGGCCTCAACAGGCCCCAACGCTGCAATGTGTGTGTGTGTGTGTGTGTGCGTGTGTGTGTGTGTGTGTGTGTGTGTGTGTGTGTGTTGTTGGTGTTTGGGGTATTCGTTCAAGCCTCCTTATAGCCACCAATGCCAAAGTCGTTTGTTAGAAGGTGGGGAGCATCCGGCGTATAAGAGTGTGTCCATGTTTGTATATTGTGTGTAGGTTTTTCCCTCACATTTAAGAATATGTATTCTTTGTTCGTCTAACGATGCTAGGGGGAGGACAAAAAAATAAGTTCTATGTACGGGAACGTTGCCATGGCTGGAAACCATCTGGCCACGGCGTCGGACAGCCCCCTTTGTGCTGACGAAGAAAGAAAACACCTTGGAGTCTGAAAAAGCTAATGTATTCTATTCTCCCATTTTCAACAGTGCCAGGCCTGACATTGTCAGATAAATCTGAAAAGGGGCCTTTTTAAGCTAGACGTCAGGCATGTGTGAGACACACGTATACTGTACGCGTGAATTGTTTTTTCCCCTGACAAAACTTTTGCCTCTGCAACATTTTCACAGCCTTGTCTTTTTATACTTCCATGAACCAGTCTATACGTTTTAGGAATCACACTCGGCGCCGCGGCACCTCTGAAAGCTCAGCGGGAGACTTTTCTCTCCGGCTCTTGTTTAATTTTCCGCTCCCGGCTTGAAAACGACGACGGAAAATCTCGCACATTTTAATGGGAGCCTGTTTGAGGGAAGAAACACTTCTCCCACCCCGCCCCTCCCCACTGTCATATTTCGCCTTGTGTTGGTTTTTCGTTCCCTTTCATTCTTTCTCCCTCCCTGCTTCCCCCTCGCAATTATTTTAACGTTTTCCCTCCCTCTTCGTTTACCCTCTTCTCTCTCTTGTTTTAAATGGATTTACTCGCGGCGGCCATTTTTTTTAGCTTGTTCTTAATTCATACTGGAAGGGGCGAGGGGGGGTAGGGGTGGATGTAATCCCATTTAGACCTGAGGACGCATCTGTGTCACCTTCTAGCTTTTAATCACTTTAGCCATTCTTTTTTAACTTTAGCTGTTCACAAACGTTGTGCTATGAGCTTGTAGATCTGATATTCTTGAAAAAAATTGTGAAAGTGTGGTGCAAATCTTTGACTATATATTCTTTCACAGTGAACGTTTTTAACGCAAATCTCTGCTTCTGGAGGGGTGTCCGTGGAACGACAAATACAGATCATTCTGGGGGTCCAGTTGACATGGAATAGTTTGAGAACCACTGACATAGAAAACTATCATGATTTAGACGACATTTGTAAGAATCAGGTCTTAATGGGTGAAACCCAGGTAGCGGGGGTGGGGGGGACAGTGATGATGATGGTGATGATGGTGATGATGATGATGATGACGTATGAAATGAAAGCAGTGGAAGGGGCATGTCGGCTCAGGGCATTTGTGGGGTGACACTATCTCTCTCATAAGGACCCTGTTTTGCATAACGTATGTGTCACATCACATCTGAGCACGCTCGTTCGCACCCAGCCTGTTGGGTCACTCCTAATTGCTGCCATGGGTCACCTGGTTGCCATGGTAATTGACTTTATTTTGGAGGTGCACTAGAACACACACACAGACACACACACCCTTAAGCCTTGCCCTCATCAAAGTTTTGGGTAATGAAGCTTAAAAAAAACGTGTGTGTGTGTACGTGGGCGGGGTGACTGTGTGTGCTCATCCATTCTTCATTATTGTTCAGCCTCATTATACGTGTGCTTTGACAGTCCCGACTCCCGAGTGTCCATGAATGTATTCATACTTTTTCATTTTGCCTTTTTGCTTTGTTTACCACAAAACTCTCGGTCCACGATATCCAGCATTCAGCGAGTTCAGACTGTTTACTGGAGCAGCACCACGGTCGCCGACCGCCTGCACACACTGTCTGGATCACAACGCAAAGCAACAGCCTGTTAACTCACCTTAATAACACACTTTACTTTTCTCTTATATGAATAGTTTTCATTTAGTTTCAGTATACATTTGGTAGCCTCGGCGTGTGTGCGTGCGTGCATGCATGTGTGTGCGCATGCTCGCTCACCAACAGCCTCTATGGATCTCATTCCGCTAGGCCAGATCAACACAGACACCTCCTCCCACGAAGGCCAGAGTATATACCTTGGGATGCTCATTTGCAATTTTGCATCACCCCCCCCCCCCCCCCCCCCCCATACACACACACACACACACACACACACACACACACACACACACACACACACACACACACACCCTGGATGGATGTAATAATGGCAGCCAGCTGTGGCCAAAATCATTTCAAATTTAGTTTTAGGCCCCCTGTGTAATGGCCTGCAGGTTTTGAGAACCAAGTTCATTTAACTATAATTATACAGTGTTACTTCATACAGTGTAACTTTTCTCTTGAATAGTTTTCATTTAGTTTTAGTTACATTTGGTAGCCTCGGAAACCCAGAATTTTTTTATTTCCAGGGAGGGAAAAAAAAAGTCTGGGGCCGAGTCCACTTCAATTCGGCATACACTTGCGCAAATGTTGCTCACTCTCTACTGATTACTGATCGTCTGCACTTTTGTTAAAATGACGCAGACACACTCCTCTCTCTCTCTGTCGACCTAATTAATTAGTCTCATGTCTTGCAGCTGAGTCTAGTTTCTCCCGGCAGATCCTCTACAGTCGACTAAAATATATTTTGACTGGCCTTGATGGCTGATTTTACTCTTGCTGAAAATAGCAGATCTACAAGCTCACAACGCGTCGCAGCATTACTTATACTAGAGCTCTTGTCCACTAGTCCCTTCCTAACATTTTAGTCTAGTTTATATTTGTTGACGGAATTGTCAATATATTTAGTTATCATAGTTTTTATTTAGGTTCCTTTTAGTTTTCGTCAGTGAACAAAATAATATTAGTTGACAAAATCAACACAAACTATCTATGAACCCACCTTACCGTCACTCTGTTGGGAAGGCATTGACGGAATAAAGTATTAGCTTTTTATTTCATTACTTAAGTCAAAGTATCAATACCACATTTCTACCAATGTAGAAATACTCTGTTACGGGGCACGGTGGCACACTCGGTAGTGCTGTCGCCTCACAGCTAGAAGGTCCTGGGTTCGATTCCCGCTGGGGGCGTGTTTCCTCCTCCGTGTCTTCAGTGCCCATACCCGAAGCGGGGTTGGCGAAAGGGCCTTTCTGTGTGGAGTTTGCATGTTCTCCCCGTGTCCCCTAGGGTAGGTACCCTCACACAAAACATGCAGTAATCCTGGTCTTTAAACTACGTCCCCTTGACCAGCCACGCCTGATGGAGGGGAAAGGAACTATTCGGAATAACAGGTTCCTTACTTCCTTCCACGCGCTACGTCCGGCAGAGGAAACTACCCTGCCAGGTGAAAAGAAGCAGCTTGGACTCCTCATGCATAGAAGGTAGCATGAGGTCAGTCCGCTGCCCCCCCAGGTTGGCAGAGGAAGTGTAGAAGTGTAAAAAGTAGGTAAGGTAAGGTCAAAGTCTGGTATAGAGTAAAAAATACAAAGGTATTGGCATCAAAATATACGTAACCTACCAAAAGTAAAAGTCCTCACTCATTAAGCAGAAGGTAGGTGCCCTTTCCCCAAGGAGCAAAAGTACAATATTTGCCTCTGAGATGGAGCCGATCGATCACACTCCGAGTCCGAGTTGCTCGTGTATGCCTAAAACTTTACATTCAGTCTGAAGCTCACCCAATACACTTTGTGTGCTCTGTGTGAACGGTGGAACTAAGCTGTCAAACCAAGGCGCGCATGGATGCACACACACATACACACACACACACACACACGCGCACACTTGCAACCCTCTGTCTCCTCCCCTCCTCAGTGGCTCATTTGTAGCGCCTGTCCAACGTCTCAACAACAGTGCACCAACATTAGGATAACCCCTGTGTCCCCCGCTAGAGCTCTGCCACCTCATTAGCTGTGTGTGTGTGTGCGTGTGCACACGTGTGTGCTCATGCTCGCTCCCCAACAGCCTCTATGGATCTCATTCCACTAGGCCAGATCAACACAGACACCTCCTCCCACGAAGGCCAGAGTATATACTTTGGGATGCTCATTTGCATCACCCCCCCACACACACACACACACACACACACACACACCCTGGATGGATGTAATAATGGCAGCCAGCGGTGGCCACTCTTGTCGCCTCTTATACCAAGGGCAGTTCAGAGCGAAAAAATGGCTTTGCTTTTTGTTTTAGTTTTATGCCCCCTTTGTAATGGCCAGGTTTTGAGAACCAAGTTCATTTAACTATAATTATACCATGTTATAAGCAGAGTATAAAGCATTTTAAGCATGCTTGTAATTCACAACAGATAAGTGTTACCCTGAAGGAGTGGGAATAAAGAATATTCAATGTAATTTATAAACATACTCCATTCTGTAAATGGCTAATAGACCAGGACGTTGGAACTAATGTTGAGAGCTAATCGGATGCAGGCTCTGTTCCTTTTACAGTAGTGTACAGTGGTTGTAAAACCTTTTAATTTCAAGGACTCCATTTTGGTTCCATTTGTACACTCTCAGAGTTCCAGACCAGTACGGTGGCCATTTGGAACCCACTCATGGGTTCTCACACTTTGAGACCCACTGGTGTATAGCAGTGTCTCCAGTGAGCCAACACGCACAATAGCAGCACCCTGACTACTGTTTGACCAGAATGGGACTATAGAGCCTTCATTAGTATCGGCAACAGCAGGCTATGAAGGAAGTATAGGGAAGGGGCTCGGAAGTAGGAATATTGTGTTATTCTGAGTGCATAGAGCCTGTTACATCACCGGGCAGGTGGAGATGTACGGTGTCGGTGTGGTAGCGTTTGTGGTCCCTAAAGCGCCGTGCAGACTTGTTTTAGGCTTTTGTGTGTGTGTGTGTGTGTGGGGGGGTGGGTGCGCGCAATGTATAAATTAGCGGTGTGTGGGCTGCACGATCGTATAACGTGGGTTGCAACTGCTCTGTGGATCTCCTCCTTCTTGGCCAGATCAATGCAAACAAACACCTCCTCCCACCAAAATACCTGCATGGGGATGTTCATTTGCGTCTCCTTTTCTTTGGCTTTTTTGTGCCCCCCCTCCCCCCCTGGTGGGCCTCACTTTGAAAACCGCTGGCATGGAGAACATAGGCTTCTAAACTATAGTAAAGCAGAGGAAAGATGACGAGGGAGAAGATCCCAGTTGTTTGGAAAAGGCCTATGCAGTGAAGCACAATGCAGTGACAATAATTCACTCACTGTGTCCCTGACAGCAACAATGAGTTGAATCTGTGTCGTTATCAAGTAAATGACTGTGGAGCGGTTACACCAGCTGACCTGAACTATGGTTCATGTTCATGCATAAAGAACACTACATTTTACACAGAGAAGAAATCCAGCTTTTAAGGCACTTATTTGGCACTGAGGTCTCTAGGACTGTGGTTTGTGTCCTGCCTACGGTCCTCCTACGTCTCACCAGACTGTATAAGTCTGTGCAATGTGCATGCATCTGTCCTCGTCCACACCTGGCCTTACTCTGGTGTTTTTGAGACAATGTGGGTTGTTTGAGCCGCCTCTGTGTCTGTGTCTCTGTCGTTGTTGTTGCCGTTGAATCTGTCCTATAGCGAGTTAAAAATATAATCGTGGTGAAAACCACCTGTGTTTAGTGTTCTAGGATTAAAATTAATTCAGAAAATGTGGCAAATGTTCAACTCTCCCTCTGTGTTTTACTGTGAATTAAATGCTAGTCTCGTCTGGCGTGTCTGCGATGAAAGATGTGTTTGTTTGAGTTTGCCAATGTCTGACTTCACTTCAATGCCACTGCTGGAATGATCTCCACTGGAATCATCTTACTTTTAAGTATAGTTTGATGCCAATACCCTTTTATTTGAGTACTTCCGGAAGTACTCAAATGGTTAATGTACTGGTTAATGTATGTTTAATCAAAATGAGACTGTGTACTTCTTCCAGCACTGATGTTCCGTGTGTTGACGCATTGCGTCATACAGTGTAGATGTTAAGCTGAAGAGAAAGGCCTTATAGTCTTTCCAGTGACTCTCTCAGTCCCTCCTGAAATGATTCACCGAGGCTTTGGATGGGAAGGAGCTTCATTGCTACTGCACTAGCATCCGCCATGCCTTGATTCTCTCCATGCACATTAAACATTCATTCAGACACCATTGTGTGTGGATAGTTAGCAAACACACACACGCACGCACGCACGCACACACACACACACACACACACACACACACACACACACACACACACACACACACACACACACACGCACACAGACACGCACACACATATACAAATTACAGTACACGCATACAGGTGTCCCCTCTTTCTTGCCTAGTTGTTAATCTCTCTCTCTCTCTCTCTCACTGCACACACACTGGGGGAAAGAGGCCTGGACATGCAACTTTCAGAATTCAGACACATGCAAATGGGTCCCCCGGCCACCCACACAGGCACACACACACACAAACAGAGGTCCCGTTTCATCGCGGCTCCATATGTCAGCCTGTTGCTAATGACACCGCTAGTGTTCTAGCAGACAGGGGGATGTTTGGGCGGACGGGATGCTTGTCGATGCTGCGGCGGTACTATGCTGTTGTTGTTGTTTTACACCGACACACATCTGCAGGCTCAGTGGCGAGGTCAGGAGGTGACGGGCAGCCACTGTGAGCCGGAGACAATTAGGTGCTTTCCCCCCATGTTCGCCGGAGTGAACGTCACGTGGAACGGATATAATTCTAAACTCTGTATATAATGTGTCTGCTCGCGTTGTGTTGTGTTTTCACACCCCTGAGACGCTGTCCGATTATGTTTTCCTGGATCCACTCGTGTGTGTGTGTGTGTGTGTGTGTGTGTGTGTGGGCGTGCGCCGTGCGGGCAGTATGTTTTGCCATAGCTTGTTATGCCTGGGCCGTACGAGTGCTGCCAAGTACATCATTGCACACATGTCCGAGTACGTACGCGTCCATTTACAGAACATGCGCCCCCGTGCATATAGGCTATACGGTGCGTGTGGAACAAGTGCCTCTGATTTGCTCCACTGCCCTGTCCAGCGAAAGGCACTCGGCCAGCATGGCGCGGACGAGGGTGACCGTTGCCGTGGGCAACCAGATGGCTAATTGAGCACTCTGTCATGTCACATCCCCTCGCTTGGGACGGGGGGGGGGCAATCAGCGCGGGGCAAGAGTTCTGGCGCCGCCGCCCCCGCAGACGACACAGGCCCGCCTTAATGGAGTCCTGCCTGCTTCAGGGCCCCGGAGGAGGAACTGTTCACGAGACTCACAGAGCCTTGTTACGACAGAGGCGATGTCTCGTTCATTGGCGCGGTATGCTACCCCACTGGCCTATTTACCTTCTCTGCCTCTGTGTGGAGTGTGTAGTGGAGTGTGTGTGTAGTGGAGTGTGTAGTGGAGTGTGTGTGTGTGTGTGTGTGTGTGTGTGTGTGTGTGTGTGTGTGTGTGTGTGTGTGTGTGTGTGTGTGTGTGTGTGTGTGTGTGTGTGTGTGTGTGTGTGTGTGTGTGTGTGTGTGTGTGTGTGTGTGTGCACGCGCTCGCACACATTTTAGTTTTAAGCACCAGACCTCACAGGTGTGCCACGATACATACATGTAGCTCTAAAAATACAAAAATGCAATAATAATCTACTTGAGGCACCCGGAGCAACGTGGCCAAAATGCTGATGGCCAGGAGCTCTGAAACCCTATAGCGCAGCACTCCATCCCACCTTTATCATAGACATGCATGGCTGAATGGCGCTATAGCAGTTTAAAAATATATATTTCTGTGGACTCGCCTGGATTCCAAATGGGTAACACCCGGGTTGTTTTTTATCCATGTGAGATCTATTTGAGATCACCAACACATGCTTTTGTCGACGCATTGTGAGCTTTGCAGATCTGCTATTTCAAAACTATTTGCTATTTGAAATGGGACAATGTGACTTTTTACACCTCTGCACAATTCCACAGGATTGCATCTTTCTAGTTTTATAAGTTGACCCGTTGCTAAGTCTAGATACAGAGAACAAGGAAGCTGAAGTTCTATTGTTTCTTTCTTTTTGGGAGACTGTGGCCTGTGGGTTGCAGTGTCTGAGACGGGTAGAAGTGTCACTTCAATTAAAAGTGGTTTCAATTAAAGTTATTTTACCTTGCTTGATGAGGAGGGCTTGAGGTGGAGACGATAACATCTCACACAAGATAGAGCCCTGGCTTCGGCACAAAAGTGAACTGGAGAATTGAAGCTAATTGAATTTGAGAACGATAAGGTTGAATGTGGGGAGCTCTTACACCTAGCAGCGAGTGAGGAGAGAGAGAGAGACTGTGACAGACGAGAGGAAAAAGGAATAGAGAAATGAGACAATAAGACGGATGTGCAAAGAGATTGTGGAGAGGAGAGAGAGAATTCTGGTACGGGGGGGAGCAACTGAACCATGGCTTATTTTAACAGTCTTTCCAAATTTACAAGACTTATTTGAAACAATTCACCATTTTATCAGACCAAAAAACGATGGGCTATAACCCATAGTTTTTTTCATTTTTTTCAAATCCTCAAAAATGATGAAAAACGGCGTGCTATAGTATGCCGTACCATATGGGCTATAGCCCATGGTCAAAAATGATGAAAAACGAGGATAAAAAAAAATGAAAAAAACGATTGGCTATAACCCATCGTTTTCTTCATTTTTTCATTTTTTTCAAATCCTCAACTAGTAATTATATATACGTACACACCAGTAAGACACCCAGAGGGCGAGACGCATCCGCCTGGCTGACGGCAGACTGCTGGGCGAGCGCTGGCGCTTTGACATGGGGTGTCAGATCATCATATGAAATGAATTCTGTACTGGCCATACAACACAGTATCTGGAGCTTGTCTTGAGTGTACAGGGTTTGATGAGGTCAGATCAACATAATGGAATGTCAGAACAGGTCAGCTCCATATATGGAGATCTAAGGGGTGGCAGAAAGTTTTCCATCTATTTGTGCAAAGACGTTTTTACACAGAAACACGTGTTAAAAAGAATGTGGATAGTGCTTACAGTTAACTTGTGAAGAAAACGTATCACCGTAAATTACCAGGTTTTCTTGCTGCAAAAGACAGAGACGGCTTAGCGCAAGCTTAAGTGCATTTTCAACCACCACTATTTATCATCTCCATCTATCTCTGTTATGTGTTCTTCTGAAATGATCTGGATTCAATTGTCATGCTTTATGGGTAGCTTTATACACGGTGATGTTACTTTGCAGACTATATTTCACTCCATTCGCTTTTTTCATTTGTCATTTTCTCGCAATTATTGACTCGCTCGTTCGTCTCCTTCTGGCAGATTTCCCTAAATTGGAGCCGGAGAGCAGCTCCCTGTCGGAGGCGCGGCCTTTCATGGACGGATTCCTGTACATCTCCCCCGGCCTCTCCAAGGCTACGCTGGAGCGCCGAGGAAGAGATGGTGAGTGAACGTATACAGAGTATTGCACGCACACATGCACGCATAAGTCCTGCTGTGACAGAGTTATGCCGGCAACGCAGTAAAGCCTAATCAATTCGTCAATCCGTTAGCCACCCACTTAAAGTAGCAGATTGTCAGGCATTCACTCTGGTTTAAACCATTTTGACCTGACAACAGATTCTACAAAATGTCTTTTCTGAAAAACTGTTTCTATGTCAGTCGTTTTCATGTCAAGGACCCCCAAAAATATATGTAATTGGCCCGCCGACCCCCATCTGAAAATATTTTTCCAGGGACCCCCCCAAGAAGCAAAGATTTGAGTTAAAAACGTTCGCTCTGAAAGAATATATATTCAAAGTCTTGTGCCACATTTTCACGATCTTTCAAAAATAGCAGACCTACAAGCTCGTAGCGCGGCACTCTGCTATTTTCTGCTATCATAACATAATGCTTAAAACACCAAAAGGGGTTCCCATCCAAAATGGGTTAAGCACCAAGTCGACTAATCAATGTCAATCAGTCAGTTGTCAAGCTGCCAATCGGTTAATCCGCAGACTAAACAGTCGAGTCGAAGCGATCAATGCATCTGTCCTTCAAATGCTTCCCGCACCGGGTCTTTTGGGAATTGTTGTCAGGTAGAAATATGTTCCTACAAGAAGCGCCATTGAACCGTACAGCGGAAGCGCAGAGCGAATCAAAGCCGAGGTTAAGAAAACAAGCACGACCTCCTCCTACGCCGTCGCTATAAACCTCCGTGGCAGACGGCTCTCCGAGTGCTTCCTCGGCTCCCAAAGCGGCACCGGCGGCTCTCGCCTGAAAACCCCCTTCTTTTCTTCTCTTCCGAGGCGGTTTAAAACTTTTAATCACGTACACTGCTTCTCTCCTCCAAACTCCTCGCGTGCCGCTGCTCCGACAACCGGTCCCAATCCCTGCAAACAGCTGGAGCGATGCTGGGGGGCCCATGGGTAATTAGGAGACAGAGAGTCGGGCTGTGGAGGCTCCCCCATGGGACGGGAGGTGATTGGGAAGCGATGGTGGATGGAAAGGTGTGCGTGCGTGCGTGTGTGGTGTGGCGTGCGTGCGCGCGTGCGCGCGCGCGTGTTACGTCCGTGCGAGCGTGTGCGCACGCACCTCCTATATCTTGAGGGAGGCGAGAATCTTCTCTCCCCACCTACAGTAGATCTTCCACTTTCAGTGCACTCTATCTGGGTTTCTCTCACGGTGAGACCGTGGAAAATCGAATGCATGAACAAGAGCAATCATTGATTGGGCTACTATTGCTGTGAAACATGTTCCATTCTCTGTTTGGCATGTCAGTGGCACAGCCTACACCCGCAGGACGGACAGCAAGTGCAGCAATTGCGCTATGCACGCTGCATTATCGTTGCACAGCTTTGAATGCTCCATAGTGTGTATATACTGGATACATGCAAATACCATTCTCACCATTCCACATGAAACTCCAGAGAATCCTCAAACTGTACAATTTCACAATAGCTATATAATCGTTCCCAGGTCTAAAAGGGTTAATAATCACGCTTCATTCTTTTTGATTGTGCCAACTAGTGAAAGTGTTTGATTGTGGACCCTTTGCTCAGTAGCCTATGGCAACATGTATCCTTTTATATGTGCTATTTCTGGTGTCACACTTGAGGCACACTTTCAGGTGTGAAGGAACGACTCCATGCCACCTGCGGCGTGATGTGTGTGTGTTAAAGAGGACAACGAGGAAAGCGTTGTTCAAGTAGCGGCGGCACTACGACGGGTATCCATTTTTTTATAGGCTCTCATTCTAGTATACAGCTATTAATTCTGCCCTTGTAAAAAAGCTTTAGCCATTTCTCGCCCCTCTCTCTCTCTCTCTCTCTCTCTCTCTCTCTCTAAATTATTTAATCTATCATGGAAAAAAGTTTGGCTTTTGTGCGTTAATGGCACTTCAGCTGCTGCCGCGGCTGTTGAAACTTTGGGAGGGGCCGGGTTCTAAACTACACACACTTTGTGCAACTTTTGCCGATCATGAAGGAACCGCCGCAGGGTCTTTGTGAGCGTCGGGGGGGGGGGGGTGGGGGGGGTATTTTTGAGTTTGCTCCTGAATGCCTTTAGCTCCCAGGCTAATGGTTTGATGGTCTATAGATACACCCAAGCCCTTAATAATTCATAGGCTGATGCGTATCAGGATTTAATAAAAGCAACTCGGCGCATGCCTTCGTATAGACTTGGGCTTTTCTTCCCCACCGGGAGACCAACTTCCCGAGGGGAGCTAAATTCAGACCTAACACCATACAGTATATTAATTTGGTGAGCAAAATTTGGTGATGCGATGGTTGCGTGCATGCGTGCGTGCGTGCGTGTGTGTGTGTGTGTGTGTGTGTGTGTGTGTGTGCAGCTTAATATTCATTGTTGCCTGTTGCTTTAGTTTGGGCTTATTTGAAGTGTAGTTGCTTATTTGGGCTTGCGTTCATGAAACTGGTTGCTTCTTGTTTTCATTGACCTGGTCGCTTGTTTCACTCACAGAGTCTGGCCAGCTAGCTTGTCACCAAACTGGAGCCTCTGCAATGCATCTCACACCCGCAACAAAACAAAACACACAACATTTATTTTGCTAGCTTTGTTTTTGCTTTGATCAATTGGTATGATTATGAATTGAGAGTTGACATTGAGAATAATTATGGCATCTAGTTCACACTGCACGAGTAGTCAGCACTGAAACATGACGAGTCAGACGAGCAGACAGTAGAGAAGTAGTATTTTCCCCCTTATCACTATACAACACGGATAGCGTCGGCTACCGAGGGTCACCAGCCGACCGAACATGTTCCGTTCTTCATCAACGGGTTCCGACGCGTCGGCAAGGCGATATGGACGGCAAACGACGGGAGCTTGTCGTCGGGAGTCTCCTGCCGACTAGACTGGAACTCACCTACAGTATGCTTTTAATGGCATAGGCAGCTCCCGGCAGGATCCGCTGGGATAAACTATAGGCACAGCTTCTGGACATGAGACTAAGTGACAGAGAGAGAGGAGTGTGTGTGTGTGTGTGTGTGTGTGTGTGTGTGTGTGTGTGTGTGTGTGTGTGTGTGTGTGCATGTGTGCGTCAATTTAACAAAGGTGCAGACGATCAGAAATTAGCAGAGAGTGAGCGTCGTTTGCCGAATTAAAGTGGACTTTTTTTTCTCCCTAGAAATAAAAACGTCTGGGTTTCCTTTTGGGTCAAATGTTATATTGACTGGCCTACAACAAACATGACAGCTTGATCCTGTCTGTGTCTGGCTAACAACCCGGTCATTTGCAACCTGACATTCTTTCTTTCTTTCCTTCTTCCTGCCTTCCTCTCTTTATTACTTTATGACTTTATTCTTGTGGAATGGATGTCTATCCATCCTTCCCTCCCCGTTAACCCATTCTGACCTGAGATCAGATTCGTACGAGGTTTCCACTGGACACACACTGGTCTGATGAACCCATTCTGACCTGAGATCAGATTCTAAAAAAATGTCAGTCGTTCTTCGATTTTTCAAAAATAGCAGACCTACAAGCTCGTATCGCGCCACTCGGTGGCGCGATATGAGCTTGTAGATCTGCTATTTTTCAATAGCTAAAGCATAACATGATGCCAACACCAAAATGGGTGCCCGGTCAGAATGGGTTAATGAAGTGGGCTGCAGTGCCTGGCACAGACGAGGCACCTGCAATTCTCCCTATTTGCATTTCCAGCCCTCCTGTCAGGCTTTCCGGCAGATGTCTCCATCATAATTATATATTTCCGTCTTAAGGCGCGAGAGGTGGAAAGTGAAGGAGGCTATAAGGAGGGAGCCAAACGAGGGGATGACTCAGTGGAGACACCGTCGTCAGCCACACTTCTTTGTGCCCCTTCTTTAAATAATAAATAGTAATAATACCCACGATTGTTTTATATATGCTTTAAACGCATTCTCTGCCAACCACGAGTTTCCAGAGTTTTGGCCGAATGGCCCAGGCTGCCTATAACAAGTTCCGCGAGTTTTTTTAATGCTGGAGGATGTTGATCTTCAGTTGGTTTCGGGGGTTCTCCGGGACACCTTGTGACACGTCCATCACATGACTGGGTTTCCTGAAGCCTGTAGGAGGTGAAAAACCACCACATAATGTTAAAAACATGTTTCCTGAAGCCTGAGCCGGTGAAAAACCACCACATAATGCATTGCTCTATGGGACGGATCGATGTAATACAACTGCGCTCTACATGATCGCCTGTGTCTTCCAAACGGATTGTCGCGTATGGAGCAGGAAGAATGTTACGATTCCGGAACACGAGTGGGTGTATTTAGAGGGCACCCGTGTGCGGAATTGAGCGACGCAATTTTTCAAAGGTCTCAGAAAGCCGGAAACAGGATAGACAATGTTATCATTCACACTTGCCACTTCCTATTGCAAGGTGTTTTATTGAGCATTGGGCCTGGGCCCTGACCCGTTGTCACCGCTGCAAGGTGCACAGTATGGTTGTTTTGTCTCCGCAAGACAGGACTCTTGACCTGTAGATCGTACATTCCACCATTCTGAGTTTTCTTCAAAATAAACATTTGCTACTACTCTGTTGGATTTTTCATATTCCATTCCGATTGGCTATGACTGACTTCCAAAATGTGCGGGCCCTGGGTAGGCAACCCGGCCTGGTGGAGACCTGTGCTCAGAGGATCACACTTTTATAGTGTGGATCTGTATGTAAATACCTCCTCAAGTGCCTGGTGGTTGTATGTATATTTTGTAAAAGAATAATAAACTGGTATTCAGAAGGAAATGATAAATAAAAATATAGTATATGCAGCACAACTTTCTTCTTCCAGAACTTGGTCTATTCAGTCAATGTACAATAATGAATTAGCGTAGTGATTAGCGTAATCAATCTGCTCATTGTCTGCAGTTGGAACATTCTGCACATTTTCACAAAGTCACTATAATGAGAGAGAGAGAGAGAGAGAGAGAGAGAGAGAGAGAGCACAGGCATGAGGACTGGTATGAGGACAAGATTCGCATTCCTGTAGAAGATCCATATATGCAGGAAGCGCTCTTGGCACAGAAACTAATTGGCCCAATTTGGCTGGTGGGAACATGTAGTCCGGGTACATTCTGCTAGCATACCCTCTGGCGGCTGATGTGGACCCCCGTGGCGAACGGCTGGGCCAGGGGGCGGCTGTGCGTGTGCGTGGCACATGCGTGTGTGTGTGTGTGTGTGTGTGTGCGTGTGTTTGTCTGTGTTTGGGGGGTGGAACAGCTGGCGACGGATGCAGCTGCTTGATTGTGAATCAAGCGCTATTGTTGTCTCTCCTCGCGAGCTGGCGCTGGTATGAGAGTTAGCCGATTAGCATCTGCTTCAGTCAACGCTGAGCCGCAAACTGCGGGCGAAGACGAGCGCTGGTGACTGTTTACTTTCTTGCTGCAGCCATGGTAGACTTTTAACCACTTAAACCCCAGCTTTCACGGTAAATAGCAGATCCCTGCGTGTACCACATGAGCTCTACCAACAGCCATTAAGACATGTGAATCCCTTGACTCTCAAAGAGCACCCATATGGACAGCTGCAATTCGAAACTGGCCCCCGTTAAAGAAAAGTCTGAGTCCCCCCCACCCCACCACACACCCCTTTATCCCCCATACTGTACATGTTTTTCCTTTCTTTTTCATAACTTTCTTTAGATGATGATTTCCTGTTTTCATAGTGTACATTTGTACATCTCTAAATGTCCTGATGAATTGAAAATGCTGGACCCTTTTGCAAACAAGTGTGAGTGCTTAACCACGGTGTGTCCAGAGTAGCAGTTTTTGTATTGACTTGTGCTTTCATTTGAAATGTACCCATTCTACTGTACATACTGTGAAATAACAATTTCAATCAATCAATAAATCAATCAACCCTAGCATCCCTATTCCGGTCAGAGACCTCACTACATGTTGAGCTTCTTCTCTGCTATTTCCGGCTCAAAGGTTTGGTGTAGAGGGAAAAGGGAGGATACAGATCCAGATCCGTGGGGGACAAGGATAGGGTGTAAGTGGTTTTAACCCATTCTGGGCGGGAACCTCTTTTGGTGTTAGCATTATGTTATGCTTTAGCTATTGAAAAATAGCAGAACTACAAGCTCATAGCGCGCCACCGAGTGGTGCGCTACGAGCTTGTAGGTCTGCTATTTTAGAAAAATCTGATCTCAGGTCAAAATGGGTTGATGTGCAGTTGGAACTGAAGAATGATGCTAATTACAACAGGAATCTGTTTCCACTGCATTCCCTCTCGTCTGCATTCGTGACCTTTATACCTACAGTATACAAAGCACTTTACATTGTGCGAATCACCCACCGATGGCGGAGGGAGGTGTACTGTACGCAACCAGACTTTCTTTTTGCAGGCTCACCTGCCTCACAGCTTGGAACACTTCCACATAAAGAAGGATAAACAACCCTATCATTTCCAGCCCGCTCTGCTCATTTCTCTTAAGCCATTCCATTTCATTTCCTGCATGGCTCAAATCCCTGTAGGTCTTTTGTGTCCGTTTAAATGTCAATTCAAATCAACCCATATAGGGATTTTTGTCAAAGAAGAAGTGCTTGTGTCGTGGCCTAATGGTAAAATGATAAATGGTTGCAAATATGTGGCGCCTTTCTCCAAAAGCGCTTTGCAATGTGCATTACATTCACCCCGGCACACGCATGCACCCTGTACCTAACATCTGTGGGTGTAACTGGCTGGTAATGAAATGATTCCGTTGAAACCCGACCTCCCGGGCTTCGCATTAATTTGTCAGGATCGCCACGTTGCCGCAGAGATCGCGGTTCCCAGATTCCTGGGAAAAATGGATAGTGCCCCATCCCCCCAGTCCTCCGGGTGTAAGATAGAGTATGGTACAGGTGGCTCTTGCTCCACAGCAAGGCATGGCTGGATTTTTTTCCCGCCCAATCTGCTAAATCCAAAATAAGAAATATGATGTAATCTGTATACCTCAGAGACCCCTTTTTACACCGCTTGGAACCGGTTCAGTTCTTTTTGGTTCTTAGTTCTTAATTGGAACGTTAATTATGCATTGAGTGGGCAAAACTATACCTGTTTTTGATTGTTTATAGGATCAATTCAGTATAAGTCAATTAATAATCCTTCCACAGTAGTAGAACATGTTTTCTATATTTTGCATATTGCATATAAATGTTGAAATACAATAAATAATTGTCTTCATGTAAGTAATCAACTGGAGAAGTTTCATGGTGATAATCTAATATAGGTATGGCTATGCCCAATCAATTCATAATTAACGTTCCAATTTTGCAGCTCTGGCTCATGGACTAAGAACCAAAAAGAACTGAACACACATTGGGAACCAACCAGTGGAAAAGGGGTCAGGGTCAGCATTTCTGGCTCAAATTGTTGATATTCCACTTAAATCACTGTGCACCTGTTTCTACTTACCAAACAACATTTGTCATTATAATAAGGTCATCACGCGGCTAAACAATGCCTGCAACCATTGGGGTTTTTTTTTAAGCGACAGTGCCAAGATAATCAGTGCATTTTCAGCTTTCCAGACGATGGTGAAATAAAGAAAGTTGGCTTCGGCTATAACAAAACTAAAGTGAACTTACTGTAAGAGGCTGTTGCTCGGTGGAATTGATACCGCAGGGTTTATTAACCTCAACTTCCCATCTTTCTGTTGGCTGAAAACAAAACGCTGAGGGGAGGGTGGCAGTGGCAACAAAACAGTCCATTACAAAACAACAGAAGTTAACTTTCCTTCCTGTGAAAGATGTCAGGCATGGCCTTTTTGTACGACACTGTGTGCGTGTGTGCGTGCGTGCCTCATGACTTTTCTTTTTCTCTGCATGCTGTCAGGTAGATTGTATAGGTAATTACTTCAAATACCAGCTGTCAGCGTGCACATGGCGACGGGGACTGGTGGAAGTGTGCTCGTTTCGGATAGAGTGAAGTTTGTGTTGAGACTCGGGGGGGGTCAAGGAGATGCCATCTTTTGTGTTTTCTTTTAATGCCAGAGTCAATAAGTTGATATTAGCCGTGTCGGATCTATGAAGCCGGTTCTAGGACAATGCTGTCCAAACCGTTTGCTGGTGGAAAACCAGGCTTTTTTCTTTTCTTTTCTTTGAGAGCCAGACAGATCTATACGCAACGAGACAGAGAGAGGCTTGATGGAATGGCTTCCAAGCATTCCTCTGCTTCTCACATCGCATTCTGCTTTTTTTTTGTTTTTAATAAAAAGCCTGTTGTAGACACTTCCTCTTTTTATTGGAACTATATCTGTTTCTTCAGAAGCAAACACGCACAGTTGGCAGAGGACTAGATCATTAGCATATTCATGAGATGAATGAAATGGAAACTTTGGAGATGGTAGCGACAGGGGGTATGGGGAGGGGTGTGTGTGTGTGTCTGTGTCTGTGTGCGTGTGTACTGCGTGCACATGTGTGTGCGTTTGTTTGTTTGTTTGTTTATTTGTTTGTTGCAGAACTAAAAAAGCAGATGGCCCGGTGACTTTGAAAATCCAAAATTAGGTGTGTTTTCATGAACTTCATGCTCATTGGCTATGTAAATGGCAGAGGCAGACAGTCATGAAAGACTGTGTCGTGTCAATTTGTGCGTCTTCCGCATTCCCCACTGACATCGTGTCTGTTTATTGAAACCCGGTGTGCAATTAACTCGCAATAAAGTAGACATTAGTGACATTGTACGAAGGGAAAGTGATGTGTGTGAACGTGATGTTGCTTGCATGTTCACTGTTCACGCTCCATGTGGGCTCTTGTATACCAAATGTCCACGCAAGAATGAGGAAAGATGAGGATATTTAGGGATATTATTTTGGTAAGACTATAGACTAGAGTGTCACAGTCCCGCCCCCTACCAGGGCCCAGGAAATTATTCCCCGTTCATTTTCTTCATAGACATTTCCAAAAGTTTTTTTATTTAAAGACCTTTTAAGCCTCGTACAAAGCCAACTCGAGTTTTGACAAATCATGACAACAAACAAAACAATTCGGGCAATTTTCGGGCCGAACAAATAATTAGAAAGAAGAAGAAAACGGCACTTTTTTTGTTGTTTTTCTTCGTTGTAATTATTTGTTTGGTCCAAAATATTGTGTTTTTTGACACAACTCGCAAGATTTAGCGCCACCAAAGTGAAGCGATTTAAGGACGATTTAAGAGAAAACTAAATCTTCAGGCCTGAACGCACCTTTAAGGATGGATCGTGTCAGCGTTAGGCATTTAGTTCAGGGCTTCCGGTTACTACGGTAGGTTCAGAAATGGGATTATTTGCATCAAATTAGTTTACAGTACGTGCCAATTCGTCATTAAAATGTGTATGTTTCTGTGTGTTGGTGTTGCACTATAGAGATGGTGAGACGCTGGTGTACCTTGGAGGGAGGCTTCTTGAGTTATTATGAGAGCGAGCGGAGCCCAGCGGCCAGTGGCAGAGTGGACGTTTCAGAGGTGGTCAGCCTAGCGGTCAGCAACACCGAGACGATGACAGGAGCAGGGTATGGCTGCACGCATGCACGCACACACACACACACACACACACACACACACACACACACACACACACACACTCACTGTTCAGGCAGTGGCTCAGGCCGTCTTGGAACTGGACGTTTCCTGGTTCGATCCGCAAGTGTTGAGGAGGACACTTAACCCTTAACTGCTCCCCAGTGAGCACTAGGCTTGTGCCTTCACTGCCTTTATGGGCATGGTTTCTCCGCCACGTGTGTGTGAATGTAATTTAAAAAGCTTTTTATCCACTTAACGTGCCTACGGTATGCATGCATGTACATACATTGCGTTATGTGGGCACATTCTAAATCAATGTTGATCACTGACGAAAACTAAATGGGAACTAAATGAAAACTACCGGTATAAGCTATGATGACTTAAACTAAGACTAAATATATTGAAAATTTCATCAACAAATAAAAACTAGACTAAAATGTTAGGAAGGGACTAGTGGACACGAGATCCAAAGTCAATTTACACTTGGTTGGATGCAGAAATAGCCGTAACATAACATTCCAGGTGACTAAAATGTGACCAAAACTAAATGAAAACTATTCAAGAGACTATGACCAAAACTAAAATCAAAATGTGATGTTAAATTCAACACTGTTCTAAATGCTTTATATTTCCATCCCCCAGATCAGATTATACTGTGCCCATTCAACATGGGTTGAGAACACCTTCACCAACATGCCTCCGACGTGGAGAGAGTGCATGCGTGCTCCGACTCCGCCGGGCACCAAAAGCTCTTCCCACCAGTCGTACGTCTCGTTAGCATATAAAGTTAACTTTTGCATTATTCAATTTAACTGTACCTATCAGGTCTTCTTTACGAGTGTCGTATTTCCTGTTTACTCGGGCGGAGAGCTGAGAGAGAGAGAGAGAGAGAGAGAGGCGAAGCTTTCGCTTTTACTGCCTATGGTTGGGTTTACAGAGTCGTCTTCCCAATCACCAATCACCTCGTTCCTCTGCCAGATTACAGATCTTATGAGGCGAACTTCCCCTTTTCTATTATATTCCCACGGAAGTGGGGACCGTAATATAGTGCAAGCCCTGCCGTGTCAGCACTTTAGCTATTTTGCCCCTAAACCTCAGGAGTGTGTGGATCGATTGGGTGAGCGACCAGGAGCAACAGTAAAAAAGTGTTAATTGAATTCTGCGGGTGGAAAAATGGACACATATGGATTTTTTATATAGTTTCGGGGGAAATATTTACCTTAAATTTCATAACGGGACTCGGATAGAGGCTGAAACTTACCACGTAATAGACGAGACGCGTAGACGTCTGACCGCATGAAGTCCGACATCCACACGTGAGCCACGCTGTTATTGGACCCTGATGTCTTATTGTTTTCTTTACATCCTCCAAGTTACATTAAAAGTGGTGATTTCACTGTACAGTATATGGATCTGTGTGCACGGGTCTATATTATGTGCGTGTGTGTGTGTGTGTGTGTGTGTGCGTGGATGCGCGCGTGCATGTGTATGTGCTGTATACATGGGAGTGCCGTAACGTTTATTATTATTCCGAGCGAGGGGTCTTATAATGTGCTATGATCAGATCATAAGCCGGGCCCATTATGGAAGCAGCAGATGTTATATGCAGGGGTAACAATGCTTTAATTTGCTAATGTGATTTATGCAGCCATTAGAGGCACATCTGGACGACTCACACTATGGCCCCTTTAATCCCCCGGGCTCTTAAATTGTGCTAAGCTACTACGGTCGTATAGGGTGCAATTTTTTTTATTTTTCTTGCCTGCATTTTTGTGTGAAAATGCACGCGTGGGCGGGAAGCGCTAACATGCTAACACGCCGTCGTGTTTTAGCCACACGGCGCACACACACAAATCCAGTTACAGGTCATGGCGTCCCTCCAGAAAGGCTATTATCAGACTTTCTCCGTCTGTGATATTCCCCCGGCGATAATGGCCATGAGTTACACTAGATTAAACTCCCCCTCGCTTTCCCTCCCGGCCTCCGCGGCTCCCAGCAGGCCTTGCGCTCGCCGCGCGGGCGACTGCGCTCACCTCTTGACATGTCTGGCTGCTCATGAATATTAACTTATGCAGATGACACGCTCCCACCAGCAGCCTATCGCCGCGCTGCAGGAGCCCCCTGTGTGTGTGTCGTTTTCATTAAACACCACATTTGGGTAATCTGGCCCCGGCTGTACGCGTCTGCTGAGGTTGTATATGCATATTACTTGCCCACTTCTGGGGAAATTAATGCAAAGGAAATATGTTGAATAGCGATAAGTTTGGGGGTGATTTATTAAAGAACTCCCCTTTTTTGTGTTATGGCGGCGGGGGAGAAGGGGAGGGGTCTGGTGCAGGGTATTTCTAAGGTCATTTCTGACTTCAAATATTCAGTTTTTCTTCATTTTCAATTTATTTTCCCCCTGTTCTCTCCTTCACTCTATCTGTGTCACTTTTTCTCGTGTATAGCCTACACTCGCATAGACTTGCAGAACCCGCGCACGCACGCACTGTTTTTGTGACATTTCCGAAGGGCTTAGGACAGTGTTAACTTCACCTGCAGGGTGGCTAACATTCACACTTCAAAATCCATTCTGTGAGAGTACACGTTTTTAAATCTGCAAACTAGAAGCTATAATGTTGTCCATGCCCAAAAGAAACAAACTTTTGGCTATTAACCCGTATCGCTTCCAAGATCATCACATACTTCCCACACCTGATATGAACCATAAGGCCATCACACGGTTATATACTGTAGTGTCTCGCTGTGGGGGGGTGCACCTCACCAGCCCTACTACTACACACATACGAGGACATTGAATGAACGGAAACCAGAGCTCCCCCAAAACGACGGCTTTCATGGGGATCTGCTCTGTTGGGAATTGATTACATGAGACCGGCACAGTCTGTGGGTGTGTGTTGTAAAGAAATAATTGGTCTATTACTTCCTGGAGGCATCTTGATCTTTCATCTCGGTCTTCCTTCTGTCTCTCTCCCACCTTTCCATTTCTCTCTCTCCACCCAACCCAACAACCCCCCCCCCCTCCTCTCTCCCTCTCTCTCTCCCTCTCTCTCTCGCTCTCTCGCTCCCTGTCCCCATGGGAACCCTCTCTAACAAGCGCTTGCATACACCTGTCTGGCGGGTCAGGCGGGGTCAAACAAACACCCGTGTCCCTGTGTGTTCCCCCCCCGACACGCATGAAAAGAGAGAGTGACCCTGCCCTCCCTCCTTCCCCCCATGACACGGCGCCATCGCTGTAGCATTTAGAGACCCCCCCCCCACCCCCCCGGCAGAAAAACCCACCCCTCCTCACCCTCTGTGTGCTATGCCGCAGAGAGAGAGAGAGAGAGAGAGAGAGAGAGAGAGAGAGAGAGAGAGAGAGAGAGTGCGAAGGAACCGAGTTGTCACTCCATAGTGTGTTGAAACCATTAAGATAGTGATACTCTGACCTCATACACCTTCACTGAGAGGGAGAGAGAGAGAGAGAGGAGAAAAGACCAACAGAGATTAATAGCTGCCTTTTTGCTTCCGACAGCAAGGGGTCTGCCAATTTAGTGTGTGTGTGTGTGTGTGTGTGTGTGTGTGTGTGTGTGTGTGTGTGTGTGTGTGTGTGTGTGTGTGTGTGTGTGTGTGTGTGTGTGTGTGTGTGTGTGTGTGTGTGTGTGTGTGTGTGTGTGTGTGTGTGTGTGTGTGTGTGTGTGTGTGTGTGCGCGCGCACGTGCGCCGGCCGGCGAGCATGTGCGAGCGCGCGCACGTGCGCCGGCGAGCATGTGCGCACGTGCGCCGGCCGGCGAGCATGTGCGAGCGCGCGCACGTGCGCCGGCGAGCATGTGCGCACGTGCGCCGGCCGGTGAGCATGTGCCTGCATATTCTAGTCTGTATATTGTGTTCACCTATGTGCTGTACTGTGTGTGTGTGTGTTCCGTCAGGGCGGTGTTCACCCTGGAGCTGTACCTGCTGACAGAGAGAGCGCTGCTGCTGGGAGCCCAGACACAGGAGACCCAGCACGACTGGCTCCACGCGCTGGCTAAGGTGACACACACACACACACACACACACACACACACACACCATGCACCCCACCAGCTGTTGTTGTAGTACGATAAAAGGGGAGGGGATGATATTGTGATTTTTTTGTGTGTGTGTTTTTTTTTTAATTGAGAAGGTTTCAGACGCAATTGTGCTGTTTTGTAATAATAATCCAAATCTGCAAAGTAAGTAAAGTTCTCAAATAATCGTAGTGGAGTAAAAGTACAATATGTGTCTGAGATGTAGTGGAGTAGAAGTAAAAGTATAGAGGGTATACGCATGACATCATCATCATACCAGGGAGTTGTGCGGGAACGCCTACTGGCAAAAACTACTTTCTGGCCTTGACAGCCCAGACAGCCAAACAGAAAAGTCCTATTTCATTGCATGACATGACTTTAATCAACATTAAATTCACTTTGCCACTCGATCTGCCATTCACTGCATACCCTAGCTCTATTGGAAATCTTACATTCCAACACTTCACACTTACTTGATCTTTTCCTGAAGGTTTTCTGAAAAGAAATGCATGTTTTATTCACTGATTATCCTCACCTATTCTAAGTGTCCAGCAGAGGAACTATATCTATCCAGAGAATCTGAATAGAATGAACACTTTGAACACCTTGGCAAATGTCCCCCTTTTTCACTGACGATGTTGTGAAGTTCTCAAACGACACATCCGTACGCCTGCACATATACACATTCACATGCACACACACATTCACATGCACACACAGTCAAGCATGCTTGCACGCACGCACACACACACACACACACACACACACACACACACACTGACAGACACATGTTCAAACCTCTATTTTGTTTTTGCACTCATTTTAAAAATAGTGTGTGTGTTTGTGCAAACACACACACACACACACACACACACACACACACACACTCACATGCATGTGAAATGCATGACAACCAATCCATTTCATGTAATCCCTCATGCACTACGCATGCACAGTTGCACACACGCACGCCATCCACGCGGACACACAAGCTAGTCTGTAAGGTAAATAAACACCCCCAGCACATGGAACATGTATCTCAGTCACACTGCTTGTGCTTGATCCAACGGCCAGGAGTCCAGATAATTCTTCCTGTGCGTGCTGACAGGAAGGTTTTATAACACCCCACATAAACCTGTCTCCCCTTCCCTGCTTTATCTCTTTAACACAATCCATGCTAGTCCTCTAGGGGAAATGGTGGTGCCAGCGCCAGAAAAATGTGTGAAAAAACAAAGACGAAGGAGGGCCCCCTGACTAACCAGGAAGTGTATCCCCCCCCCCCATAGCAAGCCCCCAGAATGGCTGGGCAGCGTTGAAGTCGTCTCCCTACTGGTCAAAAACTGGTACTGCAGGCGGGCTGGGCTCAGGTTAAATGTATGAATGAATCGTGCCGTAGGACGTGATCGACACAGAGGTACCACAAGAACAGCACGAGGGGTACTACTATATAGGAGCCAACCAATCATATCAACGCTCGAGGGGGTACTACGCGGAAGACTTTGACGTTCTTCCGGGTGATTCAGAACGCCACTGAGCAACTTCCATTGAAGTGAATAGCGGGGGGTGGGGCTGTCGCTCCTCAATCCGTTCTCTAGATATTTTATAGCTCTATGCCCCATATTTGTTGTTGCTGTAAGAGGAGCAGCATTGCCCGGAGGTAGCATCATCATGAAACCTTTAGTAAAAATGATTTACCTACTATACTGCCAGCGTTTTTACTCATCTTTCGATATGCACAGAATTATGTTTCTCTTCTTTCCGCCGGAAAAACAAACAAACATTGTAGACTGTGACCTTCCGTTCTTTAGTTATCGGCAGTTCAATACGGCTCATTTTCCCTCCAAAAAACACAATCTGGGAAAAATAAATCAGAGATGGAAGTAGAAACTCTTCCTTGCGGAGACCTAGCTGGGCTCCAAGGGTCACACTTCTCTACTTTAATTTATTTATTTAAAATAAATCAGAGATGGAAGTAGAAACTCTTCCTTGCGGAGACCTAGCTGGGCTCCAAGGGTCACACTTCTCTACTTTAATTTATTTATTTAAAATAAATCAGAGATGGAAGTAGAAACTCTTCCTTGCGGAGACCTAGCTGGGCTCCAAGGGTCACACTTCTCTACTTTAATTTTGTGCCAATACCACCTGAGCACAGAGACGCTATTAGCTTGGCAGCGTAGTTAGGGGTGAAATAAAGTATTTTAATATCACCCTCTGCGGGTGCTTTGAGAATTTTACCATTTTATTCTTGTCCCATTCGTGCAGATTTAAAGGCCACAAAAGCCATGCAATTGGGTGGATTTGCCCCTGAGACTATAGCAATGTTCCCTCACTGGTCTCTCAGTTATCTGAACAGTGAACACTCATCTTTGTACTGTAGAGCAAAGTGGGGAAAGTTGAATCCCTGATGTTACAGAATAGTAACTGCACTGAAACTAAAAGTTTCACTTTGGCTCATGAGGTCATGTGGTTCAACTCCTGGTCTCTGTGATGTTTGTCGTGATGGATGGAAATATCAATACGGCAATGTAGATTATACACTGTTACATGGATTAAGTCCCATATTCAAAATGTACTTAGTATCAAAATACCAAGTACATTATATGCAAAATACAAAATATACTGCCAAAAGTGAAACTCATTGTGCTCGTTCAAAATGTATAAAAAAACCAGCAGATCTACAGTATGGCCCGGAATGCGTCACATCATGACTCATTGTGAGCTTGTAGATTGGATATTTTCAAACGGCCAAAGTGATGTAGTAATGACAATCTACAAAGTAACTAAAGTTTGCATGTGAGTTAAAAAATGCAATATAAAGTATTGAAATGTTGTACACATTGTGTGTGCGTGAATGGGTGAATGTAATGTAATGCACTGTATGTAAATGCTGTAATGCACCTTGGATAAAGGCGCTATATATAAATGCACCATTTACAATACTTTACTAATATTACATCTCTGTGTCCGGCGGTCTGCTCCACAGTGCTTCGTCCCTGTGTGTAATCTCTGTGTCCGGCGGTCTGCTCCACAGTGCTTCGTCCCGTGCAGAGTGGAGGGAACGCTGCTGCGGAGAGACGGCGAGCTGCTCGGCAGACTCCACTACAAGGAGGGCCACGACCTCTACCACTGGAGGGTGGGCTGGTTCGCTTTGGGAGGGTCCCGCTTGCTCTTCAGCTCGGGGGATGGAGAGAGAGGAGAGGGGTCGGAGGGAGAGCTGCGGCTCAAGCAGCTACAAGAGCTAAGTGAGTACATGACGTATGAAACGTATACAAGGGGAAAAGGGGTGGGTGGTGGGGGGGGGGATTCAGTTTTTACGGGGGCCAGTTTCGATAGTATACCCATAACTTTCATTAGCCCTAAAATAAAAATAAAACAATGTTCCAGGGGCCACAAGGGGGCGCCCGCCGGCCGCCAGTTGAATACCCCTGCACTACAGTATACATTTTATGGCATTTTGAAAACCACGCTTGTCACAGCTGGCACGGCCCTTTGGGCGCCAGAGGGGACTCTGGGTCTTTTGTGAAGTGACATTACATTCTGGAACGTCGTCGGGTTATCCTGTAGGAGACGCAGTCTGTGACATGGGATTAACTGTCATTTACTTGGCTGCAACACCGCCGCATGAAGAGCGCCTCTGTGGCGGGGAGAGAGAGTAACCACAGGAACCCTGGCATAGGGCTATAGCCTCATTTACTATTAAAAAAGAGACAATCTTGGAGATTAGCTTTAGAGGGATACAATTAGGGGGCCTAGTATAGAACCCTGGTGGACTCCGGTCTAGTATATATATATATATATATTTTTTTTAATATATTTTTTATCCCACGATTTTGTAACCCATTTTTTCACCCCTGTGTCAATCATCTAATGTGATCCTGGGGTCTACACACCCTCCGCCAACCTGGGGAGAGCAACGGACTTAACTCATGCTTCCTTCATGCTTGAGTGTCCAAGTTGCTCCTTTACACCTGACAGGGGGGAGTTTCCCTGGTTGGACGTAGCGCGTGGAAGGAACATTCCAACCAGTTCCTTTCCTCTCCATCAGGCGCCCCGGCTGGCCAGGGGAAGGCAGTTTCGGTCTAGTATTATATCTAAGTGATTCATTAACTAGTCATTAAAAATGAATCTATACTGTGTTAAAACATGCAGTACTTCCTATACTACCAGGCTGCAGCGTCACACAACAAGATGGCTGCCCAAGGGCTCAGACCGTCTCTTTTGTAAACGTGTCAAGACGTCTGCCTCACAAAATATCTGGAAGCAGAGGGGAAAGAGAAGGCGAACAAAATGACAGATACTGCAGGATAATCATTAACCTGTCGCAGTGCTCAAATCAGTCCTCCCGTCCTAACGACTATTTGAAATAACAGGTTTTCAAGCAAGATAAGCGTATCGTCTTTGAACTCATTCAGTGCAATTTTCTTCAGTGGATGTCTGTAAAGACCGGCTGAATGGGGAACAATATTAATCCCCTTGCTTGCATAGGGAAACTAAAGCGATAGGAAGCCGGCCCCAGACTGCAGCCCAGACGCTATGTTTGAAGTGTGTGTTGCACCTGCGCAGACCCGAAGAGTTCTGATGATCCTCATGGGGGCTACCCAGTACCCGCAGCCCCGCAGCCCCCCCCCCCCCCCCCCCCCCCCCGCAGCGGTGGAAAAAAATAAGTTGATGTTTTCACTGGTACTTTGGGAAGTTTGGGTAGGCTACAGAATTGCAGAGAAGGGAGCCGAGCGGAGCGAGGCCGCCGCCGCGGATTTATTTATTTCCCAAATGGTCTAAAAATTAGTTATTTAGCATACTTTTACCAATGAATTAGCCTATACACAGACAACGACTGATTAGCCTGAGTTCTGACAGCCGAGTCACAGCTTCTTCTTCTGAATTACTTTATCTTTGCCTTGGAAAATACATTTTGCGTTTTGTTGTTTCCCAAAACAAACCAGCGCGCGCTACTGTTTGCTACAAAGCGACTGGAAGCGGACGAGGTTTACAGACATACCAATAGTAGCCAATCATATGCTGATTAGGCCAGTTGCTGTATAGCCTACCTACCCGATCACCAGGGAGCAGCAACAACACACACACAGTACACACACAATAGCCTTCTATATAATGCTGCGCACATATATTATATATATTTAAAAAAAATACCCAGCATAATGTTTGGGAAGGCTAAGCCTTCCCTAGCCTTTACACACCCGCCGCCTATGGGCACTGTACTGTAGGCATATATAATACCTGGCTAGGTGAAAACAAAAGAAACCGGATTAGCATTTGAGTACTTTTAACACCTCTGAACAGCTGGCGGAGAGGTTCACATTTTCGGAATTTCAGAGCATGTGTAAATAGTTTGCGACTGTGACAGATTCACAGAGGGTCAATAATTCCCAGAAAATCTGTAATGTATAAATATAAAATGTCCACGAAGATCTTCATGGGGGCTAAAAGGGGCTATTTAATTCTTCATGGGGGCTATAGCCCCATAGCCCCCACAGACTCGACGTGGCTGCACCTGCGTATGGTTGGCGGTGTGTTAATCGGAGGACATTCAGACGATAAGCCTGCATAATACATCGCCACAGATTAGAGAACACAATTGTCTTAACTGGACTAACACTGATTCATTTATTCCATTTAGGACTGAGGCCGAATGTTGCTATGTATCTGTATATATCAACAATAACCAGACCTGAGGAAGAGTACTGTATGGATGTAAGGATGGCGGTGTTCACAGATTATCATTTTTGATTTAGTGTCACCCTGCTCAAAAAGTATATACTGTAGGTGTAACTGCACGTGCACTTTATTTATATTGCAGTCATGCTTGCACTTATTTACCCTTTTGTTTTTTTGCTATTGAAAAATGAAATCTGAGCACCAGAAAAATAATTTCAACGGCTGCAAAAAAACAAAACAAATATTATTATCGTAAAATAAATTCCATGCAACGCATATCCCTATAGGACAAACCCTGTGCCCGACCCTGCAGCTCATTTTGGTTCACTCAATAAGCTACTCTGTCCACCGTGGCTTGCCAAACTCGGACGGCACACTCAGTGATGCGCGAGGCCTTCCTTCGCCTGCCCGCCGTGGGCATTGGCTTGCCTGGATGGCAGCTTGCTCGGACGCGCCTCGCGAGCCTCAAGGCCTCGCTTGTCAGGGAGTCTACCCTCTTCTGTTCTCAAGTGGTTTCAAAAGGCATGGATTCTGCAAAACATTATACGCACAATTTCGAGCGAACCGAAATGAGCACTCCCAAAATCTCCACTTTGTTGATCTTTTTTATCGAGACCTTCTTCAGAATGCGAAGAGTTTAGTTTAGTTTAGTTTATTAAGGATCCCCATTAGTCTACACCGTAGTGGAGACTATTCTTCCTGGGGTCCAGGCAAAAATTACATCACAATACAAATCATAAAATACAGTACAGAATGATCCATGTTTCTGAACAAACACACAAATGTATTATTTATTATTTTATATTATTTATTATTTATAAAATTAAACGAAAAAAAGAAAAACTGATTTGTCAGTCCGAAAATATAATAAGAACCTAATTTAATACCATTTCCTTTCTGATTATTGCTGCCTTGAGTTTCCTTTTGAAATAAAATGTAGGTCTATTTCTTGTTAGAGTCAAATGTGGGGGGAGCACACGCCAGTACGCAATGGCTCTGTACTTTTCTTAAGTGCATTGGCTTTGGGCAGAGGAAAAGTAAAGTGACCATTTACTGTAGTGCATGTCTAGCATTGTAATCATGTCTTTCATTTGCAGGTAATAACTGTAGAAACAAACTGAGGGGTTTCTGTTAAAAACAGAATAAGGCTGTATGATGGTTTTCAGCATGTGACACCGTCATATAAGTTATATAAGTATAAACCGAGTGAACGAGTGCAGACAGGTGCACGCAATGGACCATCAGGAAGTCAATCAGGCATCACCAATACAGAGTCGTGGCCAATAGAAAGTCCTCAAACAGTGACTGTGACTCTAGTGGTTCTCAAAAACCTTTTCATTTCCATAACTCTGAGAGTTACAGACCTTAAGCGTCCTTTCGGATCCCCCTCAAGGAACCTGGAGGGTCCCTGGACCCCACTTTGAGAAGGAATATGTGCAGTAAGTACCTGAGAATACAAAGAGAGGTCCATGGCACTCTGCTACAGTCAAGTAAAAAAAGCCTTTATTAAAGCGGCATGGCAAAGAGCATTAAAAAGTCAGACCTACGTGTTTCGGCTATACAAGCCTTCGTCAGGGTCCCAGGGACCTACATATAAGAATATCAAGTCAATCAAACATCATCACTCAGAGTCATAAATATTGACCATTTAGTCAAATAACTCACAAATAGATTGAAAGTTTTTTTATGTTTTTTTGTGGCCCTTCGCCGTTAATTTATACTGTTTATTTATATGGAGAGATAGACAGTAGGCTGACAGGAAATGGGGAGAGAGATGGGGGGGGGGGGGGGTGACATGCAGTAAAGGCTGTCGGGATCGGGAGTCGAACCCGCGGCACACTGCCAGACTGGATTACCAGCCAAGGTGCCTGGACCGCTGAGCCACGGCCCAGCTAGGCAAATAGATTGAAAGTTCACCAATATTTGCATTTATATAAAGTATATAAAGAATGCATGTGCTGCTGGCCCCATGAAACATAGTTGAAGTAGGATGAATTTGCGATGTGCAGTGTTGAGGCATCACTGTTCAGTCTGGAGATACAGTACCCTCTGGCAGCTTATCTTGCGTGGATGGAGGTTGGGGAGGCTAATTCGTAGTTCCATGAAGTGTCTTCATAACACCGGCCCACTAAAAGGGTTTAATTTCTCCTGCCAAAACCATCACCGTTGTAATAAATAAATAAATCAAAGTTATAATGTCTCTTAGAGGACTGCAGCACCCAATTACAAGGCTACAAGGCCACAGCGTGCTCTTTTTTTTTTAAATCCCGTAAACATAACACAAACATGAAACAAATACAAAAATAATTCCTCCTGATTTGAGAGGTGGATAAAAGAGGTTTTCAATTTGTTTGTTCAAACAACCACAAAAAGTTTCTTTAACTGATAACACTCTCTGCTCCCCTCCCCCTCCTCCACTTGTCTAGATCACGATGAAATGCCCTTGAAAATCTGCTACACTAAACACTTTGGCAGCAGCAGAGATGATTAATTGTTTACGGACACCTTGCTGGTGAGATGTAGCGGAGACTTTCTAGTTATAACATTAATTATAACTCCTCCTGTGTGTTCCAGTGTTAACAAGGATGTCTGCCTGCCTTGAGCGCCATGCAGGCTTAGCAACTTTTGTCGGCTTCAAATGTCCTGCCAGAGCCGATTTATCGCGAAACAAAGCAACATGTTTATGCGAAAGGGCAGTGCATATGCTTGCAGGGGTTTGGTATGACGAACATTGACCGTTTATGGAGATTGTGTGTGCAATAGAACAGTTTGTAATGTGGGTTCATGTGCATGCGTCATGCAGGCCTGTCTGTTAACATTGATTGCCAGGTATTAATTCATTCATTATTCTGCCAACGCTGTCTGTGTTTTTCAGTGTTTTTTACCTTGTTTTGTCGACCCACATGGCCCACAACATGTTTACGACGTAAACAAAGGCTGTGTGGAGGTGCGGACGAATTCGGTACATTGCAATAATAATGTGTGCGTGTCACGAAACACACCTGGACACAGCACACCGTCAAGGGAGCCACTGGTGTATTGCGTGTGCGTGTGTAACGCTCGGGATTCGAGCTCGAGTCTCCTGTGTGAAAGTCCAATATCTTAATCACTAGACCAAAGCGATATCCCTACAGAAGATATTAGATATTTTTCCGCTTCACTCATCCCCCTTTTGACCTCCTCCCAATCCCAACAGGGAAACCCTATCCGGCGGCACCAATCTAACGCCCAGAATTCAAACTCGGGTCTCCCGCGTGAAAGTCCGATTTCTTAACCACTAATACTATAGACCAAAGGGTATCCCTATGGACCAGGGCATCAGGCTGAGGCTCTGAGCCACTCTGCTACACGTGCACACCATTTATTTTCCTGATGCAGTGTTCATGTTCTGTCACCCAGCTGTGTCCACACATACAGAGGGCGAGGACAAGATCCAAGTGTTGCTGATGGTCGAAGGCGGAAGGTAGGCGACTCCTGTGATGGTTGTTAACCCAATGAGACCAGATTCTACAAATGTCTTCTAAATCATGCCAGTTTTCTGAAGAAGTGTTTCTATATCAGTGGTTCTCAAACTATTTTATGTCAAGGACCCCAGCAATTATTTGGCCGCCGACCCGCATCTGGAAATGTGGTGTTCCAGGGACCCCCCCAGAAGCAAATATTTGAGTTAAAAACGTTCACTGTTTAAGAATATAGTATTGTATTCAAAGATGTTCACACATGTTCACGATTCTTTAAAAAAATAGCAGATCTACATACTCATAGCACGGCATTGACTGCCGCACTATGACCTTTTATATCTGCTATTTTTCCAACAGCTTTAAAAGTATAAAATAATGGTTGAAGTGGTTAAACGCTAACGTGACATAGATGCGTACCAGGTCTCAATGGGTTAAAAGGTAACAAAATGCGTGTACAGCCAATGTGACACAGCACCAATAAGTGCAGAGGACAGTATTTTCCATTAGCTGTGATGCTGCTTTCATGACGGAGGGCCTTGTTAGCCAGTGTGTTGTGTTGCCTCACCTGCGCTATGAAGCACATGATTTACTGTAACTGAAGTCTTCCTGGACCAGCTGCTCTTAGTCCTTGAGACGAGGCGGGCTGGGGCCACATGTCACATCTGAGCTTTTACACAGGCCAAGTTCACAGGCGCTTTATTTCCCTGTTATTGTAGCACAATGCACATGTTGTGTTCCCTAATTGCTTTCGGCTGTTCAAATCAAATTTTGTCTCATCTTCTAAAACAAGACTTGCTTGAGTCTCGTAATGGTGTGTGCATGGCCTCCCTTTAAAAAAAGCTTGCAGACAGTTAGCTTAAGTTATCAGGCTGGCAACTGGCTTGAATTCCCAAATGATGTCCTACATTTCTTCCCATGCACCTCAACCATTACAAAAATAAAATTCCAAAAAGGTAGCACATCCAAAAATGTAATAAATGGCGGACAAAGTACTCACATTTCCATTTCTTTATTGTCACACACACCAAAAAGGAACGCTTACGTGTTTCGGCTATGCAGCCTTCATCCGAGCTTTCACATCAAGTGAATTCAAGTCGATTTATACAAAAGGGTACAGCTGAAATATCAAGTCAATCAACAAGGTCCAATCACAAACTGATTTGAATAAGCATTTTGAGGCCCTATAAATAATGTTCTTAACATTTCAGTTAAGTTTATTTATTTTGGTCATTAAAAGAGGAAAAACAGATTAATACAGTGTCTGCATTTGTTATCTTTTATAGTGCCTACCCTTCTATACCCATCTAGTTAATTGTTTATGTTTAATGGAAAAGTGTAAGTCCATAAAACCACTGGTGCTTAGAAGCGGACCAGTGGTTTTCAACCAGTGGTCCGGGGACCACCAGTGGTCATTGAGGGGGTTCCAGGTGGTCCCCAGCTAAATGATGGGGAGTTGGTAACCAAATGGACCCTTGTTAGAACTAAGTCTTGAGAGTGTACGGGTCCATTTAGTTTAATTTTACACTCTCTACATGAGGTACATTATTGTTAAACATCTGAATGTAGAATAATATTGCTATTTTGATCAACGTTTGCCTGTTCTCTCTCCTAACGGTACCAACATCAATACAGCATGGAATTGTGGACAAAATGTTATCCAACGACAACAAAATATTCTTTCGTTTTTGGGTCTGAGAGGCTAAAAACGGTGGTCCGTGGCTCAAATGCCCCAAAACATAATGGGTTGAGAACCACTGATTTAGAGAACATACATTTTGAAGCTCTTGGCTCTAACGCTGTGTCTCCCGTGCTCGTATAGGACCGTGTACATCCATGGTTTCAACCGGTTGGACTTTGCGCTGTGGCACTCTGCCATCGCGCTGGCCTCCGGCACCGACGGCAGGGCTCTGGGGAACCAGCAGCTGAATAAAAACGGCGTCCCTATCGTCGTGGACAGCTGCATGGCGTTTGTCACACAGTACGGTGAGTGCATGACACTGATAGGTAAATTAGTTTGTGTGTGTGTGTGTGTGTGTGTGTGTGTGTGTGTGTGCATGTGCGTGTGTGTACGTCTTATAGGCAGACCTTGGTGTCCACGGCGTGCGGCTGCTGAAATGTACTTTTCTTTTTTGAACGGGGCTCAAAAAGCTGTTCCCTGGCTATGCCGCGGCATTATTCTCCACTGAATTTCATGTCCCTCCCGTTGTGTTGTGGGCAGAGTTTAAATGGAGTGTATAGACCTTGTCGATGGAGTTGTGTTGCTAGGGAACAGCTTAAGGTCCAAGTTTATTTCCTGTCAGCCACTGATATTCACATACACGGCAACAACAACAAAGAAAGACTCTGGGTCCCATTTAGAATGTTTATGTCGTCAAGTGTGAAAAGGTCTATGGCTTTATGGGATTTGGGATAAAGCCTCAGAGGCAGAGACAGAATACAGATGCGGGGAGTTCTTTCTCCCACAGTGCCCCGGCTGGTTTACTTCACTTGCTGTTTACATTTCCTTCTGTATTCTTGGCAAATGCCAGTCCCTGTTATTTAAATTGAACATGAGGTGACTGCTGTGCTCCAGTACGACTGCACAATCCATGAATACATTTGACACACTGTGACTTTATACAGGCGGAAATGTATTTATTTATTTCAAACTTATGGTAATAAATGGCAACAACTTAAATAATGGAAATATCCATCTCTTTATTCATAATTGTTTGCCTCCTCCTATACTATACGAACCAACCCACGTACATGCATGTGTCCATGTATCCTATCCACCCCTTCCAACTGACCATCCATCCATGGTTTTCTATCTTTCACATTTAAGTTGACGATTCATTGTTACACAAATAATTGAGATTAAGGATTTATTTGTGTTTTTGGCATTGAACTCATAATCACAAATGGCAAGGCTCAGATTTGACATATGAAGACATTACTGAATCATTAAGTAATTTTATTTAAATGATGTGAAAAATAAATAGCTGATCTACAAGCTTATAACAATTCACAAAGTGACACGTTGTAAGCTTGTTGTAAACATTTATTGGGGTTTTCTATGGTTTTAGTTATGCAGGAATTCCTGTGGCAAAAAACTACTTTCTGCCCTTATGCATACTGTACAAACTGATTGCATTAAAAGATGCTAAACAATGTTAAACTCACTTTGCCTGTCGCTTTGCCACTCGATTTTTCCATTCACTTTATGCATGCGCATACCCTAGTCTATAGATAGGACAGTAGGCTGACAGGAAAACGGGAGAGAGAGAGAGATGACACAGCAAAGGCCGTTGGGATCGGATCAGCAGCTTTTGAGTGGTGCTAGCCACTCCTATATGCAGCAATGTGTGTCCCTCTGTATGTCTAAGCACACCACAAAGTGTCACTGTTGCACAGCCCACACACACACCCACACACCCACAAACACACAGTACAGCACCACTTAGTTCAGACGGGTCTTGATTTTTCAAATTGAAACCATTGTGATGATTATCCAAAAATACTAGCGACTAGGTGATTATATAATAATAAGGGCTGTCAAAAGATACACAGATGTAATCAGATTAATCACAGCTTAAAAATGTATTTATCATGATTATTCACCATTCGAACTACCGTACGTCCAAAATAAGCCCTTTTCTTGTGGGAACAGAAAGATAAGTGACTCTCTACCCTTCGCTCTTGCATGTCTCTGTCTCTCACCCCGTTGTCGTGTGATTTGAGCCGCTGCCTACGTATGTGTAAATTGTGAAGCCTTTTTTGGCAATAACTGGCGTTTCCTTCCCCAGGGAAGATAGGGCTTCTCTTTCCATGTGGTTTGGATCTATCAGCCATCAGATACCAGAGCGATGGGGACTAGTGCAGACTAGTCAGACTAGTGCCATCTAAACAGCCACTAACTGCGTTACACTTAATCTAAATAATTTCACAAATGAATTAACTCAGTTATTGTTGCCAGCCTTCTAGTAATCATTGTGACAGGCCTATTATATACACTCTCTCTCCACCCACAGGTCTGTGCCAGGAGGGAGTGTACGAGAGGCCGGGGGACGCCGGCCGCGTGGCTCTGCTCCTAGCGGAGTTCGCGAGAGACGCCCGCAACGTCAAGCTCCGCGCCAAGGAGCACCGCCTGGAGGACATCACACACACCCTGACCGGCTTCCTGGCCCAGGCAGAGGACGCCCTACTCTCCAAGGAGCTCTACCCCTATTGGCTGTCCGCCCTGGGTACGCGTGCGCGCATGTGTGTGTGTGTGTGTGTGTGTGTGTGTGTGTGTGTGTGTGTGTGTGTGTGTGCGTGTGTGTGTGTGTGCGTGTGTGTGTGTTCTCATCTCACCTCTCGTTTCCGTGTTGTTGTAGATGAGAAGGACGAGAGGCAGAGAGTGAAGAAGTACTCGGCTTTCATCCAGAGTTTACCAAGGATAAACAGGACCACCTTAGAAGCCCTACTTCAACATCTGTACAGGTACGCACACACACACACACACACACACACACAAACACATACACACACACACACACAAGCACATCCATATTCCTTCTGTGCCTGCAGTAATTATATTGACTTTATTCATGCATATAAGGTATATATTACACTGGCAATGCATTTGGTTCGCGACCTGCGACCCCGATCTCAACCCCTTGGCCACTGCGTGCCAGTTGTTTTCGCCACCGCGGCTCTAACCACAATCTAACTGCTGACCCTGACTTTGACCTTTCGACCCCCAGGTAGCCCTTTTCGGTAACGAGCTTCTGAAAATTGTCCCTGCAAAGTGACCTTCCACTCGGCTCCTCTTTCCTTGTGGGATTTGGACATAATGGCGTTGTTCGATTCATTATGCACCTGACCCACGCACATACACACGCACTAGTACACGCACACACTAGTACAGACCTAGGCATTATACAGCCTGCGGGCCGTACAAGTTTGGCCCGCGAAAGATTACTTGATAATTTGAAAATAAAACATACTTTTGTAAAAAAAGGGTAATGATAAATCCCCTTTAACTTCTGTGGTCACGTCTCGGCAGCCAGTCTTTATATAGAGATCTTTGTTTGTTGGAAATGTTGTTGGGACTAAGCAATGACCTACAATGTGCATAATGGAAGCGTGTTTGCAAGCCATGTAGAACATGGTCAAGGTCGTGTTCCGTGACTCCCCAGCACCATCCCGTTAATTCAGCCATGAGATGCGCGCAAGCTTCACCCTCACGGAGACCCGTGATTAGCCAGCCTTATGCTAATGACGCAGAATGTTTGAAGAAGACTTAATTGGCCTTTCTTTTCTTTTTCTGTCGAAGTTGGACCGAAGCCTTGTGTGTGTGTGTGTGTGTGTGTGTGTGTGTGTGTGTGTGTGTGTGTGTGTGTGTGTGTGTGTGTGTGTGTGTGTGTGTGTGTGTGTGTGTGTGTGTGTGTGTGTGTGTGTGTGTGTGTGTGTGCCAAATATATCGCTGATGTCGGGCAGAAACCTCTTATCTCTATATTCTAACATTATGTGGGTTTTTTTGTTAATTAACGCACTACTAGGTCATACTACAGCGTCACACAAAAGCAGATGTGCAAGCTTCGCGCCGCATTTGGAGCTCGTAGAGCTGCTGCTATCCTGAAAAGTAACAGCTTTGGACCTAATGAGGTTTCCACGCCAGAGAGGCAATAATCATGCTTTGCTTGTTTGTGCACGTGCGTGCGTTTGTGTGCACACACGCATAGTCACAAACCTTCAATGTGTTTTGTGTCAGTGGTGGAAAGTACCTACAGTATGTACATTTACTTCAGTACTGCATTTAAGTGTAGAAATAGAGGAATGGAAGCGCTGCAGGGATCTGTTAGTGGCTCTTAGATGGGTGCTCTTTGGTGATACAGGGATCTGTTAGTGGCTCTTAGATGGGTGCTCTTTGGTGATGCAGGTAAAACCATATAGACAAAAGATATCCTTCCTCCAAGTAGTACTGCTTGTCAAAATGTGAATTGCAGACTTGAAAAGAAAATAATCCAAGGCTTTTAGGTGAAAAATTAAATAGTTTATTTGATGATGAGCAAGGCAAATAAATAACAGGACCTACGCGTTTCGACCAAAAGGTCTTCGTCAGGGTCGATCTGCCAGCTTGGCAGTATAAGTATTGCATTTGAAGTATAATTTGATATTTGTGCTTTACTTTGGGTATGTCCAATTTCCAATACTTTTACTTCTACTCCACTACATCTCAGAGGCAAATAATTGTACTTTTACTATTTGAAAACTTTAGTTAGCCTATACTAGATACTTTGTAGATTTTGATTGTCATTACAAAGCCCCGCTCCTCTCCAGGATCCAGCAGTGCTCTCACCTCAACCAGATGTCCAGTGTTCGCCTGGCCTCGTCCTTGTCCTCCTGCCTGTTCCAGACGCGCGGACAGACCCCGCTGGAGGTCGCCGTGGTCCACGACCTCATCGCCAACTACGTCCCCCTCTTCGCCGTGAGTCGCCCTGCCGCCACCTTCTTTTGTTTTGTTTTGTTGTGTTTTCCAGGTGTGTTCCGACGTTGTACGATGTGGTGTTTAGCTCACCCATTTGTGGGTCACAGACCAATTGTTATGGGTCACGCCTCGAGTAAAAAAGTAACAAGCCCAAAATTACATAGTCATATTTTCCCGGCAAAGGCCGCCGGGATCGGGAGTCGAACTAACCGTCCGGGCGTTGGCGGAAACGGCAGTGTGAATGGTCGGACCAAAAGATCAGATTTGAATCAGATTTGACTGAATGTGACTGCAGTCTAAATGTGGCCCAACTAAGGCCTGATTTACACTGGCAGCCAAATCTAGCCTGAATGTAGCCTGAATCAGATCTGTGTCATAAATACGATTACTAAACGGGGCCTAAGCGACATGTAGTCGGGTAAAGGCGGTATACTGAAACCAAACAGAGATTGAGAACGCATGCTGTAGGGAGTACAACACTGTCTATTCTCTACTCTTGAAATTAAGAAACAACGTGGTAAAATGTTGAAAAAAGTTTGGTTGAATAAATCCCTCAAGGGGACCGCTTTTTAATATTATTTCTGGCACGTATATTTCAAAAGACAAGGCTGTCACCCCCCCCCCCCCACCCACACACACACCCACACACCCGCGTAACAAGTTAGCAGCAGATGAGACGAGCAGGGGGGGCGGAGAGGGTATCAGTGTTCAGCTTGGAGCGTTGCCTGGCTTAAGGGGACGCGCGGCACTGAGGGAATGCTAATACCCAGCAGAGTAACCCTGATCCCCTTCTTGTTCTGACGCTGAAAGGAGGAGCAGCTCACTCCCAAATCGGTTCGGGACGCCGTCGTTCGCATGACAAATAGCCATTAAGCTCCGGCGACGACGGGCGGTCCCCAATAGCAGCGATGGTGGGGGAGAAAAAAAAATAGAAAACGCACCCTGACACAAAACGATTGAGATGCTTCACTAATTAAAGAGTCAGTTCTGCGTTGGATGGCGTCTTCTGGGCCCCTTTATCAGGCCCAAACACAAGCACGCACGCACACGCACACACACACACACACGCTCACACACAGAGAGAGGTGTAGTGTGCATTTTGCCTTTTTTTCTTCCTCCACTCCAATCTTCTCAGCCATGCGTAGAACTCTTAACAAAGCAAATTGTTCTCTGAAAACGATAGGAAAAAAGACGGAATACAATTTTTCATTTCCCCACCCGGAGCTTTTTGTTGAAGGGAAAAGTGTGGCGGCGCCTTTTTATTCAGTTTGGTGCTGAGCTACGTCGAACAATCACCGCCGACTTCCCACTTTGAAATGAGTTTCTGAAAGTCTTAGTGGAGCGACCCACTTCTGCACTTTGGGAGTAACACCATTAACGGTCTCATTCCGGTTAGCCGTGTGTGTGCGTGTGCACGTGCACGTGGGTGTGTGTGTGTGTGTGTGTGTGTGTGTGCGCTGCTGACCAGCATAGACTATACCAGCTGTTCTCAACGTGACTGTGAGGATATTGCACGTAGACCCCCAAATCAAACCACTAAGATGTTAATGATAATTGGCTGGAATTTGATTGGATCACGTGATTCTTCTCTGGAAGTCTCAGCATCGATCATAGGTTGTCGATTTGTTTTTGAATTGTGTGCGTGCGTGATGTGCAGTGATGGCCCCTGTCAGTCAGTGTGCTCCACGGTGGTTTATCACAGGTATAAGGACTTCAGGGACTTTTCTGTGACCCTGAATTTCCTTAAACTGCCTAAGCCTGACTCTCCTGCACCACCGTGTGTGTGTGTGTGTGTGTGTGTGTGTGTGTGTGTGTGTGTGTGTGTGTGTGTGCGTGTGCGTACGTGCGGGCGCGTGTGTGCGTGCGTGCATGCACGCCACCAGGTCAATGAGGACCAAGTGCAGCAGATGGAGAGAGAAAATAGTTTCATCGTTCGCTGGAATGACAAGAAGGACACCACGGTAAGTCAACACCATGTGGGCTGGACACTTTATATGAAGACCAGAATAATGGCGTCTTACAATTTAGAAAAATATTTTCAAATAGTTCAACTTAGCCGATGTACATAGACTTGTAGATCGGCTATTTTAACTTTTTCAAAATAGTAAAAAATGTCAAATAAGTACACCTATGTACCTATGTGTCCGCCTATGTGTTGGTTAATGAGCACCAGTATGACTATTAGTACCAGTAGGGGCGCTGTTGTGCCAGAAACAGAAAGAGAGAGTGCTGCACTGTTGCCTGCTATTGAGAGAGAAAGAGGATGGGGGGGGGGGGAGTTTTTTGATTTTTTATAACTTCTGTGATCTCACTCAAATCTTTCTTATCAACGGTGAAGGCCTGTAACAGCTCAGCCCTTCCCCAGTGTACGTACTTCTTTGAGCTGCTAATTGCCAGCGTCTTTATCTTTCCACGGACGAGATATTTATGTCCGCGCGCACGCTTCTTTTTTCTATGAGTGGTTGACCGGCACGCCCTCCTTTCTCTCAGCAAAGACGGAGAGAGAGAGAGAGAGACTCAAGAAAAGTGAAACGATGGCAACCCTATGGCAACGCCTGACATTCACAATTACAGTACTCACATCATCGGTTTGAATGACTGTAATTGTGTACGTTGCTCTGCCGGAGGGCGGGAAGTACAGTAGTCATTACCGTTCTGCCGGCTCAAGCCCACATGGCCCTCACTCGGGTTCATCTGCACGGAGAAGATAATGGTTGACAAAAAACCATCAGGTGCCGTCAGTGTGGCATTTACTTTTGAAGTATCTTCGGTGTCCACTTATTCGTCCATTTGCAAGAAGCTCCTGTGTCATTTTGTGATTTGTGCTGAAAAGCTTTATTTTATATACGTTTGGCTATTCATAAAGTAGTGTGAGAAGTTCAGTCAGAGAGACTCGGAGTAGAGTCACTGCTTCTTTGCCTGGAAAGGAGCCAGCTTAGGTGGTTCGGGCATCTGGTTAGGATGCCTCTCTGGCGTGTGTATATATCATATATCTTTTTTTTTTAAGCAAAGCATTTTTTACTGAAATATTTGCTTCTGGGGGGTCCCACTGGCACAGAATCTTATCAGATGGGCAGCCAGCAGCCAAATACATGCCTGTATAATTATACTTTTGGGGGTCTTGGGCCTTGACATGAAAAAGCTTGAGTACCATTACGTTTTTTTCAGAAAACTGTTAGATTTAGAATCTGCCTCAGGTGTTAATGGATGTGAAAAGCTAGCAAAGTGTTAAAAAAAAGAGAGAGAAAGAAGAAGAAGTGAAACACTAAAGCCTGAACAAATTCTGGGAAATGTGGGCGAGGGGAGGGGGGCGAGGGGAGGGGAGGGGAGGGGGGGAGGACACACTCCCATGGAATCTCGACAGGCTGCCTCTCCTATACCTCCGTTGTTCTCACCTCGGGTGCACCTTGGATTTTCAAGTGTCTTGTAAAAGTCTGGCATGTTACTGAGTTATAGGAGTGCATAAATATCAATGTGTACCGCCCCAGAGAGAGAGAGAGAGAGAGAGAGAGAGAGAGAGAGAGTGGAACAAGATACATTGCCTCCTAGACACATGGTTCACACCTGTCTGTTTCTTCACGTGGCCTTTTGAAATACCATGGAGCATTAATGTACATCATTGCCAATGAGAAGGAAAAGTTTTAATTATACATTTTTACGACCTTTACGAGACACGAGATTGTACAGCAATGTGATATGCTGTACAATCTTTGCGTTATGAACATTTGAATTACTTGGTCTTTGTTCCTGCAAATCTACATCTACATCCCATACAACGTGGCATTAAAGGGATGTTTCACCACAAAGTCTCTGAGATTCCCAGTAGGGGGGAGATTATTTACGATTCTGTCGGGTCGTAACTCGTGCGGCGGTGGGTCGGCTCAAGCGAACTTCGCAACGTTTGGCACGGCCGCGAGCTAGCTTTAGCTCGCTCGGGGACAAACCAGTGCACCTATTTCGATTTCACAAGCTTTCTTCTTTTACCGTGACATATCTACTTTTTGAATATCCATCCATCCATCCGTCTTAAGTTCAACCGCTTATCCGTGGTCAGGTCGCGGGGGCAACAGCTCCAGAGAGCTTCAGACATCCCTCACCAGAGCAATATTAGTAACTTCCTCCTGGGGGATCCTGAGGTGTTCCAAGCCCAGTGAGTCGATAAGATTTTGTGCCAGGGGGGCCCTTCCAGAAGCAAATATTTCAGTGTATATGTAATCTAAAATGACACAGATGCTTTCTGGTTTTAACAGGTTAAAAGGTACAGGGGCTTAGTTTCCCCGCAGCAGACCTCTGGTTTCCACAAATCCTCTAATGTTTCCTCTCAGCTCTCTCCATTTAAGGCAATAATACCACACCGGGGCCCGGAATTTAGAACGATAGCCAATTTATCCAGCGGCTGGTAACTGTTTTTCCTTTTCTTTTCTTAACTTCCCGCTGATCTGTAGCCTAATGTGTACGTCTCTCTCTCTCTTGGTTCACTCGCTATAGTTCTCTCCAGCTGGGGACTTGATCTTCGAGGTATACCTGGAGAAGAGGCAGCCGGAGAACTGCTGTTTAATCAAGGTAAGATGCACCCTCTGTGTGTGTGTGTGTGTGTGTGTGTGTGTGTGTGTGTGTGTGTGTGTGTGTGTGTGTGTGTGTGTGTGTGTGTGTGTGTGTGTGTGTGTGTGTGTGTGTGTGTGTGTGTGTGTGTGTGTGTGTGTGTGTGTGTGTGTGTGTGTGTGTGTGTGTGTGTGTGTGTGTGTGTGTGTGTGTGTGTGTGATATATATTTACATAATAGGTAGTTAAACAACTAGTCAACTAATAATGATCACTAGAAGTGAAAGCCCTAGTGTGTGTGTGTGTGTGTGTGTGTGTGTGTGTGTGTGTGTGTGTGTGTGTGTGTGTGTGTGTGTGTGAGCGTGAGCAGGCCTTCCCTTGGGCTCTGCCTGGGTGTAAGGTGAAATGAGAGAGACGGCGCTAGTAGAGAAGAGAGAGAGAGCAGGAGCGAGGGAGGCAGGCTGAGGAGGAGGAGGAGGTTGTGGTGGAAAAAAGTACTGTTTTACTTAAGTAAAAGTAGCAATACTGCAATATAGAAAGACTCTGTTACAAGTACACGTATGGAGTTCAAAATGTACTTGAGTAAAAGTACAATACGTATTGGCATCATGAATGTACTTAAAGTACCATTATGCAAAATGTCCCATTTCACAAGTTTTCGAATGTATAAAAAAACATTTTGAACAGATCTAGATCTACAAGCTCACAATGCGTCGTAGTGCGACCCATTGTGAGCTTGTAGATTGGCTATTCTCAAATGGTCGAAATGTAGATGCCGAAGTGCCAAAGTGGTTAATGTATGTTTCATAATAATAATCAAAAGCTACAAAGTAACTAGTAACTAAGGTTCATGTCAAATAATTGTAGTGGAGTAAAAGTACAATATTTGCCTTTGAGATGTAGTGCAGTAGAAGTAAAAGTACAAATACTTAAGTTTCCACCACTGGGAGGAGGAGAGAAAAAAAGTGAAGCGAGGATGGAAGCGAGGAGCGAGAGGTGGAGAGGTTGATAGAATAGGGCCGAGACATTGGTGGTTAAACCTGATGGGATTACCGCCACTAAAATAAATCAAAAGCGAGCTAATCAAAGAAATGTCCGATTTAATTGTGTGAGTAATTGCATTTTACAAGGCACACTGGCAGCTGTAGGTAATGGACTTCGTTCCCCAGGTTTTGTGGCGGTGTGGTACAATTGGAAGAGGGTTAAAGAGGGCTGCTCAGCAACACAGTTTGACATTAATACTCTGTTCTCTCCGTCATTCTCTCCCTCTCTCCGTCGTTCTCTCTCTCCCTCTCTCCGTCGTTCTCTCTCTCTCTCTGGAGTCCGACGGCACATTTACTTTCTCCAGTGCTCTTTGGCCGCACGTAAGATCTTAACCGCATCCATGATCATTTCACACCGCATATTTCCTCTATCAATCTTTCTCCTATTTTGCTAAACTATTACTCTAATCAGGAATGTCGAGGGAAGTTGCCAGTCTTTTTGTGTAATTTGTATGCATGTGTATGCTTATCACAGGCGTTGGGTTATGTCAACCCACAGGCCCCCCACTAGGGGGCCCCCTCCCGTCAGTGACTGGAGGACTGACGGGAGGAGGAAGCAAGTGTGTAAAACATAACAACAACATGCCTCCAGCCTGGACATAAGGACTTTGGATATGAACGTTTTCTTTCACATTCTGCACTGCAGCACACGTGATGTTGCTAATGAATGAGTTTTTAGATGAATATTTGGCCAAAGTAACGTGCAGAACCGTGCCAAATGGTCCAAATTACCTGACAAATAACCGAGTTTCGCTCTTGAGTCTCGCTTTGCTTGCGTGCGTGTATACGAGCATGTGAGGGGCCCCTTTCATCAGAAAACCCATGGCTGATAAAGGCTATTTTTGCCACTGATGCTTATGCTGTATACAATCAGTATTTTCACTTGTCTTTCTTTTATTTTCAGTTGTCTCCAAGTATGAGATCCAGCGAACTTGCAGAATGTGCGCTGAGCATGAGGAACATCGCCATCCACGCTGACAACTCCTGGACAACATTTGAGGTCATCGAGAATGGAGAGCTAGGTCTGTGCGTCTGTGTGTGACGGGCATCGGGTTTATTTAACCAGGTGTTCCTTAAAGACTATTTAAAGAGCATTGTTACAATTGCGTGCGTTTGCCCACTGATGAGAGGTCAGCCCATGTACCAATTTTACGGTTATGTCACTAAAGTGGTGCATTTCAATTGGGTCTTTTGACCAAAAGGCTTTCAGGAAGAAACCAAAAATACACAGGGAAGACATTTTAGAGTAATGTTAATTCCATATAGCCACATACAAATGGAAAAGGATACTCCATCTTTACGTTGTTTGATTCAGTATTTTATCCATATTAGACTCCTTGAAAACATACAACCTTGGTTCTGGTGACTGGCAATGTCCTTTTCTTCCCCCTTAAGAAATAGAAAGAAAAATAAACGGATACAAAATAAATTAAAAAAGTAATTAAAGAAAAGAAAAGAAAAAACTAAACGCCCGCCTCAAGCATTAGAAGGACACCAGAACCAAGGACGGGTGTTTTCAGTGAATCTAACATGGTTGAAATAGAGTTTGAAGGTACAATTAGGAAGGGTGCGTGTCTGATTTAAATGAATATCTAAATACTGAATCAAGTAACGTAAAACTAAAAACTGTCTGTGGTTAAGCTCACAAAAGGCCGGGTAGACTTTAAAACGACCCCCAGACATGTTTGAAAGTGAAACATCCCTTTCGTACAGTACAGACACCTGTACTTTGAAGGCTATACAGCCCTGGAGCGTGTTCTTGTCCAGTCCTTTTCGAGTGCCGCCATCCATGTCCAATTAGTGATTGATGATTCACGCATCACGTTTTTAAATGGCCATTCTCATTCAGGGCATATGCCAAGACCACGCTGCCTCGTACAAAACGATCAGCAGATTATACGCTATCTCCCTAATGAGACGGTGTCCGTGAGCGTCGCACGGAACACGGAGGAATTAGCCAATTTGATGATATGCGCACATTATTAATTAATATCTCCCTCATCATCGTGTGTCATAAATTCACCTTCATGTCCTCGTGGTGGCCAGCACCACCGCATTAACATGCGGTGACGGGCACCATCTTTGCCAAGTAAATGCTACCCAACCCCCTCCCTCCCGGCCTCCCCCACGGCCCGCTTCATTTGATCGCGGCTGTGGGAAGCATCATCACATCAAACAGAAGTCCAAAGTAGTAGCCGGGGCGCAGAGTTGCTAAGCTGGCGGTCCCCACGCACCCCCTCTTGTCAGTTCACTGAGAGTTTACACACACACACACACACACGCACGCACACACACACGCACACACACACGCACACACACGCACTTTGGTGTTTATATAGCATACCCGCCTCGCGTAGTTACAGAGGACAGAGCGTCCTCTGTGAGGAAAACAAAGGTGCGTTGAGTACTGAATATATATTCACCGATGCTTTATAGCATTATTTCCGGGGTGCACACAACGCAGACGCTGTGTTTGCCGCGGAGTAAACAGTGGAGCTATTTTGAAAGGTGTCGGCGCCGTGACAGGTTTTGCTCAGAAGAGCCATAGAGGAGGAAGGGCATCATTAGGCATTTGGGAGGGGGTAGCTATAGATAAACACTGTTATCCGGGGCCATAGGCAGGGAAGGGGGAGCCAATATTTGTTGGGGAACGGAGGAGCTAATTCCATTCCACTGTTATGAATAACTTACGCCTTCGTTTTTTTTTGTTTCCCTCGGATATGAAAAACGACAAAAGTTTGGAGAGCGAGGCGTCAGAGGGAGGGAGGGTGGGGTAGGAGGCACAAGTGATTTTAATGTATTTATTTATTTATTTAGTTCCCTGATAGCATGTAACCCCTATTCACCAATTAGGACGAGATAATGGGTCTATTTTGCACATGAGTGTTTTTTCTAATCACGTTCAGATTTGCTGAGGATAATTGCACACATTTTGAACCTTACAGTTATGACAGTAGGGGAGAACAACAACGTGCACTTGTAATGGGTTTTCTGATATAATTTCCTGATGGCATTTTAGACAATTATAATCCAATGACTTGGAGACGAAAAAAAGAATAATGAATTGCTTTTTTTATTTTTTGACAGCTCCCTGAGGCGATGGGGTGAAGGGCACATAAACTGGTGGTCAAGATTAGGTTTTCCTTTTGTTTCCGTTTGTCTAGTCCTGTAGCATCATGTCAGTTTAAATGTGGGGTGGGGGTTATACAATTTTGTATTTAATTTCAATTAAAAAAGAAAAGTTAAAATGGCTACAAGCTCTCAATGCATTGCGCTGCAACGTGTTGTGAGCTTGTAGATGTATTTATTTTTTTCCTCTATGTTTTTTAATTGAGGCTCTGAAATTTCACATTTGTTGAGTTTTACAATGCATATTAGAACCACCAGTTTCATAGAAAAACAAGTATCACACTACAAAAGGACAAACCACCACCACCATTGCAGCTTTTCAATAATTGTTTTCATCGTCTATACGTCTAGCCATCTAAACTGTTACCCAAGTAAAAGACACACGTCATTTTACACTTGTAGATCTGCTATTTTCAGCAAGTGTAAAATCTGCCATTACGACGGCATCAAGGCCGGCCAAAATACATTTTAGTCGACTAAATCAACTACGAATCTTAAAACTAAAATGAAAACTATTCAAAAGACTATGAACTAAAACTAAAATCTAAATTTGCTGTCAATATAACAACACTGTTTGAGAATGGTGCTGCTCTCTCCGTTGTGGACAGAACGGCCGTTGCACCACCAAGAGAACATCCTGGAGCAGGTCCTGGAGTGGAGCTCGTTGGACGACCCCGGCTCGGCCCACCTCGTCATCAAGACATTCCAAAGGACCAAAATGGTGTCCGGCGATAAAGGTATACGGGCCGGCGTGTGCCGGAATGGTTTACAGAATCACGTGATCAAAACAAGTCAGAGATGGTACAAAAAGCTGACAAAGAGTAAAGTAACAAATGCATGATAGAAAATAAACAATAAATACAGTACATCACAACGACAGTAGAACTAGAATGGTTGGAATGATGGAATGTTTGTATTATTGGCCTGAACCGTGTTTTTCTTCTTTTTTTTTCTTATGTCAGACCAAATGCAGTTCATGAAAGGAGACCATTTGAAGTTCAAGGACGGGTCCTCTAAGCTGCTCTCGGGCCATAAATTCCAGGACAAATATGTGGTGCTGCGTGCTGACAAGCTGCTGCTGTACAGAGACTACAAGGTGAGTGCATGGCATAGTCCCTCCCTGGAAATGTATAGTGGCGTTGAAAGTACAATCATTTTGAGTATTTACTTTACTTAATTGAGTATTTCAACTTTTCATTAGGTTATCCTTCTACTCCACTATTATATCTCCAAGTCTAATATTGTAGTACTGTAGGAAAAGTTTTGTATACTTTTTTTTTTTACAGATTTGTAAAATTCATAAAAATACAATTATTTAGGCATAGTTTAGCACTAGTTCAATGCGTCATGCTGAGCTTACATGGGGACACTTTTTTTTCTTTCTTTTTTTTTCGTTTTGATGCCAATACTTTGAATACCGGACTTTTACTTGTAACTATAGGGCTTTTCTGCATTGCTGCATTGGTACTTTTACTTAAGTAAGAAAAGGAGAGCGGGGTATATATACTTCTCCCAGCATGCACTGCCTCTGCGTGAGAATGGAGCCAGCCCTGGCAGGGAGGGACCAACATCTCAGGGGTTCCCTGGAAGGCGCTTCATCTCAGCACATGGAGACATGGGATTCGTAAAAAGCAGTGTGAAGACGTGTTAATAATGCATGGAGGCGGAGGAGTTAGGGTGGTTGGAGGTGGGGGGAGGGAGGGAGGGTGCAGCAAGGAGAAAGGGATGACGGTGTGTGGGGGGGGGGGGGGGGGGTGGGCACCATGCTTTGAATGAAAGCTGCTCTTTGCCTTAATTAGCGTTAATAGCAGGTTGCTTAGGAATTTGGCTAATTACTGCGCAGCAAGTGTGGAATTTACTAGTGTCGCAGTCGCAGACATTTTTAATTGATCTAGCAGGGCATTTGAATTTTAAATGTCGACTCTGCTCCGTGTGGAACTTTTTGCTATCTGCCTCAGGTGTGGACTGTGATGAGTTAAGTGTCAGACAGCACCAATTGCTGTTTTTTGTTGTTTTTTTTCAAGTCGTGATACCAATTTTATCCAATGCTCATTGGGATTAACAAGGATAAACAAGTTAATTTGGAAGTGATGACACAAATCACAATAAGTGCAAAGACGCAAAGAACTACAGACTCACCCCCAAGTTTTCTTTCCTCAGAAAATCCCAATCCCTCCCAAAAAATAACAATTATTCTACTTTCTCTAACTTCTTGCATATTAAGTAATCCAGATGTTTAACAATAGTGTTACTCTTGGAGTGTAAAACGGGTCCATTTGGTTTCACTTTATACTATCAAGAGTTGAAGATCTATACGGTAACGGGGGGGGCCATTTTGTTACAACTCTCCATCATTTAACCTGGGGACCACCTGGAACTCCCTCAAGGACCACTGGTGGTCCCTGGACCACTGGTTAAGAACCACTGGTTTAGGCATATTATCAATGTGAATATTTTGTTGCCATGTTGTGACTTTGCCGCCAGTTGACAGTATCATTTATAGCAGAGGTGGGCAACTTTGACGATGGAGAAGGCAACTATATTTCCACACTCACTCCAGAGGGCCACATTACTAGCCGATCTATAAGCTCAAAACGTTTTAAGCTTATAGATCGTCTATTTTTGAATTGGAATCCTGAAAATTAACCTTTTATATTTAATTTCAAATGCATTTAGTTAGTTATGTTAACGTTATGAACTAAATACAAATGTATTAGACATAAAAAAGACAATAACATTGTAATACTAGTGACTAGTCATTAAGCTACATAGACGACAGTAAATTAAAGTCATGTTTGCATGTTGGAATTGTAACAGCTGAAATCAATAATATATCAGTATTCTGATGATAACCTGCGGGCTGCATTAAGTGATGCCAGGCCGCCAGTTGCCCATGTATGATTTATAGAGATGTTATTTTTGTGGTTTTTAATTTGGAAGCGATAAACAACATCTGTTGGAAATGAGCCCTGTGTTTTGACTTTTTTTTAAGAGCACCAAAGCAGAGAGAGAGGTCCCACTCATGTCTGTGAAGTGTTACCTTGGCCTGAGGAAGAAACTCAAGCCACCAAACAGGTAAACAACATTCATCATCGTACACGATTATAAAACACTTTTATTGTTTTCTCCAGGAGTGCGCGTGTGAATTCATAAAGGGTGAGAGTGAAATTAATGTCTGTGTATTATTAAGATGAATTAATAATTATTTTGCATTAGCGCCTGTCTGTTGGTGTGCGCCATCGTGTTGCACACTGTGTGCGGCGTGCATGCTATCGTGTCCCCCGCAAGATATATCGCTTTTTCATTCGCGTCAAACTTTGCTGACAGCGTCGGCTACCCGAAAAACACTCATGACCCCCTCTTATTTTTCCACTGTAATGGAATTGATTAAATGGAATAGCATTTTAACAAATACAAATTATCAGCCAACCCCTTTCCCACAAATAGGAAACGCCGTTGCCACTTTACTTTATTTTAATGATGTCGTATTATTATAATTTATGACTTGTGTCAGGCCCGCAGCGTTTCCTGTTGGCGATACAAAGGGACGGGAAATTTCAAGGAGCCGAACCCCGTGTTTCACATTACCCAATTATCATTCCTCATAATTTTCACCGTGTCGGAATTAGAGTCTAGGGGAAGCGTGAAAAATGAGCCCGGACAACCAATCGGCTGCATTAGCCAGTCCTTCAGGGAAGGAACGAGCGAGGGAGAGCGGAGGGGAGTTTATGAAAGGGGGGGGGGGGGGTTAGGGAGAGATGGAGGGTGGAGGGGGAGTGTATGGGGGGGTTTAGTGAAAGATGGATGGGGGCTGCTGCGCTACAGAGTGTGTAACCCCACAGTACATGTACTCAGAGTACTACATAGTGTGTAACCCCACAGTACATGTACTCAGAGTACTACAGAGTGTATAACCCCCACAGTACATGTACTCAGAGTACTACAGAGTGTATAACCCCCACAGTACATGTACTCAGAGTACTACATAGTGTGTAACCCCACAGTACATGTACTCAGAGTACTACAGAGTGTATAACCCCACAGTACATGTACTCGGAGTACTACATAGTGTATAACCCCACAGTACATGTACTCAGAGTACTACAGAGTGTATAACCCCACAGTACATGTACTCGGAGTACTACAGAGTGTATAACCCCACAGTACATGTACTCAGAGTACTACAGAGTGTATAACCCCACAGTACATGTACTCGGAGTACTACATAGTGTATAACCCCACAGTACATGTACTCAGAGTACTACAGAGTGTATAACCCCACAGTACATGTACTCGGAGTACTACAGAGTGTATAACCCCACAGTACATGTACTCAGAGGTGAAAAGTAACTACAATACGTACATTTAAGTACTGCATGTGCCTGAGGCAAATTGTGAGGTACATTTACCTCAGTTTGGTATTGCCATTTCTTTAACTACTACCACTAATCTAAGAGGTGACTATTGTACTTTTGACTCCAATACATGACAGCTTTAGTTATTAGTTACAGTACATACCCGTACTTACTTTAAAAAGTAATAAACATACATTAACTACCAAAAGCCATATTTTATAATACTTCAGCCTCATCGTATGGTATACTACAGCTATTCGAAAATACCAAATCTATAAGTTGTTTTACTTTGATACATTTGTACTTTCTACTCAAGTGACATTTCTAATACGGGCCTTTTTACTTGTTTTTTAAGTTCTTCTTCCATCACTGGATGTATAGAGTGGGCTGTGGGAGAAACTAAAGTGTGTACATGCATGCATGCATGCGCGCGTGGGCGCTCGTGTAAAGAGACAGTGGGAGCTGAGGAGAAAGTGTAGAGAGAGGACGGTATAGGCGAGGCAGCCGTCGGGTACCTCATTAGGCAGAGGTGTATCTGAGCGTCCCGCCGCGGGGTTTGGGCGCGCCTCGCCTTGCCTATACCTGCCTGCCCGTCTCCTCCTCGGCTCTGTGTGGTGGAGCTCTAGGCTCTCCATGTCGGCCCTCACTCACTCACTCACTCACTCACTTTGTTCTCTATGGGCTCCTGCTCATCGAGGCGTGCAGGGCATCCACCGAAAGGTGCACTCACCGCGGGAAGGTAGTCAGGTTTACCCTATATACAGTTCCATGCACGCACACACAGTACTCTATAGTCTAGAGTGACTGGTCTCATTTCTCTCTTAAGGATAACTGTCATTATCATAATCTCACACTTCATATCGCACACACCATACCTGTCACTTTCATTAGCTATCTCCAAAAAATATATACGTATATATAAATCTTTTTTTTATAATTGTTCCAAGGGCCACTTGACTAGGGTGCGCTCTGCGGGCCGCATTTGGCCCGCGGGCCGCCATTTGAATACCCCTGCACTAGACGCCTGCGTTCGCATATGGCCATTTGCATAATGGCACCACCACCATCATAATTGCACAAAGGAATTGATTCTAAACTACCTACTACTGCAGGATATCTGTTTATGTAGCCTATCTTATCTATATCGTATGATTCCGTTTCTCTCACTCTGCTGAGAGGTGTACGTGAAGGTGGTTTGCCTGGTGTGTTATATCTCATTACTAGCCCAGAGCATGTTATGGTCTGCATATACATTTGGTCCTGGAAATCTACTGCCTAGTGTATGTGTATACATCATGCCACTGTTTAGAGACTAGCGTTTTATTTATGTATCCTTCCTGCATGTATACAAAGAGTTTAGCTCGCATTGCTTCCAAAGTTTGGTGTTTCACAAAAACACGTCCCTGGTGCGCCATAAACGCGGCCTTTTCTGACAGAAATGTTTGCATGGCATTGTGGGTCACCAGTTTATTGTTCTCTCTCCTTCTTGTGTGTGTTTTTTTTTCCTTTTTTTAACAGCTGGGGGTTCACAGTCTATACGGACAAACATCAGTGGTGAGCTCTCCAATTAAATTATTTAATCCTTTGCCTTTTTACCCTTTCCACTTGAGATGTCTGCAGTCTTAACAGAGAAGAGCCAGGTGGAAAGTTACGAGTTGAGATGAAAGTACCATTTCATGAATGAAGTTGCTCTGGCAAATTGCCCCTGAATTCTTTATTTTCTTGGATGCTGTCAGGGAATTAATGAAAAAAATCAATTGTTTTTGTTCATCTCTGTCCTTAGCTGACAGTGCTGTTGTTCCCACCCATGGGTTTTCTGTAATATTAATGTCAAAAGAATAGTTTCACTCCAAATTGAGACAATCCCATTTTGTTTCAAAGAAATTGACACCAACTCCCACAGAATCGCTGTGTGACTAATTAATGGTTTAATTACTCGGACATCAAAATCATACATTAAAGTAGGCTCTGCAGTTCTTGGCGAATAGAAATATTCTAAATGTGAAGACCTGTTCCAACCCGCTAATACCATTTTAGACGTTGCCATCGATTTCCGTCAACAGTTCCTTGTTAACAGTGTGCCTAATTGAATTCATTACATTCCTGGGTCTCTCTTGGACTGCCAGAATCGCCACCTGAGTCAATGCTATTTCAGTCTTCTGCTTAGATTATGCCAATCAATGTAGCAGAGTAATGATTTATGGCAGTGGATCCGGGGACCCTCAGGATTCCATGGTTTGGGGAGGGGAGGGGAGGGGGGACGGGGACCAAATGGACCCTTACATGTCTGTGACTGTGTTATGGGGGTCCTTGAAATTAAAAAGTTAAAAAGAACCACTGTTTGATAGACACATACTATAGGCACGTAAGCCCGTTCCTTTTCAGAGGACAGCGTCGACAGCTGCATATTATACACATTTCTGGCTATTCAAATTGATTTTGACATATGTGGTTAACAAGGGGGAAAAAATGGGAAAATGTGGAAAACAAGTGACTGATGGAACCGGCTCACTAATGTTTTTCTGTCCCTAAGGCACTTCTGTTGTGAGGGGAAAGATTCTCAGCTCAGCTGGGTGACTGACATCATCCGGATGAAGGTGAGTGGGCTCCGACTGGAAAGACAGGAGTCGGGGGTTAAGAATGAGGACGGCCTCGAAGGGAATGAGACGTTTACGGGGGTGATGCTGAGCTTGTACGAATCATCCGGTGAACAATGGCAAACACTCAAGCTCGAGGGCAGAATTTGGGAGTTTTAAGAGATGTATGCGTATCCTTCCTCTGACCCTTTTCACTGAGCCGCCCCCGAACCCAGAATATCAGTGGAAAGTGACAAAGATGCACTTTGCCAAAGCGTCCCTAGTCGGATGAAAAATACACCACATTACTCCATGAAGAAGAAATCGACTCTCACATAACCGTATCTCAAAAACAAACAGAGATATGATAAATCATGTTTTCCCCCCGCAATCATCAATTTCCATTGTATCACGAGGCGGGCGAAATACATAAATAGGTAAAGCACCGTAAAGTTTTCGAGGTCACTCAGCAATAGAATAAATCATTTTATGTGGAAAAGTCTCTTATAGCTGCGAGAATATGGTTCGAGGCGACTGTAACAATCACATTGCTAATACTTAGCCCTGAGACGCAGCTAAGTGTTGTAGCTGTCACTCGCTGACACAGCACATACGACATAAATAATGCAAAGCAAACACACGGGGCGAAGCCACAGATGTCTCATATTCTCCTCTCTTTATATTGCTCTCCGTCGCACCATTTCTCATTTTCCCGCTGAAATAGGTTCTTGTATCGTAAAGGCATATCAGCTAATGTGTGTACGCGCTTGGCGTTTGCATGCATATTTTATTTTCATTTCCAGCTAAATGGCCTTAAATGAAATATTGCAATTGTCCTTAACCAGCCCGCTCCCCGGCAGAGATTGTACTGGTGCAAGCCTTTTAACTCGGCCAAGATCCAAGATTTCATGGCAATGCAGCGTGGGCTCTGGTGCCGCGCGTGTATTCCGAGCACATTTCATCTGCATTAGCTCCTGGGCGCCGACTTATTTCATGGGAACTTGTCTCCCGTGCAGCGTTGTTTATCACAGATGCTTACTGTAAAAGCCCTTTAGTGCATTAGTTTGGGTTCGCCAGTAAAAAGGGGCAATACTTTTAGTGGGAGATTGATCTGAGGGGAGAGGCAAGGTTTTGGCCAGGAGATTTTGCTCTCTCTGTAAGCGTTCCAAGGTGTTTACTCCGTGACTTTTCTCTGCCCTTTGGAGAATCTCTTGCTCCGCAGCGGCTAAATCTATAGCGGCCTACAGCCGGCTAAAAATATTAGGATTTCCCACCCCCAAAGCCGCTAAGTATCGGGGATTGTCAGCTTCCAACGCACGGCTTGTGGGAAGGGTACTGGACTTTGTGGGAAGGGCAAGGAGTGGGATACCCAGAGAGTGAGAGGGAGAGAGAAGGAGGGAGGCATACTAAAAGAGAGATTAGATGTGAGCGAGTGAGTAAGAGTAATTCAATGTTCTTGATTTCCTTTCTCTTATACCTGTTAGGCGGCAGTATTGTGGTCAGACAAAGTTTCCATAGCAACTGGCTATGAGAGACTTTTCTCTTTTTTTCCCCTCTCCATCCAAAAGTGGAGGTAGAATCTGTGGTGGACAGTTGGGCTGCAGACCGATAGCATGGCTGTCGGGTAGAAACCTTGTATCTCAATCTTGTATCTTGTATTGAAACTTTTTACGTTTCTTCGTAAATTAATGCCCTACTACTCTCAAACTTTTTCATGTCAATTAAGGACCCCCAAATTGACCCCAAATGTATTAGGCCGTGGACCCCCATTTGAAAAGATGTGTCTGGGACCACCCCACAAATGGTAAATGGTGCATTTATATAGCGCCTTTATCCAAGGCGCTTTACATAGATTGTGCATTACATTCACCCATTCATACACCGATGGCAGCGGAAACCATGCAAGGCACCAACTAGCACATCGGGAGCAATTAGGGGTTCAGTGTCTTGCTCAAGGACACTTCGACAGTAACTCTGGGGGAGCCCGGGTTCGAACTGGCAACCTTGCGGTTCCCATCCAGGCACTCTACCCCTGAGCCACCGCCGCCCCTACAAGAGAAGATGTTTACGGCTCTAGCTGTGATTCTCAACCATTTTAATTTCAAGGACCCCCAGTTTGACCTGCATTAATCTACGGGCCCACTTTTTTAAAGATTAGTTTTGGGCTTTTCTGCAACTGACATGAAAGAGGGAGAGAGAGAAGGGGAGAGAAATGCAGCAAAGGTCGACATGAACGGGACTCGAACACGCGACGCGCTGTCAGGCCAAAGCCTATATCTGGCATGCGCCTGGACCACTTGGCCAGCGGGCGCCCCTATGGGCCCACATTTAATGGCATTTCTATCTCTGGGACCCCAACTTATATTATTGTTAAATCACTGTTAATTTAACTGTGAGTGTACAAATGGAACCAAATTAACCCGTTATAGGGTCCATTATTTTGGTAACATTTGTACACTCTCAGAGTTACAGACCCATAAGGGTCCATTTGGTTCCTAACTATCTCTAATTTAGCTGGGATTTCCTCAAGTACCCCTGGAGGGACCCCCTTTGAGGACCAATGCCCTACTCTTCGTCATACAACAGTGTCACGCAAACGTTTTGAAAATAGACAATGCATAATGTTCTGAGCATATTGTGAGCTTGTAGATCTTTTACAAATATTTAACCAAAGTATTAACAAGAGCTTGTGACTACATACACAGTTTTACACACAGTACGATCCATAGGAACACTTTATTTTTTATTTATTTTTTCATTTCCTGAGAAGTAACAGTTTTGGACATACAGTACAGTACAGTACAGTGCAAGCCGGTTTCCACCCCGACGGCGTTATCACGAGAACGACATCACGTGCCGGCAAAATGAGGCTGCGAAAGAGGAGGCAGCTCCCAGGTCCCAGGGTCACCGTGGAAAACCAAGGACATGTTGTTAAAGAGACGCTTTAGCCAGAGCCAGTGGAACGGGGTCACATGTTTTATTTTACGGAACACAAGGTCACGACCCTGTGACTTTCGCTCACCCTCAAAAACTGCTCGGAGTCTGGCCTAGAAAGAAGAAAAAACACATATACGACAAATCCCCCCCTCCCTCCCCCACACGTGCTTAGAGAGACCAGACACACGTGTTAGGGATGGTGTTTTTCTTCCCCGTGCTCGTGCTGCTAGAGGTGATCCTCACATAGAAATGACAGACGGTAGAAGTTGACTTTTTAAAAAGTGGGGTATTTTATTTTTGGAGGTTGTGCGTATGCACGCGTGTGCACGCCTAGCCAAATATTTAGTCTACGCAGACATCAATAACGGAGAGGCAGCATCAAAAACGCGCCGTGCATATGCTCTTCACTCTTTTTTCCCTCTCAGTCGAGTATGTTTGCGTTTTTCCTTAACGGCTGCATTTCTCTTATTCTCATGTCTTCAGTATGGCAGTGATTTATGGCTGGAGAGCAGCGACTCGGGCGAGGCTGGAGCTCACGGGGCCTCCAGAAGAGCCAGTGTGTCTGTCGGCCAGGGTGGTCCTCAGGCCCACAGGCACAATGCGTTTAAACAGGTAAGAGAGCCAGGGGTCCTCACTCCTCAGGCCCACAAGCACAATGCATTTAAACAGGTAAGAGAGCCAGGGGTCCTCACTCCTCAGGCCCACAAGCACAATGCGTTTAATAAACAGGTAAGAGACACTAAAGGTCAGCCATTCCCATAACCTGCTGTGGGCCAAAAGCCCACTGGTGGTCCGTGAGGGTATTGCAAGTGGGCCCCCAACTAGTTGGCAAAACACTAAGATTGTATTGATAATAATAGAGGGTATGCGCTATATGCGCATGCATAAAGTGAGTGGCAAATCGAGTGGCAAAGTGAGTTTTAACATCGTTTAATGTGATTTAATGCAATCAGATAATGCAGATTTAATGCAACTTTTCTATTCGGATGTAAGGGCTGTCAAGGCCAGAATGTCATTATTTGCGACTCAGTAGACGTTCCTGCATAACTTCCGGGTATGATGATGATGTCACGCGCATACCCTCTGTACAACAAAATGTGAAAATTGAAAAACAAACGTTGAAAAACAAGTTTTCATTGTGATTCCGGTGAATATAGGAGCAATTTTAGACTTGAAGGAGGCCTATCTTTTGTTTTCTTCAACAAAAAGCTTGCAGCGTGGCACAAAGTTACGCACTGTGAGCTTGTATATCTGTTTTTTTAACGCTAAAATCTATAATGACCGGATAACCCGTGGGTTAAAGCAAACTACGTTAGCTCCAGTGATCCCAGAAGCCATCAGTTGATTGATCATCAAAATAAACTTGCTTTGAAAATGCACACGGCCCACCCATCAGCTAAGTGGTCAGATGGGTGGGCCACCCACCCATCTGGTGGTCAGAAGTGGAGCCTGATCCAGAAAAGGTTGGGAACCACTGCCCAAGATAACAAACTCACATTCGGTTTCTCATTTATCTCAGTGTTTAGCAATCATGAAGATTGTATTACATTTTTGAATGGCCTCGTCAGCTGTGGGTTATAAAGAAATAAATAAATGATGGTGATATGAGGCTTCTACAGGACTATTTACATAGAGTAATAAAATATTTCTAATTAAAATGTGAACAGCATGAACATGAGCAACACTTTGATCTTCATAAAAGCCATCACTTAGTCTTTCCCTGTGGATGACTTGAAAAGCTACTGCTATTTATGTCCATCTGCCTTTTATTAAATTATTAAACGTTTTTTATTTATTTTCGTCTGCCTTTAGCCCACAGACCGAACGGTCTCCCTCGGCGTGGCCAAACCGAAAACCGACAAAGATGCCGGCATCGACGACCGCCACAAGACCGCCACGGCGACTGACCGCGGCGCCAAAGAGGCTGCGCGCAGACATGCCTCCGTAGGGGTGTGCCTGCCCCAGCGATGCCCGTCTCCATCCACACGCCCGCCCACTACACTGGCCTTGCCCGGCGGGGCCCGGCGGGCCGCCAGCAAGAGCCCCAACAGAGCGGGCGCCTCGCCCGGTGAGATGCCTCCCAACATGCTGAACGAACTCAAGTCTGTGCTGAGCAGGGCCGGGGGCCAAAGCGCCAAGGACAATGTCTGAGAGAGATAGAGTGAGTGGACAGGAAAAGCTGGGTCAAAGTAAGCAACCTGCAGGAACGGCGCCCGCTTCGAGAGAGAGGGAGAATGATGGCGGTTGATGAGGAGAAATACTCCAAAGGTTAAAGGAGAGAGCAGTCAAAATGGGCTCTATGTATACATACACGCCCCATGCGGGTGAATAACTCTGAACCCATTTGGTTCCATTTGTACACACTCAGAGTTATGGGGGTCCTTGAAATGGAATAGAGCCTTCATTAACGGTAGAATCATCGGTAACACCCGGAAGTAGGACGAGTTATTCTGTGTGCATAGGGCCTATTGTCAACCAGAAAGTGAATACGAACAATGTCTGCCAAGTAGCTCCGCTGGGAGGGACCACTGACCCATGTGCTACACTACAACATTGATTTAAATAGCACTCCTACACGACTGTCGTTTTCTGTTCTGCTCTCACAACTTTGTGAACATCCTGAACTATCAACACACAACAGACAACAGGAAACATGGTTGCCATGGCAAAAGTTGACTAAAAACGAAATATCCCTTAAAATACATTGCCAAACACGCTTGGGGTCATTTTAACGTCTACGCAGACAGTTTTTTTTGAGTTGCTTGATTCAGTATTTACTGTTTAGATATTTGATATTTATTTTATCAGACACAGTCCTTCCTATCCTAAATATCCCTTTAAAGCCATATAATAGGGTGCAGTACTTAGTTTAGATAGTTTTTGGTTTATACTAGTCATTGGTTAGACCAGTCATTAGTCCTACAACTACAACCTATCTCCAACCCTCACCCTAAACCTAACCTCCCAAGTAAAGTATGCACCCCATATAATACTTATTTGACCAGGGGTTTATACTATTCCCGACCTATTCCCAGCTCACAATGCTTCGCAACCCACTGTGAGATAGATAGATAGATAGATAGATAGATAGATAGATAGATAGATAGATATGTTCAGTCGCCCAGACGTACCACAGCAGACCCACCTATGTGACGTTAATGAGCACCAGTATGACTATTAGTACCAGTAGGGGCGCTGTTGTGCGAGAAACAGAGAGAGAGTGCTGCACTGTTGCCTGCTAATGAGAGAGGGGGGGGGGGGGGTTGCACCACTCAGTTCACACGTGTGTGATTTTTTATTTATAATTGTGTTTACATTTGATGGGACAGGACCAGCAATACACTTAATTTTGGGAGCAACTTTAGTGTACTCTTTGGTTTTGTTGAAGAAAAAAATATTATAAAACATTTCATGCTCTTTGTTCGCAAAACGGATAAACGCCAGCGTTGTCCTCTTATAGCGATGTAGCTTCACCAGGCAAATGTGCTCATAAGTAAGGAATTTATATTTCATGTTGCATTTGATGCATTCCCTTTGGCATACTGGATAGATTTATATGAATGGATAGAGTTTCTAAGTAATTCAAAAGCTTCTTCGAGGTCTTATACAGTATCAATACCAGTGGGGATTCCAACAAACAGACTTAATAAAAACATCTGCAACTTATTGCCTTTTTGTTTTCACAGATTTAATCAAATGCTCTTTTTGGTGAGTATAAATTCTCGGTCTCAAGCCATTCACGCTCATTGAATAATGTATAGCGGGCTGAATATGCGCACACAGGCAATTGTCACTCAGATATATCGCCCATGAAACTTTCATTTCCGAACAGTTTTGTTTTATTTTATTTTATGCTTGTCCTCTATTTCATGTCCTTTATGTTCTAATGGAGCTGCCACGCCTGTGCATTAACGGTCTTAAGATGCTGTGCTGCAGTCTGCATACTGTAGTCTATTGGTCATGTTATCTGTACACACACATTTTCCTTTGGTCGATGATTAGCCTGTTTTTTGGCGTTTTCATTAAAGACATTTTTCTAAAGAAATATCGTCTCCATACGGTGTGACTGTGTACACACTTCTTTGTTGGATGTGTGTGTGTGTGTGTGTGTGTGTGTGTGTGTGTGTGTGTGTGTGTGTGTGTGTGTGTGCGTGTGTGTGCGTGCACGCGCGCGCATGCCTGCCTGCCTGCCTGCCTGCCTGTGTGTGCGTGAATAGTTTATTCCTTCTCCCGCTGTCCCCCGAGGCCTCAGGTGTATGAAGGTCGCCATATGGTGCCAGGGAGCTCAGTGACTAAGCCCCGCAAAGTGATTAAAGACATTATGAGTGCCGACATTGACCTTGTCATTCAGCGAGAGGTCGTGGTGTGAGATGGATGCGCTTCGCTGTCATGTGTGCACATGTGGACCTGCGGCCGAGGGGCGGGGCGGCCACGCTTTAATGCCATGCCTCACCCCAGACGGCGATGAGACAGAGACCGAGGGGGCAAGAAGGAATACAGGAGAGAGTTGATATACCTGTCTCTACGAGAGAGAGTTGACAGTTATTTCAGAAGAATAGACATGAGCCCTTTGGGGTGACCGTGAGAAGGTTTTCAATTAAACGGGGGAGCCGCTGTGGTTTTAGAAACAAGGGATGTTACCCTTTAATCCGGTATGATTTTGAGATGTGGAGCGGTATTGATCACCCCCAGGCTGCTAGCGGAATCCTCCACCGAGGTCGTGGCGTGATCTCTGTCTTCTTGCTCTCTCTTTCTCTCTGTCTCCTTCTGTGAATAACATAAATATCAATCTAAGAAGAACTACAAAGAAAGAAAATGAATTTGACAGACTGGGAAGATTGGCAGGCAGAGCTATGATAATATTTGTTGAGAGACATCTTTATCATGATATATGTGCATATCTGCGGTCGCTTGTCCTCAGGTGGTTTTAACTCAGAAAGGTATGCAATTATTTTTTCCTCCTTTGCCGCCATATGCTCCTCCTAATCAGATGTATACTGTATATGTATAGAGAGGGAAGGACATACGTTTCTTCCAGAAAGGTGCGTCGCAGATCTATACAAGGAAAGGCACAAAGAAATGGAGCAATCTTCTTTGCTTCCTGTCCAGCCAATGTACAGTAAATTCAAGACACACGCACACTGCATAACATGGATGCTGAGCTGTGGCTCCTGTGATTTACATTTCCAGAAAGGGTAGGCCTTACATTAATGGAGCCGTTCATTTTCTGCAGCTATAAATAGCTCACCATATGATGCAGTCGTGCTGCTCGCTGCTCTTTTTTTTCCCCGCTGATCCACACATTCCACCCTCTAATCTCAATTCTATTAATGTCTCGGGAGATATTTACGACACGTGGACCCTTTTAGCCTGACATGGCTGTAAAGTATATGCTCAAACCAAGCCAAGCTTTATCTAATTAAAAGCCTCTGCAATCGCAATTCAACTGGGAGCAAGTCCTTAAAACCTCAATCAGTAGCAGCTACTCCCCACAGGTTGAGGATGGGATTTGAACCTCGGCAATGCAAATGGAAAAAGGGAATGTAAGATATTCCAATTAACTGGGCTTGTGATTGGATGCATAGTTCAAATCGGTGAAACTATTAGCCTATATTGATATTATTGACAGATGCAGGAGAGGACTGAGGACCCCACTGGAGTAAATTGTATTTGCTCTAATACACACTGCTCTAATTTTGCTGAGTAGGCTATGAGAAGGGTAAATTGACGCACACATGCACATAAAGTATCGACATCTTTGGAGGTCTGAGATATTTCACAGGGGCATAATAATGTCATATTTGTGTTTTAAAGGGATCACAGCTCACCAAATGAAAATTGTATTAATTTGTAGGCTACTATATGTACATGCAATGCATGATATTGTCCAACTATCCATTTTGTAGCGCACTCACCTCCCTGCTCAAGAAGCAGAGGAGATCTGAACCAGGAGCAGTGGACACTCCACAGGCAGTATTGTATTACCATTTTCAATCTACCGGTATCTGCATAATTGATTCTCACTAATGCCCATTATAAGATTACACCTGCACTTCTGTCTACTCATTCTGTCTCACAGCTGATTTGTCCATTTCAAACAAGATATTATTGTTTATTGATGCAAGAACATCTGTCTATCTATGTTCTGTTTCAGCACGCCAACTTTCCAGGAAGAGAAAGGCTATGGTTTCTATTAACGTGGAATGCCCATCGATGATGATGTCAATTGGTAGGCATGTTTCTGAAATGTCCATAGTCCACTAATGAGCCACATATTGAGTGGGTGGAAACTGTGCCATCTTACAATGAGCATTGAGGGCCAATTGTAAGATAAAGTTGAAAATGGGTGTAAGTCCAACCCATTTAGACCTGCATGGAAAAGGCCTCCTATCCTGACCTAAGTTTTCTGAAAAACATAATTTGACTTTTATGTTTGCTATATATACAGTAGAGTAGACTATAGGCATAAGCTATAGCAACAGCTATGCAGTTACTGTTACAAGGGCTTCCTGCCTGGAATGAAAGGTATAACAACGAAAAGGGGTCCCAGGCCCAAATGATAATAATAGCCTATATGCCTACTACAAAATAGCTGATCTACCAAAAATCTTTGGAAATCGCTTTGACAAGACACAATTTTGCCCAAAATATGCAGTTTTTTAATGAAACTAAATTGTGATTATCAAACCTTTTCATGCCATCTTAAAACCAGTGTTGGGACGTAACGTAACGTAAATAACGCGTTACAGTAACGCCGTTACGTTCGGCAGTAACGGTTGCTGTAACGCGTTATTTTTTTAAATTCAGTAACTTGTTACCGTTACTACATGGTGCGTTATTCCGTTACTCTTCCGTTATTTTTCATGTAGTCTCGATCGGGGGAGAATGAGAAGAACTGCGGGAGAGAAGGGGGAGGAGTGTGTGTGCGTTTGTGTGTGTGTGTGTGTGTGTGTGTAGGCTACTACACGTGGTGATGCGCAAGTTTGTTTACTCTGACTAGTGTCATGGCGGCGCCCATATCGCAAATGGCTATATTCCTCCTTATTTCCTTCAGCTGCTCCAATCCAGCACAAAGTACAGTCAAAGTAAGTTGTTGAGTCCCAGCAAATTATGACGATCCCATTCCCACCGGCTATACCACCGTGTGTTTGTTTATGTCGGTCGCGTGTGTGTGTGTGTGTGTGTGTGTGTGTGTGTGTGTGTGTCGTGTGCGCCGTGTATGCACATCATGTGAGCGAGCGAGCGAGCGAGAGAAAAAGAGAGAGAGAGAGAGAAAGAGAGAGACACTGAAAGAGGCTGCGCGTTCGTGTGTGTGTGTGTGTGTGTGTGTGTGTGTGTGAGACAGTGTGCGTAGCCTAGCTACTTTTGAGCGAGAGAGAGAGACGGACAGATACTGAAAGAGACTTTGCGCGTGTGTTTGATTATCAAATATTAATTCTGGTTTTGGTCTTACTTTGTTTATAAATCCAGACTCAAATTAGTATTGCCACCACCACCAAGAGCAGCTATGAGCTATCTCAGCCTATCTGCACAGTATACAACATTCACTGGAGCAGTGGAACTGGAACCCTCATGTTGTTGGTTGTAGCCTACTTGTATTTAGTTGTTTGCTATAAATATGTATTGATAGGCCTACATAGCATCATCAAAATCACCACCAGTCCCCCCCCTGCTATTGGTATATTATTATCACTGTACTGAACTGAAGGCATGAATGAATGGCCTGGAAGTGGGAGCCCGTTTTTCTTTTTGAGTGGAGCAAACAATCTATTATAGACAACTATGTGTGTCCCTGGTTAGCTGGCTGTGTCCCTGGGTCTGAGCACGGAAATAGCATATTTTCTCCACCAAGTGTTTTGGATGCGGGGCGGCTCGCCGGAACCGGCACCGGCGAGCCGAGCCGAAAAGTAACGAAAAAGTTACTTTTTGAAGTAACGCTTTACTTTTTGGTTTAAGTAACAGTAAAGTAACTAAGTTACTTTTGAAATGATGTAACTAGTAACTGTAACTAGTTACTTTTTAAAAGTAACGGTCCCAACACTGCTTAAAACACAAGGAAAGTAGACAAATCATAGCAAACTACACATATAAGCTGACAGTGACACTGCTACCAATCACAGTTCCCACAAAAGTAGAATAGATTTTTAATATAGGAGCCGCAGGCACGTGTTCGCAGACGCGTTGTGAGCTTGTAGATCTGTTATTTTCGCCCTTTAAACATAATACATAATGTATTATGTTTTATGTTTAAAGGGCTTTGGGCTTTTCTTCATAGACGCTGTACCTGTTTCTGTCGCAAAATCTAACCTGGCAACCCTGGAAGCAGCTTGGGCTTGTTTTCATAGACCCATGTTGCTTGTTTCTGTCGCCAAAACGAACCAGACAAGGCAACTGAATGCACGGGCCGCCAGCGGAGACGCGCACCACGCACTTTCACACAACACAACTCGGAGTCGTTGCTGCAAGAAGACACAAACAGCACCCGCCTGCTCCATTTATGAACAACATGCTGCTAGTTTGTAAACAACATGATGGTGCTATTGTTGATACACGTCACTCGGATCAGAAAGTGGCGGTAATGCACCAAAAAGATGCCAACTGGCCGCCAAAAAGCTGTCTGCATTAATTAGACCCTGAGCTTGGGTCAGGTGTGTGCATTAGATAATGCAGCATGCACCCCAGAGCTCCAGACAGGCAAGTGGATTACCGGTACTTGTGTTGTGAAAACATTCTGAAGTCTGAAGAAATGTTGACATTTTTAGTTGTAGGTTAGGCTCATGCTCACTTTAGCATGTTAACTTTGTTCTTTATTTGCTGATACATTATACTGATACAGCTACAATGTAGCTGTAGCTGAGCTACAGCAGTATATAGCCCACTGCTCATGTTAGCACATTAGCAGCACAAACTGCACACCAGTGTAACAGAGTTTATTGGGTTCCACTATATTTTCAACAAGAGTCTGTATGTTTACTGTGATACTGTGATGAATACTATAGTTGTTCTAAACATGCTTTTGGTCACACTGTTAACTCTGTTATAGACGTGCTGAGGATTGGGTGTGTTACACAGACAGAAACTGACCAGACAGATACGTCTGTGTATTTACCAGGTATATTGTGTTGTTATTTCCTTGAAATCTGTGTTGTATGTTTATTGAGTGGTGTCAGTCTAACATGAGACATGCCCATGACGTGCTGAGGATTGGGTGTGTTACACAGACAGAAACTGACCAGATAGTACGTCTGTGTATTTGTATTTACCAGATTAAACTGTCAACAAAGAGAGAAGTCGTCCGGAACTTCATTATTCCACAACACAACGCAGATCACACGTTACATAAGCAGCAGCATGCTACAGCTACACATACAGGTAAGGTAGGCCTATAGACCCCAGCCTAGTCCCTTTCGGGACCCTCGTCCTTTTCTGTATTTGGGACGTGTGTTCAGTGGTGAAAATGGGCTAGCCTACTTCCTACTGGGTCCTTCAAATAAACAATTAGGTGCTGCACAGGTGAACATAATTATAGTAGGCTACTTGATGTGGCAATTATAAACTATATGCCATTATGGATGAGTGATGTAACTGCATACTGTACATTTCTTATGATGGCCAAACTGAAGCCAAGCAAAACTTGACATGAGGCTTTTTTTTTCTCGACTCAAATTAAATTAAAAAGTACTGAGTCTGACACTAGACCTATGTAATACATTTTGGTCAAGTTATCATGAATGATGATGAAGGCAAACATCCAGAGGCTGTTACTGTAGCGAGTGTAGGCCTTTGCCTTAGCCTAAATATTTACTAGTCAATAATTTTTCAATTGTTTTATTCAAAAGTGACCTAGAAAGGTATATGTAGAATTGCTGGAAATGTATTTAAATATGAACATTTAATTCAATGTAGGTGTCCTAAGACAGACCATACTGATTTGGCCTGTACTACTTTCCAACACATCTTTGTTTTCCAGAGTCAACTGAATTAAGACTCGCAAGAGGTCATCACGAGTGGATTAAGCTCCATCCCTCTAGTCACCCGAGAGAGGATTTGCTTCACTGCAATAGGAGGAAATCATTAGTACTCTTCGACAGTAAACCCCACCACCTCCGTCCTCCTCAAAGGTAGGCTGTCTATTTAATTGATGATGAACTTGAGTAAGTTTAACTGTTGCCTATATTATTTGTTTTGTATGTGCATGGCTGACACTATAATTTGTTTGGACTGTGTGCCCAAATGTTTCTCTCCCTTATGGCTGCCGTGTCTTCGATGCCCTTAATGCATCTGTTTTCTGGCTCTTCTTGACCTTAACTCAATTCAACCTCAAGTTTATTGTCACATCACGACAAGTTTACACCCATATAAAGGAGTGAGTGAAATTACTTTGTGAAAGTTTCCCACAGTTTCATTAAACAAGACGTTTCTTGTATGTTGCTCAAATAAGAGTCAGAATAGGGTCGGCGTGCGGTGTCTGGTTGCTATAGGCTGGGCCGAGCTTACCAGCCAGGGACGTGCACACATAGATATCAAAGGGGGCTTCAGCCCCCGCCCTTTTACCCGTCTGTAAAACAACTGCCCTCTCCGTCCAGACCACGAATGCAGCGTTTACTATGGTGCAAGAAATGCAAATGCCCTCCCCTCCTTTCCATGCCATACCGGACGGCAGCATTCAGGAGAATTGTTTTTCTCCTGAACTTGAACGCAGCATTTTCCATTGAACTAATTTGTTTCTAAATCCATGTCGTACACCACATCTCCAGTAGATAAGAGTGCAGGGTTGCGCCCCGAAAATAGCTCTAGAAAAATAGCCCAGAAAAAGCTCTCGACGTGTTGTGCGCTGCGACATGTTGAGAGCTTGTAGATCTGATATTTTTTGCTATGTTGGGCCAAACGATTTCAGCCCCTGCCTCTCTAACATTCTCTGCACATGCCTGTTACCAGCACTCCACTTGCCTCCACACTTCCACTGACTAATCATAAGTAGGTTCTACAGTAGGCTTATTCAGGCACATTTCAGCCACCTCTTTTGCCCATTATAGGACCACTCTATACGCCTATGTTAACATCATTCTACAGGCCACAGGTTTCTGCGTTACACTTTTTTTCCCTCTTTTTTTTCTCCCTGTGGCGCTAGAGCGAGACTGACCAAAGACTGGTCGAGATTCTAGTACATGGAATGTATGGGTCCCATACGTTTCTTACGTTACTTTCATAACTCTGTGTGTGTGTAATATGTAACCTACCGTTTGTCTCTTAAGATTGTTGCAGCTGATACAGTATACTGCTATATTGGCCACTATGTGATAGGGCTGCCGTAATTGTCCAAAAATTGGATTCGGATATTCGTTTTAAAAACCCACGTGGATTCGAACAATTCGAGCCATTCGGATTTCGGATTTCAATTCGAGCCAATCGTTTTTTTTAATAATTATATTTACACCAATACAACCTGAGACATAACATTTAAGATCGCATTGCTGGCGCAACTCTCTCTCTCCGCGCATTGGTGTTGCTGAAAACTGAGATGGAACGGAACGCATACATTCTCCCTTCTCCAGTAAAAAAAATTTCTTAAATGAGCAATCCTACCACACAGCCTCCGTGCCTCAAAACGAGGCACGGAGGCAGTGTTAATTCTGCTGCATTATTATTATCTGTGGACTGTGGGTCTGCTGCCGACGTTATGAAACTTTTTAGCTGGCTAGCGCCTGCGCTTCGCTGTTATGCTCAAATTAGTGACCCTAAAGAATTCTGAGGCAACGTGGCTGGAGACGAGGCAGCCAATCAGAACTGCGCTGCGCTGCGCTGTATAGTCTGTGTTTAGGAAATGTGCGAGGCTGCTGATTTATTCTTCAATGTATGCCGTTGTCGGCGTGTCGCGTGGCAAATATAACTAATCTACAAGCTCACAAGTCACAACGCTTACCCATGGCACCGAAAACTAATAATAATAATAAATAAAAATAAAAAATTTATTATTATTTTTAATTCGAACCTTAATTTTATATATTCGGTTATTAATTTTTTTTTTGATTCGAATCTATATTCGGATATAGAATATTCGTTGGCAGCACTACTATGTGACATGCAGTACGTTTACGTTATTTTATATACCCTATAAGCTACTGTTCAGGGCATGCACCTGATTGGCCGTATAGGCCCACCCAATAATGTATATTAGGTCCACCTACAAATTAATGACTGGCCTCACCAGTGCTGCGGACCTCCGAACTCTCGGTCATTTTCATATAGTAATGCGCACCAGAGGTGGAATGAGAAACGAGACCCGGCCGACCTCGACCGTACTGCTATCCAATGACTGCCGCCTGCGCTGGTGGGGAGACGGGGCAAAAGAGGGCAAAGGAGAGAGGAAAATGTGAGAGGAAGGACGTGATTGAGGGAAAGGGATCAGGAAGGGTTGGTAGAATGAGAAGGACGGCGTGAGCTTATGTGCATAATGTTGATGAACAAAAATAACACGTACTGCATGTCTGCAAATGAGAGCGGGATGGAGAGTAGTTGTCGTGAACACCCTGTGTCTTTATTGGCTCTTCTGGGTCCTTGTAGCAATCCTATACTGTATAATAATTAATTATATGATATACTATATTTAATAAATAGGCCTACCTTTTGTTTTGCTGTTTTCCTCACAGAATCAAAGGTTTTATGGTCATGGTTCACCAGGACCCTGGATGGCTTGATTCTAGGCTTAAAATAATTGATATTTTGGAAATCTCTATGGGGAAAATGAAATGCGTTTGCTTTTTCTTTATGAAACCCTAAAATTCCCTATACACCCATGAATTGCTGAAAATAGCCAGTCTACAATGTTTGTCCATTATGACATGCCCAGAATGGGGACGCTAGGGTTCAAGTGAGATGGTCAACATTACATTTCAGGACACCGCGTCATGCTCCCTTCCCAAGGACACACGCATAGATTGGAATTAAGCTATCGATTAGAATCAGAGAGACCCACATTATTCGCCGCCTCATTCAGAGTTCATTATTTATTTAGCGTCTGATCTAGTGTCTGATCTAGAGTGCCAGTTGTCCGCTGCCACTCCGCCCTTTGTTTGGCCTGAATTATGCTATCAAAGGAGTGAGCGGAAGAGTGACATATTAGAAAGGAGGCAAACATTAGCTTGTTAATTTAAAGATTCATCGTTACTCTAGTAGGTCTCTATGCAGCGGCGTCCTCGGGGCATTCGTCTGTGTTTGGGTAAGCTAATGGCTAACCATCTTACGCAGGAGGAAAGCCCCCCATCAGACGAGGAGCTTACCATGTTATTGCACAACATTAATGAGATGCTATGTAGTGTGGTTGGCCACAGCCAGGGCACTCAGGCTATTGTTGTTGTCAGTTTATTGTACAGTATGTTTCTAGAATAACTAGTGGGGTGGGTTTGTTAGCCCCACACCCAAGAGGCCAGACTTTTCGTCCGGCCTTTAAACTAAAACCTGCTCATACTGTAGCTTGGTTAATTGAACCAGTTCAGCTGGGGTTATTTTTTCCACGTACAGATGAAAAGTGTTTCCAATTAGATTTGCTAGAATAATCTAATTAGCCTATGTTTACTGTAAATTGACTTTGTTTTGTCTGCCACATAGCTCCAGAGACTGTGCTATTTCATATTTTAAAAGACTCATAAAGGACATTCACAACAAAATCAAGGATTGTCATTTCGTTGAGCCAAGTTCTCAACTAGATCAGTTGGATATTGTTGACTTGAATGAAGTCAGGAGAAACACGATAAAACAAGTCTAAAAGCTCCGTTAACAGATCGACTGCTTCCACTCTGATCAATGGCTAAGGGCTTTAAATGGACACTACTTCACCCTTTTTGTAAAAAAGAAAAATGTTAATGACGTTTAGAAGATTTAGAACACTTCCCTGGGGGTCTTTGTGTGTAATATGTGGTTTTAGATATTTTAGATTTCAGCAGTGAGCCCACTCAGCCCAGTGTCTCTAATGTCATGGACACTGGGCTCACTTCCTTCCTGTACTACAATTCCCATAATGCTTTGGTGCACTGCTCCTCCTTGTGGATGGGGTAGGGCTGTCTTACTGAGACATCAGTAAGTCCAGGAAGTATTTTGAGAGAAGATGGGATTTTCACATGTGATGTGACCCATAAACATTGGTCCGTGACCCACAAATGGGTCCCGACCCACTATTTGTGTGCTTTACACAGTTTAGAGGGACTCTTCTGACTTCTGTGAGTCAGACATGTTTAACCCCCTGGAACAGTGTTTGTGCTGTACAGTATGTCACTTCCCTCAATTTCTACCATGCATTCTACTTCCTTTCGCCATCTGATTAGTATTACACAATTAGCCGGGGGATTAAATGATCAAACCACAGATTCCCATCTCATATCTCTTATTAACTCCTATCATAAGCCAATGACTGAAATGGATCCAATCTCACCGTTCTGTTCGATAAGCCTGTGGTGTGGGCTTTTCACGACACACACACACACACACACACACACACACACACACACACACACACACACACACACACACACACACACAGACACACAATTCCCCATCTTCCCTGAGCCAGACTGCTGTTTTATCTGATGGAAAGATAATGACCCTCATTGGTGTGTGAGATTTCTGATTAGTTGAACAAAAACAATGACTGCTAATTACCACCTGAAAGACAAAGCACTGCTGATAGTAGGCTCTTCCACTCCCTTGGTGAGTCAGAAGGGAGTGTGTGTGTGTGTGTGAACACGTGTGCCAGCGTGAGTGCGTTATGCATGTTAGTGTCTACAGTCTCAGATCTGCCTGTGTGTGTGTGTGGTTGTTTGCCAGGAAGCATGTGTGTGTGATTTCTTCCCAGTGGATATACAAGTGAAAGCTGCAACCTTAACAGAGAGTGAGAGGGAGAGATGAAAGGACCCAGAAGGGAGTTATGATGGCGTCGTTCAGCCTCATTGAACGGCCACTTGTCCCCCACAGTCCAGTCCACTATACCAGACCGAGCCATTTAGCAGAAGGACAACTGCTCTGATTGGCAGGCCTTTCATGTTCTCGGACATTTTTATTTCAAGGACCCCCACAACTCGGTGTACCGATGGAAGAGATGTAGACCTATTCATACTCTAGATTTAAGTGATAACTTACAACATGAATGAATGAATGAATGAATGAATGACCTTTATTTATATAGCACCCTTCTCAGCACGAGTGCACAGGGTCGTCACGCCATGGTAAATGGTGCATTTTTAATGTAAACATTAAATGTAAAGCGCCTTTATCCAAGGCGCTTTACAGAGATTGTGCATTACATTCACCCATTCACACACACATTCATACACAGATGGCAGCGGAAACCATGCAAGGCACCAACTAGCACATCGGGAGCAATTAGGGGTTCAGTGTCTTGCTCAAGGACACTTCGACAGTAACTCTGGGGGAGCCCGGGTTCGAACTGGCAACCTTGCAGTTACCATCCAGCCACTCTACCCCTGAGCCACCGCCGCTGTGGTCATGAGCAGCTCACCCGAACACATCTCTCTGTTTTTACTAAGGTCCCTGGACCACACCTTGGGAAGCACGGTTCCAGAGGTTCACTACTGGTCGTTCATAGCAGTTGGTTTTCAGCCCTTTTCCTAGCAATGCCCATTATCCACCATGATGAGATTTAGCGTCAAAACTGGTATAGAATATTTTGTAATAATTTAGAAATTTTAGATGTGCTTTTTTTTCTCTACAATTCCATGCTGTTTCCCAAACGTTGTCATGTCAAGGATCCCCAAATTGACACTCATTAGCCCACGGACCCCCATTTGAAAGATATATGCCAGGGACCCCACTGGGAACCACTGAAATAGGAGACATACTGTAACAGGCAAATGTGTACTTTTTGCTTTTTTTTTTACTTGTGTAAACTTTTTGTAAATGAAGTAATGCAGGCGTTTAACAATAATTTTGCACTTGAGAGTGTAACACGGAACTAAATGGACCCATAAGGATCCATTTGGTCCAGTTTTAGTTTTGAGAGGGTATATATCCGGACCAATATGCATGTCTTACCATCATCACTCCCAGCTCACTTGGAAGCACCACTTAAGGGTCCATTAAGAACTGTAGGCTACCTATCAATTAGCAACACAAGCATGTCGATTCGCTGTTGCTAGGAGATCCCTACGATATGGAGCCCAGGCACACACAAGGACTGGAGAGGGAAGATACAAGTTCACTCATGTACCAAATCCTTAGAGTCTACATGGAGTGGTTAACCGGCTTCAAGCCCACACTGTGTCCTTCACCTGCTAAGCTCACATTTTCACAGCTAAAGTAAATCCTCACACCTCGGGCTACTTGACGTGAAAGACCGGGTTCCTTGACTTTGACGTGTCCCTTTTGCCGTGGCCTGCAGTGGAATGTGTCCCGATGAATATTTGATACGCCTTGATTACCTATTTCTTTGGCTCAATAAGGCATGCATAATTAAGCACAATGCTGTAGAGTTTTTAAAAGAAAATGGAAGCAATGCCTGCTGATGTTTACCGACAGCGATATGGGCAATATCAGTCCTGTAACAACAGGTGGCCTTAATGGAAGTTCTTATTTAACTTGTGGCCAGAAATAGCCCTATATTGTGATGTTGTGCGTTATTGCTAAAGCTTCCATACTCCTCCGCATCTCTCTCCCGCTCCATCTGGCTCTCACTGAGGGGGAGACATCATTACACGAAAGCGCTGCCCAAAACACTCTCCACACCCGTTCTCCTGCTCAACATCTTCCCCTCCCACCCCTTTGCTTCAGCCTGCATCGACTGTTAATTGGTCCGGCATTTTCTAAAGCGAGTTAGGGGCACATTGCTACGAGATGGATTCAGACGGTCATTGGGGCTGCGCATGCGAGAGAGAGAGAAGAGCGAGAGAGCTGCCCCGACCTGCACGGAATATTATCATCAATACCAAAATGATCCTCCCCTTGTTGTTGTTGCTTTGGGACAAGATAAACATTACAAGCTGTCTACAACCGCTGCGTTTGGCACGGAAGAGCTTTTACTCAACACAAATCCCCTGCCTTCGTCTCCCACGTTCGCCTTTGAAACTTTTGTCTTGTGTTGTTAGGCATGAAAGTTAGTCGGTATTTATTTTATTTATTTATTTTCATAAAACTTCCAGCTCCAATCGAAGGTTTCCTTCCAGGCGTCCTTGGATTAATCTATATTCTCTCTAGCTCTCTAACGAGCCTCTTTTCTGCCTAATTAACATTAGTCGGGGCTTGTTTGTGCAGACATGCTATTCAGGTCATGAATAAACTAGGGACTGGGAACTATGTTTTATTTTGCATTCAGAAAACCATCTAGTAGTCTACCATCCTTATTCAGTCCAGGCCTGTTGGATACATTGTGTGTGTGTGTGTGTGTGTGTGTGTGTGTGTTTATTTTTATGGAGTAATGTTAATGGTGGTAACACAGCTTATTGGGTGTAATGGGTGGTACTCAGAGTTCCTTCATAATTAATGAAGCTGTCCCACTGCTGTTGTGTGTGGCGACAGTGGGGTGTGATTGTCATGCGTTTGTGTGTGTAGTGTAGGATAAGTCTGCACAATATATCGTTATGGTATTATCGAGGTATGAACATGCGCAATATCAGTAGGCCTATCGCAAAAAGGCAACAGTATCGCACTATATATATTCAATATATCAATATTTCGTCGATTATATAGATATATCGTCAATATATCATCCACTTCTAAAGTCATCCCTCTGTTTTAGCCTGTGCCCCTCGGAAAATAAACCTCCCTCTTACATGCTCCTGTTGGTGTATGCGTGTGTCAAAATAAATGGACTGGAATCCTGCACACTGTCTTCACTTACAGAATGTTTTTCAATCATTAGACCTGCCTGATGAAGGTCTGACGGAACCAAACATTGCTCTAATGCTTCAACTACATTTTGTAAGTGAATACAGTGTGCGGGATTCCAGTCTTTCTCCTGGTTTTCAATGTTGCAACACTTAAAATATAGAATATGACATTTTAATGGTGATATTGTATATCGTATCGATATCGCAATATTTGGCATAAATACAGAGATATGATATTTTGTCCATAATCGTGCAGCCCTAGTGTAGGGATGGGTCGGGGCGCCCAATTCCTAATACACACACATGCCTGCCCGTTATCTCCACAATAATGTCATAACAGCAGTGCAGATTGCAGAGGAGAAATTGTGTCGGACTCCCTCGTCTAATTGAAAGAACTGAAGCACAATTGAATTGTTTGCAAATGGAGAATGGGGTGATTAAACCTCTTTGCTTTTCCATTGCTCTCTATCTCTGTCTCTCTCTGTCTCTCTCTGTCTCTGTGTGTGTCAGAACAGGAAACTCATATACTCTATGAATCTACGAACAATTTTCCTTGTATGCTTGACATATCGGAGCCCATTAGTGAAGTGTCCGACCATGAGGATATACAATGCTGCCAGTCTATATCACTGGTGGCAAAAACGAGGATGGAAAACGGCTAGTAATTATTGTTCAGCCGAGGATGAGCTGACCCGGTACGTTTGCACATGCCTGCGTGTTGTTGACTCATATAGCATACTGTAAGTTGTAATATGTGTATTTTGTGCTCCCTGCCAACCTGATGCTTCACTCAACTCAAGTCCCCTCCCCCCCCTCTCCCCTCCACCAGAAACATGCTGCATATTGAAAATAATTAGACACTAGAAGGGCCGTATTTCGGGACATGCAGATTGGCAGGAGGACTTTAGCTAATTGGTGAATTGACCATTTATGGAGGCAAAGTTTCACGTTTTTCCCCGCCTGTGTGTTTCGTCTTTTGGAGACTCGCCATGTGGCTGTGTGGGAGGAGAGTAGTAGACATATTCACTGCATTTGTTGTTTTGTCTCTTTATTCATATTACATCTTCTGCTCTTGGCAGTGTCTTTGAGGTGTTTTATGACAGCGGATGCATTCGTTATGTTTCTCCGCTCAGGTTTTTTTGTTACCCGTCTGTAATAAACATGTTCAGTATGGAAGAAGAAATGGAAGTCACATTTTATTTTCATGCTGTGGATTAAGTATTGGCCATATAATATGCAGTAGGAACAGTATGTCAAAAGGACAGGCTTTTTGCCTTTATTGATAGTTTTTTACAGTATTACGTTGGGAAAGGGGGAGAGAGATGGGGAGGGAAGACATGCATCAGGCTGGATTAGCAGCCTAGGTGACTGCCCTGGACCGCTCAGTTTTTGATATTTGGGATTGATTGGTACTGGTCAAATAATTGGTGGCACTACCATTACTGAGAAATGTCCACTAGAAGCGTATTGGTATGTTCTAGCAATATGAATTGAAGCAAATGGACAGCTAGAATGCTTCCACTGGAATGTCTCAGTAAATGTCTCAGTAAAGTGAGTTTGAAACGCTGAGGAAGGCCTACGTGCCGATTGTGTCCATGTCTCTATAGGTAGACTGCTGCTGTGTATTCATTAATACAGAAACTCATAAACTATACTCGGATATTCCTTTTGTCATTGATCATCAAGAATCTGCACCGATCAGCTACAGAGACTACACTAAGACAACCCCCGGAGTAGAGCGTGCCTTCTCCTAACGGTTTTCTCAGTAACCACAATGCTGATTAAATAAGGCTCTTCAATGAGTGTCTTTTTAAATATAAAAAAAATATTCCTTTTTTAAGAGCTGCACAGTAGATGGTTAATGAAAAGAACATACCACTAGTGAAATTATGAAAAGTCTCAGAAGTGTTTGCTAACAGAAATGGGCTCCATTTCTGTCTCTTCTGAGATGTGGTCCGTAATAACACCATGCACGGTTGATTGCATTGTTTACTACACAATTATTAGGTCAAAGATGAAGCTGTTTAGCAACAAAAAAGGTCACTTGTGCTGCTGTGGGAGCCCTGTAATTATAACGGCATTGTGTAATGGTCAATTACTTGTGCTTGAATGAACTTGAGGTTAATTGGTATGAACCATTGCAGGTGATGAAGACTTAGAAAAAAAATAATTTAACAAATAACTGACTATAAATGATGTGTCCCTGAAATAAAATCATGTACGAGTTTTATTTCATTTTCTAAACTCTCTGGGTATGAAATAAAACCAATTTGCAAAACGTGGGCCGAGGGGAATTCAATAATGTTTTCATTGTTGCAAGCGTATGCATTGGAGGCCATTATTATCAGCGTGGCCATCGAATAACACAGCTCCTTTATTGATGGCCAAGATGAAATAGAACCCTGTCAATAACATTGAATTTCATCCACGCACTGTTTGGCTCGAAAAGCAATGATATACAAAATTGCAAGGAAGTAAAGCAATACAATATCAACACAAGTCTTTTTGGCAGCTGTGTAAATGGTAGTATTGACTTGCCAAAAGCCTGCTCCTCTGTTCCTTTCAAAAGAGGATCTATTGCAGGATCTCCGCTTTCATTTATTTGATCTCAGTTCTGTGTCCCTTGAACTTATACAAGAGCAGGATGTGACCTCAAACCTCATCTGCTCTCCTGGAAATCAATTAGCAAATGAAAAAACAAAAACAAAAGAAAACACTCTTGCAGTCTGCCTACAGTACACATATAAGCCACACATTGGTTGGTGGTGTTATCTGATAAAATCATTGCATGATTTCATGATGCACTGCCTCGTCTCAAATTGAAATATCGCCCACTCCTTCCTCTTGCTGATAATGGGAAAAGATTATCTGCCAGTTTAAAATGATAAAGATATGAAATACACCTGAACTTTTACATCTGGGACAGTGGGAGACATCCATGACGCAAACAGGGCAGGGAATAATGCGATCCTATCTTAGAGATTTACTTTAGTCTTTGGCCTTCCAGATAATCTGTGCTAGAATAGTGTGTTCGCACCACGCTCCACCTCCCAGTGGCAAGCGTTTATCTGTCACTGGAACTAGCACCATGGAGACTTGTTTGTAAAGACATCCCCAAGTCCGTCATTGTGCTCAAGACCAAAGCTCAGCTAAAGGTGGTATTTATTAAAGTAAACCAAGATCTGTGTGTTACATACTTACATTTGTATTTGTTTATGTCACGTTTAAAACATTGCATTGAGTGCTGATGCTCCTTGGAATCTAATTATGCAAATAATGTGTCCCATATTGGCAAACAAACACATCTCAGTCGGCAATGAACATGATGAGTGTCCATCTTTGACTTTTAGGAGAACCTTGGTGTTCTTGGTTCTGCATCTCGATGCTTCCCCCTTGGCTTGCTTTAGCCCTACTGGTACTGTTGGCACACTGAATACTGAAAGAGTAGAACACCTATTTAATTTGATCCTCTTTGCAATAGAAATAACGGTGATGGGTCGCACACACCAAGAACTGCTTTAGTTTTTATTCTTGCATAGTGAATAATAGACGAACATTCAGAGTGGATAGCCAAAACGTTAGTCTATTATTCACTATGCAAGAATAAACACTAAAGCAGTTCTTGGTGTGTGCGACCCATCACCGTTATTTCTATTGCATGATTTGCCCCAAGTGATTTGCCCTAAGTCACAAAGAAAAGTGTTTGATCCTCCTTCAAATCCCAGATGGGTGGTGTGGTGTCACTATAGCATGTGCTATGTGTCAGACATTGTGAAAGGTGGTGGATCACAAATACAAATATACTGACTTGACTTGAGTTCATAACATTCACTGTACGGCCTTACCAGGCAATGATTGTTTGGTATCAGGTGTGGAATATACAGTACCTCATGATGCAGCGTGAGGCCTTTTTTTTGGATAGTACAGTAGAAGAGTGACAGGAAAATGAGGGGAGGGAGAGAGACGGGGAGTGACACGTAGCAAAGGTGCCCGGGAATCGAACCCCCGGGCGGCATTAGAGCCCGGGTGCATACTTTTGTCCGACAGGCATTATTCCGACAACACTGTCGCTCCCGACATGCGCGGCCGGTTACAACTAACCCGTGGCCGAGTTAAAACTCACCCGTTGCTCCCGACATGTGTGGCAGGTTAAAATTAACCTGTGGTTGGTTAAAGCTAACCCGTGGCTTCCTGTGAGGTTAGGTTTAGGGTTGGGTTTTGGGTAGGGTGTCATAGGGACTCATGACCGTAGGACTGTTAGTACGACGGACCAAACGCATACACCCATTAGAGCCTGCAGTATATGTGGTATGTGTGTCACTAGGGATGCACGATATAATCTGTAGCATAATAGGAATTGACCATATCGGCCATAAAAATGCCATATTGGTATCGCATTGGTCTCTAAATAATCTGTATTATTTTGAGACCAATCCGATACTGATATGGCATTTTTATGGCCGATATGGTCAATTCCGATTATGCTACTGATCGGTTTTCACCAGAAAAATGTAAAAATGTATCAATGTGTTTACTATAAATCAAAGGTGTCTAGTAGCCTACCTCTAGTCTAGAACAAAAGTCAAATCAAATATGGTAAACTTTAAATTGTTCTACATTTAATTTGTGTACTTTGTGTCATTCAGTTGTGAAAACAGTCACTTGGAAAAGAGTATAGGCTATGGATTGATTGATTGAATACTTTATTATCAGGCTTCTGGGCCAAGCCCCTAGGGCCTAGGCTTGTTTCCATTGTGGTCCTCTGTATATTATTATCAGAATCGCTATCGGCAGATATGACCCTGCAAATAACGGATATGTCATAATTTCATAATCATGCACCCCTAGCCGTAACCACTGGGCCATCTGTGGCCCAGCCCGGTCTATTTCTCTGTGTGCGTCTACTGCACACAGTCAGGGTTGTGTCTTGTTCAGTGCTACAGTATCGCAGTGGGTGCTCATGTGGAACCCAGGCTCAGGCCCTTGCCATGTTATGTGGGCTGTCATTCAAACGTGCACAGAACATTGAAGAGTCACAGACCACTACCCCGAAGGGAGATTGCGTGTGTGTGTGCGTGCGTGCGTGAGAAACGGGACAGGTTTGACGGTTATTTAACTTATCACATACCTGTAGTTCAGTCTTGCAGTCGGCAGCGTCGCTTGGCACCATTACCTGTGTGCATACTATATGCACAGGCCTCTTAGCTATTATGTCAAAACCTGTCCCATTTCTGTACGAATGAATGAGTGTGTGCCACTCCATGGGCTTAAATGAATGGGTCAGCGTTGGCATGAATTTTATTCAATTTATGCTCCAAACACTTATTGGTAGACCATCCAGCATATGATAGTTGTTGCATGAAAGTTTGCGTTAAAAGAAACATGGCCAATCCTGGTCTCTAAAACTACCTGATGGAGGGGAAAGGCCAGGGAAATTCCCCCCTGTCAGGTGAAAAGAAGCAGCTTGGACTCCTCATGCTTAGGAGGCATGAGGTCAGTCCGCTGCCCCCCCAGGTTGGCAGAGGAAGTGTAGCGCCCAGGATTACATTAGATAATTGGCACTGGGTTAAAAAACTGGGTTGCAAAATTGTGGGATAAAAATTGTATGAAAAACAAAACAAAAAAAACATGGCCTTTCTACTGTGAGACCTTCCATTTGACTCCATTTTCAATTCATACATATGAACACTGTGTATTTGACTGTGTACAGTAGATTGTTTGTATCACAGTCAGTGTGTCATGCTGTAGAAGGCTGCCTGGGTGATTTATGTTTTCTACCTCTTTAAAGGCGGGGTGGGTGGGGTCATCACAAATTGATGTTTGGGTCTGTGTAGCTCTCGGCGACCGACGTGTCACTGACTTGCGATTGCTGACTACTACTAACAGATTTTGGCTCAGGCCTTCAAGAAGGGCTACAGTACGTGGTAACTAGGCTAAGGCGCATGCCAGAGTGTGCATGCCAGGGCACACATTCTCTTTGTGTGGCAATGCAACAAATATATATCCTTGATTATGCATTTGTGCAGTTTCTGCATAGAGACATCCACAGTGGATCAGTCACAAATCACAGTGGAACATTTTTGAAGCCACTGACATGACCGAAGATTTTACAGTTCCCTGACTCCAAACTGTCCATCAAATCCCCCCCTCACTCACACACACACGTTCAATAAAGATCAGGCAGCCATGGGTTTTATATCGCTGTGAACATGAGATATGACTAATCACCATTACACACTACTAGTCTATTCCAGGCGAAGCAGGCCTATCACGAGAGCGCAAGAGAGGGGGAGAGAGAGAGACTCCTGTCACCAGACATTCGGGTGGAAGAACCTAATATTTGCATAACTCTGTGTCAGATAAGGGGGGTACCATTACAGCGTAGCGCAGCCATAACCAAGGGGCACACAGACAGCAAGGCATTATGGGGGCTGATTGGGAATGGCTTGTGGTGATTACATTAAAGATGGAGCCCGAGACGGAGGGGCCAGGGAAGACGGGAGGATTGCAAACTTGCCGGGGAAAGTGTGTCAAACTCGCAAGACTACCGTGCATATATATATTCTTTGTCATGTCTCATTTTTATATTATACAGTACAATATAGCTTTGCTTTATTGTTCTTTTGTAAATGAATGCTCTATACTACAGTGTCACACAAAAGTAGCAGGGCGACGTACTTGTAGATCTGCGTTTTTATTAAATTTTTATCCTAACCGTAACGGTAACAGTTTTGGACATACAGTATGAGGACTTATGAGCCTCAGTGGTGGAGCATGTACAGTACCCCAAGAAGCAGTGGTGTGACTGTAAAGTAACTAAGTACTGTACTAATAAGTACAATTTTGAGATTGTTTTGCTTTACTGGAGTATTTCCAGTACTTCTACAAGCTCACAAAGTGTCGCAATTTGACGTGTTGGGAGCTTGTGGATCTGCTATTTTCAAAAGATATATATATTTTTTTAAACATGAAATGGGATTATCCCATTTCATGTTTTCAGATGTATAAACATCTTTTGAAAATAGTGTGCATAATAGTAGACCTAGAATGCCTGTGATCATTTAATTATACTTCGTAAATGTTCATGTATCTCAGGCATAGATTGCTTGCATCAAATCCTGGTTCGGGTTCAAAATGGGCGGCATAAATGTGATAAATGCTCCGTTTGTACTCACCCATTAAATAATTCCAAAAACGTGGTGTGAAAAATGGTCCTCTAGTTTTATATCCATGTGAAAGTTCTGGCACAAAACGCGTATTTAGTGAATTATCTCCACTTTTTCAAGAGATGCACACGGACATCTTTCTCTCCGGGCGAGGGGGGCCGGAACAATCGATGAACTGATTTTACAAATACGTCTGTGTTTACCACAGATGTCATCACCAATTGACCAGGGAAACGCAAAAGTTTGCAGTCACACAATTGGCAGGTGGTGTGATTAATTACCCAGCACCTATCGCAAAGCACCTGCCAATTGTGTGACCGCAAACCTTTGCGTTTCCCATGTCAATTGGTGATGACGTCTGTGGTAAACACAGACGTATTTGTAAAATCAGTTCATCGATTGTTCCGGCCCCCCTCGCCCGGAGAGAAAGATGTCCGTGTGCATCTCTTGAAAAAGTGCAGATAATTCACTAATTACGCGTTTTGTGCCAGAACTTTCACATGGATATAAAACTAGAGGACCATTTTTCACACCACGTTTTTGGAATTATTTAATGGGTGAGTACAAACGGAGCATTTATCACATTTATGCCGCCCATTTTGAACCGAACCAGGATCTGATGCAAGCAATCTATGCCTGAGATACATGAAAATTTACGAAGTATAATTAAATGATCACAGGCATTCTAGGTCTAGCATAATAGGTACTTTCTACTTTTGATACTACTACTTTAGATATATTTTTTGGCTTTTTTTGCCTGTTTTGGATAGTGTACTGACTGTAAAGTATGGTGACTAGAAGTGGGGGGGGTGTGACACGGAAAAGGTTGCCGGGATCTGGAGTGGAACCCCCGACCCGCAATCAGGTTGGCTTAGTTGGCAGCCTAAGTGCCCAGACCGCTACAATAGCCGCCTGGGCCAACATTTGATAATTTCAAGTAAATTTTGTATTTCTGACTTTTGCTAACATAGCATATTTTACATCTTGGATCCAAATATTGTACTTTTACTACACTACATTTATTTACTTTAGCTACTAGTTACTTTGTAGATTTAGATTATTATTACATTATCCACTTCAACCCTATATCCATTTTGGCCATTTGAAAATAGCAGATCTACAAGCGAGCTTGTAGATCTGCTATTTTCAAATAATTTATTGTATACATTTGAAAACTTGAAATGGGACAGTATGCATAATGATTTTTTTCTACTTTTAGTACTTTAAGTACATTTGGATACCAATAGTCCAAGTCGTACGATTTGTCACACACGTTACCACAGTGAAACTTCCATCTCTTGGAGCAGTGAGACGCTGCCAAGGAGTGGTGAGCTGCAGCCGTGCCGCGCTCGGGAATCATTTGATTAGTTGATTTGACCCCCCAATCCAACCCATTGATGCTGAGTGCCAAGCAGGGAGGCACTGGGTATATTGTATACTGTATATTATATATAAGTATATTGCAGTATTGATTATTTTACTTATAACATTTTGAGTACCTTTGCCACCACTGCCATTGATACGATATTAAGTCCCTCTAGTTTATACTACTTCTCTCCCTCCTGTCAACTCCTTATATTTTTTAACTTTGCCATGAAACTTTTGGGGTGCCTGTCATGACAAGCGAGCATCATCTTGACGAATTATTAACAGAGTCGATGTTGTGACTCTTGTCATCTCCCCTATCGGTATGCAGGGCCATGGCTCTGTCTAGACAATGAATGGGAGACAGACACTGAATGTGGAAAAAATAACATGCTATCTTTCATTCGTGCAGTGGTCGCTTTGCAGAAAGTAAAACAATTAATATGCCTGACTTATCAATCAAATGCATTATGACAGGTAGTGCATGTGTGCGTCACACACGCACACACACGCACGTACACATGCACAAAACACACAGAATATACAGTAAGTGGTCTGCATGTATGTTTTATCTTCTTAATGATGTCCCATGGAGATTGACACACATTGATCCAAATTTCCTTTGACAAGTGTTCAGAGCTGCTTCATAATTCACGATCCGTCTCCTTTTCGCTCTCTCACACACGCACGCACACACGCACGCACGCACACACACGTACGCGCACACACACACACACACACACAGACACACACACGCCCACACAGGCACATATCGTGCGTCGGTGATACTTAAAAGGATGACGGTTACAGACACTGAACGTGGCATCCAAATCACGTCGACACAAAGACGGGGAACAAGCGGTAATTAACTAAACAAAACTTTGCTCTGTTGCCGAGGAGAACGGTAGATGAAAGGGCAGAGAGGGAAACATCTGGAACATCTGACGAGAAGCTCTCAAGTGGCACAGGAGATGAAAGATGAAAAGTGCCTTTAAAACAAAACAAAACAAAGAAGTATTTAAGCAATGCATTTGCTTGGTAAGAGGGGGTGGGTGAACCGGGGAGGGGGTTTTAGTTGGCCCTGGTGTCGTACTGCTCAACGATATGTTTTTTTTTCTTTTTTGTCGCTGAACAATCAAAGGGAACATGTGAGGGGGAGGGGGTGTGGGGGCAGGGGGCTCTGGCATAATCTGGGACTATATTTAGATAGGGGAGTGAGTGTGGGCGCAGGCAGCAATCAGATAATTAGGAAAGCAAATGAAAAACAAAACAAAGAAAAAGACAGATACAGTCTGCTACTGTAGCTGCAGGACTGGTTTGGATTCCGCCATTTCCTCTTTCCGCCTCCACTCCACTCCAGTCCCTCTGCACCTTCCTTCTGCTGCATCGACACAATCGACGGTATACTAACTTTACAGGACACGTCCCCACTTACACTTACAGCGTGCTACTCCACATTTATATGGATCCAAAATGGACTTTGGATATGCTTTGCTAAAAACGGGCCGGCGTTGTCCGTTTAAAAAAAAAATCACAATCCTGTACGTGTCTGCGTCTGTCTAACGTGCCTCTGACATGTCTGATTACTGGTCCGTCATAAGTCAATGGGTCAAGAATGTTAGTGCTTCAGCCTCAGGCTGGACCTAAAGCGTTACAGCAGTACTGTACGTGCTTTTCCACTTCCAGCTCTCCACTCAATAATGCAGCACTAGATTACTGCATCACTGTCATATCATCCCTAGGGCGCTGTATCAGCCTGTATCATCCCGAATCATCTCAAATCTGTTTGCATATCAATACTGGGTGCATTGTATTTAGCAATTTTAAGAAGAAAAAAGAAAACTGATGGGTTTAATTACTTTTCCATTCCATAAGGACACACACTTGACTTGGTCCATCGATAAATGTGTGTATTCTCTGTGTTCATGTCAAGGCGTGGGTTTGTCCTTACAGTGCATGCATTCGAATACAATGTCTATTTACCAGAAAATCACTGTTTACTTATTTATATCCATAATAATAAATCTTTCCCTTAAACCTGCACAAACATCCTCAAGTTTCACACATATTTAATGCATTCGCTAAATAGTTACTGTATCAATTTCAAATCATTGATTCGTATCGCTATAATGAACCAATATATGCTGTTAAAATGTATCGTTACACCCCTACTCTTTAGACTTGTCGCGGCACCCACTTTGAGAAACCCTGATGTTGGGAACGGTGTCTGTATCGGCCCTGGGGCCCTTCCTCAGTCTGTGTCAGTCTGTATCGGCCCTGGGGCCCTTCCTCAGTCTGTGTCAGCCCTCTAGGGGGCTGTGTCTGTCTGTATCGGCCCTGGGGCCCTTCCTCAGTCTGTGTCAGCCCTATAGGGGGCTGTGTCAGTCTGTATCGGCCCTGGGGCCCTTCCTCAGTCTGTGTCAGCCCTATAGGGGGCTGTGTCAGTCTGTATCACCCTGGGGGCGCACTCTATGTCAGTCTTATCTCCCTCAGCTTAATGATGGATGCCATGTTTACACTTTCCGTTGCCACAACTCACTGCTATTGACTGCACTGATAAATTAAAACCCTGTGCTCAGATAAACTGGGATGTAGACTGACTTAATTACCAGATCAGTTCCATGGTGGTTGAATAATACATAATATCCACACACTTCCACAATTTTAATTGACTTTTGACTCCTGTAGGCTCCTAGCTGGAGCATGGGGCTGCAATCACACCATGACATCGGACTGTGTTTTAGGCAGTTTTTCTTCAGCTAGCTTGGCCCGCTACAGTCCTGTTGTCTTTGCCTCACTCACACTGATCTTCTCCAGGTCTGTTTTGGCCCCACTTTTCTTTTGCCCTGTGGATTCCAGTGCAGTGCTTGATGTTGTCAATTGGTTTTCGGGGGGTGTGTGTGTGTGCGTGTCCAAACCGCCCCCACTTCCTCTTCTTCACATGCTGGCTGATGGAGTTTGGTTCTCTCCAACAGTTCAGGATGTGTCTTAGGCAGCTGTTAACAAATCTGGAGTTTGTTGGTGGTAATATTGGTCAGTCTCCATGTCTCTGATCCATAGAGGAGAACTGATTTTTATTACATTGTCTTAAAGGGATAGTTCACAATTTTTTTAACTTAAGTTGTATGAAATACTTGCCATTTATATAGTGGTTGCAACTGTATTAATATTTCCAGTGGTGGGAGTTCTGCTGTGGTTTTGGTGAAATATTAATTAGCCTATTTCCGGTCATTTCGTGGGGGGCACTGGGGCAACGCATTAACAGTAAATTAATCCACAAAACTAACATTTGTATTGTTGACCTATTTATAAAATATTAGCGAAACTTTTGTTAAACTTTTTAGTGGAGGCATAATGCAGACTTTTTAGTGGAGGCATAATGCAGACTTTTTAGTGGAGGCATAATGCGGCACAAGGCAAACTCAAAATGACAGCAACTGAAGCACGTACGTGCCATAACGGCAGACATTTGAAAGCCTTGACTAAATGCTTTTTTTTTTTAAATGCCAGAGATCGATGAGATCCCTTTCTGTTGTTGCACAGCTCCATTTCTTAAGACCTTGTATGTCCAAAGCAATTACTTTTTTATTAATCAAAAAATTATCTAAAATGGTGAACATTGGCTATTGTTGATCTGCTATTTTCACTATACTTTTGTGCGACACTCTTGTAAGATGAAGTATTTAATTGCTTTAGGAAAATGTATAAAAATAGTGGAGAGGAGAGGAGATGCAAGGTTTCTGCACAACAGCGATGGCACATTCCAGAAGTTACAGTGCACACTTCATAAAAGGCCTACTCTATTTTCTCTTCCATGTTTTGACATTTGAGGGATGACCTTTGAAGTCAAACTCGCGCACAGCCAGTGACCAGGGACAGCGTTAATGAGGGAATTTGGCGCACAATGTCAATTTAAAAGTCCATTAACTTCACACGGCTCTCTGCATACCAACAGCACATTTTTTTTTCCCTCTCCAGTCTGCCACAGCTAATTGCCATCCTGGGTAGGGACAGATAAACGTGCACCTTTCGGTGTTTGAGACAATAAAAGCCTCTCTCTGCAAATAAATAGGACGGAGGGGGGAGGAAAACGGGGCTGCAGGGTCCACAGATTCTGCATGCCGAGCAGAGTGCTCGCTAACAGATGTTTATCGAGAAGTTAATTTCTGAACCCTGCAGGCGATTACCCTGTTTTAAAGTTTAAGAACCAACACACAAAAACCTTCTCTAATGAAATTCAGTGCCATTCTCTCAAAAATATTTTATTTGACACATCTTATAAAATTTCAAATTCCATTTTGTGTACAGCTACAGAAACCGTCGTGGCCTTATAGCTGCAACTTATTTTACTGTGTTGTCTCTTGATGAAATCACAGCACATCGCAGGCGGAAAGGGATGGCAGAGGTGACGGAAATATAATGCATCCCCAAACAGAGTAATGATGGGGCCGCCGATAAAGTTCCATCACCGCTCTTGGAGGCGGGAGATAGCGTGGATGATTTGAGTTGCAATGTTTGGTTGCAGATACACATTGCACACTATGTCCAAAACTGTTACTTCAGGAAATGTAACAAAATGATATGTCTAGTATGTGCATATGGATTCATTGGAACACAGGTTATTTTAGATTAAGAAATTACTTTTCCTTGGTTAAAGCTGTATAAAAACTTTCAATCATACCCCGTGATATTTGGCCATGGGAAAGTTTTGGGTGCAAACATACAATTGGAAAAATGTACTGTAACGCTAACACTGAGTTATTTCGTTATTTTGCTATATGCATTGTCCAAAGACTTTTTTTCTTTACTATTTTTCTCTTTGTCAGAAAGTCTAAGTTGCTTAAAAAGTAATTCAGGCACCAACAAAGCTTGTAAAAAAAAAGGCTTGAATTGGGTGAAACATTCAGCAAGTGAATGCTGAACGTGCAGACTACAGTTTCAATTGTGCTCACTTGGCATTCCAGAAAGAGATGCGAGGCAGTGTGGGCTGTTGTCCATGGTGCTGAAAAGAGATGGGGAGATTACCAGTGCGTGTAGCTATAGGGAATATGGATAAAATATGTGTTTATGTGTGTTTAATTTATCTTAATAATACAATAGATCTACAAGCTTTCTTGTATGCCGATGTAGGGCATTCATTCATGGAAGAAGGGAAATGACAACAAAAAGCTTAAAACTTGGAATATGGAGATAACCGGTTTGAGGCAGACCGTGTGGTAGAACAATATGGTAGATGGCAGACGCTTGGCTGTCAAGGAGGGTTGAAGTGTGAGTCCTTCAGGCCAATGACAGGAAGGACCCTCCATGTGATGAACGCTTCCTGGTGCTTTAGAAAATGACCTTAACCCATTCTGACCTGAGATCAGATTCTACAAATGTCTTCTACATCCTGACAGTTTACCATTCTTTGTTTATTGGTTTTTTTCACAGAAGCATTATTTAAATACTGAGTTTGACAGTTTACCATTCTGACCTGAGATCAGATCTACAAATGTCTTCTACATCCTGACAGTTTTCTGAAAAAGCTGTGATTCTATGTCAGTCGTTCTTCGATTTTTTTTAAATAGCAGCCCTACAAGCTCGTGCTACGAGCTTGTAGATCTGCTATTTTTCAATAGCTAAGGCATAACATAATGCTAACACCAAAACGGGTTCCCTCCCAAAATGGGTTAATTGTTGTGGCTGTGCTGATGAGATAAAATCCAGTTTGCAGCCGCTGTTGTGTGAGAGGCTGTTTTCTGATATTAGTTACACTATAGGCCTATGCTCCGCTAGTCTTCATGCCAGAAGAAAATGCCTTAAAAAAAAAAAAAAAAAACGATTTATGTAACACCTTAACTCCCACGCCCTTTTATGTTCATATACTGTACCTCCTCGACAGGGGTTTTAAATACATTTTGCCATTGGTCCACTCCGATCCATTTGTGAACACTAGTTTACATAATACTATAGTACTTACCCAGCCATATAAACAGAGCACTTTTCAGTTTTGCATGCGTTTATGAGGTGACATTACTTCATTAGATTGTTATGTGCAATGATGTCTTCCCTTTGTATTTGGGGTTTCTTCCTGGATTCTGAAACCTTGATAGTCAAACGTGCCAATGGAAAAAAAAAATATATATAGATATAGTGAGTAGTGACATCACTATCAACCCCTCCCCTAACCCCTCCCCCCTTATCGCACAACAGCTGTGGGTGCGGCTTCAGTTCAGGTGGATCACCACCCACCAGTATACTTAATGAACTGGTGGGCGTGTCCACATAAAAACAATATTTTAACAAATACTGTACACTTCCTTATATTATAATAATAATGCCTGATCATCACTCCAACTTTAATTGGTTGTATAGTTGCCTTGCCATGATGTAACTCAAAATATTGGTAAGAGAATATTCTGTAGTTGATTAAAAAATAGACACTATTGCATTCTGTGTATAAAGTAGGCTGTAGTGTAATTTATATCACAGTCATGTGTGAGTAATCTTTTTGACGTGTAAAGCTGTGAAAATACAGTCCAGGAAGCTGCTAATGAATATGACTAACATAATAGTCTTTCCTTTAGCAGGTGCTTGTGCTATATGAATAGAGCTGTTAAACAGCATAAATTTGCATAAATTCAACACGCCTTTACATTCTTGTTTTCTCTGCTCATTAGTCCCCACACTTTTTTCACCTGAGACCCAAAATATTAATTTGGCGTCTCCCCGGGACCCACACAAAAATACACTAGGAATTAACCATGTAAGACCTATTTAATTGTGAAAATAACACATCTACAAGCTTGCAGATCTGTTATGTTCACTATTTCAATAATTTAACCCATTTTGGGCGGGAACCCCTTTTGGTGTTAGCATTATGTTATGCTTTAGCTATTGAAAAATAGCAGAACGACTGACATAGAAACATAGCTTTTTTTTTTTAAACGGTCAGGATGTAAATGACATTTTTTTAATCTGATCTCAGGTCAAAATGGGTTAAATAAGTGCAGCACCGACCCACCCATATTGCTATACATCTCCCTTCCCATGCACTACACACTCAGCCAACTATGTACTGTGCCTGTGCTGAGTGTTCCTGCATGGTTCTCCCTCAGTCAGGACCTAAAGCTAAAATGTCTGCTGGAAATAACACGCACAGTACGTATGTGTGTGGTCAGAAACCATGTTCAGCAGACCAGGGAAGCAACATGAGGTGAGGTGGGAGAGAACGTGGAATTCATCTGGCCATGGGAAAGTAACCAACAAACGCATGTCAGTTTTGGGTGCAAACATATACAATTGGAAAAATGTACTGTAACGCTGCCTAACACTGACATTTAGTTATTTTGCTATATGCATTGTCCAAAGACTTTTTCTTCTTTACTATTTTTCTCTTTGTCAGAAAGTCTAAGTTGCTTAAAAAGTAATTCGGGCACCAACAAAGATAAGGAAATAAAAAAAGCTTGAATTGGGTGAAACATTCAGCAAGTGAATGCTGAACGTGCAGACTACAGTTTCAATTGTGCTCACATGGCATTCCAGAAAGAGATGCGAGGCAGTGGGGGCTGCTGTCCATGGTGCTGAAAAGAGATGGGGAGATTACCAGTGCGTGTAGCTATAGGGAATATGGATGATGTGTTTATGTTGGCCCCGTTAGTGTGTGGGAGAGCGGGAGAAAGACACTATGATGACTCTTCATCACCGTTTTCTAAATATTGTTTGTGTGCGCTTGCATCTGTGCCTCGGTGCGTTGCCCTCGGGGGCTCTCCGCCTTCACCGAGGGGAAGCCGTGAGTCGTAAAGCTGCATCTCTCACCCCGTTCCCACGGCGAAACGCACAACACAAAGCGCCAAAACACCGGAATCCGCGCGGAGCGCTCTGCTCTACATGTCAGAAGGTGCTACGGTAATGAAAGCACCAGCTCCGTTTTTTCGCTCGCTCATAGGCCTGGCGAAGCGCACGCCTTTTACTAAACGGCTGAGCTGACTCCATATCTCCAGCTTGTGGGTGGCTCTTTCAGCGGCAGCAGATGTTTGTGAATCCACATGATGCCTCGCTCAACAGGGGGCACCGCGCTCGCGTTATTGCGACAAAATGAGCAAATTCTCAGCCCGCTGATCCCGAAGACGACGCAATTCTCTGGTTGTTTTCCCCACCCTTCTCTCTTGTTGGGAGCTGTTGCCAATCACAAGGGATAATGGAAACCAACAGGAGAGAGTTGTTGGAAACATGGGGAGGATGTGCGACATAAAGATCACAGGAAGACGTCCCTATAGTACAAAGCAAGCATGATTTCCGCCAGCAGTGTCTTGTCTGTGAACATGATGGGATGTAGAATCATCTGTGTGAATGTGTGCGGTTCTCAGTTCGGCTCCGGGGCGGTAAACTGGTTGTGTTTTTCCATTCAATTTCCAACATGTTTGTGGTTTGCCCCCCCATCATTAAAACCCCCTTCCTCTTATATAGACTATTAGGGGGAGTTTATGGATGGCGCCGTTGTTGTCTTATGGGACCATCTGCTAGCATGAGAAGTGTGAGCTGTTTGCTTCTGCAAAATGAGTGTCTGGAAACCAAAACAGACAGTAGGAAATGGATATTTCCCTGACAAATTGCTCCTTGTTACACAATACGGTGAAGCAAAAATGTGCAACCTTTCAGACTTCTATTGCTGGGGAAACGCCAATTAAAACAGAATTCATCTTAATTAAAACGAGTAGGTGAAGTTGTGTAATCTAGTCGCTGTGTTGAGATGTTTTCCCTGTTTAAGTTAAGATGGGTATTCATTTAGTGATGGTGAAGTTTACGTATAAGGTAAAAAAGGGTTTATGTTGGAATTATGTTTAGGCATTAGGCATATTTAGATATAATGGGAAAAAAATCATTTAGGCGTTGTATAGTAACATTTTGGCATATTGTTAAACGAGTTATTCTAGGACTATTGGGGCCAGTCCAATGACGGCTCTTCTACATATATACTTCTATTGGAGAGTGACAAAGTCCTGGATCGGAAGTTGAAAGAATGCACTGGACTTTTTTACTAATAATGGTACAACATAAACATTACAATTGTCACTGTAGTATACTTTAAAACAGTTGTCATAATGGACACATGCCTAAAACAGCTGACATTTGTGCTGCCCTCGTTGAAAACAATTTATTTTAAACTCCAGCTTGTCACACGCATGTTTTCTGCCCCCTCAATGACAACACTCTCCTAGTCTACACCAGGGGTTCTCAACGTTTTGGCTGGGGACCCCCAGAAATGCTTTGGCCATGTCTCGCGAACTAACCGAACAAGCTGGTGCAGAAGGCTGGCTCCGTTGTTCTATAGCTAAACTGGACAGCAGTGGTGGCAAGTAACTAAGTACATTTACAAGAAACTAAGTACATTTACTTAAATACTGTAAGTACAAGTTTGAGGTATTTGTATTTTCAAATACTTTAACTGAACTACTCCACTACGTCTCAGATGCATATATGTGGCCAAATTTGAGGGACTAATGAAAACTTTACAGTTCATTTATACATTTTGATTGTTATTACAATCAAAGCCCTACATTTTGTCCAAGATATTTTTTAATACATTTTATACATTTGAAAATGGGACATTCAGCATAATGAGTACGGTCTTCTTTTGGTACTATTAATTACATTTAGATAATACATTTTTACTTTTACTCGAGAAAAAAGAAAAACTTTTTCCACTGGTGGCACATGCGACACAGGGGAGGTGGGACACCTATCCATTTTGTGAATAATTGTGAAAATTGCGCAGCAGTAGTTGGCTGTCCAATTCAGTTGAGTTACTTGGTTTGGTTTGATATACAAGCATACAATACACGCAAATTTGATACCCGTTCAGGTATCAAATATTTCCAACTGCTCATGTAGCATGTTTACACAGCTGCCGTGGTGCACCAGGGTACATGGTACATACTGTCTTGTCTTGTCTTCCATTACACACTTTAATTTGGACACCATGCTGTCTGGTGGAATTGGATTCTCAGACTGTGAAGACATGGGGATGGTGAAAGACCAGACACAGGAACAGGGGTGGTAATTCAGACGGAGTGGGGGGGAGAGGGAGGAGCGAGTGAGGAAGATATGAGAGTGAGGAAGATGAGAGGGAGAGAGGGGGAGAGGAAGAGGGTGAAAGATGTTGATAACTGATTAAAACACGTGTGGCGTCTGTCCTCATTGGGACACGATTTAAAACACCACACGTCCATTAATCCCAGTGTAGTGATAGCCGAGCCGTAGCCCCTTCCCATCTCTCTTTTATTCCCCCGTCGTCTTCCCCCCCCTCCTCCATCCCTCTCTCTCTCTCCTTTCTGTTGCTCTGCCGCCTCTGCGTGTCTCTCTGTTGACGGATGAGACGCGACAACACAGTCCCGTCAGTCAGTCAAGAGGGCCCCAACAAACAGGGTCCTCACATGGAGTTGCTCAAGCCATTGAGATGCAGAGAGGCATCGAGACCGCCGGGCTCTGTTGTTCGGGAGTGTCACTGCCTCAGATCCACACTGCCATCTTAACAGGAGTCCAATAGAAGGGGAAGGGTGGGGGGGTGTATGTGTGAGTGTAAATGTAATGCACATTGTAAAGCACTTTGGATAAAGGTGCTGCATAAATGCACCATTTACCATTTAGAGGGAAAACGAAGGAGCCAAGGATAGACCCCCCCGGGGACCCTGGTCAACAGAGTCGGCTACAGTATATAGCATTTAAGTGCTTAAAATAAAGTCTGGGGAAAAAAAGGCAAATCGAGTGGTGCTGAGACAGCATTTTAGTGCTCAAGAGATGATCCTATAGCGACGTATAGTACAATGAAAAAAATAAATAAACATAAAATACAAAGTTGACAGCTTTTAAATGTCTTGTCTCTGACTCGGGTGGAAAGACACATCATGCACTCCCTGAGTGGTGGGTGGGCGAGTGGCGTGGCGGGGGAGGGGGGGGGGGAGGATAAATATCAAATTCAGTCGTAAAATGAAAAATCTGTGGCTTGAATTAATTATTCATCGAGTCTGGGGGGTAAAGAGAGAGAGAGGGAGAGAAAAGACACACACAGAAAGAAAGTGACTGAGGAAAGGGTAGACTCTTGACAATAACACAGCAAATCTCCCTTTGTCATCCGTTGCTGTGGAAATGGTTCCCCTCCACACAACGAGCCCCGCTGACCTTTTTGTTTTACATGTCCCCCAAGTCCGTGTTAACACTGTTGACCAATGTGGTGCAACGGCCAACCAAATCCGCCGCCATTTAGAATTGAGAGATTGAACAACAACTACCTATCCAGGGGAGAGAAGTGCCCGAGTGAAACTCTTTGGAAAGAACTCAGTTTCTGAGGTCTGCCCTTGATTGCTGTGGCAGCCACCCTGCAGTGACCAAGTATCCATTTCTGAGCCGATCCCTTTGTAGCCTCAAAGTGCCACAGCGTTTCTGCTTCAGCGGTGCTGGAGTTTCACTAGAAAAGCATAGATCTTCCTGCAACTGTATTGTGGCCGCTATATAGTGCCTTTGTTCCTCGACAAGGCACATTTAAAGGGGATTAACTGTTCGCCGACATGATCCCCCCCCCCCTCTCTCTCTCTCTCACACACACGCACGTCGCACACACACACACACACACACACACACACACACACATGCACACGCACTCGCACACACACCTACATGCACACACACAGGCTCCTTTGATGCCGAATGATGGGCGGGTGTTGGTATTGATCTGCCACTGTGTGGGCCAGATGAAAGGGAAGTTTTTAGACGCGGATCTGCTGTTTTCCTCTCGAGGGTCTCCTCCCCTCCCTCGCATCCTCCACCCCGCCCACCCACCCGTCACGGCTCATCAATGCTGATGCACCACATCACTGCTGATGTGCAAGCCCCCCCCCCCAAAAAAAAATCCTCTACCCCTGTCTCCTGTTCTTTCTCCTGTTTAAGGTTGCAACAGTTAATCAAACTAAACGATTTGATTATTTTACAAACAAATAATCAATAATCGATAATGTCATCAAATAATCATTTCATAATTGATCCCTATTTTGACCATGACGTAACGGGTGAAAAGTTTCCAAAAGTAAAGGCCCATAACTGACAAAAGATGGGAAATAACCTACAAGCTACTATTTTTACACGACGACCCTTGTGCGACAAAATAACACTTAAGTGGTTAATCGGTACATTGATATACCAAAAAATAATTATCGATTTGATTAATTGAAAAAGTAATCGACAATTGCAGCCCTATACTCCTGTTGATTCATCTGTCCACGTCCAACCTTTGTTTTCTCTTGCTGTGTTGTGAAGCACTTTGTAAAAATGTGCTTATTCCAAATATTCCACCCACCCAAGCAACGATCATCCACCACCATGTCTTTTGGGGCGATTGACGCTCATTAAGGATGTTATTCATGTTGACGTCTTCCTGCTCTCCATGCATGTGTTGACATGGTAACTGGTTAACAGCGGGCTTCGCCTCCCATCTCCCAGCATGCTCCCCTTCTCTATCCATCTCCCGTGTACTCCAATTCCTGCTTGAATAAAATATCTCGGAGAATGTCCGCCCTTCAATTAGGTGCTCAGGTCACGTGTTCACTAGCCCACTACTACCTCCCCACCACCCTTCTCTCTCTCTCTCTCGCTCCCTCTGCTCTCTTGATCCTCGGCCCTCTCCAGGGAGTTGGAAGCTTCTAATCCATCAATTAAGAATATCAGTGCATCGCTTCTCTGCCCCATTAGGGTCTGTGTCATCGTACGGCTAAGTATATAACCCTGCTGGTCTCCCCAGCCCTCACTGATATCAAACCCAATCTGATCTCTCTCTCTGTCTCTCTGTCTCTGTCTGTCTCTGTCTGTCTCTGTCTCTCTCTTCCCACTGAGCATATTTTAGTCTATTTAGTCTATTTTAGGCTAAAAATGTTTTTCCGCAGTCTAGGCTTAGATTAGACGTTGAAACAACGTTGTTTCTGCGTATATATATATATATATACTGCTAATCAACGTTGAGGCTATAATACGCAAAAAGTGACACACACTATTATTTCGCACTCCATAATCAGGCTGCATCAGGCTGTGTGTGCATGCACGCATCCGCCTGGGTGACAGCTGACTGCTGGGCGAGCAAGTACAGTACTTGAGCAAATGTACACCACTGCATCTGTGTTCCATCAGCAAGTCTATGGTGAGAGATATGATGTGAAATGACTCATCGGATGACCCAGAGGTGTCAAAGGGAGAAGCGGATGGGTCAGAGGATAGATATAATAGAGCAGTGGACGAGGATATGGCATTGGAAAGGTTGGAGGAATAGCATTGCAATGTTGTGCCCTTCAATCCCCTTAAGGATCTTCTCCAACTAATTATTTCTATAGAACTTTGGTGAACAATGTGTAGTTTAGAAAGAGGTCTGTATTTCTTTAACTAGATGGGCTGGATCAAGGCAAGTTTTCCTTTTGTCTCTTTAACACGAGGCAGAATACTCTTCCTGGAAGAGGCTGGCTAATGCGCTAACCTGTGACCTATACCTTTCTCTGAAGCATCGCATGCTCTTCAGCTGTGAACGCTCAGTGATTGTCAGGGGAGGCGAAAAGCAGACCATGATTGTGATTTACGTGTGAAGTACAACAATTACACCAATCAAATTGGGCAAATTAAGTCTGTAAGGCACACACACACACACACACACACACACTAGCCTGAACAATTACGGATTTGGGTTTGTCCCGGTTTGTCCCCGCTTGTACAGCCTCGTGGCAAAACAAATTAATATGGCGAGGCATAAAGGTTTTATGGTTCTTCAATGTCATATAGAGTGTTTTAATTTGGAGAACACAGAGGGTGTTGTAATTACCATTGCAGATGTCTGTTCAATATATATATTCCCCGATGACTGCAGGGATCACACACTTGGAAATAATTGGGTCTCGTTTGTTAGAGGATGCAGGCAAAAAGTTGGCCTCTCTTGTTATAATATGCGAGGTTCCAACTAAAGGTGGAATAGATGGATTTGTAAAGCTAATACAGCGAGCATCTTTCTGAGGTTTCTGGAGGCTGAGTGGCAGACCATAAATGGAAGATGGATGCAGGGCGTGTGAATCATCTGCTCAAACAAAGAGCTGTTTGTTGTGTTCCGGACATGAAAGATTAATGCCCTGTTGACTCTTGGTGCTTCACTGTAGTGTCTACACGGGCATTTCTTTTGTGATTAATCCTTATAGACCTGAGGGCTGAGGCCCATTCTAAAACAGTTTTCTGAAAAGCCTCAGTTTCTATGTCCGTGGTGCTCAACCTTTTTCATGTCATGGACCCCCAGAATTATCTGTATTTGGCCGTGGAGCCCCATCTGAAAATATGTTGTTTCAGTGACCCCCAGAAGCAAAGATCTGAGTTAAAAACGTTCACTCTGAAACAATACATATTCAAAGATTTGCGCCAGATTTTCACCAAAAAAAAAATGCAGATCTACAAGCTTGTAGCGTGGCACTCTGACTCTGTGCCATGCTATGAGTTTGTAGATCTGCTATTTTCAATAGCTAAAGTATAACATAATGTTAAACACCAAAAGGGGTTCCCGTCATGAATGGGTTAAATCTACCCAACTCGCCCACCACCGCACAGGACGCGTGCACAGCACACACGCACGCGTGCCCACGCACACAAATGCTCATACACTTTTCAGAAAATCTTAAAGACATAAACTTTCCCCGGGGGTGCATGAAACACAAAGCTCTCTCTCTCTCCCCGAGAAGATAGGGCATCAATATTTCATAACGTCCGGCCCGGTGCCTAGGTGAGCGTGCCAGACTCGGCAGACTGTGCACCAATTGAAAAGGAAGGCGACTACACTGATTGTGCGAGGCCGTCCCCTTTGAAGTGGGCCTCCGCCGTGTTAAATGTTTCAGGACAACCCGTCAAGAGTCTCTCCGCCTCCCTTCGAGGCCGACGCCCACTGACACAGGTTTTATGCAGCTACTAACGCACGACTCGGAGGCAGGAGGGAAAGCGGAAAGGGCAAGAACTAACTCGTGACAAGAGGGAGGGAGCTTCGGAGGGGAGGAATAATAATGTATCAAAAAAAAAGTCAAATTTGTGGAGCGGCTCCTCCGTTGGGAGAGATTAAGTTAATGAGATGAAGGCGAGACATTGGTGACAAGGGGTGAGTGAGGCCAATGGCTGACAGTTTTATCACTCCGCAGCCTGATGTGAATATGGAGTGAGGACGAGCCAAGGGGCATGGCAGTCCCAGAGAGAAGGGTCAGGGATTTTAAAGAGTTTAAGACCTGGTGCACTGATTCTTGATTGCTACCGTATACTTTAAGACCTGATGCACTGATTCTTGATTGGTAGTGTAGACTTTCACAACTTTTGCAGCAACTGGAGATGGAGTAAAGAGATGCTATTGACATAAACATGAACAGAGCAGCAGTGTCATTACTGAAGTGTGGAAACTAAAGTATTGGTATGAAAATGTACAAAAAGTGTGCATTATGCAGAATGTCCCATTTCTAGTTTTGAAACGTTTGAAAAGATTTTGAAAATAGCAGATATACAAGCTCACAATAGCTCGTACATCGGCCGTTTTCAAATGGCCGAAATGTATATAGGGCTGGAGTGGTTATGTTTTGTAATAACAATCCAAATCTTCAAAGTCACTAGTAACGGAAGCTGTCAAATCAATGTAGTGTAGTAAAAGTACAATATTTGCCTTATAGATGTAGTGGAGTAGAAGTGAAAGTAAATATTTTGCAGTATATTGGAAATACTCAAGTCAAGTACAAATACCTCAAAATACTACTACGCACCACTGTGCACATGCACATGCAGAGATATGCGTCCGCCGATGCACAGAGCAGGTGTGGTGTGGTGTGTAGTGTAGTATAGTATAGTATAGTATAGTATAGTATAGTATAGTGTAGTACAGTAGTGGGGCTGGCTGAGGGACATGGGCGGCTGTGAGCATCTCCATCCTACCCTCCACTCTTCTCCTCTGCAGTCTGCAGCTCTATAAAGATCTGCTGACACTGTGCCAGTTACCCCCTGGAGACCTCTCCCTCTCTCACACACACACACACACACACACACACACACACACACACACACACACACACACACACACACACACACACACACACAGTCTTTCTCTCCTACTCTCATCCTCTCCATCTCTGTCTTAGCCCCCAGTCTTTCCTCTCTCTCTCTCCCTCCCTCACCCACACGCCGTTTCTCTCCACTTTTTCCTCAGCCCTGTATCAATCGTTTCTCTCTCTCTCTCTCTCTCTCTTTGTCCCCCTTTTCCTAGCTCTTTATTCTCACACATCATGCACGCACACACGTTTAAGAGCTATGCGGCGCGAACATTCAGCAGCTCTGGCAAAAGCGAGAGGGATTCAGCGAGGCGGCGTGTCTTTTGTTTTGGAGGACAATGGGAGTCGCAGGCAGAGATGGACAGTATACTCAAGTAAATGCTCAAGTGTTCGAAAGTAAACGCTCTTTTTAAATATCAATGCATTGCTGTATTGAAATGTTGACCATTAGAAAGAAAAGCAAAATCAGACAATGAGATTTGTGAGATCTACAAGCTATCAGCTATTCTCACTGTATTTGAAACAAGGCATACGTAGTTTATTCATAATACACATGTATATGTAAGTCTGTCTCCCAGCAGAAATTTAGTGTCTTAGAAATGTAGTGGAGTCAATAGTACAACAATGTATTTTTTGAAATGCAGCAGCAGAGTGAAAGCCATATTTGTAGCTTGCAAAGAAAACAAAATGCTCCTTGAGTGAACTTAAGTGTACAGTACTCGAGTAAATGTAGGCTTACTTTAAGTTACTGCTCCCCATTGATCGCAGGCCAGGTGAGAAGAGAGGTGCTGCCGGTGGGGTGGGGGGGGGGCCCTCCTTTTTCTGAAGTCCAGCCCGAGGATTAACACAGTTGCTTCCTCAGCAGAGGCGAACATGTGACTGAGTAGAGAGAGAGAGAGAGAGAGAGAGAAAAAAAAAGAGTTGGAAGAGGGGAAGGGGAAAAAAGCGAGCTCAGCTAGAAGCTGCATTGTGTCGTGTGACTGTGTATATCATCATTGTTTGGCAGAAACCTTTATTTTTTTATTTGATTTGTTGTGAAAAAATATCAGATCTGCTCAAGCTCACTTAATGCCTCGCACTGTGAGCTTGTACATCTGCTATTTTTGCTAGAATTTCTTTTTTTTATGTTCACCCAACTCTATTGTGTCTTTGGTTTTTATGAATATGTAACCAATGGAGAATATGAATGAGCCTGTGACTAAACTATACATTGGATCCACTCAAACACGGATTATTTTCGTGAAAGCGAAAGTTTGGGCCATGCGGTCGCGGCATGTGTCTTTGTGAACATCGCTCATGCAAGTTGTCAGGAACATGGCCTCGCCCCGTACACCAAGCCGCCTTATCTCGGATATCTTCATTCCCCGGCTTCACGCGGCCTCGCGAGCGCCGTGAAATATGGAGCGCAATAAACAAACGGAGAAATGGCGGGGGGCACATACTTCACCGACCACTCCCTGGATGGATGCCTCTAGACGGGTGCTGCGTGCGAGGGCCCGGGTGTGTGAGGAGGTTATTTAGCTGCATGACTTTACATCCATCAGCGCTGGCGCACAGATGGAAAGAGATAGATTGTGTGCGCGCGTGTGAGAGACAGACAGAGAGAGAGCGAGAGAGAGAGAGAGTGCATGTGCGACAGAGAGAGAGACGCACACACAGAATGGGTACCTGAGAGATTGAGGACAACCATAAGTTGGTCTCACACCAGCGCCCACAAGCATGACACAAAACAAAGCATTATGGGCCGCGGGTGGCCATGTGTGACAGGGCCGCATTGGGGCTGAAGGGGGGGGTTGGGGGGGGGGGGGGGGGGGCAACGTGTGGCAGGACACAGGAGTCAGGTAAGGGTGGAGGGAAGAGGGAGGACTGGCACAGAATAGCTATCGGGAGGCAATGTGCATCAAGGTACTACGGAGAGAGAGAGAAAGCCATTATCTTTAATTGTACACATTTTTGTTTCGCGCTTGCTTTGGCAATGCATTTACAATGTATTGCCAAATTGCATGTCTTACATTGTTTGTTTCCACGCCAATCAAGTCCGAAAGACAAGACTGTGTGCAAGAGATGGACGGAGAAAGACAGAAGCAGGAGATGGAAAGGAGATAAATAACTCCTGCCTACCGAGATGGAAATGAGCACCCACCCGGGCCAGTAAAGTCTAGCCTGGTAAACCCCTCCCTCTTGAAAGCATCAGAATGGATTTAATGTTTTCAAGAGGGAGGGGTTTACCAGGCTAAGTAAAGTCTACAGCAAGCCTTAAATAGTTTCTCCTTTGTTTAACACTACAGCAGAATTTGCTGGGTCTTAACAGTGGGGCAGTAAATACTGTACGTTTCACTACTTCCCTTGCAGGATCACAAGGCAGGTGTAGTTTCTTGTTTTCCCCAGCAGAGGGGAGTAATAATACATCCATGAGGCAGAGGCTGTGCACACTGCATTAATTATTGCAGCTGGGCCCTCTCCTTCCAAAAGGCATAATAAAAGGAAAGCATCTTTGTAATAAAACCCTTTGTGTTCCTCCCAGCTCTCCCTCTGTGGCACTGTGCGGTGAGTTTTAAAGGTGCCTTTTAATGCAGGTTATTAGAGTTGTTTGTTTTGCACGTGTTAGCTCCTCCATTGACTTTGTGTACCGACAAGAGGGCTGTAGTATTAGTCATTAAGCCACCAAAACATCCAGGGAGGGCGGAGATATTTTCACTACCCTAAAGCTCCTAAAATGTGAGGTGGAGACAGGATAATCTGGGGGGGGGAGGGGAGAGAGAAAAGAAAGTAAAGCGCGTCTCACGCTCTGCACACCGTGACTTCTCACTCAGTTTATGCGTGTTTGTGTGGAGAAAGGGTGGCGGTATAGAGCTCAGGGTGCATTTAGTGACTGATTGGAGTCCCCCCCCCCCCCCCCACACACACACACACACGAGACAGCTGCGGGCGAAGTGGCGCTGACATACTGTAGGAGATTACTCGCTAGTCAGCAATGATGCATTCCACAGACAAATCGGCGTAGAATAATGACACATTGGGAGCATATTCATCACCATCCACGTCTTTTTAACGGTTGGAGGAGCTGTATTTGATGTTTTCGGGGGGGTCTGGGACATATAACTTCACAGAACACACCAGCCATATGTTACATAGATCTTGATAATGACAGTATGTGACGTCGTGACCATGCCGTTTAGTGTGTCTGGCGTGTGTGTGGGTTTGCCGAGGAGAAAGGAGAGGCGGTTCCTATGTGGCTTACGATAGCAAGATACTGTGGTGACACGATCACAGAATGGGTCCTAACAAGATACGAGTACAATGCCACAATGGAGCAGTAACTGTGCTGCATGATGCCGTAGTGTGTGTGTGTGTGTGTGTGTGTGTGTGTGTGTGTGTATTTCTGCTGAGAGTGCATTCGCTATTCATGGCAATGTGCAGCGTATGCATACCGTACAACAACACATAACTAATGATACAGTAGCTACAGTATACCGTGCATGCTATTCTAAAGGGAGGAACGGTATCTGTTCAGTTCAGTAGGCTATGGAGGCAACAGGGCAACCTTGTCTTTTTTTTCTAACATTGTAAATAGTCTGCATTTCTACAGTTCCTTTATCCACTGCACAATGTGCTTTTATATTCACCCATTCATTCGCACACGAAATGCAAGCTACCACCCTGCTCATAGGGAGGGAGTCGTTATTAGGGGGTTTCTGTGCCCTGCTCAAAGACGGTTTGACATGATGCTAGGAGGAACGACCCGGGAGCCTGCGTTCCCAGACGGCAGTTCTATAGTTGACACTTGGTATTGACATCTGATCGGAATGTGATCCGACCTGCCACGCCACATCTGACGGCCATTGTGTTCAGATATATCAGACACGCGTATATCTATTCTACGTCCGAGCATAGACATGGTAACGCCCCGCCTGCCTCTGATTGGACTACCGACACTACAGAATATGATTTGATTTGGGTGTGTTCTAAATTAAAGTGTTAGTGTTGATTAGCGTGTATTAATCTAATTATAGTAAACTAATACTATTATACTAAAAAAGATCAGGGGAAAAGAGATCTTTTTACAGTACAATAATGTTTCAAGTTTACACTGTTTACATGTAAAATAAACGGCATAAACAATATATTAGTTTGCCTCTTCTACAAAACATAAAAGTTACTGCTGCGAGTGCCAAGCTGTCATTCTCTTGTATTTTATCGTACTTGTATTCATATTTCCCACCACGGAGGAAAGTCTGGTAAGGCCGGCAGTTTCTGTAGGCCAATCAGATGCGGGCAGGGTGTTACCATGTCTATGCTCTGACGTAGAATAGATATACAGTATGCATCAGACACATCTAATGTGTTTAACCTTAGACAGTACCCAGTACCTGCCAGCCATTTTGGAACATAAGGACGGGCACGCACGCACGCACTCACACACACACACACACTGGGAAATTACAATTTACATACACAACTATCTTCTTATTCTGCCCTTGCAACTTTAGATTAGTGAAACCAGTTATGACGAGCAAAATGTAAATGCCGCAAGATGTGAGGTAATTAATTAATCTAACAGTGGCATGTTCCAAGTTAAGAGGACGCCTACAGTATATAGGCGACCGCACGTCATATGGAAGCAGTCACTGTGTCTGCTATGAGAATGAGAGCTGTCTGAAATAGATATTCATGAGCCAGTCGTGTCTTAGCGGTATGATGTATGCGACTGCACAAAATAATAAGCGGGGTTAAGAATGCATGCTGTCACATGTAATAGTCTTAACATTCTTAAGCGTTGTCTATTAACCCAATGTGGTGCAATCTTTTGGGTGAATTGAATGTCCCCCCCCCCCCCCAGAGTAAGTGGTTAAATTCACAAACACTGATCTCCACTCCTGTGGAAGGTTATAGACTGTGACCCCCATGGTCCATGGTGGTCCATGGTGTAACTCAGTCTATGGGGGTGTGTGTGTGTGTGTGTGGTGCGAGGGGTATGTTCTCTCTAGTCATTCGGAACACGAAGCACTCGCCCGTTGCTGCTCCTCCTCGTGACTTTTCCCCCAATGCAGTGGACTGGTGCATATGGCACTCTGTACTCTGCTGTGTCCACCGCCAGCCACGGAATACCCAGCAGATGCCCTGGCCAGCGTGGCACGTGTTACGGACCCAGCCCCCAAAGGTCGTTTTTTTTCTTTCTCCAGAGGACACTGAGCAGTGTGTGGCCCACCGATGTGGTACTCTACATCACGCTTAACAAACCAAAGGTTGACAGCTGGACGTAGTGGGGACACTGCTTGGCGTGACTGGCAATATAAAAAATTGTGCATACAATTACATGGAGCTGCAGGTAAAGATGTAGCGCCCTGGGCACCCAGCTGGCTTTAGTGAGATGTTTTGTTGTCTCAACCCTCCCATTTGTGTCTCTTCCCAGTGATGGAGTCACGGGAGTGGAACGGCCCGAGGCGAGAGGAGGTCTGGCATAAAGATTGAAGAGACTCATTTCCTTAATTGTAATTAACTGTCATTGTTTTTCTCGCCTTGCTCTTTAAAAAATGGTCGACTTTGAGAGGGCTCCCACTCCTAAATCTTCCACAGCTGCCTCCTGGCAAACGTGGTTGCTATGTGGTTGAGGTAACCAATGCATTTCTGTATCCACATCAGATCTCGTATTGAATTGCTGCATATATTATACAGCAGTGGCGGGAAAAGTAGTTGCATGTTTTACTTGACGGTGTAGAAACACTGTTACAAGTGAAAGTATACGGAAATCAAACTTTGTAAGTAAAAGTGACGTCAACTAGATTCATGCGTAACGGAAGGCAGGGCTTTTCAGAGTAAAATCTGCCTCATCTGCTGAGCACTCTAGAGCCTTTATTCTGAAAGATTCCGGGGCAATGTTTAGTGTTAAACATAGGGGTGCAAACCCTGCCTGCAGCAACATCTCTTGTTTTACGTATATATTGATCATGACCTTGACCTTTTCCACCTGTACTTTAATGAGCACTTCGGGGCAGCCTACTGAGTATTCTCTCCAAGTTTCAGGAAACTCTGCCCATGTGTTTTCAAGTTGGCTCACTGACGACACACGCGCACGCACACATGCGTGCACTTAAATATGTATTTATGTCTACATAAACAGGAGGGCAATTGAACCTTGTACAAAGGACAACCACTGCCAGTGCAGTCATTTAATAGGAAAATGTTGCATATGAGGCAGAACATTGTTATATACAATACTAGCCGATACTGAGCAGTACCTTGCTAACTGTCTGGCCCTCCTTTTGCAGTGGCTGGCCGTTTGAAGGCTCCTCACAACCAACTTGTGCACATGCTCTAGGCCAGGGGTTCTCAACACGTGGGTTGCGACCCCGGAGGGGTCACCACTCACCACATTATTTTGGGGGGGGGTCCCAATTTTATTTTGTATTATTTTTGCAACTGAATGCCTGGAAAATGGAAATTAAAAGTTTACATATACATTGTGCATGCATAAACTTTCCTTAATGATTATATCTGGTTTCAGTATGTATGTATGATGTAGACATGGCCAAAGCATTTCCCCAGCCAAAAACGTTGAGAACCCCTGCCAAAAGTTTACATCTGCAGCCTAGCTGTGAGATGGTCTGCTCTAGAGCTCTGATGATATTTTAGCACATTATTTCGGAAGGCTTCCTGGAATGATTACATACGATACAGTATGGTAATAAGATGCATGCTGATCTGTACCCATCTGTAATCCACCTCCACAGTACAGTGTAAAAAAAAAAGAAAAGAAAACCTGGACCGCCAGTGTTTGGCAGCAGCGTTCATGTTGTACCAGCGTGGGAGGTGGGTGGACACTCATGCTGCTTTGCAATCTGAGCAGGATTTCCATCTGACCGCACACGTTAACCCCGGATTACTCGACATCTCCTCGGTCATGTTCAGATTTCCTTGACACGTTTGTGCCAGGCAGCTATTCATCCCTCGCTTCTCTGGAGAGAGATCGAGGCAGGGCGGCAACGAGATGCTTTGCACTATAGTAGAGTAGGACACTGTAGAAAGTGTCGACTCCAAATTGCACAAAATGTGAATAGACCCATTGACCCGTGGCCAGAAGTGTGTCAATAAAAGCCTAAATGGAAGCAGTCACGATGCCCCTATGTTGTAAATGAAGTCTGTGACTTTTCGCCCGGAAACGACTTCTGAAATAGACACGTCCTCCTCTGTGATGGGTTTCATTCATTACCATAGTTCAGTTTTGTCTACCTCTAGGATTGCGGTTAATCAGAACCCTCATTTTCTAACAATCGGGGAGGGGATTCCCCAGTTCATTAAATCCTTTAATTGGACACTGAATATTTCAACCCTTTTTCATTTTGTCTGCCAGATGGCATAAAAGAGAGTTCAATTTGATAAGCGCCACTTGGTTGCTTAAGACTTCCCCCAACATTCCAATTGTCTCACTTCTCTACAGTGAAACAGCCATTCTGCTCTGTCTGAGTTTGGAAAGCAGTCACTACAATGACACATATTGAGCACAACACATGAGCACATTTTAGGTAGTGAGCCTTCGTTTGTTATTGTGAGGTTCTGTTTATTTTTATTTTTATTTTTTTCGTTGGATAAATAAATGCAGAGTGAAAATAGTGATACTAATAGAATAACAAGATATACACTGTCTGTCATCGAACAGTGCATGTTGAAAATCTCCATTCTGTGCATAAGTGCATTTGACTCTATATTATGTTAATTTTCCAGCATACACAGTATATGTGCGTTTGACGGGGGGGCGGGCTGCAGTCCAACCGTCCAACCCACCCACCCATTATAGGCAGATTTAATATGGTATTGCTTGTGCAGGGCGGCAGTGGCTCAGACAGCGTTTCCATCCTCGACTGCTCCTATATGCATAGCTGTGTATCTTTGAGCAAGAAACAGACATTGAACCCCTAAATTGACCCAATGAGCAGGCTTAGTGTCTTGCTCTTTATTTTTCTGCCATCGGTGTATGAATGTATGGTAACGCATTATTCGCATAATTGCATAATCCTATACTCATCTCTAAAAACACAAACATGAGGAGAGAAATCGACAGTAGACTGAATGGCAAACTGTTCCTTTAGCCTGTGTTAATTGTAGACTGAATTATCTTCATTAGCACAGTAGAAACTTGTCAATTTATGTAATTGCCAGTATAGCATATCAATGGCATACCTAATTCAGTGAAAATTGCATTGCTTTGTACACAAGTGTATTTTGTTTTCTAGTCTTAAAGGTCCTAGAAGAAGTGGTCATGCCATTCCTGTTCTAAATAAACATGTCAAACTATTTTCACTCCAAGGGGGAAATGGAGACACTTCATTAAGTCGCCAATAATATCTCTGATTCAATTTGGTTGTAACATTAAATTAATGAAGCACACTTCCAGACATAATTGAAAACCACATCAAACTAATTCACGTCAGTAATTAAGTGGATAAAGGGAGTGAATTAACTACTAATAATGTATTCATGTTTGTCTTTCAAAAATACATCAGAAGGAAGCAAAAGAGAGGAGATGCTCTGCTACGTACAATACAGCAGGGATGTTGTTAAATCGTTAATCAATTAATCACCGTTGACACATTTTTCGATTAAACTTAACGGTTAAGATTCTCAGGTTATACATTTTTTTAAACGCCGCTACCAGTTAACACTAGCATGTCTGAGAGGTCATTTTGACCGTTTGATAAGTCGATTATCTTTGCCCATGAAGCTTTCAGAAGGTTCCCCTTCCATGACCATCATCATCCATCACCTTCTATCATCTCAGAAGTTTTTTACATCTGAAAAATATTCTAAATGTGAATTTAAGATCATGCTACTTGTGCCTGATTTTATGAATGTATCGATAATTGACATCCATTCAGTATGCTAACGTATGGAACCTATAAAATGGATCAGGAGTTTATTTACACAGCTGGTAACATTTTGAGACCATTCTTACTTAGTTAAACTGGATCTTTCTGTGCAGGATCCACAAAGTACCGTAATGGTTGTCCAGGGACAACCAGGAATAGTCTGGTGACCACCGGAGAGAGGGGTGGCAGCTGGAATGTAGACGGCACCCGGGAGCAGTATGGGTTGGCGCCCCACCCAGCCTGTGTCTTCTGTGAGGAAGAAGCCCAACAAACCCACGGTGACGCGAGGGCCATTCAAGCCTCAAGTGGAGCCTGCGGCACCACCAAGGGCAATGTATTTTGTGACACAAGGTATTTTATGACACAAAATGTGATTTTGTCCACCCAACTCTTGTTTAAATTGAGATTAAAGTGAATTTTCACAAACTGATGGAAGACAGAATAATGGAAAGCAGCTGTCGACTAGAATTAAAGATAATATGGTGAGAAATTTAGCAGAGGTTTTGAGAGCAGGAAAGATGCTTTAATATCTATATAAAAAAACCTAGCACGGGCACCTTTTGACTCGTTGCCTACATTGAGTTATTTGCAGGCGATTGATTCAGATTATTCTGATATGCCACCAGGGAGAGGTGACAGAGGTCACATTACATATCACTGCTCGGGGGATATTTGTTCTAGTGCTAACCTTTCTCACCGGTTGGGCATCCTCCATATTATTGGCACTGACTTGCTAAGCTTGGTTCAGCTTCAACTGAATGAAAATGGTGCATACAGCCATTGATGCCAGCAAGTCGCACTCACGCGCGCGCGCCATGGAATAGCTTTCTAGGGTAGATGTCTGCAGAAGCAGGGAATAAAATCATTCCAAATATGGACAGGGCATGTTTGAGCCTCATGACAGTTTTTTGACAACAGAAGCTGTGGCTATAGTCTGAAGTCACACACATTAGAGATGCAACTATTGATTATTTTCTTATAATCATTTCTTTCTAATTCTATAGATAATTTTTTTCAGACTAATCAAATAGAACTAAACATATATATTTTTAAATGCTGTATATTAAGGAATTGACAACCAGTATTATACATAAAATAGCTACAAGCATATATTTTCAGCAGGCCTACATCTTTATTTTCTGAGTGGACTCCTACAACCAGCAATGTCCGTGTACCCATGTGGTCCGTGTACAACTATGTACCCATGTGGTCATGAGCACCAGTATATGACTATAGGGTACCAGTAGGGGGCGCCAGAAACAGAGGGATAGTGTGCAATGTTGCCTGCTAATGAGAGAGAGAGAGAGAGAGAGGGGAGCTGCACCACTCAGTTCAGTCACACGGGTGTGATTTTTTTTGGGGAGAGAGGTGGGGCGGAAGACATGCAGTAAAGGCCGTAGGGGTCGGAAGTCGAACCCGCGGCACACTGCCAGACTGGATTACCAGCCAAGGTGCCTGGACCACTGAGCCACGGCCCAGGCCATTATTTTATTAAACTAGAACGGTGCCCGTTGGGTACTGGCCTACTTGGAACGATGCAAGTTGGAAATGCAGGCCCCACACACTTATTATGTAAATGTATCCCTGTTATCCCCATATCTCGAGTTACGTGGATTACAGACGTACACACGTACAGTACGTACACACAGAGACTTAGTGTGATAGATTATCGATTATGGATACTTTTTTCAATCGATTGATTTGATTAGTCTGCTTAACTATCTACACCTGGGACGCGCAGGGAACAGAGCTGATCTACAAGCCTACATCGCGTTGCATCAGCGACGCGTTGTGGGCTTGTGGCTTGCAGAGGCGTCTAGAGACAGTGACACGTGCTGTGCCTGGCATTGAAGCAACATCATTATTAATGTTTCTTAAACGTAATTTTCAAGTGAAGTTTATGGGAGGAAACTTTTAAGAGAGGGGACAGGAATCTTGCACCTTGCCTGAGTCTACCTACTTTGGGCAGCCCGTGTGCATGCATATTTCTGCTAGTAGCAAACCACAGCATGCAAGCCGCCTTTGTTTTCAATGATCCCCCCATTAGCACGTCGATCGGAAAACCCGTTCTCACCTATCGGCCGGAGATGCGCTGCCCCCCCCCCCCCCCCCTTCATTAGCGATGCTAATTTGCCCAGTCAATCGCGTGTGTGTGTTACTCTCAGATCTCTCTTTTATTTGTTATTGGTAATAGGAGAAGTAGCCTACAACACTATTGCCCTGGGTAAATACAGAATAGATATTATATAGATATTATATTTAAAAGAATCACTATATTATCCACAAATGGCTCAATAAAGGAGAGGATGTTATACTATTCATTATACATGTCTTAAATTGACATTGAGCTTTTTTTGTTAAATAGGGAACCGTTAAGAACCGGAATCGATAAGCAAAACCGGAATCGGTACCGGATTCGCAAAAATCCAAACGATACCCATCCCTATATTACCATATCATTATTATTGCACAAAGACAAACAGGAAATGTCATCTGTAGAGTGCTCATTGCTTAAATAAATCAGCATTAATGTAACCACGCATTTCTTACTTGCAGTATAATTAGAAGATAAATCAATGCAGTTTTCCACTCTGTGGTTTGGTTCATTTTGCTCACTGATAAGCGTCTCCTAAGCTGAGAATTCCTACACAAACGTAATTTGATGATACGGTTTAAGATGTACATTTTCTCATTGAATAAATAAGGCTATGATAAACTAATAATCACCTTTTTATTATCTTTATCCAACCAGTCTACCAGTGTACTTTCTTGGGCTTATGGAGACACAAAAGCTCCTATTAGAATAATGTTACAGCCAGCCTACAAGAGGGTACTATATCTTGTTTGAAACCTTTTGTCCAGTGGATTGATTGCTTTATCTAGAGCTAAGTTTCACCATGAAATGGGCCACACTATGCCTGTAGGCCTACTACTAGCCTATATGAATATATGTTCAACGTTGCATTGTTTTTTTTATCCCGTTCTCCTCCAGTGTGTGAGTGATGAAGGTAATTACTCCCATTATTCGGAGGAAAAAAACTGTCTGGAATGGGCATTCAGCTTTTGAGAGTCTCAGACGGCATGGCTGTTTAGCCCTGTCTTTTGTGAACACGGCACTGAGTGACTGGCACAGCGATAAGCAGTTATTATGGATAAAAGGTACACACCACCTTTCATCTCACCAGTCGCAATAAGCCCCATCACCCGCCACCATAATGGTTTCGCAATTGGCTTTTAAAAGCTCCTGTGTTTTTCCCTTAACCACTCCCACACACACACACACACACACACACTCCACCTACTCTTCAAACTTTTTGTGTGTGTTTTGTTCGCGAGCCGTGCTCACGAGGGTCAAATTGTTCAAATATAGCGAGTGAGGACCTCGCTGACTCTACCCTGCCGTTTGAGTGCTGTGCTTTCAGAGGAGGCCATTCAATGCCGCTGACCCGTGCCGTTGAAGGCTGTCAGCCATGTTGTTGCTATTGTACACCATTGGTCTCCATGCTTGGGTGCTTTAAAAGCCCCACTGGGACACATTTGATTATCACCTACTTAAGGACCATCATTGCCCGCGGTTCCCGTCATTAACTTTACCTATGTTTACGCTATAAAAATAATGGCCTCAGTTTTTGGGAGAGTATAGGTTTGTTTTCCGTTTTTTCACTAGTATTTGTGTATTAGGCTTGGATTTGCCGGGGGGGTGTTCCATTGCCTTTGCTTTTGTTATAATGACCCTCTGGTCATTCATATAGTTATGACCCTGGTAGGGATGTATATCCCTAACGCTTGCTTCACATTCACATTTGTTTCACAACGTATACTTCCACCTGGGATCTCTGTATTGCCCAATCGCTGATGAAAGCCAGCTTTTATCAAGTTACTTGGCAGGTGATTGGATGGGACCATCTGTCAATCATATTGACCGACGTATCTACATGACATATGGTATAACTGCGCCAGGCGGGAAAGTAAACGACTCCAGCGAACGACAAAAGTGTTAACGAATGCCTGATAGCATTAGGTGGTGCAACACTTTTTTAGAAACCCTTCACTGTCGTGTTGGATGGTGTAGGTCACGTCTTCGCTTGAGGCGATACAATTGCAACAGGCGCTTCTCGATGGCGTCACACCAGGTGTCACCAAGATCCCGCCCGTAGCTGGCGCCGATTGGTCCGTCCCGTCAGCGGCCGGTTCAATGCCGATCCCCGAGCGATACCAGAAGGAGGCTGAATTGTATGCTTGTGAATCAATAACCCATCTGGCAGAGTTGGGTTAATGCAGAATGAAATGCAAGCATTTCCAGCTTAGTTGTGAGCTTTTTGTCATACGAAGTAGGCTACAGTACCGTATATATGAAGTGGTTACGAAAATGCTCTTACCTCTGATTTGCTATTATTCTCTGTATCATTACCGTCTAGGTAATGATTCTGCTTCTGTCTCACAATTAGACGAATGTGCAGGAAGTTGAACGTAGCGGTACAGCATGTGCTCTCCAGATACCATGCACTGCATAATCTCCCGTGGTTATTTGACGTGACATGTTTTATTTTTAGAATTTCCTCTATGGAGACGCATGTGCAGCATGGAAACGGTGGCCAGGGTTTGTCATAATGGCCAGGGAGATAATGCAGGGGGGGAGTACATTGTGAAAGGCTTCAGCTGTCTCCGGGAGGGAGGGAGAGAGAGGTAGAGGGAGAGAAAGGGGGAGAGAGAGAGAGAGAGATCAAATGACCCTGGTCAACGTGGTTAGCATTATGTACTGCCACATTCTTTCCACTTCTTTAATGCGTTAAGGTGATTGGAGCGTTTTTTTGCGTTTTAGCGCTGGCTATTCAAAAATATATTATGTAGAAAATTTGAGAAGCATATTTTCTTCACGGCTGTGTGAGTCTGTCTGTCTGTCTGTCTGTGAGTCTGTCTGTCTGTCTGTCTGTGAGTCCGTCTGTCTGTCTGTCTGGAGAGCCTTGCAAACCGTGGTACTGATCAGTGCCAGACATTGTATAGCCTCTAGGCCACAGAAGTAGCTCCAATGAATTAGTTTCTTACATAACGGCATGTTTTATACATTTGGAAGATTTAGAAGTTCTAATGAAATTCACCGGGGCTTTGTCCACGCTGAAACCTTGCCCACATCTTGAAATGTTCCATACACTGCAGATAAAGAGCAAAAGTCCTCAGACCAAAATAGGATGAACATTCTGCACTCTGTCAGACGTCAGTACAGTATGCCCTGTGCATAAGGCCTAATGGTTGCGTGTTGCACCTACTGTGTACAGTATAAGCCAAATTGCTTAAGCCCAAGTCACGTGGAAATCAGCACGCACGCAACAATCTGTACTCCTTGTCGTCTTCCACCCCCGGATAAAAACTTGCTTGCATCACAGTGGACGAATCACACATGCACTCATGTCTGTGTGCACTGACGTACCGCTGACCTTGCCGTTACTGGCCTGCACCTCCCTCTGCTGCCCGGTCCCTCACCCTGCCCTCACCGTACACCCCGACCCGTCCCCCGTGCTGAAGTGGCGGTTCTGCAACTACTCAGTATCGAGAGAGAAAAATGGTAAATGGTGCATTTATATAGCGCCTTTATCCAAGGTGTTTTATTCACCCATTCACACACACACATTCATACACCGATGACAGAGGAAACCATGCAAGGCACCAACCTGCACATCGGGAGCAATTAAAGGTTCATGAGTGTCTTGCTCAAGGACACTTCGACACTAACTCGGGGGGAGCCTGGGATCGAGCTGGCAACCTTGCGGTTCCCCTGGCGACAACAGATGGGGGAAAGTACATAAGTATACTTGAGTATACATTTGAGTATTTTGGACCATTTCCACTTTTTTAATATATACTTTTACTTCTAGCTACTCCACTACATCTCAGAAGCTATTATGTTTCTACTTTTTACTACAGTGAAATTATTAGATATTTTATTGTTCACTTGTTACTGGTCTACATTTTGATGATTATTACATAACATGCATTAACCATGCACTATATCGTGGTTATTTAAAAAAACAAGCTTGCTTTGTGATGCCTGTAGATCTGCTATTTTAGAAGGATTTGTAGTTTTGTTGTGTTTTACTACATTACGGTATTGATATTTTGACTTAAGTAAAAGTAAAAAAAATAATAATAATAAACGCCAGGTGTGAACTGAGCACCGCTCAAAAAAAGTAGGCCTACTTCTTCCCTGACTGAATGCCAGAGAGGCAGAGAGAGAGAGGTGAGGTGTCCATGAAATTGCCGGCAGCGATGGATCCATCCCAGGCGGAGAACACTCACCCCCATAAATAAAACAACTTTTCCAAACTGCCATGCTTCAGTTCCTCAGCCTGCCTCTACGGCCATGAGGAGCCCGCCAGAAGAATGGATGAGAGGCGAGGAAAACAAAAACAAAAAGGGAGAGGGGGAGGGGGAGAGAGAAAAAGAACAAAGCGCTTTGATCAAGAGCAAAATACCTTTCATTTTCTTTTATCTTTGAATTGATTTTATGGCATCCCTTACCTTCTGTAACATTGAACTTTGGAGGAAGGACCTTGAAAGCCGAGCATAGTATAGGCCATGGAAAGCCACAACTTTGTATTTCTCTCTTCAGCTTCATTTGCCTGTCTACTTTCCTCTCGCGCTGTGTCCCCCCAGGGGTCTGCACTAAAAGGCCTCCACCTTTTCCCCCCTCTGCAACAAATAGCTTGGCTTAACACAGCCCATCTATAAAGCTCACAACACGTCGCCCATTTCTGCTGAATGTTCGCCGCCAGAATATAGGTTCTTAATAATGAACCCCCATGAGCGAGATGCTAATTCCTCCCAAAGGGGGGGGTCCTGGACTTTCTGCTCGCCTCGGCGAGTTCCGTCTGCCCACGCCACGTTTCTGGACGCGTTCCCAGGGCGCGTTCTCCACTTCTCGCAGTGTGATTGAGCTGCGGATTTTATCACGGCGCATAGAACAAAAAACCCTGGCGTGCTCGCGTGCGACGCAACGGGCAAAGACCGGGGCCGTTTGTTAAGCGGGCGCGCAGGTGTCTCACTCCGCCTCTCAGTGGCGCGTTTCTGCTCTTTCACAGAACACTAATGGGAGGGGGTGTGGGGGGGCAGCATGCCCAGCCATCTGTGAAGGACAAGGGAACCTTTTGGCCGAGACAAATCGCTTTGGAGCAGGAATGGAGCCTCCCCTATACCTCACTGCCCTCCTCTGTCTTGTACGTGCGCGTGCGCACACCACACACAGGCACACACACACAGGCACAGCCCATGTCTTTCTCTCCTGGGTGTGTGTGTGTCTGTGTGTGTGTGTGGGGGGGTGGCGGTGGGGTTAGGCATCTGTATTGAGTCCACACCGGCTGCCGAAATCCTGAGTGCCAATTTGACCCGGCGGAGCGTAGAGGCGGACCCGTGCGGGTCCTCTTCTGCGCTCTGCAGGGTGAAACGGGTACTCAGGATGATGGCGCATGCATGCCGCGCTGCAGCAGCTCTTCTGTTCCAACAGGAGCCAGCCAACTGAGCCAGCGGTCTAATCCCCACACCACCAGCCCACATGGCCGCTCTGCCAATTTCCAATTATACCCATAAAAAAGTACCCCATTTATCCCAAACAGGGAGCTTTATAATACAAGGAGGAAGGGAGAGCAGGCCGCCGTGACCCGACGACCACCCGATATAACAACAGGGCCGTAAACGACAGAATGGGCTTGGGGTTACTGGCCTGGATTACGAGACGGTGTGTGTGTGTGTGTGTGTGTGTGCGCCAAGAGGAAAGGAGGAGGTTGCCGCTGTGTCATACATAGCGTCCGCCCTGTACAGGATACAGAGACGCTGAGAGGGGCGACCGGGGACGTTTTGGCCCAGAAAATAACCGGGATTAAACATGAAAAGACTCACACGAGTCCATCTTTGACTGGCAGGTTAATCAAAATGTGGGCCACTGAACTGCACTGGATGCCCGTCTTTAAAATGACAGCGGCGGGCGCGTCACAAAGAGACGGGCCAATTATTGGCTGGTAATCCCTTCGCTGTGGGGCCTAATCTTTCAAAGTGCACAAACCGAGGAGTGCATCATCTCAGCCGAGCTGATTGGTATTATCGAGGGTGTCACACGCCAGTAAATTTGTCTGTATATGAAATAATACTGTAGTTCTCTCTCTCTCTCTCTCTCTTTCTGAGCCAGCGTGATGTGACATGTCTATTGAAAAGGCGATTTACGACTCAAAACATTTGAATTTTATGGCTCTGTGTTCCAGAGTCATTCCGCAGAAGCCTGTCGGAGAGGGGCTCCCCCAAATGAAGCGCTGAGCAGAAGCTGTGACCGCAGATGTTTTCACATGAGTGCGCGCGGGGCGGAGGGAGGGATAACATTGGATTTATAATTCACGTCTTCTATGAACAGGGCCAATATACTGTAAATGGAGACAGGCGATTAGCTTTGTGTGTGTGCGCGCGTGCGTGTGTGCGTGTGCCTCAATCGCATGGCTTCTAATGTCCAGAATGACCTTTCTAAATAAATCCCAGTTGTCCCTTCTCCCTATACATCGCGGGAGCACCGACGCTTGAAGTATATGTTTGCCTGCCACATTACACCACTGAATGGACAGTCAGTCAACATAACACCCTGCATCAAATGTCATTGTTTAGCTCTGTGATAGGCTAGCTGCCTGTGATAGGCTAGCTGCCTCCGGAATTAATAGGTCCTCACGCTCCTCACTGTGTCTTCAAGCGACCACAGCTGGAGACCGTTTAAGCAGGCGTAAACATGCACACACATCTCTTTTAAGCACTGTACTTGAGTGCAATGTTGGAAATATTACTCAAAATCGGCAATATATTACCTACTAGTTAGTTTAAAGCAATATTGGCAGCATATACATGGCACCATTGATTAGTTTTACTGAAGTAAAACATAACGAGTACTTCTTCCATCGCTGCCCACTTCATATCGGTGTAGCATTCTGTTAAATGTTCACATCACAACAGTTTGATGCATGCTTTGTATCGTGGGCTCATGAGCGGGATGGGGGTAAAGTCTATGTCTAGCAACATATTTATTTTAGGACCTCCATAACTTTGTGAGCCCTACACTCTCAAAGAGTTACATAATTATAAGGGCCCACTTGGAACCCCTCAAGGGACACTGAGGGGCCTCAGTTGGACCCCAAGTTGAGAATGGGGCCATCACTATTACAAATGGAGGTTGGCGATTAATTGTCACACAAATTTCAAATTCACGATTTAATTGTGTTTTTGCCATGGATGGTTTTTTAGGCTTCGTAATCACAAATTGCACTGAGCAGCTACATGTATGACAAACAACTCAAATATACAAATAAATGACTGACATTTAATCATTTTATTCTTTAAAAGAAAGAGAAAATAGCGGAAATAGCTATTTTCGCCATTTTTGGAAAATATTTGAACATGGAAAAGATTATGACAATTACACAAAATAATTGTGATTACCGGTATCTCAAATAACTGTGGTTAGGCCGTTCTGTAATAATTGAGACGGGCCTAGTTGTCGAGAACCACGGAGATATTGGACTACAAATCTGCAAAGAGAGCAAAGGCAATGCTTTTATTCAACAACCTTGACGCATATTTCAAACACAAAGACCAACGTGGTTCAGTCCCCAGTGTGACTCAAAGTGAAAACGGTGCTGACAAGTATTTCACAAAGTACTGTAACAAATACATCTATTTAGCATCTGATAGACTCTGGAGGTAGACAACACACCTAGTGTATATATATATAGCACCTAATATATCTAGCACCTAACTAAAGACACATTAACAACAGCAGCGTGTTAGTTCTGTTCAGTAATGGTATGCATGCACAAACAGAAGATATTCCATTAGCACGCGTGTTCACGGGTCACTGGGAAAATGCAGCATCTGCCCTCGCCACCTCCACTGCCTTTCCCATACGCAATTGCAATGAAATGTTAATGGATGCTAATGAAATGGCTAATTGTGGATTCGGGGCAGCCATGCGAAAACTCCCCTCTCTGGGCTTTGCTCTTCATCGTTTACCACGCAAACTCCTTTTGGGAGTTTTTGACAGGAAAAGAAGAGGGGGGGGGGGGGGGAAGCCATGAAAAAAGCTTAAAATTTAAAATAATTAAGCGACTGCTAGGTGCATGCAGAGCACGTGGGGTACAGTAACTAGAGTGCCATGCTCCGCTGTGGTTCGCAGCAGTCCAGGGGTGACATTCCTTAGCATTCTGTCCTGCAGCCATCACGTTTTGCACTGGTGGAACTTTTCGGCCTGTGAGATTGAAGGTTAGTTTTCAGTAAGCCGACTGGCGGCGATGTTATTTTAGTATTTTTATCACGCGCGCATGCACGTGCACGCGCACGCGCACACACACATACACACTTGTGAGGACATCAGAACCTTAGAAGATACCAGGAAAATAGCCACTTTAAAGCTCAAATCATGTTGCAGGCATAACCGTAAAACCTAACCTCTATATGCCTCATCCTAACCTCAACCTGGATCTATAATTTCCTATAAATGTTTCAAACATAAAACAACATTTCTCTTGTGGTCCTCGCAATATAATACAAATTCTACTATACTTGTGGGGACATTGTACAATTGCACTATACTTGTGAGGGCCCAGTCTCTCTCACACATGCTCTCTCTCTCTCTCTCTCTCTCTCTCTCTCTCTCTCTCACACACATACACGCGCACACGCCTCTCTAAAGGAGTCTTTCTTGTCAGTCCTGGCAGAGAGAGCCGCTGAGGCCCAGCAAAGCTGAGAAAAGCCAGGGGCTCTCTTTATCTCTGGGCCTGTGAGCCCAGAGTGGTTCCGGGCAGTGATTAGCGAGGCAGATCCCACATGGGTCAAACCCTTTTTTGCTGGAGGAGATCAGCAGAGGAGATTTGAGGCATCTGGACACCTTTTGTAGTGGGAGCGTGTGAGTGACAAGCATGGTGGGGGGAGACGGGTAGAATGGAAACGGGGGGGGGGGGGGGGGAGTGTGAGAGAGGGAGAGAGAGGGGGGAGAGAGATGAGAATCGATGGTGGTTTCTAGAGCAGCTGTGCTCGGGGAATATGGGAGAGTCTGTTATGCTGGTCTGGGGGGAATATGGGAGAGTCTGTTATGCTGGTCTGGGGGGAATATGGGAGAGTCTGTTATGCTGGTCTGGGGGGAATATGGGAGAGTCTGTTATGCTGGTCTGGGGGGAATATGGGAGAGTCTGTTATGCTGGTCTGGGGGGAATATGGGAGAGTCTGTTATGCTGGTCTGGGGGGAATATGGGAGAGTCTGTTATGCTGGTCTGGGGGGAATATGGGAGAGTCTGTTATGCTGGTCTGGGGGGAAACATAATTTGCCAGTTCTTCCCCTCACCTTCGTGTCATTCAGCTTCTCTCAGGAATGCCCAGGAACAAGGGTTAAAAGTAGCAGTGTCCTTGGAACAGGAGTCCGCGGGTAGAATATATATGGAGTGGACTTTGTTATTATTGTGTAAAACATATAAAATGGAGTATATGGGGAGGGAGGGGAGATTCTGGCTTTGTTCCAGCCTTGTGCGCTCTGTTAACCTGCGAGGTCAACAGAGTGTGTCGACTCTCTCACAGCAGGGTCCATCTTCCTGGCGGTAAAAAGAACATTTATAACCAATACGCCCCTTTTCTTTTATAGCTATTGGTCCCTTCTGAACTCTCAATATCTCTGCCAAGCTTGAAATGTGACTCGTGTGTGTTATCCTTTTAGAAATGTCAACCAAATGTGTCATATAAACCCATAATGCCCCATAAACCCATAAAGTGTGGGGCATCGTTGCAGTGATGTAAAAAAGTGCATTTTCTTATGTACTGTGCAATTGTAAACTGTACAATGCAATGTACTGTACTGTACAATGCAATTTGCAATTTTGAGGTAATTGTACTTAACTTGAGTAATTACAATTTCCAATACTTTTCCTTCTAGCCTACTCCACTACATTTATTTGAAAACTTTAATTACTAATTACTTAACCCACATATTTTGATTATTATTACAAAACATACGTTAACCATTTCATACATTTCGGCCATGTGAAAATAGCCGATCTACAAGCTCACAATGTGTCGCGATTGAACGCGCTGTGAGCTTGTAGATCTGCTATTTTCAAAATATTTGTATACACTTGAAATTCGACATTCCGCATACTATGAAAACATGCATTTCCAGTCCGCCCATATATGGTCATGTCTTGTGATATATATATATATATATACGTAAGTAATCAATATTGGCCAGCAACTCCACATCTGACCTCAAACCCTTAGATCTCCATGTATGGAGCTGACCTGTTCTGACATTCCATAATTATGTTGATCCTTCCCCATCCGTCCTTCCTCTTCGATGTCTCCCTTTTGACTGACCTGTTCAAGTTTAAACTCTAGATGGGCCTGCCCCAAAGTTATTAGTGCAGCTAGAGTTCTCAACAGGCCCGAAAATTAAAGGGAAACGTCACCCTATTTGCAAAAAAATAGGTTGATGACGTTTAAATGATTTAGAACACTTTCCTGGGGGTCTTTATGTGTGTAATATGTGGTTTTAGATATTTTAGATTTTAGCAGTGAGCCCAGTGTCTCTGATGTCATGGACACTTCCTGGACTACATGTTGTCTCAGTAAGACAGCCCTCCCCCTATCCACAAGGACGAGCAGTGCACCAAAGCATTATGGGAATTGTAGTCCAGGAAGGAAGTGAGCCCAGTGTGGATGATATCAGAGACACTGGGCTCACTGCTAAAATCTAAAATATCTAAAACCACATGGTACACACATAAAGACCCCCAGGAAAGTGTTCTAAATCTTCTAAACGTCATTAACATTTTCTTTTTGCAAGTGTCCCTTTAAGGCCCGGCCCTACCTGCGTCCTCGTCAAACCCTGTACACTCGACGCTGCCCCTGCTGCCACCCTTAGATCTCCATATGGAGCTGTTGATCTGACCACATCAAACCCTGTTCACTCAAGACACGCTCCATATATGGCCAGTACAGAATTCATTCCATGTTGATCTGACACCCCATGCCAAAGCGCCAGCGGCTCGCCCAGCAGTCTACCGTCACCCAGGCACACGTGCCCTTACTGGTACTTTTTACTTAAGTGAATAATGTGAGTACTTTTTCCACCATTGGTTATGAGTTATGCAAGCGCAAGCCTCCAGGAGTTAGTGGTCGCTTGTCCTGTTCATAAGCACATAAGACCTGTGTGCGATTGTCTTCATCCCATGTAGCTACTGAATATATTACTGTTCAGTTTAGATTATCTATTGTGAGAACAAAAGAGCCACTGTGCGGAATGTGTACTGTATAATATGAGTGTAAAACGCCTGCTTGGTCGATATGGCATTTATGGCCCTCAACCCGATATTCACTTTACAACTTGCTTCCTCGCCACGGCTGATATTTCCCTCTTGGCTTACATGCATTACAGTTCCAAACTTGCTGAATTGTCTTTTCGTAATGATATACTGTAGGCCTAGAACTTTTTTGAAAATATAAATCGAATCTAAGCAGTCAAAATCTCAGTTTGCATATTAATTAATTTGATTTAGAAGCCTTTTTTAAGACTCAGCCTCAGGTCTAAATGGGTTAACCGATTACGTATGCCGCCGTCTGGTGGCTAAACTCGGCGGTGGTGCCAGATTCCAGCTCCAAACTACAATACTTGGACAGCTGTGAACTCCTTTGTTGAACCGGAAGTATGTGTGATGAGTGACCTCCAGTGACGTCCTTCACTCGCTCCTTCACTCGCTGAAGTCAATGATTTTCTACTGGCGAGGTTGGATTAAAGTCTTATTTAGCTCTAAGCATCGTCCAGTAGCTCAATCTGAGCCCTATAAATGCTTTAGATCGCGTGCGTGGAGATTCTGGATATTTGATGACGTCACACCATGGGAGCTACCGGAGGCTAAAAACAGCTAAAATACTATTCATTCTGGATTAAATCACCTTGACTAAACCCGAGATTTCTCGTGCTGGCAAATATTGTGTTAATAACCCAGCCCTAGTGTCCATCAACACTAGGGCGACACATGGTGTTCTGCAGCAGAGGGAGACCTGACCTTTTCAGTTCCTTCATCACAGCTCCAGACAGTGTTCCCTTCACTATCACACACTACTCTACCCGTCATCGGCAGGAAATCCAATCTCACCACTTAACCTACTTACAGGGGCGTATTGGAATTATGTAACAGGAATAAGATTCAAGGAATACTTTGCGACACCAAAATTGGCATTCCTTCCCATTTTCCCGTGGCTCTAATAGTTCTAATTATGTCGTTTATGCTTTAAAATGAGCTGCTCTCTGCCTTCATCCCAGCCCTTGCCATAGCAGTATCGAAAAGTGTGCAATTCATTACATCAAACCGATGAGAATCATGAGATCAAATGAAATAGCATCTGCATCTGAATAATAAAAGGCGCATAAAATGTGCATTGAGACATAAAGCATGAAGAGAGTCAATTATACATTTTTATTACGGAAATATGCAATGAAGAAAGTGTTCCATTTCAGCAGGCCTGTCTCTGTCTGCCTTTTATGCTACTGAATGAGTCTGAACCTCCTCGGAGAATGCATCAGAAGACTGGAGGAGACATCGAGAGAGAGAGAGCGCAAAGAGAAGAGAATCATAGACTTATTGCACTCATGCATGTGTTTGATAAAGATAAGTGACGTCCCATCCACTGGTCGTTAATGAGATCTCTCTCTCTCTCTCTCTCTCTCTTTGCAGTAGCAGGAAGATTTGCTGCTCTGTGATGCACACTGGGGGAAACAACTGTTATGTGCGTGCGCGTGTTTGGGGGGGGGGGGGGGGGGGGGTCGGTACTTCATCAAGTCTAATTGCTGCCTTGTACACATGGATCCCAGAGGCACCTTTGCTCCTTTGCAGTCACCCAGGGACCTTCTCCTTCCCTTAAACTCTCCAGAGCCCCAATCCCCCACCCCATCCCCAGAGCTCTATCCCCCGCCGCCGTTCTGTCTTTGTTTCTGTCTCTTGCTTGCCCGTTCTGTACTTCGCCTTTTCTCTTCGTAGCCTTTGTTCTTCTTCTCTCTCCTCTGCCTCTGAGCTCCGTCTCGTTCTCTCCATCACTGCTCCAGCTCTTCTCTCACTCCTCCTCCTCCGCTGCCGTTTCCCCCTGTGCCAAACCCCACGCCGCCACATGGCTTCCTGTTAAACAATGCTGAGAAGGAACAATGCTGGGTTCTCAACGTGGCCCTGATTAATCAGGGAGAAACACAATGATTCGCTCATGTTGGCATAAGTCCCCCGCGTTATCGTTCAAGTTTGATAAGTGTCGAAAGTTTTCTGTCTACGCTGTGAATTTATTCCTCGGAAACGACGTCTCTAAATCAAGCACAGATGGCAGCCCTTTTGTCTATGATGTTGCAATATGTTGGCAGAATACACTTAATTCTTTTTGAAAAGAGGATATGTCTATTATCACTTCCTTAACTAAGTTATTACTTAACTAATGCTAATTTCATGCTGAAACATTCTTTTGGTTCAGAATGATTGTTGATTCAAAAAAGCAGTGCTATTAAGCACTATTATTCTGCCCTTCATGATCAAAGCTTCACAACATTGCAGATGCATTGGATCTTTTTCAGATTCTCTCCGAAATCACCTCACAAACACTACAGCATTAGTTTCAGAAGTGGCACCAGTCTAGTTTCGAGCAGCTCATGAGATTTTGATTGATGACGCTGGAAGTCCCTCATTGCTGTCCTTCCGTCTGTTGGACTTGAGACTCATCTCGCGTTCGCACCATGGCTGAGAAAATGGCAGAACCACTCGCCCATAAGTGAGTAGCAGATATTAAAACCATCAGCCAATGTAACACGCAGTATAGTTGGAAAACGTGGCGCAGTCGACGGCATTCAAATTTCAGCCTCAACAATAGAACAACCCACTGGCACGTTAACCTAAAGCAGCGGAAATCGACCTTGGCAAAGGCGGCCATGCAGACATTCAAAAAAAGGTGGCGGGAACACTGGCACTCTATCTAAAGCGGCTCCAATAGGGGACGGTCACGTTGGCGAACGGGACGGCATGCCAGCCAGCCCGAGCAGCTTGCATGGCAACATCGCTGCAGCGTTCCTCATCCGGGGCCCAGAAAGCGCCCGGGTCCGTGCCAGCGCTGCAGAGCAGCCATGTTCGTAGCAGGTTAGACCCTCCGCCGGGTTTGTCAGGTGGGACTTGGAGCGTGGAGAGAGGGAGGGAAAACGGAGGGAGTGCACGACTGGATGGGCAAATGGAGGGATCTTCTCTTGTTGGTGCCATGCAGCTGTGACTGTAGATAACGGATGCCAGGGAAAAAAAGGGGGGGGGCAGACAGTGGCTTTGTAAAACCCAGAGATAATCACAACAATGTTCCCTATGAAGGAAGGCCAGTGCAGGATGTAATGATGCACCATGTGCTTCAATTGAGCGATATCAAAGGTGTTGGAAATGAGGAGATTTTTTTAAATCAGACCACATGTGCTTCGGTAACGGCTCTTGTAGATTCTGCACCCATGGTGTATCCAGTCTAAGGTAATATAAAGCAGTGGCTCATACAGTAGTTAACAACGTGGGTAATCACAAAGCCCCTTTGAAGAGCACATGCATTTTGCATGTAACAATTAAACACCAAGCTGATTTATCAGACTCTCTGATGTGCAGTACAGTATTCTGTCAGAAGCTGAATATTGCTCTATACGGAATTATGGCTAATCATTTTGAAATATAAATCAAAAGAATTTAGATCTTTGAAATTGCATTTGTCTATGCAGCTTTGACCAAGGGCAGACAACTCTGATGTTATGGGTTGCAGGGTTCATTTGGTTGGTTGGGTATAAGTTATATTTTTTGATGAAACTAAAATGTTTTTGGCAATCGCATTCAATGTTTCATCACTTCCAATTTCACTTGTTGAGGGCCACTAGCCCCTCTTATATTCAGTGTGTATATTTAGTGTAGATTTTCGTCTTACACAAACTTTAAATTCCCATTGACAATGAATGGAAAATGTATGTGTCTGAGCAAATAGACAATATAGACAGTTATATCATGATGATGTACGATAAGAGCGCCCCTCACTTCACACGGCTGTGATTTTATTTAATCTGTATCCACTATCCTGTGTGAGTTCTCTTTGCTTAATGGATAAAATTGGTACCTCGATCTGAAAATGCATTTTCTGTTTAATGAAGATCTGGAGAGATATTTTTCTCTTATTTTAACAAAAGAATATCACTTTGCCCCACCTAAGCGGCATGCTATTACTGTATACCACCTTCATCACTATTACAGTCATTATAGCTAACCTTTGGTGCATTATCTTTGTCTTTGGTCTCGCCATATGGAACTAATCACGATCCTACTCATCGTTGCCCCTAGTTCCATTATTATCTCGTATAACACGCATCATTAGCGTTGTGCACATGTTGTATAGTTTGTGCGGAAGTAAGCACATTGTCATGTCAACTTCGTTTTTCTTTCCACTGCAGGAAAAGTGGTGTGCGAGTAGCATTTTTTTCCTACATTTTATGTGCAATTCACACATCTGGTGCCGTGTCCATTAATTTAATGGGTTGTCTTTCTGTCACACAATAAAAACACAGATGTAGCCACTTGGCTACCAGGATGAGACGCATGTCCACAGCATGGCCAAGCAAACAGAGCGAGAGAAGCAATTAGCTTACTGGCCAGCTTCTCGACAGTGGAGCCCGCCTACCTAGCGTAATGGGTATACCTGCGTCCCCGCAGTGACTGCCGCAGCCACTTCAAAGGGCCCGCACTTCAGACGGCGTCCCGTGGAATAGGTTCGAGTGCCATCATGAGACTCGGGCTTAGCCATGAGAGGGACTGGCTGGCATAATTCTCATGAATATGCAAAGCCTTTGAACTCCGCTGTGTGCTGCAGCTGTGGAATCCTGCAAGGTTGCACTTCCCTTTGACTACAGAGGAGGGATATGTATTGATTTATGAATGGAGGGAAACCCCTCGGAAAGAGATGGATGGTTTGAAGTCTCGAGCGTGCTTGTCTTGTCGGAGCTTTTGCTTTCTTCTAATTACCTCCTACATCCATAGCATCTGGGGGAAACCTTGTATGTCCGAAACTGTTGCTTTTCAGAAAAGCATTACTTTGAGTGCTACTCAGATCCAATGTAGTTATTATTTAGTCAAGCTCTTGTTAATGTTTTTGTTTCAGTGGTTCAATATTTATAAAACCCACAGACAGACTTAACCACTGTCATCTGCTAATCTCTCTCTCTCTCTGTCTCTCTCTCACTCTCTCTCTCTCTCTCTCTCTCTCTCTCTCTCTCTCTCGCAGATTTACAAGCTCACAATGCATTGTGGTGTGCTTGTAAGTTGTCTATTTGTGCCACTTTTGTGTTACACGGTAGTATGACAAAGTAGGGTATTAATTTACCAAATAACATAAAAAGCTGAAATATGGAGAGATACAGGGTTTCTGCCCGACAGCTACGATGGTTCACACAATGGCTTAAAAAAAAGGAAGGGGGGGGGGGGGGGAAGGATGCAGTGTATATATGAATTCTATACACTGCATCCCTGTGTACTGAAGCACGTTCTGTGCATACAGAGGCGAAAAAAGGGAAAAAAACATAATATACAAGCATGGGAAAGGGGAGACAGTTACACCACTCATCTCTGAAGCTGTCCAATAGCTCTTCCAGCTTTCGTCAAACGCGTACCGCCACAGAGGAGAAATACTGCAACCGACATATAGACAGCCTCGTGAGAGGGTGTCAGTGAGGGAGGAGAATACACAGGCAAGCCTGTATGAGCGGGCCTTTGTTCAATAGCCACAAAAATAACCTGGGCAGCTTTGCAGCATACATTACACCATAGATTTATCACCTTGTGTATGAGACGGCATTCTACCCTTTTGTTGAGACCATGCAGGAATTAAATCCTCGCAGGGAATGCAAGGTTGTTGAGTAAATTAGGGAATTCCTTATGGACCAGTAGGGACTATAGGGCGGCAGCTATCGAATAGGGCATAGCAGTGGGTGTGGTTTTCTGGTTCCACTGACAAATCTGCTATTCATTTTTTCCCCCTAGAGATTCACACAAAATACCAATTATTTTAAGACTAGAATCAAGTCGTCCATGATCCTGGTGAATCATGGTGAACCTTTGATTACATTAGGATTAATCAAATAACTCGCAAGCAAATATATTTTAATTGATATATTAGCAAATTGATTAACCACTATTGTATTGCATTATTGTGTACTTCATTGCATGACAGCTTGTGCAAAAATTGTTTTTATTTTAACTTATCGCCACTAATGGCGGATTAAATTATTTATAAACTATTTTCTAAAATTATCCATTATCAAATATTATTTTTATAGTCAAGTCCCACTGGAAGGAGACCCCGGAGCAGACCAAGGCACAGTTGGAGGAAACACATCGACTTCCTGGCCTTGGAACGTCTCGGGATCCTCCAGGGGGAAGTCACCAATGTTGCTCTGGAGAGGGTGTGGAACACCCTGTTGTCCCCACGACCGACTACAGGTAAGCGGTTGAAGTTGGATGGATGGATGGAATTAAATCCATTCTATTCTATTAACTGTTCTACCCCTAGTAGGAAAGCACAGGAAAACATTCTATAACGTCGTCAACATAGCTGCATCCTGGACAGCTGCCGTCAAGTCCCAGATCCACATTAGAGCGTTATTGGATCTCGGCCTGGATTCTTAATTGTTTCACCTCTTGTGGTAAACAACCTACTTGTGCCCTTGTTGGTGGCCATTCAGAGCCAGTCATTTACTCTGTGTGTAGAAAGAAAGGCTCCTAATGATCAATTGTTGGGCATGTATTACAGTTGACTCGCCTGACCTCCAGTTACAATAGCGCCAATCAAGGTGAAGTTAACTCAGCCGGATGATCAATTTGGCCCAATCATTTTGCGGCGATCCCCACGGGCCATAGTTACCAGCAGAATGCGCCTCCAGTCGGCTCTCATCAACATATTACTACGTCTCGCTGCGTGGCGTAATGGAACCCATTCATCTATTTCGCATATTGTTATTACGGCTTTGAATAATGCTACTGTTGTTGCTCAATGTGGATGTCCATACACGATTGGTCCCCATTGAGATAAATGCGAACAGCTGGAATATAGATGATACCTCAGGCTGTTTTTCCTTTCTTTCTTTCTCTTTTAGTTTATTTTGATGTCCGTGTGAGGCTTTATCCTTGATATGTGAATATTATGTTCCAAATTCCTGCTCAGAATAGATTATGGTCTGTTATCACACGAGCTGCAGAAACAGTCTGCAACCTTGAGTTTTCTTTTTTTTTCTCCTTCTTTTCTTATTGTTAGCCAATGAATAGAAAGCCTTTTCTTTTTACAGAGAACAATTCTACAGAGAACAATTCCAAAAGGCTAATCACTCAACACAGAAGCAAAGGTCATATCTCTATTTCTAGATGTCTTTATTTATTGTTTTAAAGAATATACAGTTACTATTAATGACCCATTAAAACCGGGAAAGTGCACTGTCATTTTAGCTGTTTATAATATAGCCATGACATCATCATATCCTGAAGTTATGCAGGAACACGTACTGAGAGGCAAAAAAACTACTTGACATCCCAAACAGAAAGGTCCTATCTGATTTAAATTAAACGACATTAAACGACATTAAACTGCCACTCACTTTGCCACTCGTCTTTCCGTTCAGTTTATGCACACTATAACCACTTTAACCATTATTTTATACTTTAGCTATTCAAAAATAGCAGATATTGTATGCTCAAAGCACTTCATTTCATGACGCCTCAGGTCCTATCGAACCAGAAAAATACTATGAAATTAAAAAAAAGATTGTCTTACTATATCTGGGTGCACCAGGGCAGAATATCGCAGATTTGTTTGCTGGCTAAATAGGACTCCACTCGAGGGGAGTGTGAGAGTGTCTTTCACGGAAAGACCGTCGACACCATTGTGTATATATACAGTATATGTATGCAACCCACAAGAGCATGCTTGCTTGAAAGAAGGCCACAAGCTCTCTCCCGAGCGCACTTTCTGCTGAGCAGTCAATAGTGAGCATCTTTGAAGGCAAAGTACAATGGAGAGGGAAACAAAAGCTTTGCTCCGCTGTAACCCAGGAGCTAGTAGGTCTAAACAATGACAGCATGTCCTTGAGTTATAAAAAAAATACCCCTCAGGTGGTGCCAGGAGACAGCAGCTTCTGATTGGCTTTTGTTATAAATCATTCATTGCCGTTCACATCAATAATTAATATTCCAACCAAGCCTGAATCCTTTATGTAAATAGTGTCGCCCATTGCAGGGGTATACCGTTGTAAACCTGCACAGACAGCAGTTTTTGAACTTTTGATTGCTGGCTTAGGGTGCCATGTTTGCGGTTCTGTTTTTTTCTCCTTGTTTTTTCCTGCTTCTCTCTATTAAATAAAAACCTCAGCGGCTGGATGTATGCTAAATAATGCAATGCAGGAATGCATATAGGCGTGTTGTCTTCATTGTATGGATAGAGATGATGGATAGATGGAGGGAATCTTTGAGTCATCATGGACTGAATTTGGGTTGATTTCCATGATTGCATTTGGTCAGTATTCAATCAGTCATTTTAAGGCACCATCAGAGGCTCTTCAATGTCTGATGTGTTTTTTTATGTGACATTGATTACATTTGTGTCTATAGATGAATAAATAAATGAATAAATGTAGTTTAGCTGCTGCTGGTTTTTTTTTGGCCATGTAAATATTCTAAAACATCTCAGAGGCTTAGCCTACCACACTAGCCCACCCCCCCTAGTAGTGAAAATAGCTGATCTACTACAAGCTCACACCAAGGGAGACATACTTTCTCTCTTGGATCTCGAGCTTGAAAAGGTCTAGCAGGGAAACGGCACGGTTTGCACTAAAGAGCCTGTGTTTAGCATCCGCCGTCAGGTACACAGCCCCGCCAGCGCTGCTGCTCTAATCAATCACAGCTCATTAATGACAAGCGCACCGGGCCACCGATGGAGGCCGCTGTCACTGGACCATATGGCCTCTCTCCCTGCGGTGCCTGCTATACACACAGCTTGAAACCTGCAGGCAGACGGACGGCTACTCAGAGAGGCCTCTCACTGTTGCTCCCCTGCCTTTATGCCTTTGGTTTTTCTTTTTATGGTCTCCTTTTTTTATGATCATGTTTATGATTCGTCGGTTTGTGTTACGCTGTCACACTGGGAGTCGTGTTTCTGAGTCATGCGCTAGTCAAATAGCAGAGGGCTTTTGTTGGTTATTGGGATAGTTTATTTGGTATTTGAAAACGTGGCCGAGATTCATTTGTGCTGCAATGTACAGTGTGTTATGCATCTATTGCACTGCTGGTAGTAGTAGCTGATTGTCTCTTTTGTCACATGATATGAAACGGTGAAATGGCAAAATTTAGAATGAATAGATCAGCAATGTCGGGCAGTAACTTAATAAGTAAGTATAAGTAATATACAGTAATATTATTTATATTATTTTCCCCAGTAACAACTAATCTAAGGGATTACAATTGCCAAAACAGTATTTTACATGCAGTTACTATTCCAATAACCTTTTTATTTTTATTTGATTTTCCCAGAACATGTAAATATGTATAATGTACATCCAATTAGGTTTGGCGAGGCTGATTGGTGACTCCTCCTGTGAGTCTAATTGGTTCCAATAGTGAATTCAGGTTGTAATTTAATGTACATCACTTTGTCTGAAAGTGGTGGTATAGGAAAAGGAGCAGTAATATACGAGTAATGTGATGTTGACATCAAGTCAAAAGTAAGGTAGTCTTTGTTTCTAAATGAGTAAAGCGTGATTTATTACACCTACTGAGTAACTTAGATTGTTTCGAGCAGACCACTGTGACGATCACAACGTAGGCGTACATCCTGATCCCTGACCCCATTAAACGTTGTTCCAACAAACATTGAAGATTGTGCGGAACGTTCTCTGAAAACAGAGCCCCGCCGTCCATCCATTCCAGTCATATGTTTACTGCTGTTTGTCCACCGACTCCGCTTTTATCTCCCCGTTCGGTCAACGGCTGTGTGTGCGTCGGCTCTGCTGATGGACAAGAGGTGGCGGCTCTCTGGTGTCTTATAAAATCCCTCAGCAGGTGATAATGCCGACGAGAGCGAAGCGCAGTGGTGCAGACTGGCACTTTTGTCATGTTAATGTGGCCGCGTATGACGCCTTGCAAATAGGATTTACTGTACTGGGCCCCTATGAAATGGAATTGCGGCCCCATAAAATGTACTTTTAAAGAAATTGCGTGAGGGGAACTTGGCAGTAAACGAAACTCCTCTGGCAGGATTAGATTGGGTTGGTGGGGCAGTTGGATATAGGTAATAGATATACTGTTTTTCACACATCTCCATTTCAGCCATTATATTCACTGATATTATATGTGGGACCAAACATGCTAGGGCTGTGTGTGTCTGCCTGTACTCGTGCATGTGGACCTTCAGTCCTCTCCCACACATCGCAGCTAGGCCTAGCTTTATTGTGGATGAAAGTGTGAAGTCAATTTGCCACTGAAGCCGCCTCTCAGTCGTGTAAAATATAAATCCAATTCAATACTGGGATGAATTTTCCACGCTGTGGCCTGGGCTCACAACACACAACACCTTCCATTAGGTCACGCTAACTCTTGAGTCCTTTTAGGAATATAACCTAACCCTTGTCTTGGACTCTAATATATAAAAAATAAATCTCAAAGGAATGTGGACGCCCAGGAGTTGAGGAGTTACGGGTCTGTAACCCAGAGTGCGTACAAATGGAAACAAACAGGATTCCATTGCAATTTTTTTTTAATTTGAGAACCACAGCCTTAACACACCGGTCTGGATACGGATACTTTGGGTTGCTCTGCTAGGTCTCGACACCTTTTAAAAATCCAAGAAACTCTAGCCTGTATGTGTTGTTTCATAATGGTCAGGGGAGTTCTTTCAAGGTCCTGATAGGGCCTCGAACAAACCCTGGCACTGACCCTGCCACTTTTCCACAAGCCTTCCTCGTTTTGTGTCTCCCTTACATATGTATTTTTACAGAGTGGAAATTGACAACATGAGCTCAGCACTCAACCTTGACAATGACAAAATCGGAGCAAACAGCCTTCTGGAAGCCTTTTTACGGTACCGCAGTAGAATGAGCGGTCACCCGAAATGATGACATTTCTCAAAGGAGCGGCAAACGTTCCGTTCCGTTGAGTTATGATCTCTTCAAATGCGTTTTGGCAGCAGAGCTTATACCAACGTCTCTCTGGAGTTAGAGACATACATACACGGAGTGGGTGGGGACTGCTGCTTGCTACTGAGGCCTTGAACGGGCTCAATAGCTAAACTGTAGTCGAATGGTTTTCAAGACGGTTGCATACCTATTTCCTTCTGCGAATGCCACCTTCCGAAAATCTGTAACTATACAGCCAAGAGCCTATCGGGGCCTTTGCCTCGCTAGAGATCATGGAGCCATCCGTCTGTGGTATAGCTTCTCTTCAGGCCTCTGTTCTGTACAGGTCTGGAAATCATTTCCCTGGCTGTCTGTGCTCCAACAGAGATGGAGGAAGATGGACTGACATGCATGTGTCCACATGTCAGAGAGGGGAGCTCTATGGAGCTGGACAGGTGTCAGCAGACAGGATCATGGTACAGTAGATGGACAGGATGAAAGGGCATGTAAAGGCTGCGGAAGATCATTGGATATTATCACAATGCTATTGATTAAGTGATTAAGTAATAGGCAATTACACTGTGATGTTTCAATGAAACACCATTTTTTCTTCTTTTCAACAAAAGGTGGTGTATTTAGTTTACAGTGCTGCCAGAGCACTGCAGCTGAATATAGAGTAAATATCGTATAGTGAAAATAAGTTTGTATATACTTGGCATGTTATTGGAGGGGTTTTGTTCTCGGGGGAAACAAATCTCAAATATTGGCAGCTGCACATCTCTGGATTTCTCCACATTCAACCATACGTTCTTGGATGATAGCAGACTTCAGATATATGACTGCTCCCATCTTCTAGCTTGAAATACATTTGGACCAAGGTTTTGTCACTCAGATACAAACAGTATACATACACAATGGGCTTTCTCCACGTTTGACTGACTTGCACACATCAACTTGGCTGTTTGCAAAGCCTCAATCTTCTTCGCTTGCCTCTAGCTGTCTGCTTATTCTTAACTTTTGGAGATGGCTTTCAACTCTCGAAACACCGCAGCCTCACCTCGACTTTTTCTCACCGACTCCTACGTTCTATACTTCCCTTCTTAACCCTGTTTGCTCTTTTACTTTATTTTAACTGTGCAACACCTCCCCCTTCTCTTTCCTGCCATTTCACGCGCAATTTGTCTGTTTAATTGCTGCTGTCTGAGGTCTTAATTCTCCACATTATGTCCTGCAGTTTTGTGTGTCCCCTGTCTGATTCAGAGGCTGCTGCAATGTTGTCAGTGGTGGAAAAAGTATACTCACAGTTTTACTTAAGTAAGCCAAGCATCATGGGCCATGCGAGGGTTAAAACGAATCCCCGCTGTTGTTCATCTCACCTCCTGGGTGATTGAGAAGAGGAGTATGTGGCGCGGCACAATGAGGAAACGGTGTTGTCTGAGGTAGTCGTCTCAGCCTCAAGTCCAAGTGGCTCCCTATAGTGGGAGAGATATATACGCACAACATTAGCCTCTGATTTATGCCGGGAAGACAAATCCATAGCTGAAGGTACATTTGATGTCCTGAGTTGTTGCTTTTGACACTGAGCTTAGAGACACACACACACATGCATGCACGCACGCACGGACGCACGCACGCACACACGCATGCGCGCACACACACACACACACACACACACACACACACACACACACACACACACACACACCCCAACCAATCTGCTTTCTGTCTTCTGACAGCCCGGAAAGCCCCAGCCCGGAAAGCCCAAGAAAGTACAGCATGCAAATAATTGCTTATACACACAGATTTATAAGGATTGACGTTATGGGTCACACTGGACCTTCCTCAAGGTTCTTACTCAAGGTATTTATTTTTGGAGAGGTGAGATTCTCAATGAATTCTTCCACGAGCTTAAAGGTTGGTCTTGGGCTGCGACTGTCGATTAGCGTCCCAGCCTATTGTGAATTTGTGATCTACTGTTGTATAGATCTGCCATTTTGCACTATTCTTGAAGAATTTGTATTACACGTTTTGCAGATAAAATTAGGATAGATTACTAATTGATTATTTCATACAATTATTGATTATTTGTTTGTAAATAATGGATTCAATCGATCAGTTCGAGCCCTCCATTGTCTCTTCCAGTTATCTGGCCAGTCCGTTGGCGCTTTGCACTCCTGCATCTTTCTTGAGTACATCCACATTATGTTAACCCATTTTGGGTGGGAACCCCTTTTTGTTGTTTTAAAGCATTGTTATAATTTAGCTATTGAAAAATAGCAGATCTACAAGCTCATAGCTCGCCACCGAGTGGCGCGCTATGAGCTTGTAGGTCTGCTATTTTTGAAAAATCGTGAAAATATTTATTTCAGAAAACTGGAGGATTTAGAAGATTTTTTAAAATGTTGAGCTCAGGCCTAAATGGGATGTTGGTTGCCCATGCGTCGGTTACCATAGTTTCATTTTCCTGGCTGCTATATTTTCTGGCTCACCTTTGGCATTCCATCATACAGATTCTGGTTGGTAACGTGTACTCTTGCTGATGTTAAGTACTGCACGCAGCATCCTGGTGTAGCACCCATCTCAAGACTTAAGGGTCCAGCATTTACTGCCGTATAGGACAACACACTGTAGAAGAAGCTGAGTTTGGTTTGACGGGGGGAGGTTGGAGTTCCATGCACTGGCCAGGCCGTTCAGGGCCCTCCATCGCCCCACAGTCGGGTATTCTCACTAGCGCTCAGTGTACTCATTGAGCCATTCAGTGCCTTTGGAGTGGTACTGCACACGAGAGCCTCGTTGTCTTTGTCCTTATTAGTCGATTATGTTGTTTTGGCACTGCTGCGGGCGGGGGTTTGTTTCCATGGAGACGTCACTCAGTCATCCTGCTGGTGCTTAATTGATGCAAGGTGAATGGAGCGTAATGAAAGCACCGAAGGGAACACGTTTGTAGGGAATACACAAACAACACCTAATCGTTGCTGTTGGGGCGGAAACCTTGTATGTCCAAAATGTAACTTTTCAGGAAATGGAGAAAAAAAGAGTTTGTTAATACTGTATGCCTACCTTTCATTGGTTAAAATGTAATACAGATAAAAATGAGATTTGCCTTTGGCACACTGGCAGTCGATACACTGCATTACATCATTACATGGAATACACAAATGCATTGAAATACAATGTCAAAATGCATTCCCATGACACGGCAACAGTGAGGTTGGGCTGTAGCGATTAGGTGGTAGAGCTACTTAAAAATGTTCTTATTTAAAATGTGCAGATTGCACAAGCAAAGTCTTTTAACCTTTATTTATTTTTTGCTAATGGTAGCCTACTCTAAGATGGTAACAGCTCAAATGAATGGCGAAGAGGGTGGGTAGAGTCATTGCAAATCTGAATTGCCTTTTGGTTTTGGAGCGGTTGTATGTCCTGAAGTTGCAATTGTTTGTCTCCAATGATCTTACTAGCCTGGTTGAGCTTGTTCCTACTGTATCTCTAACTGAGAGCTCCCCATACCAGGAGCAGTGTTGTTTTTGACAGCAAGTTTTAGTCCTAGTCTTTGAATAGTTTTCATTTAGTTTTAGTCACATTTTAGTCACCTGGAATGTTATGTTAGTGTTAATCTAGTTTTATAGTCTACTAAATATCGACTAAATATCATAAGATTGTAGCCGACTAACTGTACAGTTGATTTAGTTGCCTAAAATTTCGGGCCTTAATGGCTGATTTTACATTTGCTGAAAATAAAAATAAAACGCGTCGCAGCCCAATGCGTTGTGAGCTTGTAGATTAGACTGTAGACTATTTTCAGCATGCAACCATACATAAAATGACTTTTCTTTTAGTTCTTCTCTACTAGTCACTTGCTAGTTTTTATTTGTTGACAAAATTGTCAATATATTTAGTCATAGTTTTAGGCTTATTTTCCTCAGTGTAAAATGGTGGTCGACGAAAACATTTCGTCATAGTTTTAGCCGACAAAATCAACACTAACCAGGAGGCGATGTTAGAAATGAGAACAATCTCGTCTCATCGTGATGCGCTGTGAGCTTTTACTGTTTTACTGTTTCCATTTGCATGACACTATCGTATACTACACAAAGTAGGACATTAATTCATGGGGGGAACAAATATAAAAGTTTAAATACGGACATATACAGGGTTTCTGCCTGACAGCGACATGTATTATGGGTGGCATGGACATTTGTCTTGATCACGGCAGAAATCTGGGAACGTTGTCAAAATTAGACTCGAGTGAGGGATTTTAATTTGTGCTAAGAGCAAAGCCACAGCAACGTTATTTATTTTTTTGTCTTTTTTATTTTTTTGTCTTTTTCCTTCGGATGCAGAGAAAAATATGGAGATTCACGGAAAAAAGTAGTACACAGCATCAATCACACCTTTTTAACTAGCCCGGTGTCATCTCGTATTAACTGCACCAAACAAGCCGTTTCAAATAAGTCAGCGGTAAACAGTGGAGGACAGCCAGCCTGTATCTGCAACTGGCAAAGTGTGAAAATGAAACGGTGCCAAAGTAGCACGCACGCACAGCATATTAACCAGCAAAGCAAAAATACACACTCGCTGCTTATCTATTACTCTCTGAGGCCTCACACATTGTAATGTCTGTATCTGCAGTTCTGCACACACACGCACACACACACACACACACACACACACACACACACACACACACACACACACACAGACAGTCGTTCCACCGAGGTATCCAGAGTAATTATCAGGCTGTTAATGATTGCAGTGCTCCAGCCATTCATTACATGAGCATCCTCCAGCCCCACGCTGGGCCAGTGAGACTGCTTATCACACACCACACCACTTGATGGGCTTAATGCAACCTATTAACCAACAACAGTCTGGATGTGCCAAGCCACACGTTGTACACTTCTAGATCTGCTACATTTTTACTAGTTTGAGTCCGGGGCAAAATGTCTCCCATAATAATAATAATCATAATATTTTATACATTTTAACACGCTCACTCACTCACTCACTCACACAGGATTTTCTTTTAAAATGTACAAAAACAGCAGATGTGCAAGCTCAAGCTTGTATATCTGCTAATTTTTGATTTGCCAACGTATACATTCTAATCTAAGATAACAGACGCTTCCCCGTTTTTAATGGCTTAAATGTTTTATCTTGTGAGGGACAGAGGAATGCGGTGCTGTGTGTAGTAATTACCATTGTTAGCCAACATGTGATAAGCACGGTCATCGCTAATCCACTGTCAAAATCATTTTTGTTGCTGGTGTAGTTTGGACGACTTGCGGATCCTTGCATATCGTGCCTTCGTGCGTGACAAGTGTTGGTGTACACGTGATTAGACTTTCTGAGTAGACGCATTTTCTTCAACTGTAGTTTAAAGGCATTTTAATAATAATAAATTGTATTTATAACGCACTTTACATTTGAAACAAATCTCAAAGTGCTATTTTGTCACATTGTCTAATTTTACACCGGAGCGAGTCACAACGCCTACAGAAGTGTGACTTTGAACTGAGACACATATGCACTCCTGTCTCTCACTTCTAAGTGACAACGCAGTAAACCAACACTACGTGACAAGAGAAGTTAACGGGCAATTATTGGCATTAGATTCGCCCGTAAACCTCAAGTTTAGCAGGCATATACAGTAATATACGGTAATATACAGGTGTGATGGTACAATTCGGGAGTTTACCGGAGATTGTTGGAAAGTTTAACGGGAGTTTCCTGTAATTATACACATCCATATTCCATGCTTTTTGCGCAGTGCAACGGGCAACTGAGCTACACTTTTTAAGTAGCAGCCTGGCCATGATTTATGCTTTGGCGATCCTTCAGCCTTGACTGTGAGCAAGGTAATCGTGTTCTGTTTAACTCCCAACTAGTCACACGTCAAAACTCGGCCTAAGCCCGGGGTGGCGCTATATTTGTCTTTCTGGGCGAGGCCGTATCGGGTTTAGTCTGGTCTGCTGCCATGCATGTTCACATAAGTCTCAGGTTTAGTCTGGTCTGCTGCCATGCATGTTCACATAAGTCTCAGGTTTAATCTGGTCTGCTGCCATGCATGTTCACATAAGTCTCAGGTTTAGTCTGGTCTGCTGCCATGCATGTTCACATAAGTCTCAGGTTTAGTCTGGTCTGCTGCCATGCATGTTCACATAAGTCTCAGGTTTAATCTGGTCTGCTGCCATGCATGTTCACATAAATCTCAGGTTTAGTCTGGTCTGCTGCCATGCATGTTCACATAAGTCTCAGGTTTAATCTGGTCTGCTGCCATGCATGTTCACATAAATCTCAGGTTTAGTCTGGTCTGCTGCCATGCATGTTCACATAAGTCTCAGGTTTAGTCTGGTCTGCTGCCATGCATGTTCACATAAGTCTCAGGTTTAGTCTGGTCTGCTGCCATGCATGTTCACATAAGTCTCAGGTTTAGTCTGGTCTGCTGCCATGCATGTTCACATAAGTCTCAGGTTTAGTCTGGTCTGCTGCCATGCATGTTCACATAAGTCTCAGGTTTAATCTGGTCTGCTGCCATGCATGTTCACATAAATCTCAGGTTTAGTCTGGTCTGCTGCCATGCATGTTCACATAAGTCTCAGGTTTAGTCTGGTCTGCTGCCATGCATGTTCACATAAGTCTATGAGTTCACAAGGTTGCACAGCTTGCTGCTTTGTGGTGTCACCAACATTTGCTTTAAGCAAAGTTGTCATAGTCAAACTCAACTTATTTGGGCATTTGAGACTAATATAACATTATACAACTCTGCTATGCAATACTGTACAGCAGAGTAGCCTGTAGCCATGATTGTGTGTATTTTCTCTCACCCTAAATGTCCACTACTATGCCACCATGACTTGGAATATGCCCCGACATCATCCATTAAATGATGTGAATCAAAAACATCCTGGAAAAAGCATCTGTCAGAAAACTACAAGTATAGATATTAAACCTCCTTTAACATTCGTATAACTGGAGTAAAATGTGACAGAAGTAGCATATGCTTAAATCCATATTTTAGAAAAGGTTTCAGATGTAAAAAACTATTCTGAGTTGATGGAATGATGATGGATGATGCTGGTCATTGAAGGGGAACCTTATGAAATGGGCAAAGATAATCAACTTCAAAATCTAAAAAGAATAGGTCATAATAGTATACATACACTGCCATACGCACACCTTTTCCATGTTTCTCCTCTGTAGGACCACGATGGAAACTGTACGTCCATGCTGTTTACATTTCGGACTAATAACATATTCAACTAGAAGAAGTGCCCCTCTGGGCACAGGTCTCCACCAGGGCAGGTCAGGTTGAGGCCTCCTGGCGCTATAATAGGCCAATGTGAAAAGGGTGCCATTTCTTCTTACGCCTTGGATGGCAATTGGATGGTTTGAGGCATTATGTACTGTAAATTGCACGCTGCATTCATGGTTTGAGGCTTTTTGTTCAAAACGGGCAAATCCTGCAAACTTTGAAAGCCAATGTTAGCCAATTAGGATGAAATATCGGACAGATCCCTCATGAACACATTACTATGGAGATGGTGTGTAACGATTTGCAGGATTTTTGGACAGAATCTGGAGGAGTAATATCAAAAGTCTGCCTCCTGGTGGCGCTATAACAGACTGTTCTGGAAAATATGGGGCAGAGGTTAATCGTTGGCATCTAGGGAGTGTGTGTGCAAAATTTGGCATCGACCGGGTTAACGGTGTGGAGATTAGCTGTACACAGACACACACACTAACACTAACTCACACGGACGGAGTGCAAAACATTGGTACTCTCTCCCCATGCCTACGGCCTGGTGGAGACAATCAATCAAACCCTAACTCTAAACCCAACACTGACCCTGAGGGAGGGAACACATGGCTGAGGGAACATACAGTAGAAGTGTAATAGGCCCCTTGGCCAAGGGGCGATACCCCTTTGGTCGATATTTAGTTTGCTATGCAAGACGAGTTGGGTACATGGAGAGAACTGTCTCATGTTTTAAAAGCTTAGCCCTTCAGAAACATGATTAAGGATAATGAATATTTTCCAGCGTGGGCAAAGCCACGAGTGGACGGGCTGAATGCTAATGGCCTTATTTACATGATTCCATAACGAGGTGGTCAGGTACGGAAGACCGGGCTAAACTGGTGATTATTGTTTCCTTTGCCTGCGGGAGGTCTTCGGTGTGATCGCTGAATATAAAATGGCACAGGAACTCTTGTAAAATGTAACGGAATACAATATGCTCCCTAAAAGATTTCAACATGCTCACCTGCCAATAACGCTGCCATAAAGGCCATCAGGAGACAAACAGTTTTATTTATTGATGTTGGCGATAATTTAATGGAGAGAGAGAGAGAGAGCCTAAGGCACTGACTACAGCAACAAAACAATGCCAGGCTGCTGGAGCACATAAGGTGGCAGTGTGTGAGACGGCACCCACACAAGAGATGTCAGTTTAACAATTATAAGATCAATTCTCGTGGAATCATGTCATGAACTCGGGAGGATGTTTTGGAGCCGTAGCACAGCTGTATATAAATGCATCGCGAGGCAACACACTCAGCACAACATGCCCCCCCCCCCCTGTCCTGGCAAGTGAATAACATTTTTATTACTTGTGTCAGGCCGTTTAAAGGTAGCACGGTATGCAGATGATGAATTCATCCTCGGGTGTATTTTCTTGCTGACGGAAAAGTGTCACAGTATTGATTTTTTTCTTTTTTTTCTGGCCCAGGTTGTGAACTCCCCCCTCCCCCCACCACCACCACCACCACCATTTCTGTAATGTACTGTATAAAAAAAAAACATGCACAAATTTGGTTATCGTTTATTCTCTATGCCACCTCCTGACTCTGGGGGGGAAAAAAACACTAAAGAAACCATAATGCCTGAGATATTAAATGTACATTGGCTGACCACCAAGCTAAGTACATTTGTAAATCCTTTCCCCGTCGGGGAGTAGCCGTTGCCATAAGCCTTGGTTCATGCATAGTTGTGTGGAAATATATTCGATTCACTTCAACACTTCATAGTCCCCCAGCGGATCTACAGTATGGGCCCTCCTTTTTTCCCCTCACCACCAAATCTCTTAAAATGGACGTACAAGTCCACGACGTGGCACAATATGGCTTGCTGATATAAGTTCTTAGTCATTTAAGTTTTCTCCACGATAGCGACACTAGGGTTCATAGTGGATAGCGACACAAGGGTTCAGAATATACGATCATGGGGTCACGTATTACTTCAAATCGTTCTTATTTTTGCTGGACTATCTTGGCTCCCACCTAACGGGATGGGCCTTAAACTGAACAATGGTTCCATTACACGGCGAGTCAGGAGCACGAGGCTGAGTGCTCGGCCGAAAGATGGAATTTCAGCTGCCTGTGATTAAAGGGCCTACAGCGGCAGATGGAAGTTTGGGGTGAGGGAGAGGAAAAAGACTGAAGAATGAATGGACAGAGTGAAAGCATGGACGCACAGGAGCAAGACAGAGGTGGCAGGCAGTCAAAGTGGCAGTTACACTGTAAATAAGATCTCCCCACAGGGTGCTTAACTCTGGACCGCCTTTGTCTGGCCTTTAATAGCTCACAGGGCTGAGAGAGACAGATTAGAGCAAAAACGGCAGGCACCCAGAAATATAGGCTTTGTCTAAAGCTTGGGATTTATCTCCCACCCCGGGTGTGAACTTTGTATTACTGGAGGCTTCCACTGTGTTGACTTGTAAAACCTGAGTTGTGCCTAAGTACCTCTTGCCCATAACTGATGCTTTTTCATTAGACACTCGCTGTCTGAGTGTCTGCTCTCTTTCTCTCCCTCTCCCCATTTAATTCTCAAAACCGCCGACAAACCTTGCCCATGCTATTGTAGCTGCCAATGTCTGACACAGCCTTTGACTCCTATAACTTTTGTTGGAATGCATTCTCCGTGCTGAAGCAGAATAGCATGGAATGAAGCAGGCTCATTAATCAAAAACCCATCCTAACGGGAAAACCGCCTCGTCTACATTCATTTGCACAGCACAGTGACTGAAATAATTAATATATTACCATGAGGAAACAGCTAGGTTAAGAAGCCCTGATTACCGCCACGTGATCGATCAATGAGCAGCTGTTTATTATTTATCCATTTATTATTCAATGCAAAAAGGGGTCTAGCATAATAGAAAACACCCATCTGTGTCATACTCATCCCCTCCTACGATTGTGTGCACACAAATCATTCCTAAAATGCACACAACCAGCCATACCAGAAGCGGGTAAAGAAATGTAAAGTCATTTACATAATATACCTCACGTTTTTTAAATCAGGTGTTGTTCATAATGAGCGCTTGTGTTTGAAGGAGTACTTCATTAGTCAGAAATGAGCATGTGATTGCCGGGGCTTTGATGTGACTTCACACGGAAGAGCTGGATTTGGGTGGTTAATGAAGTTCAGTAAACGGCCGGCGAGTTCACTGAATGCCAGCGCTTCTTTTGACATTAAAACTTAACAAGAGACCCCGAGTCCCTTTGATGTTATACGCCCGACTTTCCCCGGGAAGCTTTTGATACTTTAGTCGAACGAACTTGGAAAGGCTAGGCGTACAAATTGTACATTGTGCATCCTCTGCAGGCACGCGGAAGTGCCGGATGCTCAGAATAACCCTATATTCTGATTGATCCAGGCTTCCTTCGTCTAAACATAGCACATGGAAATATTTTTCTTTCTTCATTACAGCTGTCTTTGGTAGGTAGATCAGTCATATCAGAGGAAGTACAGCCAACCTCGTCTCAACTCGCCCGTTTTCCCGACAGCGGATGTAGATTTCCAAGTTGTCAATCACACACGGAATTCATTTCAATTTGGTACGTTCTTATGTTGGGGAGCTGCGTTTTGGTCTCGTTTTGATCATCCTCCCCTGTCTTTTGGTCGTAAAAAATAAAACTGAAAACGCATTTCTGCGAGCGTTCTCGGCTCCTACAAGCGACGCGGCACCTGCATGTTTTGATGGCAGTATGCTAATTGGCTGCCGCATGAGCGGATACTCCTTCCGAGAGAGAGGAGAGCCTAATTAATTTCCAGGTTGGAGCTTTGATGTGTCTAATTGCTCTAAGCTTCCCAACTTCATTAGTCAGCGAGCTTTCTCTGCGGACAGTGAAGCCACGGTCCCCACGGTTCACCCACGGAGACATTCACCTGTTTATTTTTAGGCCCTGTTATCATTAGTCTGTTGCTGACACTTGGGCTCTGCATGGGCTATACAACCTTGAGAGGTACTAAACTCCTGTTCTTTTAAATGGAAAATAAAATACTATATCCTTGACAACCCTATAAGAGATTTGTCTTCCTCCCTGAATTTAACGTACTGAACGTAGGTGATGCAATTTCCATGCGTCACTTTTCGTTCTCCTCCTTAACCCACCTGGACATGTTGTCTTAAAGCTTACTGAAGAGCATGGCTTTCATATTCCGTTATGTCTACTCGACAAAGGCGAAAATCTAAAGCTGAAATGTTCTTTATGTATCCGGAGAATACTAGGGCAGTCACAGTGTAATCCTCTAATGTTTTGTGAAACGGACCGGAAAAGAGTTGTCGGCTCTGCTGAAAATCCACTTGTAGGATTGTGTTCCTTATTTTTCATGGCACCACCAGGCCTAGATATGGTGTCGGTGTCTCTTTCTGCCAACGTGATATCTCTATAGGGATAGGGATACACTAGGGGGTTCCAGGGACCTGGGACCCCCAGAAGCAAAGATTTGTTAGAAAATGTTCTCTCTCTTTCTTGGTTTCAATGGGTGAATGACATAACTTAGGAACAGGAGGGGAGAGACTGTAAAGATATTTCACATTATGCCCAATATTGATTGGGTGGCACTATATATAATCTTAGGTGCCCACCTTGAAATTGTGGTGATTATAGATCTTCTGTGCTGCCGGGTTGAAGATGGACTGGAGCGATGTTGACCAGTGCAGATGCAGAGACAGCCGCTCTCCAGTTGCTATAGTTCACAGCACAAGTGCATTTCTATGACTGTGTGGGGAATTAAAGGACCTCATTGGCATCAATTTATTGTCATTGTCTATTCACTGCTTCAACCATATAATGAATAATTGAGTCCATGTGGAGCTGGCTGGCTAAACGTCATTGCGGCGTTGTTAGTCACGGCCATTGGAATTTAAATCTCGAATCGATATTTTCTCTCGGGACTGTTTTCGGCTAGACTGTTATCATGGATCAATCCATGCTTTAAAATGCATTCCAAAAAAAACAATTAAGTTATATACTTCAGCTTGTTGGATCACTAATCTCAAGTTTCACTCCTCGGCTAAATAGATTTTCATTCCGTAATGCAATGAATGGAATCCAATGACTCTGAAATCAAACATGATGTGCTTTGGAAAATGGTCGGCAGCACTGTCAAGTTTACTGTGTGTCATGCCAGACCACCACCGATGGTCCTTTGAGCAATAAGGATCAAGCAGGCATGTTGTCTCTAATAGCTAATACCAGCACATTTCTTCTGAAGGACGGGACATGACAACAGCTATCAATTGGACTATAAGGCAGATCACATCACATGCCAACATAATGTGCTTTATACCATACTGGTTCTCAAAATGGGGTCCGGGCAATGATGCACTGTGAGCTTGCAGAGCTGCTGTTTCAAACAATCTTGACAATTCGTGACACATCATCTCTGATGGGTATCATTGGTAAAAAAACAAAAATAGTCAAATAGGGGTCCGTGGCCAAATCAATCTGGGGGTCCTTGAGATGATTTTTTTTAGAATCACTGCCTTAACCACTCAACTATAGGGCTGACAACCGATATTCCACAAAACACATCCCCAATAACAACGGTATAATTCACTGAAATGATAATGCAACAATACACAAAGCTTCACAGCCCCCACCCGAGGGGTTCCACTCCTCCACTCCTCATCTCTATTCGGTGTCCCACTCCCCCAACACAAAGTTCCAGAGTTGCTGAGCAATTGTAATTTTTTTATCCCCTGCCCTGGGAGCTGTGGTATCTCCTGGGGAGACCTCCACCTGGTTCCCTTCAGCCTCAACGAGGAGGCTGGTAAGGTGCCAGTGAAGGTCCCAGTGGAGGACCACATCCCCTCCCACCCTCTGCACCCGGTAGACCATGTTCAACAGTTGGTCCAGTGCAGTGCATGACCCATTCCACTTGATGCAAAGCTTAGGTGGCACGACCCCTTTTCCCAGGAGGTTGGCGAATAAATACCCAAACGTCTGGGCCCCTGGAGCAAAGTCCCTTCCCACACATTGGGAATTGCAAGCCCACTGTTACATGGGCCGCGGCCCCAGCTAGCGCTCCACGGGTCACTTTGTGTGTCACCTCCAATGGCTCTCGCAATCCCACTGGGGTACGCTGTGCTCCAGTAGGACTACAAGACCAGGAGGGGACAGGTAGAGGTCCCAGTCCGCCTGCTGGCGGTCGGTGAGGATGGCGAGCTGTGTAGCCATGGGTGTGGTTGAGTCACTCAACCAGCTCGTCACTCTGGGGCTGTAGGATCTGGAGCAGGACCCGTTTCTGGTTGCAAGGCTGATGACGGGAGGTTAATAGACAAAACTGCCTAAGCACCCGCGCCATCCCCACCACATGCTGGGATATCTGCCCTATTAAGAGCCCAGGACACTACCAAACATAAGTATTAAATGGGGTGAAATGTTTCCTTTCTTTGGCCTTATTGTTTCCACCTTCTGTGCTGTGGTTTATGCTCTGACATGTCAAAAATAAAATCGAGAGCAACTCTACCACAATCATTACGAAGATCAATCAGTACAAAAAAAGCAACCTTCTTATGGCCATAGGAAAATAAATGCTCTACTGACACGGCCTTATAATAGGGCTCACATTTTGGGAAGACACAAGTGGCAGAGAGAGAGAGAGAGAGAGGGGGAGGGAGGGAGGGGAGAGAGGGGGGATGGACAGTCATGACTGAGAGGGGGGGGATGGACAGTCATGACTGGCACTTGAAGAGATTGATCAGTTTCATGTGTAGGGCTGGGGCATTTGCCATCGCCCGCTTTGTGAGGAATGTGTCCATTATATCTAATGAGTCGAGTTCCAGCAATGTGGACCTGGTTGACATTTAGAAGATGAACATGCCAACGGCCATGCAGGAATATGCTTCTCTCACCGCGGCGAGATGGAGTGGTCCGTTTGACACCTCATTACTCGAAACAATTAGTATTGATTGAGAGAAATCCTTTATTTTTCTTCAATTTTTCTTTTTGCGCTTGGATATATGTTTCAGAATGTTCACCGACAGATTAATCATTAGGGGGGACATGTCGTTGAACTTCCCTGATTGGTTGTAATAAGTGTGGTTTTCTGTCATTTCACACCCTGATAATCATTCGTTCTACCACCTGCTGTCACTAATTCGGGATGCACAGCCTAATAATGATGCGGCATGTGCAGACTGAAAGTATTTTGGGGACAGTGTGGTATTTAGACCGGTCACATTATACCGCGCAGTACGTCTAAAATTGACAACCACAGTACAATAATTATTGACCAACGTCTACACAACATCATTAAAACATCCCCTTGTTTGGTCCTTGGAACAAATGAGAACACCGGTGAGCAAGTGTGCACTGCAGTAGTAGACAAAAGAGGGAAGGGATGGGGGGGTGAGCAAATAAAATGTGAAGAGTGCTGGCATGGGTGTTTTTTTTTCTTCTTTTTTTTCTCCTTTTTTTTTAGGTGGTCTCATCTGGGATATACCGTAGGTAGGGTTGGCTCATTAGTGAGCCTCTGGATGCTGTGTGCACAGCCCAGGAGTCCTGGGCTGAGGCTCGGGGAGTGCTGACTTGTAAGAAACCCCATAGTGCCTCTCCTCTCCCCCTCCCCTCCACTCCGTACCTTTTTTCCCCTCCCCGTCTCTCCCTCCTCGGCATCCAAGCCCGTTTAGTGCCGCTGGAATCTCCAAGAGAGCGATTGACCCCATCTGTTCGCTCGCTTGACCGTTTGAGGTCATTTTCCCTGCAATAGGATAAATAATTGGTTTCTTGCTTCTTAGTCTGCACAATAGTATTATCATGGCTTTATAAATAAATGTGTTTTAGAGGGATAAGGCACAGGGGACCATTGTAGCTTTTTTTTTTGTAGATATTCAGCAAATTATATTGCCTCTGCAATAAACACTCTCGCTTATTTACATGGGATAATAAGGGTGACATTTTTCATGCTACTGTGACTGGGGGTTGGTAGCGCACACGCACACAAGAATACAGACATGCAGTGCGGCATATACAGCAGTGCTTCTTTCATGTCAAGGACTGCCAGATTAATATATGTAGACTACAGTAGTTGGCACCAGATATCATCTGAAAATATCATGGACCCCCAGTACAAGATTTGTGTTAAAATGTTTCAATAACATTGACATTTCTAATCGCATGCAGTACTGTAGGACTATATGTAAGATCATCGACCTGAAAGAATGACACTGGGACAAATGATCCTGTCTGCATGGCTTCATTTAAAATATTTTTCAAATCACATTCAATAGTGTGAAGTGAAGTGTAAAGAGAAGAACCCATTTTTCTGTGTTTTTGTTTCTTGAGGTTAATAATTAAGGGCTTGACATTAACTTTTTGAGGCACTTATTGTCGTCCTTGTCTGGAGCACGAGCACACAAATACATTTAAACAGCTAACACTAAGTTGGTTTTGGTGAATACACGTTTGAATATTAGATGAATATTCTCAGTTTATATAACTTTCAATAATGAATTCCTAAGACTTGGGAGTCAGATACTGTCCTCTAAAGTTATGGCAGAAAACATGCATTTAAATGTCACCACCTTTCCACAAGATTCACACAGACAACATTCTCTGTCAGAGACGAGGCCGTACCTGAAATGACTGCTGGACTGAACATATAAAAACTTCCTTTGGGGACAGTCGATGTTTGGGAAGCACAAAGCGTATGGGGCACACAATTGACAGGTGTGTTGCGATTGGTGTGGGGGAATTAATCACACCACCTGCTGATTGTGTGCCCCATACATTTGTGCTTCCCAAAGGACGTTTTGCTATGTTTAGTCCTTGCACTCATTCCGGGCCCCATCGCTCGAGAGTGTCTGTGTCCGGCTGGAACTTTCAATGGATATAAAACTAGAGGACAATATCTGGCCAGGGCAGTGTTTTTGCTGAATACTGTATAGTTTTATTTTTATTTTATTCATGTACTTGATTTGATTTTAAAATAGGTTTTAAATGTGTAATCATCGAACCATAAGATTGATGAGCAAAGAAAGTCATGATGATGGCCATTTGCTGTTTAAAATACATTAGTGATGTAGGTTAGTATTTCCCTTTGAAACTAAAGAAACAAGCAGAATAACACCTGAAACGGAATGGCGGACAACAGTGTTAGTAAGAGAAACCAGACAATAATGTCAGACAAGTATATACATTTTTAATGCACTTGTCCGGAAAGATTTATTACTTGTCCCGCACAACAGGACAAGCCTTAATGATGTCTCCCTGTGGTTTTATTGTGGTTGACTTTCACTGGATTCACTTTCAAGCAAGGTATTGTTACTTTAAGCAGGCTTTCAACCACTGCACGCACACACGCACTCGTTGTGGCGAGCCTATATTACCATTACACTGTAGGCCTACTTTGCACCAATGAACTGTAGCCGGTGTATGTGGTGTGCAGGTTGTCCTGGCTGCACCTCGATGAAAAAAGAAAAAAAAGAAGGTACCTCTTACGTGCCCCCGACAATGCTTGTTTGAGTCATTTAGTGAGAATCCCTTCAGCAATAAAGCTCACTTTTCATTTGGCTCACGCTGCTGCTAGTGCCTTAAAGGGCCGGGGGTACTGATGATCCATAATTCAGTCTCATTAGGACACATTAAATTCAGGACCCAGATCTTGATTTCCGCTGACAGCACAGAACAGGGAAAGTCTTCATCAGCAGCTTGTTGGGATTATATCCTTTAAATGGAACTAATTTGCCCAGCCACGGACCAGCAGGGGAGGGCAGAGCACAGACAAGATCAGACCTTAAGTGGTAGTCATCGCTTATGAACATAAAGGCTGGTCTCGTCTGCGTCGGAGAGCGCTCGCTTTTGGTTATGCTGCTTGTGAATAAATGGGTCACTGTTGGATTCATTGAGGCGGATTTGTGTTAATTACCTCACAATATTATTCAGGCACTGGAGTCCCGTTTTTACAGCAGTTGGCGAGAATCACCACACATTGTGAGCTTAGTAGATCTGCAATCTTTTTTTTTTTTTCAAATGTTTTATCCCACAATTTTGTAACCCATTTTTTTCACCCAGTGTCAATTATCTAATGTAATCCTGGGCGCTACACTTCTCTGCCAACCTGGGGGGGCAGCGGACTGACCTCATGCTTCCTTCTATGCATGAGGAGTCCAAGCTGCTTCTTTTCACCTGACGGGAGAGTTTCCCCGGCCGGACGTAGCAGGAAGGAACACGTTATTCCGACTAGTTACTTTCCCCTCCATCAGGTCCCCCGGCTAGCCAGAGGGAGGTAGTTTAGAGACCAGGATTACGGCAGGTTTTTGTGAGGGCACCTACCCTAGGGGACACGGGGAGAACATGCAAACTCCACACAGAAAGGCCCTTTCGCCAACCCTGCCTCGGGTATGGGCACTGATGACGTGGAGGAGGCACGTATTTCAGTAAAATGTTGATTTATATGTTGAGAGAAATTAAGATTCTCAGATTATTATTTTTTTAACTGCTGCTTTCAACTAACCGGTTAATCGATCGATACGGTTATCAATTATCAGTGAATTAATTAATCAATAATTGACATCCCTAGTTTGGATCATCTCTGGGTCCCCAATCCACACTGTTGGTGGCACATGGTGGTTTCATGTGCACACTCTGAGTTACAGACTCATAAGGGTCCATTTGGTTGATAATTATCATTTAGCTGGGGACCCCCTGGAACTCTCTCGGACCCCTAGGGGTCCGAGAGATAACAACGTAATAACACATTTTTTTTGTTATTGCTTGATAAGGTTTTATATTTGATTTGATTTCATGCCCCCATCAGTAGGGAAAATAATAACGCATACTGTGGACTACAATGCCTGCCCATTCTAAAGTTAATTTACATGCAAAGTAGAATGAGCTGTGACAAACCTGTGTGTGCATGCAGATGATCATACATTTATTTACATGTTCAGTAAAGCTCATATAGAAATAAACATAATACTTTTGTCTATCATCAGATTACGTGAAAACAATTATTTGCACCTTGTGTTTACAGTGGCTGCTAGTTAATAGAACAACAAATAGCCTTATGGTCCTCCTCCTACTTTGGGTGGAATTGGCATAGCAAATGTCCTGCCACTGTGAAAACTAAATTGTATTTCTGTTGCCGGCATGCATGCAGCATTCCTTGCAGGATCAACACTACCCTTTCTTCTAGAACACTTGTTATTAATCACAACTATTTGCAACATATTGTGGCATCCCGCAGTGTGCAACGTCCCGGGGGCAATTTGCATGTTTGGTGTGATGTGCGTGACTGCCGCAAAATAATACACTATTCCTATGAGAGAAGTCGCTGGCGGTGCTTGAAATTCCATGTTTGTAAAACAGGTTAATTGAGAAACCAGACATAAAAGGTTCTCCAGAATGTTCTAGAAAGTTCTTTAGTATGTGATGTTTCTTTGTGGAGCCATTACAACCTTTTCAGCATTTAAGAACCACTTGTATTTTTTCTGTGCGTACCACACCGATGGTTATACAACTTTAAATTAATTAAAATAAGTCATGGATTGTAGCTTAAAAAAGCTGGCTCGATGATGCATCTGTGGTGGGAGCTGAAGTACGACACTTTACCCCACGCAGTAAGCTGCCAAAATGGAGTTTGATAGCTGTCAGTTTCACATCAATCAGTGGAGTACTGGGTAGAAGTGGCCATGCCAGCTCTCTCACTCACTCACTCACGCACGCGCATGCATACCTGACAGACCTTTTCAGCCCCTTTTCATTTATACATGTACCTTAGAGTTAGTTTTTTTCTGTCTGAAAATGGAATGATTACAAAGGTCAGGACCTGAGAGATCTTATAGCTGGCGATGGTCATGTCTATCTCTCTCTCTCTCTCTCTCTCATACACATTCACTATCTGCCGTCCTCCATCTTTAATCTCCACCAGGTGACCCTCCTGTCCCTCAGGCTTATAGGGTACTATAGTCCCCAACGGGTGGGCTGGGACCCAAAATACAGTATGAGATTCCCCATCATTTAGCTGAATATTGCAGTCATGGTTATTGAAGACTTTCGAAAAATATGGTTTTATCTTTGGCCAAATAGTATGCAGCCTAACTTTTATTACCATCTACGTACATGTTCGTACCTAAAGCTTTATATCAAAGTGGTTTAGCCGAAAATCTGCTTTTAACATTGGTGCGTGCGGTTGCTAGGCAACGCCTCCGTCACCCCCAGCATCTGATCCATCCGAGGCCTCATCTAAGAACTGTGTTAAATGATACAGAGACACCTCCCCGACAATATTGCCAAGACCGCCTGTTTATTTTTGGACCACAAAACCAGGCCCAGGGGATGAGTGAGTGACATCAGGACTTCGGTACTCTATAGGGTGCTTTTAATTGCTTCACTTCTTGCAACGCAAAATTGTCTTTGGATCGTAAAATAATTGAAAAGACTGAAATATGACTCCTCATCACACAAGCATAGTTTACTTAATTGTTCTCAAATATTTTCAGGATTTTCAAGAGTGATTTACATACAGGGCCCATAAAATGGGTCTGCAACCATGCTGACGACTCGGGCAGAAGAGGGTATACTCAATAGATTCCCCCACGTCAAACTTTCTCCACTTCACTGATTTCTTGCATATTTACATATTTACAAGAAACACATGCACACACACAAAACACAACTCTCATTAATTAAAGTAGCGGACCAAAGTTGCTGGCCCGGGTCATGTAGGGGCCGATATGCCCCGCTGAACCATCTCCATCTGCCCTTGGCGCTCACTCTCTCTCTCCCGGTGAGGCGGGAGGCCATGCAGAGAATCTCCATACTGTAGCTTGCTCCTGTCAACCTATTGCGCTACCTTTCAACCAGCTTTTTACATTTGCATCAGAGAGTATTAAGTAGGCCACGCAGCCAAACGTAAAGTGTGTGTGTGTGTGTGTGTGTGTGTGTGTGTGTGTGTGTGTGTGTGACACTATACTCCCATGATGATTAGTAGACTTTGAGAAATAGACATTTTGAGGACAATTATCCTGGCCATGCATCACAATATATGGTTGTTTTATGATTTAAAAAAATGGTGTGGAAAAAAATCCAATGGTGAGCGATGTTGTTAGTTCTCAGTGTGAAAGTCTTCAAATGAAGAAAACATGCAGGTGAGGATTAGAGTGTATGTTTAGAGGTTGGGTTATGTGCCAGTGTCAAGCACCGAAAGATGTACAAGCTCTCAGAGCATTGCAGCATGATGCATTGTGAGATCAGATCAGTTGGTAGATCAGTTGTTTTCACTGCGACGTATTGGTGGCTTTTGGATCTGCTATGTTCAGTGTGATACCAGCGTGCAACTATATCTCAGTCTCAAAAGCTCCCAAAGAATTGGGAAAATGTCCTCACAAGTATATACATGACATGGCGGCACGCATGCGTGTGTGTGTGTGTGTGTGTGTGTGTGTGTGTGTGTGTGTGTGTGTGTGTGTGTGTGTGTGTGTGTGTGTGTGTGTGTGTGTGTGTGTGTGTGTGTGTGTGTGTGTGTGTGTGTGTGTGTGTGTGTGTGTGTGTGTGTGTGCATATTTGAGCTTTGTATGCAAATCTACTGTCTGAGTTACTTCCCGTTCATCCACTGTGCACGTTCATGTGTTTCTGTTCGCTGGAGCTCCTCCAATGTGCCTTACACACAGTTTATATTCAATAGGCTCTGTCATCCTTGTGTGTTCCATTTGCATGTTTTGGGGGAGCTGTGTTGTATTGTGTGTGTGTGTGTGTGTGTGTGTGTGTGTGCGCGCTAGTGTACGTTGCCATTCGCTCCAGGGGAAAGACGTCAGTGACGGCAGCAGAGGCTTGTTAACTTCTTAACTAGTATAACTACACAAAAAAATCCCCCAAATGAAGCATGACAACCCATGTGCACATACAGTAACAAAAAAAGTCTTGTTCCCCTCCCTTAAACGACGCTCTATTGTGAAACTGCCATGGCAGATGCTGTATAGTACGTGATGCAGGGCTGGGCAATTAACCAAACATATCTTGAAACTGATATTGTTGTTGTCAGGCAGAAACCTCTTATCTCCATATTTTAAACTTTTTGTGTTTTTGTTTTTCTCACACATTAACACAATCAGCGCCGGGATTTCTATAGGGAGAGCTCCCTATAGATTTCACTAATCTGATTAGTCCCATTAACTACTTAACCCCGTTGTTAAAATGGTGGCATAATTCCTACAAAAAGAGTGAGAATAGCTGATCGTTCTACAAGCTCACATCACATTGCGAACTTTAACAATTTAAAACAAAAGCAATCATTACAATTTTGATATTTGCAAATTAGGCATTTAGCAGACGCTCTTAATCCAGAGTGATTTACAGTAAGCAAGAACAATACATAATCAAATAGAGTACATAGAAATATAGTCTTCAAGGATCATAAGCAAGCTAAGAACCGATCCGTCTAACAGTATAATATTATGTACTGTACAATGAAACTATGAGTATACTATACACTATAGATATGCTATCTAAATTATAACTTTAGCCTTTGCATACGCCTTCGAGGTCGTTGAGGCTAGTGCATGTGTGTTCATTAAATCATATCAAGGCAAACATTTTGAGTTGTATGCCTAAATATTGATTTGAAGTCATATTGCCAGCCTTAAACTTCTGTCCTTCAGGAAAATAAATAAAAACAAATCCAATCATCCATTTCAGTGGGTGAACATGTTGACCTTGTGTAGCACGGTATAGCCTTGCAGAAGCCTAATATCTCCCTTGGCAAGGGGAGACTCACCTTTGGCTAAGCAGTAGTAGACGTTTGGTTTCCTGGAGCCATGGTCACCACCTGGTTTGTGCTGCAAGTCAAGCTGGATCCGTTTATCAAATCATTACCCCATGGTCCAGCTGGCCCGCACGCAGACATAACCCTGGGCTATTAACCCAAAATATAGCGCAACATTTGGGTTAATCGAATAATCGAGAAGCAGTTATTTGTTTATTGATTAGTATTCTTATACTGTATATCAACAAATCTATTTTCTTTTGTAATTAACTAAATTGATCTTTAGTTAACCTAAACTAGTTCAAAACAGCCAATCTACAAATTTGTAGATCTGCTATTTTCACATGCACACAAAGAAAGTTCATTAATTGTAATCAAGGCTGAAGTTTGAAATAACCGTGAATATTAATTTGAAGTTGTTTCGCCTGTAGCCCTACCAAGGCTGGACTGGGACAAAAATTCGGCCCGGTCATTGTCGCGTGAATTTGGCCCAGACCGGCCCACCACAACCAGCGGTACAGTGAAATTACCATGATGGCACTGGCAGAATGGCAGCATGCACGGACCTTTCCTGGTGGCCTGCTGCCTATTGGCCTGCCTGCCTGTCCTGTTTTATATCATGGCGGCCCCCTACGGTCGCAATATGCCCGGTACGTCCTGTGGCCAGTCCAGCCCTGAGCCCTACTCATAGGATCATTCCAAAATTGCCTTCTTAGCCGCTGCCACTTTGTTCGACAATGCTGACACATTCCACTCTTCAGTTTGTGTGGGTTTTACTTGCTGGGCCAGCATGCACATTTCCGAAAGTGGCAAAGGTGGATATTAATGTGCGGATGCTATACCCTGAGGGGCTGTACACGAACAAAGCAACTCTCACTTAATTTAAGTGCCTGCGTCATTAATACCGTTTCTAAAGGCACTGTTAATTACATTTTTGTGAGTATTGTGGTGATTAGCACTGCATTGGTTTTTGGCCTTTTGTAATTACAGTTAGTCAAACCTTGGAGGAGGAAAAACTCAACAGGGTTTAATAACGGTGTGGCTGCTGGGTGGATTTGGGATTCGCCCTATGATGGGCCCTATTTTCATCACTGCCTTACCCCTTTTATCCCTAAACTTATTTTCCCTTTCTTTCTTTTTTCTTTTACATTTTTGAATAGTTCAAATAGCCGATCTATGAGGTTACAACGTGTCAATGTTGATCGGCTAAAAATAGTAAAAGAAAAATATGGAGGAAGGTGGCTCGCAAGATAGGGCCCATATATGTGGCAAATGTCTGCAGCTTCCCGTGTGTCTGACATGCAAGCATTTTGTTTTCTTTCTGCATCTATTTTTCAGATCCAAAAGGGAGATTAGGCATTTGCCTTGGACCCAAACTAAACTCGTCCTATATCACATAACACCCGGACGGTCGTCGGGTCAACATGCATCTCTCTCCAACCCACTCTGTCCTCAGCAGCTCTCATTGCCTCGCTGAGTTTCAAGTAAGTCCTCCAATGTTGTCTTCCATCTTGTCCTTTGTCTCCCTCGTCTCCTGCCACCTTGTACGCGGTGCCTTGCAGGGTGGTCTTTGACTCTTTGCAAGGCCTGAGGCTCTGTTGACGTGTCCACTCCATGTTTCTGCCTAATGACCGCTTTAAGCAGGTCATCATGTGGGCCAATGCCTTGGCTGATCTTTTGCAGTAATTCCTTGTTTGTGAATTGTGACATAACTATACTACTTAAACATAATTTTTTATCGTATTTATTATGGACATAATTGTATTTATTTAATTGTATTTATTGAAAGTCACTCAACTAAAACAAGACTGTGTAATAATTGGCGCAACCACTCTAGGAATCTCTGACGTCATGTTGATGACGTAATTCTGGCCCAATGGAGGATGGTGGATCCCTCCATTGGGATCATGAATTCACAAAATGTGATAATGAATTCACAAAATGTGAACAAACATAAAGGGGACTGACTGCATTGGACCTACCAGCAAGTGCACACAATAAATGTGATGTTGGTGTAGTTAGTGGTTTGCGAGATTATCTGTGGACTGGACGGGCTTTACGGATTTACGGCCACAACGATGACAAATTAGAATTCTATACGTCTCTTCCCCCCCCTAGGCACCGCCCTGTAAATACATTACACCCTGAACAAAGGGTGATGAATTAATTATTATGAGACTGCAGCGCTTTTGTGCAGCATCCTTTGTGCAGGTAGATCTCTGTTGTGATGCTTAACTCATTGCAAGGCATTCCAAACAATGTGGCAGAGGTTCCGCGTACGTGTGCAGCTCTCGGTATGTATTGGATAATTGGTGGACAAACAGAGAGCGCAACGGCTTCCATTTGCCAGTGGCGAGACCGCGGCACTAATTAACATCCGAAACAGCCACTATTCCCCGCGATTGTTTTTTGAACAATTGGCTCTGGCGCACATGTCTTCCCCACAGCACTTATGTCATTAATGTGACAACACCGTGTTAAAGGGACTACATGCTGCAGTTGATGGCCCGGTTCACTGGAGAACGCAAAGACAGAAGAGTCAGCTCAAGTTCAGAGAGAGAGAGAGAAAGAGGGGGATGTGTCAGGGACCGCTGATCTGCCAGACTGACGTTATGTTATTAGTTTAGATTGTTTATTAGACCTGTATTTCTTACCAATTATTAAGACCTGATTCTACAAATACCAGTGGTTCTATATGTATTTGGCCACGGACCCCGCATCTAAAGTAGACTTAGTTGTACCTCAGTTGGCTCAGAATATGGATGCTGAGCTTAAAGTGCAAGACGATTGTATTGTACTACATGGGATGTGGTGACGTAATGACGATATGTTTTAGTGTTGGGAGTATTAAAGGTAATGCTCCTATGTATACATGTATGTAATCTGGCACCACTGCCGTATCAGGCACAAGTATTCATTACGTGATTTGCTGGGACAGTGCATACGCATCAAAAGTGCTGGGACGGTGCATACGCATCAAAAGTGCTGGGACGGTGCATATGGGCCCTGGGCGAAACTAGTACTTGCGCGCTCTGCTTGCGCAAGTAATAACCGAAAACACATTAGTAATGGAAACTGAATCTGCCTTCAAACCATTCACTAAACAAGATTAGTTCCTCTAGCTGCAGACATGCATGTCTGCAAGTGGTACAGTATACCAGGTTGCAGGGGCCCGGCAGCGGCACACATTTTGCCGAGTTCAGTTCAAGCCTTAGGGGTGCAATTTTGCATTCAAACTATAATTACTTGCCTCGTGTGAGATATACAGTAACAGTATATACAGTAAAGGTAAGAGGAAAGGAGCCCAAGGATGGACTCATAAATAAATATGTGCCAGTGAGCGAGTCTCTGCAAGGCCAGTGAAGGTCACCCATCTCTGACATAATTTATACAGTACGTTACAATGAGTGAGTGAATGCTTTGATGATGGCATAATTCCAGATACTGAGCATCAGATGAAATTAACTTAGGCCCAGGCTACACGTACATGGATCTTTTGCTAAACAGATATTTCCGTCCTCCGTTTTAGAAAAAATCCCTGCCCATACGACAGAGATATCTATGTCCACACACAAACGCAGAAACACATTGAACACAGGATAAAATCACTGCAGTAGCAGGTTTCAATTGTAGGCTATATTATATTTGATTTTATATACTGGTGCCAATCATATTTTTTAATGAAGGAATACCAGCCACCTAAATTGTGAGTGGAAGTGGAACATGTTTCTTTCATTGTCTGTCAGCATGTCACACTATGTGTGTAAATCTCCAAATCCAGACTCTCGACTTTTATCTCCATATAATTAAAAAATGATAGACACTTTACCATTGCTCTGGCGACTTGGCAAGTCCTGCTCAGAAAATAATAGCAGAGTCAGACCTATAGAAGTGTCGCGTCAACAACCAGTTGTGAGATTGTAGAGTGGCTATAATGTAGGCTAATAAAAGTTAACGTGCCCACATTGTCGGCATGCAGGCGCAGTGACAACGGAATGCAGGCAAGGGTGCGCCCTTTATTACCAAAACAGGAGAGAGATGTGCCATATGCGCACGGCGACCCACTGTATACTTTCTTCTCACCAAACACGCTATTTGATGTGATTCCATTCACACCTCTCTCTCTCTCTGCACATATGCACATATGCACACCAATCATAGACTTGTTGGTGTGGGCTACTGCGCAATGGCATTTGGCCTGGGTCCTTATTGGTAGGTTAATATCCACAGTTTATTTGTAGCGGTCCGCAATTAACCTATTGCTCAAGCTTCGCACTCGGCACCAATACAAATGAAATCAACAGTCCGCACTGGACTAGTAGGCTGATATATTTATTATTGGATGCAGCAGAGCAGAGCCTTTGCTCGCTCCGTTTCACATGACTACACACGAAAATCTTCACTTATTTATCAGTTTCCAAAAACCACCATTTGAGTGGCCGAAAATGCTGTTTGCGTGTGGCTGAAAGGCCCAAACGCACAAAATAATGTGCGTTTAGCAAAAGATCCATATACGTGTGGCCTGGGCCTTAAACCCTAGTGCCCCTAGCCAGATTGATTTACAAAATAGAATGAAAACAAATGAAAACGTCCATGTCTCCAGGCGCAATGACGTTTAACCAACACCGTCTCGGTTATTCAGATAAGTTCAATAACGTTTTAATGACCTTGGAGAAAAAGTAAACGAGTGCAAACTCTAAAAATGAAGCCATTAATGGGAAAATGGTCTTATGTTTGTTCGCCCTAAATTGTCTCACTGTTCTGCCGTCCTTTCGCTCTGCGGTATCCGGCCGAATTGCTCTGAATAAAAAAACGACAGCAGGCATTGACGGCGGTATGGTCCTTTTTTTAGAACAATGTGTGTAGAGAATCTGCTTAACCCATTTTGGGGCGGGAACCACTTTTGGTGTTGAAGAACCACTGACATAGCTTTTTCAGAAAACTGTCAGGATGTAGAAGACCTTTTTAGAATCCGATCTCAGGTCAAAATGGGTTAAGTTTGAGCTTGCTGCTGGGGAGGAGACGCTTCACCACAAAGTGGCACAGCAGGACAGAAGATCCATAATGATAAGGTTGCACAATGGCTACGTACCGTCTTCTAAAGGTTCTAAAGAGGGCTGTGCCCTCCACTGAGGATGTTTACCACTCCAAAACTAACGCACTTCTGCATGCCCTTTCCCAGTGGTGGAGAAAGTACTCCATTGTTTTATTCAAGTAAACGTATCAATACTGGAATGTAGAAATACAGGTATGAAAGTCTTGGTATCAAAATGTACTTAAAGTAACAAAGGTAGAAGTAGTCATTGTGCAGATCGTCTCATTTCAAGTTTTCAAATGTATAAAAATCTTTTGAAGATAGCAGATCTACAAGCTCACAATGCGTCACATCGTAATGCTTTTGTGAGCTTGTAGATCGGCTATTTTCAAATGGCCGAAATGTATATAGGGCTGAAGAGGTTCATGTATGTTGTAATAATAATAATCAAAATCTACAAAGTAACTACCGTAGTCACTAAACTTTTTCAAATAATTGTAGTGGAGTAAAAGTACAACATTTGGATCTGATATGTAGTGGGGTAGAAGTCTTGGAAATACCTGGTACAAATACCTCAAAAGTACCTCAATGTCCTTAGTTACTTTCCACCACTGTGGAGAACTAATGCATGCATGCTCTTTCCTATAGAGCCAGCAAGCCGTTTGTCCGTCTAATTTCGGAGCAATATTAATGGTCCTTCAGTTCAAACCACCAGCCATTTATAGAACGTCAAACCAAACGAGGACACGCGTTGATTGTTTGCTGTCTAATTAGACTGGGACGCTGTGCGAGCTGGCTAGCTTAGAAGTGCAGAACTGCATTTGAATATACATACTGTTCCCAGTGGCTAATTGATGTGTTTAATATGCCTAACTGCATACTGAATAAAGCTACTGAATAAAGCTGCAAACTCCAAACCACATCTCTGCTCGGTAATGGACCCAGGCCGTGGACAGTGGAGCAGTCGGAAAAGGATGAGTGATGATGATGTTTATTTTCTCATCACGAAGCGTGCTCTGGGGGAAGTCCCACTAATGTCCTTTAGTGTCCAGTGAAAATGATTTACGCTCATCAAGTTAGTCAAATTGAGCGAGCTGGACATCATGTTAGCTGGCCATGTTGCCATAATTATGTAGTTCAGGTGCCCCCCTCCCCCCATCATTTGCATCTTATACAGTCGTGACCCATTGCTCTCTGAGTAACAAGACTCGGGTACAGTGTTGATTTTGACAGAAAATTTAGATTTTAGTCTTTTTTCCCCCCACGATTTTGCACCCATTTTTTCACCCAGTGTCTATGTAATCCTGGGTGCTACACTCGATAAGGAACCGGCTCGATAAGCCTGCTCGATAAGGTGATCGTTATCAATATAGATTAACGAGCCCGCTAGGGGTCGTGATTCGCCAGGTATTCACACATCCCATTTTCAGATGTCTTTTGTGACCTTGTCAAGCATCACTCCCGACATCCAACCTGTGGCGACAGGCAAAGAGTGCCGGCTAATGCTAACGATGACTGCTCATATCAACAACCCCCTCCTCCGCGCTGACCTGTAAACAAAACTAAAGCCTGTATAATGGTGTTAATGGTGGTATACTACTGTAGTGCTTTTTGACACCACTAGATGGCAATCAAAAAGTTAACTGTGTTGGTCTCCTCCTCTATCCTCACAAGGACTTTCATTTCCTGATAAAGAAAGACGGCTTATAAGCAGCCTTCACTTCAGAGGTGATTTCTGCAGGAAGTGTGACAGGGGCTGATTATAGCATCACACATGAGATCGAAAGAAAGGGATGAGGAGGATAGGGAGAAAAATGGATATGGATATCAGCGGAACATCAGTGTCAGACCTTACACCCATCTACACAGCTGTGCCAGGTGCTTTTTAATTCCCATTGGCGCTCAAGAGATAATGAGCTTAAAGTTCATTTTTTTCCCTCTCAGATGAGTTTCTGATGGTGTTGGGGATTATAGTTGAGAGCCGCTAAAGCCTCTGTCTCTGCTTCTTTACAGACCAAAGTTTTAGAGCAAAAACAAAACCACCAATCTCCAACACTTAACAATAACCACATGCAAGGAAAGGTATAACTCATAACATGTCTACACTAGATTCTTATGAAGTATGATTAAAGCTTTTAGTACAGTGCAATGTTGGTGAGTTTGATCTTGTTTAATACAATCCGTACTTTTCTGTTTGGATGTCAATTGCCACCCTACCATTAACTTAATGGCAAGATGGCCGCCATGTGAATATGGTCTATAGAGACAATTGCATCCCTTTATGTTTGGAAGAAGCTTCTCTCCGGTTTAGCTTCTGGGCTCGCTCCCCTGCAGACATTGGTGTCCCAGTAGAATAGTGTGTACGTAGGCTACTACACTGTATATTTATGCAGATATTGTCTCCATCTGTTGATCCTGATGAGTTGTACCTGTTTGCGTGTCAGTGTTGTGCACCGGAAATAGAAGATTTACAATCTCAGTCTAAATCAGCCCTTGGAAACTATAGCTTTGTGAGGCAACTTGAAACGATTTTAAGGCCATCTTCCAGGACCTTTTGAAGTGACTCAGTTTTGCTTGCACTAAGCATAAATGAAGCACAAAAAAGCCAACATAATCCTGCCATGACATACTATTACCCACTCATTTAGTATATCGTCTGTCCGGTGGAAACCTCATTATGTCCAAAACTGTTAAGTCAAAAGTAGCAGACCTACAAGCTCAACATGTGCATGCTTCGCACTGCGCTTGGATCTTGTGGATTTGCTACTGTACTTTAGTATGTTTCTGCCCGACAACAAAGATATGCGAGCATGTGTCCAACACCCGCTTTTTGGGTTAATGCAGTGCCACACAGCATACTATACCTGCCAATGTCACATTCTTCTTACGAGGTACTAGTTGGGCCTAGTGCAAAAGCAAAGGCAAAAGCCATACATAAAATACTATGATGAAAAAAGGGACATTACGCAGGCAGACATCAGCAGAGCGTCCCTTTCTAGTTGCATATAGGTGACATTGTTAGCAACATTTGTGTGTGCTGCATCTGTGCTTTTTGTTTTTTATTTGCTGGTCTACTGGCCACACGACAACATGACTATTTTAGTATTTTTGTAACATGTTTCCTGGCTATAATGACAACGTGCATCATGCAGAGATATAGTCTCCGGAGATATACTATTGCCGTTATGGACATAATTCATATTCCTCTCATCTCATCTCACAGCTTGACATCAATCATTCTCCTTATATACACAAGTTTGTCTGTTATATCCCACGCTTTTATGGACAATAAAATGAACCAACAAACAGCCTGATGGCACATGCACACATTACACAGTCATGCACACACACAAAAAACACATTGACTTTCATTCAGTCATGCATGGTTCCACATGTATGCAAACATAATCAAAAAGGTCACACATACAGTATGCATGCTGTCGTGTTGGCGTGCAGACACACAGGCACAGTTCCGGCTAGGAGATGCCCTGCAAAAAATAAACATTAATATTGACCTTGCCTCAAAGAAACATGCTCACTTCTTTATCCCATTCTGACCTGAGATCAGATTAAAAAAATGTCCTCTACATCCTGACAGTTTTCTGAAAAATCTGTGTTTCTATGTCAGTTGTTCTTCGATTTTTCGAAAATACATAAAATACATAGTGCGCCACCGAGCTTGTAGATCTGCTATTTTTCAATAGCTAAAGCATAACATAATGCTAACACCAAAAGGGGTTCCCGTCCCAAAATGGGTTATATCAGACTCTCAGAGTTCAACAAGGTTGCAAGTCTACATGTAGAATTGTTCAGAATGCAGATTACATTATAGATCCAGATCACATGTAAACATGTGATCTGGATCTATAATGTAATCTGCATTCTGAACAATTCCACCACATGCAAATTACTTTTGACTCTAGCCGGCGTGACCTGCATTGAGTTGCACACTTTCACATGGATTACTAGGATTGCATGTACCATAAGTTCTAGTGTTGAAATCGTCGATTGAAACTATGACAAAGAAATGCTCTCCGAGGATCAATAATGGTTTATCTTGTCTAATTCTATTTTATATTATCTAATATCTTAGTGGATTTGTTTTAGGTTAAGCCATGAAACCAGGAAGGGATCTGTATCATTTTCGATTTTTGCGTAGGCTATTAAATAGCCGAAATCTGCTTTATTTTAATTGTATTTCTTTTTTATATTGAAAATGTTGAATCATGTTTAATCATGAAATGTAGGCCTATACTACTGATTTCAAAGGCAATTGCAGAATCGGCCTCAGGTCTTAAAATGGGTTAAACCCATATGTGATGCTGCTGAATATGCTGCAGGCCGTGTCAAACGCGGATCCTAGCGCGCGCACACAATAAATACATACGAATCAGAAACGTCCTATTCCAACAAATGCTAATATGAGGCAGGTGACCTTGCCCATACTGGGGTGGAATCAATAAGCGGAGAAAGAGCCACACATCTTTTTCACCAGAGGTGATAGAACTGGCAAATCCTTTCCCCACGAGGCAGCCATATTGCCTGTGTTCCTCCTCGCTTCCCCGCTGCGCTTGGCAGACGGAAAAAGTTCCACAACGGGAACGGGAGCATGAAAGTATACGTGGATTTTACTTCTATTTATTTTTTACCAATTCTTTTTTTTTGTAATGCTGTGTGCAGTGTGTGCTCCCCACTCAAGCAGGTGCTTTGTGCAGAGAGAGAGAGAGTGATTGAAGCAGCGTGCCTTTGTTAAGAGTCTGTGTTTGAATAATGAATGAGCGTATATAAAGGGGCGGGCTGTGGAAATGGGTGGGATGGGAGTGGATGTCTACGCGGCTGTGTTCACATCTGGGAGTAACAAAGGTGTTCAGGGGGATTCGCGCACGTGTGTGCGCGCACACACACACACACACACACACACAGATGCAGCTGTAAAATAGCTCAGTGAATTTTGCATGATTCTGCTTTAACTCCTGTTTACGTAATTGTATACTGTACAATACAGCTTACACATTATTATAATTAACCCTAGAACACTAAACATCCCTGTCACACCATCACTAAACTCGGGTGTTTTTGTAAGTGTGTGTGTGTGTCCTAGCGCATCTTCAATGATATCAAACATATATTCTGAATTTTACTTTACAGAGTCAAAGCGGACATAATCTTCCCGGCACCCCAGAGCTCCTATTTTCCTATTTTTATCGGGGCTGATTGTGTTAAAAACCTAACTTGAGGATGATTAACTATACGGGTGTAGCAAAGGCATAGGACATGGAAAAATAAATCAGAATGCAGTTCCTGGTTGAGTTGTTTCCAAGGTCCAGGTTGAGTTGGAAATAACGGTGTATGGCTGAGTATATCCACCCAGAGCTGTGAGGCAGTATGCTTGTTTGATTGATTGAAGTATTTATTAACAGTTTGCAGAAGAATTCATCATACAAATGCACAGTTTGCACACAGAGCTGTAAGGCTGAGTATGTGCACACATACAGTAGAGCTGTATAAGGCTGGACATGTGCACAAAGATGATAGTGAGAGCAAATGTGAGGGCCATGAGATAATGCCTACCTTTTAAATACTGGAGCAGGAGCATGCAGACGTGCCATTCCAACCCTTCACGCTTTGCTGATCTTTTCCTGAAGGTTTTCTAAAAAAAGGCACATTTTCCCTGCAGATATTATTCACTGATTAGCCTTGCTAAGTGTCCAGCAGAGGAACTCTATCTATCCAGATAATCTGAATAGAATTAACACTATAACACCTTGGCAAATGTCCCCTACAATGCACTGACAATCTACTGATGGCAGTGGCAGGCCATGTGAAGTTCTGAAACGGCAATGGTCAAGAAGTGCACACTCATCCACGTGCGTGCACCTCTTGTCAGGTATGACAATGTTGTCAATTTATTTTTGGAGCTTTTAACAAATTAACTGCTTGTGACAGAACGTTCCGCCAATTAGAATTCAACCGGAAAGCACTGTTGGCGGAACGTTCTGTCAGATAAGCTTTATTATTGATCGATATAATTGATCGATCTTAGGCCGGTTTTGCCATGGTTTTGATAAAACGCGTGATGTTCGAAGGTCTTTGCTGATTATCCGGTGATCCCCGATCGGCGCTTTCTAGAGCAAGGATGGCTTCATTTTAGCTCTCTAGTATTGCAGCTAATTATTTAGCATCTAAGTTGGCCACCCAAGCCGGACGTGTATCCAGCGTGCAACACACTAAAATGAAGTACATCCGGGTCGGCAGTCTAGCGTTGGCTCTTGCGTCCACCAGGTGGCAGTCGACTTGTTAAAACGGTGTGCGAATCTCCTCTCTCCTTTTATTTCCAAGTATCTGTGCATACCTCATCATCAAATGTCGCTTCAAATCTTACACAGGTCTCTTTTTTTTATTCTCAATTATAGATTTCATCTCTCACAGACCGCTATTGATACCATTAAAAAGAAAATACGTGTACTAATGCCTTTACACTCTTCATTTGCCAGCAGCCAGTGTTGTGTCCCCAGATATGTATGTGCGACACTAGGATGGCGGTGTCGAATGCAGTAATCTCGGGCGTCACTATCGGCCATATTCTTCCCATGTCACTCATGAGGGATATGCGTCGGCGTTCCCTCTATTGCGTTCCATCATGCTCCCCGTTTGCACATGCTCACCGCGACAATTACAGGAAATTAAAATCCGATCCCGACATAAGGCTGTTTGTGAGGAGGCGAACAAACGAAGCAGCGATGCGGAGGAGTCACAACTAAGAGCAATGTGCGAACCTTGATTAATTGCTCTGGGGATGAGGGGAGAGAGAGAGAGAGAGAGAGAGAGAGAGAGAGAGAGAGAGACGAATGTGGAAAAATGACAGAAAGAATGAAGGCAGAAAACAATCTTAAAAAAGAATGAAATAAATTCAATACTAAACAAGATAAGCGGCACTGAAATGAGGTGCCTGACATTTCAGAGGAGCTGCATTACTCATAAATTACAAACAATCAAATAGTGTGTGTGTGTGCATATATGTGTGGGTGCATGAATACAGATGTGTTCAACCATGCTTATGCAATGACTGCAAAATAAATCACAGAAGGCCCATGAAGACAGCCATATAACGTTGATTGGCTAAAAAAAAAAGGAAAAACAAGGAGAACGAAACAAAGAAAAAAAGCACAGACTTACTGTACGCTTCATGAAGATTATAGGCTCAGAGCTTGGCATCATACAAATGACTAGTATTATTGTAATGGCAGGGTATAAACACCTACGCGGGTGTACTGAAGGATTGGGAGGGACTTGACCTCCTTTTCTTCCTGCGGTCCAGAGCTTGCCCTGGGAACCAGTCCAAGGAGGAGGTGCGTTGGCCAGTCACTCAGCCCAGTGTAGGGTATGCCTTTGTGTTGTCCAACAGCAAGAGGACGTCTCACGCAGAGCCAGGATGGGATATATACATTCTGCGATTATGGCTTCTCATTTCAACAACCTGGCCTAGTGAAGGGTCTGTGGATGTTACCCCCCCCCCCAAATGCTAACATCATTGATGCAATAAATGATGCCTGGCCGTTTTATTCCACCCTCATGTACACAACGCAAGAAGTGTCCAAGATAGACCAGTGTATATAGCTACAGATATACAGGTCGATGAAGTGTTTTGGGGGTTTGAAGTGACTGTAGGCTCATCAGCTGCATGAGCTTGAAAACAAAATCCAGGGCTCTATAGAAAAGAACAGATTAGAATCTGTCTAAATGCCGTGGGCAGGGATATGATGGGGCTGCTAATATGAGTGGTGTCTATTCAGGCATACAAGCAATATGTTCATTGCACCGCTCATAATCTTAACCTTCTTTCCCTCAACGACTGTTAAAGGCGTCCCTGAAGTAAAGCAGTTTTATGACACTGTGGAGGCGCTCATGGTATCAAAAGATGGGCTTTGCTTATTGAGTTGATGATGCCACAGAGCAGAAATATCACAATAAAGTGTTTAGGTCCAACCCGCTTGTTGCGTTAAGGCACAGATATGGAGACATTATAAAAGCCCTTACCAAAATAAACCTTACCATTGAGGGGGAAAAAAAGATGAGTTCTATGAAGCAAATTCATTAAAGAATGCAATCAGCAAATGTAGCTTTATATTTTTGGTCAACATGCAGACCAAGATTTTGCAATGTAGTATAAACGCTGCCTCACAGTTAATGCTAGCGACACACTCAACAGCGACATATCCTCAAAGCCTCTAGCGGCACTCACTGTTTTGAAGGAGTACAGGGGGAAATGTGAGGCTAAATCCACAACTCTTCTATAGCTACTAAATGGGGCAGTCGAACACAATTTGAAATAACCAGGGCAAGAAAGGTTAACGTTTTCTACCCCTGTCTCGACATAATAATCACATGGCAACTTTCCCAACGATTCACCAGCTTACATGGAATTGCAAATATGTTTGAGGCAATTCACCCCAACACACTGTTGGAAGCTCAGGAGGATGAGGAGACTTTACACCAAGCTGCCCGACGGCTTAGTGAGCACTACAGTCGCGACATAGCCCACACCTTACCTGGCCAGCTGCTTTCTTTCAGAACATGTTTCAGGGACCAGATACCAAAACAAAAGTCTATTGTTGATCTAGCTAAAATGCTCATTGTAAACCACCCACCTCTACATTCAGTGAGGTTTGCACAGCCTTCCTATTATTTCGGACTATTCCTATCACTGTCACAACCGCGGAGTGCGCATTCTCAAAATTGAAACGGGATAGACTTACTGGACTGGCTATGTTGTCGGATTGAAAATAATCGAAACTGGACATACAGCATATAGTGGATGAGTTTGCAGTGCACAGCGCACGTCGACTTGTCGAGGCCCCTTTAAATAGTGGTAAGTGGATAGTCTAGGCCAGGGCTGCCCACACTTTTTTGACATCAGAGTGAGGCAAAGTTTTCTCCGCTGTTTTCTACCAGCGAGGGAAGGGCCCGGAGAGGGGCAGGGGCGGGCGCTCAGATCAGTGAACCAATATTATCCAAGAGGGAGAGAGAGAGAGAGCTCTGAGATAACAGATCCCAGCTCCCTCTGGCCTTCTCTGAATGGATCCGCTGTCACCGGGGGTCAGGCAAATGGGATAATCGTTTCAGAACGGAGAAAGAAATGTCTGGAGGGTCGCCGTGATAAAATGTAATTGTTTTTATTTTATGAACAGTTCTACTGCATAACTCGCTTTCCACGCTACTTAATCTGGTGGCGAGGCCGGCGCGTTATGACGAAACCGGAAATCGACTTGTGCTCTGGGCTGCAAGGGCTTCTGGGAAAATGAGTTAAATGCATAAAGGTAGTTTCAACTGGACTACAGCAGCTCTGTTTGTGACGGTGGCATATTTTTCGGTTCGACAACAAGCCATGGAACTACTTACAGGGGGATTTTCATCGGTCAAAGTCGCAAATACTTTGGCGTATGCTCCAAAGGTAATGAAACAATCCTGGCAGCCTCAGTATATTGGATATATTAATTTAAAGCCCTCAAAGTGTTAACATAAGATATTTACATGAATTAAATATGAATTAAATTGACTTTAACAAACATAAATGACACACGGAGCAACTCAGGGAAATTAACAAAAGCATACTAAACCTAACCATTAGTTTTACTGTATATACTAACCTGACAAACACAAAAAGTCACAACAAAACCCTAATACTGTCTACTCTAACTTAATCTAACACAATATGACTGAATACAAAAAGCAGGCTTCCGTGGCCCAGTGCTCAGACATGAGCAAAAATGACTAAAGGTTAATGCATAAGCAGTGATGTAAATAGGTCCCAGGGACATTTTATGAGTCCCACTTCAACGACATTCTGAGTCATATGTTACCATTTAACTAAAAAACTGAATTCAGCACCTGGAAGTGAACACTCAACCTCTCACACAAAACCCACGTACACACTCTGCCACACAATCACACCATACTCACACCCGTAACATTGCATTGGTTGGAATAAATCAGTCTCTTAATTATAGTAAAAATGCAACTGACAATCGTTTAATGCCGCATGCCAAAAATGGCAGCCATAGGCCTACAAATCCCATTCGGAACGCATTGTGAGCTTGTGCTGTAGGCCCGCTATTTACCAAGTAGTGTCTGGGGACCCACAGTGGGATCCAGGGAGTCCCCAGCAAAAGTTTTATTTCAAGGTTATTTCACCAGCTAGAAGTTGGTGCAATGAGAGTCAGCTCTTGACTCTTATTTCAGATGATGCTCTAGTATGTGAAGAGTCTGCCTGTGCTATTAACTCATTTTGAAAATGAGTTTTTCTCATCTGGTGAAAATGTGGAATTTGCGCAATGGCAGGCTCTCAGTCAAATCTAGTCACATTTGGTGAATCTTGACCGAGCGCCAATCAAATAACGGAAGCGCTGTGCGTTTACCCCACTTGGCAGCCATTTAGCTTTTGGAGTTTAAAAGTGAGCCAACACGGGCCCCTAGTGGACTCCGTTTGGCGTTTTCCCAACTCAAAGATCTTGACTTTGTCCGATGATGACTCATCTCCTATATCCATCTGCAGGAGAAAACTGTTTGCTGAACAAACAGGCTTGGTTGTGGATTTTGGAAGACTAGTGTGTCTTCTTTTTTGTTGGGGGTAACTGTTTAGTATTCAGTGACTTGGCTCCTTTGAAGTGATTTATCCACTACTTTAGTATTTATTTTGTACAGTGAAGCAGTTCGCCATGTCTGTATCCTTGTCATCAAACTCTTTCTCTGTGTCACATACACACTGACCAAATGGAATATTGTCTGTGAGAGTATTTGGCTGGATACTATCAGTCCTTAAGATTGTATTTCGATCAGTGGAGGAGTGGATCCTTTTGATGGATAGTATATGTAAATCCCCATAATCTGTTTTTATGATTTTCCCATCTAGAAAATTGATTCTTTATTTTGCTGCGTTCCAAACATAGTTTCTGCTATTGTTGGTGTATTTCAAATATTTATGAAATTCAAGTACTGGTGACATTTTCAGTTTGCTGCTGCCTTGTATTGAGGCTTTTGATTAATTTCTTCTGCACCGTAACTTATTCTTATATCCCATTCTCTTGACTCTTTAATAACTATTGAATGGTCCTTGTATGATGTGTGTCTGTCTGTCTGTCTTACCACTCACAGTATTGTATTGTATGATGTATGTCTGTCTGTCTTACCGCTCACAGTATTGCGAGTTGCCTAGCCTGGCCTTGTCTCCACACTACATGTTGTTCACTTTGCATAACGAATATTACACCATCTTTGTGTTGTCCAAGTAGGGGTTGGATGAGCTACCACACTCCTAGAAACAGGTTGGCATATGAGGTGATGCCCATTGCTGTGCCCGGCGACGGTCTGTACAGCCGTCCCTGGAAGATAAATGCATTATGCTCCATGCAGTGTCCATCTTGTGAGTTGTTGAACCATACAATCTATTGGGAAAACTAGCACATCTTCCCGTTTGCAGTATAAATAGGAGTGTTTGAATATCGCTGTGACAACAGTACACCGAAACGGGCCCCCAGCAGAACAGAGATGAGGTGTGCACAGATGGTTGCACTGTTTTTTAACTGTGTTTGTGTCCTTGAAGCACTTGTCATTGTGGAATGCAATTATTGTCTGCTTTGCGGCACACAAGGCGTTCCTGAGTGGAGAATTGACACTAGTGATTTATTAGCAATGTCCTGGGACGTCCATGGCCGTGCTGAATACAGTACGTAGCTCTTTTGTGTCATGTGCTTGTGTCTCAAGTGTCATTCACGCAGTGCACGGATGAGATGCCAATACGTTGGCGACATTCCAGTCTGTCGTAGAGGCAATTTCCCATGTCATAATGGCAATTTTTGTTGTTGTTGTTAATGCAGACGCTGTACGATGGGGGCATCCCTCATTATATGAATGGCATACATTCATTCATTCCAAATGGGACAGTCGGTGCCTCGTGCCCAGTGGGGCTGGGAACCATCAAGGGCCTCAAAAGGGCCCTGTTCACATGTGGATATAAGAGCTATCTATGGGGTCATTTTCATGCCGTTATTTGTATTCGTAAAACGAAATGTGTGCATTCGTAAAAAGATGTATTTGGAGAAAAGTGTGCCTCCATTAAAAAAAAGGGGGAATTCGTAAAAAGAGTTTGTATTCGTAAAAAAAAAAAAAATGTGTATCTGTAAAAAACAATTGTGCATTTGTGCATTACGAATGCGCACATTTTTTTTAGATAGCTCACAGGGCCCCTGGCCCAGATAGCACACAGGGCCCCAGGCCCAGATAGCACACAGGGCCCCAGCCATACCTGCAGCATTTAGATTCCCAGCCGGAGGGCTCACTGGTAGGCTGTGACCATATTGCAAGTGGGCCCCCAAATAACTAGTAAAATGTGACCAGATTTCACTGAGAGCCTGCCATTGCGCAAACTCCAGCTTTTCATCAGAGGATAAAAACAAAACAAATGTTTAATCCAAAATGAGTTAATAGCACAGGCAGGTGTAATGTTAGAGACCACATAAGTGAACCTTTCAAGGCTGTTTTCTCAACTGTTTTCTCGCTGTTTTCTGCAAGACATTACTCTATAAGCCATATCTCCAAAACTGGTGGGTCAAACTGAACAACCAATAATGTCAAATTGAAGCTATGATTCCCTGCTTTCATATGTATTATCTGTAGCTATGGGCTACAGATAATGAATAACTTAATGTATACCACGTTTGCTGCATTGATCCAAGCCGAAACTGGTTATTAAATACATTGAGATTTCAAGTGGGCCCTGATCCAAAAAGCTTGCAAACCACTCACTGCCATGGGCTAATACAGTTTCTAGTCTTAACAATGTGTCCAGATTTTACTGAGAGCCTTCCATCGCACAAACTCCAGCTTTTCACCAGAGGAGAAAAACCTTTTTTAATGTTTTATCCAAAATGAGTTAATAGCACAGGCTCTCACTCTTCACATACTAGAGCATGTCTGAAATAAGTGTCATAGCTGAAATCAACATGTAAATATGAAATAAATGCTTAAACATGTAGCTAGGTGTAATGTTAGAGATCACAGAAGCCTGTTTTCTCAACTCGCTGTTTTCTGCAAGACATTAATTACTCTATAAGCCATATCTCCAAAACTGAAAGATGAGTCAAACTGAACAACCAATATGTCAATTTGAAGCTATGATTCCCTGCTTTCATATGACATGAAAAAACGAAAATTAAAAAAAATCCAATGGCAGTCACATATTGAAATGTGGTCCTTACACAACCCCCGGCTCTGTATATCGACACAACAACCGCTCATGGTGGTAATTGATGGCTGTGGCGCAAAGGAGCTGAAGTCTCTCTCGGTGAGGTAACGAGGTCCACGAAACAAGCTACTATTGATGTGGGGGGCAGTGCACTGGAAAAAAGTTTTAAAAAAAGTACCAATACTGCAATGTTACAGAACTACTCCGTTACAAAGTCCGGGATTCAAAATGTATTTGAGTAAAAGTAGTGGCATCAAAATGTAAAAGAAAGTACTCACTATATGCAGAATGTGTCATTTCAAGTTTTCAAATGTATAGGCCTACAAATATTTTGAAAATAGCTGATCTACAAGGTCAGAGTCACAATACTATTTTCAAATGGCCGAAAATGCATATAGGGCTGGGCTGAAGTGGTTACTGTATGTTTTGTAATACTATAATCAAGATCTATAGTAACTGAAGTTGTCAAATATTTGTAGTGGAGTAAAAGTACAAAATTTGCCTCTTAACACATTTAGGACAGTTTTCTGAAAAACCTCTGTTTCTATGTCAGTGAGTTCTCAAACTAAGGAGTATCAAGGAGCATCAGAATTATATGTACAGTATTTGGCCGCCGACCCCCATCTGAAAATATGTTGTTCCAGAAGCAAAGATTTGACTTAAAAATGCCGTAAATGCACTGGTGAGTGAGAAGTGAAATCTTGTATTCAGTCCTGAAGGCGATGGGGAGCCAGTGAGAACAGGCGGTGGTCATATTTCCGCACTCTCGTCAGGATCCTAGCCGCGTTGTTTCGAATGTATTGGAAGGTCTGCTATTTTTCAATAGCTAAAGTATAACATAATGCTTAAATCGCCAAAAGGGGTTCCCGTCCTGAATTGGTTAAAATACACAAAGGTGATCTGTGAAGGGAGAATAATTTGAATTGAATCTAATTGACCCCAAAGATAAAAGGAGGGTTGAATCATGCATCTGACGGCAAATGTTGCAAATGTCCTATGTTTACTGGCAGTGTTGTTTTCGTCGACTAAAAGTATGGCAAAATGTCCGTCGACTACCTTTTTCAACTAAAGAAAACTAAATGGAAATTAATTAGAAACTAAGCTATGATGACTAAAACTAAGACTAAATATAGTGACAATTTGTGGACAAGACTAGTGGACAAGCGATCCAGTATGAGTCACAACGGGCATCAAGGCCCAACAAAATACATTTTAGTCGACTAAAACTAAATGAAAGCTATTCAAGAGACTGACAAAAACAACACTGTATACTGGTGCTATAGATCCCGCAAGTGTGTGTGTGTGTGTGTGTGTGTGTGTGTGTGTGTGTGTGTGTGTGTGTGTGTGTGTTCCTGGGACAGAGAGAGGACGATAATAAAGTAGATTTTCTCTCATGAAAATAGCACTTTTAGTATGAAAATCTTGCGATTATTGTTTGTGCTTGTGAAGGGTTCAACATTTAGTTCAGTGACCATGGGCCGAAGAATGGTTCAGAAGCTGTTGTTGTGGAATCTCTCAAGGCACTCCCAAGCAAGGATGACAGACCAGTCTGCATGTTCACTATCTATTCAGCATGGAGTACACTTTACATCATTCTACGTCTAATCTAACACACATACAAGTAGGCCACCGAAGTGGGCAGCTCCCATGATGATTGCACATATTGTAGATCAGCTATCGGTTAAAATGGAATAGAGCTTCATGTGGTTAATCAGTCGATTTATTTAGTCTATCATAACATAATCTATTAGGGTTTTTTTGTATCAAATGAAACGATTATGGAAAAAAACAGACTTTTGATGAACCACGTGTTGTCAGTCATGGTGGACAAGAGTTCCATCCTTGAGTAAAAGAAAGAGAGATCTATGTTGAGGTTCATGGTGGTGGAGGAGGAGGGAAGGGGGGGTAAGCATGGAGGGCAGCCTTTGAAGGAGCCACAGCTCATTTATCTCCTGCTCCAAGGTGTCTAGGGAGGAGAGGGGGAAAAAAGAGGAGAAAATCTCAAACGTAATGAAGCAATAACAAGCACTGGGCTGATATTTTGTCAGCATAGGTTGTCATGGTTACGGCAATTGAGACTCTAATGTGAAGGACGCCTTGCAAACAGTATGTTAATCGCAGAGGGAGCTCGCATAATAAAGATGGGTCCGTGCACTCATTTGGAGGATGGACAGTAAAGTGCGTGGATGCGTTTCTCTGCTGTCGATTCTACTGTTTCTGTAATGCAACTATTGCAAGTTGTAGAGAAAGAACTGCAGAAAAACAAATATAGCACTTATACAGGTTGGCATAGGAAAATAATATGCCCCAAAATATACTGCATGTGGCCTTTAACCTTGTTTTAAAGCGTTATGTTATACTTTAGCTATTGGAAAAATAACAGATCTACAAGCTCAACTTGTAGGTCTGCTATTTTTGAAAAATCTGAACATTTTAACTCAAATCTTTGTTTCTGGGGCGTCCCCGGAACAACATATTTTCAGATGGGGCATATTACATTGTAATTTTTGTGGTCCTTGACATGAAATATTGAGCACCACTGATAAAGAAACAGTCAGGATTTTGAAGACATTTCTTTTAAATTTCGACGTCATGCCTAAATGGAATGCGATGCTGCCTGCATCAACTCAGGGCTCCTGGTTCAGCGCCCATCAGTGTCTGGAGCTCTAGCTTCGCTGTCACGGCACATACCCGCTTCCCCTCCTAGCCCTGCAGCCTCTAGGGTTGGCTCCCACAGTGTCGTTGGGCCCAGCCAGCCTCATCCTTCTCTCGCTCTCTCTGACCTTGTCTGTGAGTCGCGGGAGGCCTCGATCTGTAGAGGGCCACGTTTCTGACGTGGTCCTCAAGTGCCTAGACGCCCAGGGCCTTTTGCTTTGTACTGTACATTAAACCCATTTAGGACTGAGATCAGTTTCTACAAATGTTGTTTTCTGTAAAACGATGTCAGTGGTTCTCAAACCATTTAATGAATAAAGGACCCCCAAAATTATCTGTATTTGGCCAAGGACCCGTATCTCAAAATATGTTGTTCCAGGGTACCCCCAGAGGCAAATATTTGAGTTTAAAACGTTTGCTGTGAAAGAATATATTTTCAAAGATTTCCAGAGTAAAAGTGGCCATATCTTCCGTGCACCCCGACCTTCTATTTTGAAAGAAATCCCAGCGCTGATTGTGTTAATGGGTCCAAAAAGAATGAGAGGAATTCAACATTCATTCATGCACTGTATGCAAACTCATACAAATGAGATGCCATATGCTGCGGGACAATTGAAATCTGCATACCATACATGTTCATCTTGATCACAATTCATCCATTAGAGTTGTGTGTGTGGAACCATGCAGCCCAGCGAGCCACCTTGAGAATCACAGGCTCGCATTTGATGTTGATCTCCATCTTTGAGGGCCAGCCTACGTGAAAGGTTCAAATAAATAATTCATCAACGTCATTATTATTCATAAAACGATGAATGACATTGCTGAGTGTGTTGTGCTTGTTGGTAATCGTGGCAGACGTGCGGTGCTCACATACCAGTTTAATACCGCAGTGTCACGACTCCCGAACAGGGCAGGGGTCGTCGACGTGTCCGTTGTCCTTGACAAGATCTGTCCATATTGTTTTCACCAAAAAAAAGCATTTTCATTTCAAGCACTGACAGTACACTGATTAGATTTGAATTATTGAAATCCCAAACACAGAACTGACTCGGACTACCGTACGCTGCATTGATGCTTGTATACGGTGGCTGACTTGCCACTCTCCAGGTTTTCTTTATAATGAGAAAACTATATATTTTTTATATATGTAGCACATTGGAACATACACTGTTACATTTGGAGTCCCCGAGCATACGGGATAGAAGTAAGTGGTTCTGGTAATATTATTGACTGCTCGATTTATGTCTCTGAATTTATGTCTGTGAATTTATGTCTGCAAAAATTGAAATTTGACAAATGTCCATCACAATAAACTCCCGCTTGCAGTCAGAGCTCCATACTCACCCCCGACTTTGTGCTATACAGTAGAAACCGCCAGAATAGAAGATTTCTAAAAAGTAGTAAGATAAGATTCATAACTTGTATTGCAATGCGTTCAATTGACATTGCATGCAAACATAGACAGACAGACAGACAGACCATGAACATTCGGTGAAAATAGCAAATCTACAAGCGAAGAGATTAGGCATACAGTAGACGGGAGGTAACCTGACTTTGCCAGCTGGGGGCGGTATTGGGTAACCATGTTCCCCAACACCGCAACCATCTGGGATCTCTCAGGGAGTTGAGCTAACACCAATCCGTTCCGTACCGAACCAATCAGCGTGAGCTAAGGGCGGGATATGTACGAAACCGGATGTGAAGCTATATAGACACGTCAATATGATTGGTTGTGTTTGCACGCCCACACGGTGATAGACAGACGGTCCCATCCAATCATCTACCAAGTATCTTGAAAAAAATAAACCGCCCGTCATCGAATTGCCTCCCGAGATCCCAGATCCCAATAAGCTGTGAAACAAACTTGTGTAGCAAGCTTCTTGGATCTGGCAGCGTCAGGTTAGACGGGAGGAGGGGGCCAAGGATAAACTACCGGGGAAAACGAAATTATATAGGGTTTAAGTGGCTAAAAGTTCAATCTCTTCGCCTTCTGCTCACTGGAAATGGGGTTTATATTCCAAACGTAAACATGCAATTTGAACGGGATGAATTATATTATAAATGAAAGAAAATGTGAAGCACACCTGGCATCAGTTTCCATCGCTTCAGTCTACTTCTGCCTCCAATCTGTCGCTGTCACAACAAATGGCTGATTTGTATTCTGCAATCACATTATATTTCTCATTCAAATAAGCACAAATTGTGGTATGAGCTCTGTCCCATTCACCGCTTCGTCTCGCCGTAGAGCAACACAAAAACAAAGAGTACATGTTGCCTATTCTGTTGCCTTGGGTTTTCCAGAATGGCAAAATAAAAGGATGAATAAATGTCACACAACAGCGACCGCCTCTCCAAGCAGAGCCATAAATCATGCATAATTACACTTTTAATCACACTCAATTGCAGTCGTGGAATAAGTACTCTATTAGATCTATTAGTTGTATTTTTTATTATTTTGAATAAAGTATTATTTTGGCTGTGAGGGAATTTATCAAAGTAAAAGTAGCCTGCCAAATAATGTGTCGCATCATAACATGGTGTTGAGTAACGAAAATGTTCAAATAATTGCAGTTGAGCTGTAGTGGAGTAGAAATATAGTATTGAAGTTGAAATATTCAAGTAACGTACTTACTGTAGTTACTTTCATGTGTGTGTGCATGTGTATGCCTGCGTGCGTGCGTGAGACTGTGGATTGGCAGATGTTCATGAATTACAATGTTCACTAGGCTCCCCGGAAGAAATTATGTTTTGGATAAAAGTAGGGATGGGCAATTAACAGAAAATATATTGAAACTGACATTTACAACATCTAACCAACTTATTTTTGCTTGTGTACTGTAGGTTAATAGAATAATTGAGAAGCAGCCATTTGTTATAATTAATGTAAACTTTTTACATCAGTACATCAACAAATCATCATGACAGAATTGTAATATGTTTTGTAATAGACCTGAAACAGGGCTTAACTGGTCTGCTTAACCACTAAGCCCTGCATTATATATGCTTACTTGTAGATTGACTAGTTTTGTACGACATCATTGTACAAGTTTTTGACTTGTAGCTCTGCTATTTTCACATGAACAATGTCATAAAATAATTGTTAGTCATAATCATGGAAAATGTTTGAAATAAAAATTGTGATATTGATTTGATATTGAACCTTAGTTCATAATCCATAATTGAGTCCATAATTGAGTGACACTCACTCTGCGTTTGCACACGCAAATGCATTTTCTTTTTTAATTCTACGTTTTTATGATCAAACCTATATGATTCATACACTTTCAAAATGTGAACATTCATTTCTAGAGACTTAATTTGACTGTCTGGCTGTGTAACTTTCTCTCTCGCTCTCTCTCGCCTTTGGCCTTAACCCATTTTGGGCGGGAACCCCTTTTGGTGCGTTATGTTATGATTTGGCTATTGAAAAATAGCAGATCTACAAGCTCATAGCGCGCCACCGAGTGGCGCACTACGAGCTTGCAGGTCTGCTATTTTTGAAAAATTGAAGAACCACTGGCATAGAAACACAGCTTTTTCAGAAAACTGTCAGGATGTAGAATCTGATCTCAAAATGGGTTAATACAGTAGCAAAAAAAAATAATGCGCTTGTGAAACAATTCACACGCACAGATTGATTGTGTGCAATTCAGCGTTAATAACTTCGTGACAGAATAACCTGCCAGGGTGTCGGGCTGCGTGAGAAAATGATGCATTTGAAAAGAGAAGGGGTTGATGGCAGATAATAGTGGAGATGGTGTATGTGAGTAGGGTCACGTTGCAACGGCGGCATTATCCTCACAATACAAGACAGGACCAAGTAAAGAGAGGAATCTAAAGTGCATCCATCTATCAATATCTGACAGGATTGTGTGCTTTTTATTCAGGCTGGGCTAAAAAAAAGAAAAGCTCAGCACTTAAATCATCATTAGCGTGCGGTTTTACAATAGCTTTTAAAATAGCTGCTCTTTTCCACTCTTTTATACAGTAGATTCTGGGTTTGTGTGCTCAAGGACTTCTGGAATGTTCTTTTTCTTTTCTTCAGTTGAAGCCTCATGGTCCCACATGTACATACAAGGGTACACATGAGTGTTGGCCAGTCCACAGCTCTTCCTTCCTCCTGTCAATGATCCTATTTTTATTTTCAGTAAATAGAGGTTTCACACTTAACATTGGCCCTTAAAAACAATTGTACACAACCCGTTTATGTCTCCTCTTCGGATGACATGAAGCGACCTTGAAACAGCTGGTTTGACATTGTTTAGCCAATAATCTAAGATTGTTAACCCTGCACCATAGAACAGGTGTTCACAGCCATGGAAGAAATGGGATAACCTGTTTTATATTAGTGGCAGATAGAGATAGGTGAAGGACCCTTCTTCACTTGTGTGAGAAATATTATGGTCACGATGTACTGAACCAAATTAGACCCCTTCGGCAAAAGAAAGATAGACTAGAGATTTGATTTCATTTTTTTACTTGCATTATAAGTTTTAGGAGGGGCGCGGGTGCAGGTCTTTTTTCCGACAGCATATTTATCCGAAACCTCAATCCTAACCTAACCCTAACCGCAAGCACGGGAGCAGCGCATGTCGGACCATCGCTTTTTCGCATCGCAGCGACGGTCCCCCCGCTGCGGAGCGGACCGTTGCCCCGTCGGCTAGAATGCTGTCTGAAAATAGTCCGCCTCCCAGGGGCGCTATGCCCAGCTTTGTGTGTGTACCACGGGAATTATTTGATTGGGTGAGCACGGAGTGTACTGTGTGATGTATGATGATGTATAATAAGAGCGCCACTCACTTCACACAAGTTTTTCTTTTTTCCCCCCATTTTTTTAACAGTGCCGGGATTCCTTCAAAATAGAAGATCGGGTGCCTGGAAGATATGGCCGCTTCATTGAAGATGAAGGTGAGGACGCACATTCTTATTGGCCGGAATGAGATGATGTATGGTGATGTACGATGATAAGAGCGCCCCTCACTTCACACGCCCAGGTGTGATTTTGTTACATTAAAAACATCAAACCGAAAACGCACTTACTCTCTACAGTACTATTGAGAGAGAGAGAGAGAGAGAGAGAGAGAGAGGGGGGTAGGAATTGGGTAGGCCTATGTCTTATGGACTAGTAGGCCTATGTCTAATTAATTTTAGGCAGCATATTCCTAAAATACAGGATTAGGCTCTTGCAAGAGATTCAATTTCAATGTACATTTCTCTTAATGCTGCTGATTTTGATTCGAAGAACCGAAAACAAATTCAATGTAAAATGATGCAGGAATCTGTTCCTTTTGTTTACACTGCTCACACTGTGCAGCATCCAAGTGGATGCTCTGTCTCTTATTGCTGTCAAACACATTACATGTGGCTGCTTATGTTATTATAATCTGTGAGTATTGCAGTGTGGCTCACGAGACTCTGCAGTATAAAGGCACATCAAACCAAACATTGCCGCGAGAGACGCATGTCATATATTATTTCACATGAGGAAAACAGCAGGACCTCCTACATGCCTCCAGGAAATCAAAAGTGATTGCTTTCACAACCAAGAGACCAAAGTCGGCGTCGTCACAGCTGAAATGATCTTAAGATTGTGACTTCTGTGTGTTTTAACCTTGTGAACCTTTGTTCATCAGTGGATTGTTTTACTGCGGAATAATTTGACTTGTCTCTGGAGTGTGGGACTTGTCTGAAATCATGAAAGCATTTGCTGATTTAGCTGATTACTATTCTTATACTTTCCATCAAGGATGGAAAAGAAACAGATTGTGTGTAAGTATTTTGCCTCCGTGCAGGGAGTGCAGTGCATGCACGCTGTATATGTATATTTGTGAGCGGTTACATCCATGCACGCACGCACGCATACTGTAGGAGCACACAGCCAGAATACATGCAATGAAAGGGTTGTCAGGCTGTCTCCAGGCCCATTACACTCCCCTCACCTCTTTGTAGTTGAGACAGTGCTTTGTAGCCTTGACACACCATGCTCAAGTGTTCTTAGTCTGGGCCAGTGTTCTTAGTCTGGGCCAGTGTTCTTAGTCTGGGCCGGTGGTGGAAGATGCTCAAGTGTTCTTAGTCTGGGCCAGTGTTCTTAGTCTGGGCCAGTGTTCTTAGTCTGGGCCAGTGTTCTTAGTCTGGGCCAGTGTTCTTAGTCTGGGCCGGTGGTGGAAGATGCTCAAGTGTTCTTAGTCTGGGCCAGTGTTCTTAGTCTGGGCCAGTGTTCTTAGTCTGGGCCGGTGGTGGAAGATGCTCAAGTGTTCTTAGTCTGGGCCAGTGTTCTTAGTCTGGGCCGGTGGTGGAAGATGCTCAAGTGTTCTTAGTCTGGGCCAGTGTTCTTAGTCTGGGCCGGTGGTGGAAGATGCTCAAGTGTTCTTAGTCTGGGCCAGTGTTCTTAGTCTGGGCCGGTGGTGGAAGATGCTCAAGTGTTCTTAGTCTGGGCCAGTGTTCTTAGTCTGGGCCAGTGTTCTTAGTCTGGGCCAGTGTTCTTAGTCTGGGCCAGTGTTCTTAGTCTGGGCCGGTGGTGGACGATGCCCTCGGATGTTTGTGTAAAAGTATAGCAATGCCATTGGGCCTGGGCCGGCCTAGCGGTCCAGGCACCTAGGCTGGTAATCCCTGTTGCGAGTTTGAGTCCTGATCCCGATGAACCTTGCCGTGTGTCTTCAACCCCCATTTCTCTCCCTCTTTCCTGACAAACTACAGTGAATCTATCAATTGACCCATTTTGACCTGACGTCGAAATTAAAAAAACGTTCGCTCTGAAAGAATATAATATTCAAATATTTGTGCTGCATTTTTTATGATTTTTCAAAAATAGCAGACCTACAAGCTCGTACCGCGCCACTCGGTGGCGCGCTATGAGCTTGTAGATCTGCTATTTTTCAATAGCTAAAGTATAACATAATTCTTAGTTAAAACACCAAAAGGGGTTCCCGCCCAGAAGGCAAAACGCCAAGAACATATCTTTAAAAAAAATGTAGCAGTACCACAATGTACAGTAGAAATACTTTGTTACAAGTAAAAGTTCTGCATTCCGAATTGTACTTGAGTAAAAGTACAAAGGTATTGGCAGCACATTATACTTAAAATAGCAAAAGTTAAAAGTACGCATTTTGCAGAATGTCCATTTTAGAATCACATACCGTGCATCATCGTGCACTGTAATCAATTAACCATCTAAGCCTTATTTTATACTTAAACTATTCGAAATGAGCAGAATCACAAGCTTTGAAACCTGCCAATATCACTTTGCTCCACATGAAGTGAGTGCGGACATAAGCATTTTAGGTAAACTCAATTACCTTCTCCTGGATGACTCATACTAATGGGCTGATTCATGAACGTAGACTTTGATAATCCATCACTCCTGGGAAGACCTCTGAGGTGCCAGTGTCCTTCAGGGTGGTAAATGCTATCGATAAATCGAGCTTGGCAGTGTAAACACAGGCATGCACGCACGCGGGCACATGCACTCACTTGGTTATAGGATAATACAGCAATTACAGCAGGGCCCAATCGAAAATACAGCATTTTTTGTGACTTTATAACCCTAACCCTAACCTTTATTATCAGAAGAGCCATTTTTGGCCCAAAAACGTATTACAATTCTATCTGGAGCCGCAAAATATGTTTGCTTTAATTAAGCAAACTTTAATTATTTGTGATTTTTTTTTTCTGGTCTTTTAATATTACATTTTATTGTTTGCTAATTTCTCAAAGCATGTCTAGTATACTGTACCAGTAAGCCAGCAGCATTGGTGGTGAAAACAAACATAGTCTTATCATGAATACATTATTCTATTCTTCTATTTTCCTTCATTAAATTTGATTCTTATTTTTATCTGGTGTATAGGCAACATTGTTTTGCAATATCAAAATGAAAGAATAACTTTATGCCTACTACAAATTCAATAATAAATTATGATTAAAATAAATAAAATAAAAGCAAAAGAAAACCTCTTATTCCTTTTCATACTTCATTGCCGTAGCAACTGGGAGCCAGCACTCAAAAATCCCAGCACTCCATCTTTTAAGAGTAGATGGCCACTCAATCAGAGCACTTTCACAGTGTATTTTTGTATTATTATAATTTTTTTCCCAGCCTTGAAGATACAACATTGTTTGTTATCATTACCGGCAGTTATGTCCTGACATTTCCGCCTTCATTATAGATCATATACAGCATTAAACACAATCAAAGAGAGAGTTTGATAAATTGCAGTGTTATTAAGTCTGAGTGGTAAGTAAATACTGTGTGCCTATACTTCCTTGAGGTTCATGTCAGCACAGCACGGATGCTCGCGCCAACTCAGCGTGTAGAGTATAGCAGCTCACAAAAGGATGGGATTCTTTCAGGGACGCTTTCCATCTGCCTCACAATCAACCTTTTGATCGTCACCCAAATCCCCGGCTGGAATGATTTCCTTCCCTCCGTTCTCGTTTTTGCTTCAATCGCTTGGCAAATAAGCACTTTGACAAAGGAAACTGCATCCTCACGTTTGAATGTTGAGATATCCATCCCCTCCGACAACGCGTGTACGCATGTTGGCGTCCATATTGACAACTGCCATGTTACTCTACAGAGCATGTTTTGTGTGTGTGTGTGTGTGTGTGTGTGTGGCGGGGGAGTTCAATGAAAGGAAAATACAAATAGGCTATCTATCACAAATTACATTTAAATTCATACGCTTATTGCAACCGTTTCATCGCTTTCAACATTGCACGGCTATTTTGGGCGTGCCATTGTTGTCTAAAATGTTCATAACGCCAAGAAAATGGCAAAATGCATGCGTTGAGCTTGTAGATTGTTTTCTTCCCTATTTTAGGGACTCAATGGTATATGGAAAAGTGTGGCAACCTCTGCTTTGGAACAGCGGGGTTTCCATGACAAACACAAACTCTCCTGTTCTCTCAAAGTACGGCGGAGTTGTTTTCTGCACAGCCTCTTGGCATGGACTCGGAGTGCCCGTGTTCTGCTGCTTAATCAGCATTCCAAGCACATTGGCATCGGCGGTGGACTTCATAGCTTGCCCACACGTCGTCCGTTTTGCTAATGATCACAAAACATCATCTGATACAACAGATGGATCTGGAGATGCGGCTGCCAGTCGAGTTCCATTCATTAGCCCCAGTTTTATCTTTTTCACTTAATTCACTGTTTTGGTCTCACTTCAGTTTATGGAAGTTTTGTCTGAGCGGGGGACTTTGGGATTCATTACTTATTCATTCATTAGTGTACCTTATTGAGGGAGCAAGTTTTTTGGAAATGTTTTTGTTATCATAAATGGCCATCATTTTTGTGAATGGGTGAATGTGAAGTACACACGCTTTGAAGTGTTGGTAAGACTAGAAATGTGGCTACACCAGGCTACTCCTTGATTGCATATAGCATAATTATACGACACACGGCAATTTCTCCCTGTCCCTTTCTCCATTTCTGCTTCATATGCCACTACTAGGCTGCCAAATACTGTAATACTGCTTTTAGTATTCTACCTCATCTAAAGCTTAGATTTCTGTTGGTTAGGCTTCTTCAGTCGTTTAACCAACATTAACTATACTCTGAAACATACATGCAGGGTGTTAACGGGTTAATGGTATAGGGCTTTTCCTAACCATTTAGGAATAAAATGGTGGTGGATGTGTGTGTCTTCACGTGTGCACACACACACCCACACTGCTTTATAATGAGAAACGGATGCACAGTGCGTGTTCCTTCATACGAAAAACCTCCGTATGGAGAGATGCATCCCATTTTATGCTGCCCACCTTTCCATACTGTATGGGGCTACACGTGGCCAGGTATATGTGCACATGTAAGTGGCCAATTAAACTCCATTCCATTTTGTCCTGGGCAGACTGAGATTTGCTGCACTGCTGTCAACTTTGAGCAGCGCTGGGACTTTTTCCCTGGCTTGCTGCGGCGCCATTGCTGTTCATCACGTCCTCCTGCAGAGAACAGTCCCACGGCACTCTCTCTCCAAATGCTGAAATGGCGGTTGAATAAATCCAGTTGGTGTCTCTAGTACTTTGGGTGTGCAATCTCTTTTCTTCCTTCTGGTGCGATGCATCTGGAAATCTGCACCTCAAATTGCATAGCCTATACCGTCGCTTTAAGGCAGAAACCTTGTATCTTCATATTTTTTTATATTCTACTTCGCCATAGAGTCACACAAAAGTCCCCCAAAATAGCCGATCTACAAGCTCACAACGTGTTTCCATGTGTACTGCTTGTTATTTTTGCCCCAATGTATGTACAGTAGATCTCTGCATAGGCCTATCCTTGTCCCTTTTATGGAGATCTGAGATTTGTTTATGGTTATGTCCGACTCCGAGTTACAGTGACGTTATCGAGTCATTAACGAGTCATGGTTCCGGTTGAGTGTGTCCGTGTGTCACTACGAGGTTTCCAGCAGACAGTGTTTACTGTCGACAAGAAAAGCACTCTTCAGTGAGCCATATGTTTACCTAAACATGCAACATTTGGATTGATGTTGTTCACACATCTCATTTTTGTGCCGCACATCATTCTTTCAGGAAAACACACATTTGTCGCATTATAGCGATGCTGTGAACTAAATTTGAAAACAAATAAGTGATCACTGCTGTAATTGTTCATACAGAAAGAAGCCCTTACACAGACACATCCAGGGTGCTGATTTGACAAATTGAACCCCTAGAGGGTTACATTAACGTTCTGTGCATAGCCTGAGTGTGATACTGTACTGCATATAGCGCTGACTTCAAGCTTCCTTCCTGATAACACACGGAACAACACAGACAAGCGCACATTAACCTCGGCTCCCCCCAGAGGTACAATATTAAATTAAACATTAGCCAAGTTGTCCATGAAACTTTCAAATGGCTTCCTCTGGATGCCATCTCGCCGAGATATCTGTTCATGTGAGAGAAATAGAATGAGGCAAAAAACACTGCCTCAACAGAACAGTTTCCTCCTATCTCGTGTCTCGTTATGACTGGTCCTATCAATCCATTCATTTGGAGATAATTAAAAAGTTGCCAAAATAACAGTGTTCAAATCTGCAGGCCAGAGCCATTAAACCAACCAATCTCTCTCTCTCTCTCTCTCTCTCTCTCTCTCTCTCTCTCTCTCGCACGCCTTCTCTGCAGTGGTGCAGCTGCCAAAGCGAGGTGACACTCCAAAATGGCCAGCTGTTATCAGTGCACGCCATACCAGTTGGTCTCAATGCTTTAGAGAATTTGTTTAATAAGATTCCCCCCCCTAAACCCGCCGCTTCCTTCCCCATTTCCTTTCCCAGTGCCAGATTCTGCAGGCTTTTGGGGGACCGGGAGAACCCGGGAATTTAAGTGCTGTTTCCGTGAAAAGGTTGAAAATCCTTCAGTCTAATGAGCTGTCAGCTTTGGCAGGTTGTGAGTAAAGAGTTATCGCTTGTTACGGTAGTCATACAAAGATTTGAGATGGACGTGTGTGTGTGTGTGTGTGTGTGTGTGTGTGTGTGTGTGTGTGTGTGTGTGTTAGTGCTGCCATAATTGGGCAAAAATGATATTCGAATATTCCTTTTAAAACACCACGTGCATTTGAAAAAAATTCGATTGATTTCGAATGTACATGATTTTAATATGAATATTGCAGAATAATATGCTGTAAAACTTTCTCTTTCTTATATATATGGTCCGATCCTGTATGGTCTGCGGTTGGTACTGAGAAATGCTCTCTCTTGAGTCTTGTGAGATCTATCTACTGTATCTATCCATCCTTTAGATAAGGGTCAGATTAATCCATCTAGATCTGAGGACGCATCTGTCACCTTAGCTTTTAGTAGCTTTAACAAGTATTTTTTTAAATGTGTGCAACTCTTTGAATATAGTGTATATTCTTTCACAGCAAACGCTTTTTGACTCTTATCCTTGCTTCTTTGGAACAACATATTTGGAGATGGGGTCTGCGGCCAAATATATATATATCATTCTGGGGGTTGTTGACCATTGCACCACTGATACGTTTTTCAGAAAACTGTCAAACTGTCTGCGCGCGCCACTGATAAAGAAACATAGGTTTTTAGAAAAGGATTTAGAAGACATTCGTATAATCTGTGACTCCTTTTGATACAGAGACAGTCATGGCAGCAAGACTAACTGTTCGGGAGAGGAGAAAAACGGACTTATTTTTACTTTTACGCAGACTCTTCACATACTAGATTAGAGCATGTCTGAAATCAATGTCAGAACTGAAATTGTCATGTAAATATATACTACATGTTTAAACATGTAGCTGTAATGTTAGAGTCCACAGAAGTGAACCTTTCAAGCCTGTTTTCTCAACTCGCTGTTTTCTGCATGCAAGACATTACTCTATAAGCCATATCTCCAAAACTGGTGGGTCAAACTGAACAACCAGTATGTCAATTTGAAGCTATGATTCCTTGCTTTCATAACATGAAAAAAAAAATCAATGACTTAGCCTTGGTCTGTTCTCAGGTCTTAATGGGTAAAATGTAAGGAAACTCTCCTATATCCCTGCGCGGTGTGCTGTAAGCCTCTATACACACATTAATTTCCTTATCGCCATGGAGACGACCACTTTAAGCCGGCCACATCAAATGGCTCCTTAGCAAGATTTGGGACAGTGCCGAAATAGAGTTGACCCAATCACTGGCAGTTCAGAATGAATGAAACATCAGGAAAACTCTCTCCCACACACACACACACACACACACACACACACGCACATGCATGCACACACATACATGCACGCACGCGTGCGAGCCGTCAAGGCTGGCTAATTAAAGATGTCCATCAACGGGGTTGCTCCTGCCAGCGCGTCCGCTGTTCCAGACTGTGGTGGCTGAGTGGCAACCAGAGTGTTCTTCTGCCTTTATTATATTCCAAAAAGACACACGGCTAAAGTGTAATTAGGAGTGTAAGCTCACTAGGCAACAATCGTATCGCTCAGACACAAAAGTGATTGGCTAAGGATTTCCGTTTGCTCATATCGAGCTTTAATTACTTTCGGGAAAGAACATGGGCACAAATGCACAAATCATGGCTCCAAATCCCCTTTACAACACTCCCTGCTAGTCCCCTTTACATGAGTACAACACTCCCTGATAGTCACCCTCAAGCTAAAGTGGGCTTGTGATATCCGAAGCAAATCCAATGCGCTAAAACCATGCCCAGCATAACAAAAACATAAAATAAACACATAATCTTCCTTCCCAGATGTGGATGCGAGTCAGGAAATCCTTGGAAATGAACCAATTTCACCTGGCGAATGATTTCTGCTCAAGGTTAACTTGCATTTCTTCCCAAGGACATTGCACATTCCTGGAATTAGTCATCCTGACCAGCAGAGGGCAGACGTTCGCTATTCAGTTTCTGCTCCAAGACCAGCCCCCAATTCCCCAAATCTCGGCCACTCGCTGGATGGTCACATATTTCGGCAGGTCACCAATTTCACCATAATTTGCCATGCTGGAGTGACCGAGTGTGAGTGAGTGTGTGACTGAGATTTTTGGTATTGGAATTTGGCTTTTGGGTGCGATGAAACTAGGGCTGAGCACTTAACCAAAAATATATATAAACGAATAACTGACTGACTCTTTCTCGTGTAGGTTAACTATAGGCTTGCGACGCCACGCGTCTGTGGCACAGTGCGATCCGAGTGACACACACACACACACACACACACACATGTTTATTTTGAACGAAGGCAGACATTGAATTATCTTTGGCCACTGACCCTGCGTTTTCCGTGCTTGTCATTTCTCTGTGAATGTTGTGTGTCCAACTGTCCACTGGGCAGGTTGTGTTGTTGTTGTTGTTTCTCCGTGAATATTGTGTCCGCTGTCTGTGTCGTGATTTTTATATTTTTTCCAGTTTTTCATGTGTTTATGAGGTGACAGTACTACATTAGTCCCCTTGGTGTGACTTGGCCAACTTGTTCACTTCTCAATTGTAATTATAGAATGATTCACATTTTTACATTTTTGGAAACGTATCCCATGTGGCCAAAATTATATATCGGGTATTCAAATACAGCAGATCTACAAGCTCACAGCGTGCCACTTTGTGACATGCCGTGAGCTTGCATAATATCTGCTATTTTTGAAATATTATTTAAAAAATATGAAAAATGCATGGAAAATGTCACAATTAACCTTTCTACGACCCCTTGATAATTCCAATTATCCCAGGCTGTTATGCCACTATGGCTGTGTTGTCGCACTTGTTCCCTGTGGGTCCACAACCTATGACAACGTGCATGAGGTTGGTCTCATAGTTGACGGGGACAGCGAGTGGCAGGGGCGATACGCGCACTGCTGCACACCAAAGAACGCTGGCCTGTCACCACTAGCCTGATTAACAGCAGCTGACTGCATCAGATTCATCACCCCTTCCCTAGCACTCTGTCAGGTCACTGCCTGGCACATAAGACATAACTAATGCAGCACGCACGCATGCAAAATATACGTGTGTGTGTGTGTGTGTGTGTGTGCAGTATGTCCCTTCAAATTATTAAACAAATCATGATGTCACTCGGCTCTCACAAGTATAGTTAATAAAAGTGTACACGCACGCACAACCCCCCCCCCCCTCCCTCCCCGCACGCACACACACCACTGCACATGTGCCTCTATCCACATGTATCCACTCAACATGTGCACACAAACATGCAACATGAGCATGTCGTGTATTAATTAAGCCGTTGCGCAAACATGCATGCAGGAGGCTATCATGTAGGCCTATTAATTAAAATCCTCCACTCATGCATGCATGCATATTTCATGTATTAACACATACAGTACGACAACAACGTGAGAGCTTCTTCTATTTTGGCTCACACCACGCATCGCGTCTGTCTGTCTCTTTCATAGTTGTTTGTTAGCGTCTATTATTAAAGCTTATATACACACCCTTCCAGGAAGTGGTTTTCCTTTTTCTTTAGCTTTCCTTGATGTTAGATGTGATTTAATTGGGGCCTGATATTGTCTCAGCCTTTCTTTGTTTTTTTTGTTTGTTTGTTTCTTTCGTGGAGAGAAGTGCAGAGATAACGGTTAATAAGTTCCCTATTTGGTGTGGGCAAAAAAAATGATTCAGTGATAGACCTATATCGCAATTTTGAATGTCACAATATCAATATTGAATCGCCACGTTCAGAATCGATTTCCCCCCGCTATTTATGTATTTATTCATTTTGAATGCCAGAAAGACCTCATCTGGCTGCATTGAAGGGATTGAACTTTTCATGCTCGATATTGTTTGGAATTGCTTTAAAATGTTCTAGTATAATAAAAGCAAAGTAACTTATATCAAATATTGCAATATCAAATCGAAGCGCAATATATTTAAGAATTGCAATATAAATCGAATCAGCACCCTAGTATCTATATCGTATCAAATCGGGAGGTAAGTAAATCGTCCCACCCCTATTCCCTATCACTGAAAGAATAAATGTATTTTTCTGGGGAGGGAGTTTTGGGGGTTTCAATAAAAGACACAAATTAACACCCCAATCGCCCAGGACGAAGTTCACCGTCCTTTCTATTAGTAACACTGCACAAAAAGCATGGAATACGGATGTGTATATTGCAGGAAATTCCCATTAAACTTTCCAACAAACTCTGGTAAACTCCCAAATTGTACCATCAGTATATTACCGTATATTACTGTATATGCCTGCTAAACTTGAGGTTTACGGGCAAATCTAGTGCCCATCCTCTTTTCACACCCAGCGCCCAGGACAAAGTTGTATACAAAAGACGAAGTTTATTGATATGAAAAAAGTCTGTAAAAGTGCTCCGTTGCTATAAATGGCTTGGGCGTTATGTTATGGATTAAATGACCCCTGGCAATCGGAGTGTTAAGTGTCAAACAAACACTGCCTGATCAATGGCGATTAAACATCGGATTCAGGAAAACTAGTGTGAGAAGGAGATTCATACTTTGTCTTGCGTCAGTGTCGCGCACAGAGAATTGCCTCAGAGCTTGTACTGTAGGTGTGCTATTCTCTGCCGTTCTCTGCGCACAACATCCATTGTGCGTCAGAGCAAAATTTAGGCTTAACATCGTAACTGTGTGCACGTTGTGTGTGTGTGTGTGTGTGTGTGTGTGTGTGTGTGTGTATGCGCGTGCGTGAGTGCATGCATGCATGCATGCGCGCACGTGTGTGTACTCAGCAATTGTGTCTCAAAGGGACTTTCCTCAGAGGATCAAAACATATGACAAATGCAAATTGCAGGAGCCCACGCTTGGTGTTGATGTACTGTAACAGAGCGACACACACACACACACACCCAGGGCAGAGTGGATAATAATGAGCTGTATTTGCCAAAAAAGACGATTCGGCATAAATTCTTCACATATATAATCTGAATCGCATTTACGCCATCTGTGAGGTTTGTGCGATGAATGTTCAAATGGCATCTGGTCCTGTGACACACCCAATAAAAGCAAATCAACCCATTTCTCTATTTTATTCATTTTACTTGTTATACCACAAAATAAGGTGTTAGGAAAAAGGTAAACGATACACAAGATAAGTCACATGTATATACTGAGAACGCAGTGGAACCCAGTGGTTCTTGTTTTGTTTGAACAGCAGTGAGTGGAGTGACGGGTGTAAAACAGCCAACCTCTATACTTTGTAGCGACTCTCGCTCCATTAAGATAAGAAGACTAAAGGCTCATACATAGTCTGGCTTTTCGTTAGGTGACCACCGAACTACAACATGACGTCACGAGCCGCGGTGAAGAGCAAACCACCGCCACCGCTCCAGCCCTTCTCTCTGTTTTTACTCACCACCGCTCAACGTTATTTCAGCTCCGGTGGTCAGTTCACCACAGGAGCGGTGGTCACCTCACCACCTTAAATCCAGACTATGAATAGGCCTTAACCCTTTGTTGGCAGAGCACTGTATAGCCTTGCCATTTAGCTTAGTGGCTAAGATACTGTAGCTTTAGTCAAAACTGCTGCCAAGAGACGCAAGCTAAAGTCATACAAGCCTCAAACAAGCAGAGTGAATCTCATTATTAATCACATGAACATCTCTATTTTGAGCATGTGTTAGTATTAAATAGTGTGGTGATCAGGGACGTGCACACATAGACATCGAAGGGGGCTTCAGCCCCTGCCCTTTCACCCGACTGTAAAACAACTGCCCTCTCCAGACCACGAATGCAGCATTTACTATGGTGAAAGAAATGCAAATGCCCTCCTCTCCTTTCCATGCCACGCCGGAATAGCTTTTTTTCCGAAGTCTCCTGAACGTGAACAGTATTTTGCGTTGAACAAATTTGTTTAGGAATCTGTCGTATACACCGCATGTCTATAGCTAAAGAGTGCTGGGTTGCACCCCGAAAAATTGCTGATCTACAAGCACTCAACACGTCGCAGTGCGACGTGTTGTGAACTTGTAGATCTGCCCTATTCGCACATTTTGTTTGTCCAAAAGTGCCCTCTTACGGGATTTTAGTCCCTGCCCCTCTAACACTCTCTGCACGTCCCTGGTGATGACGACTATAGCAGTTATGGTGATGATATGGTATCGTGGGTTTTTGGTATTGGTACATCCCTAACTTAGAAACCGCCACTGCTTGGAACAACGGGGTGTCGGACCATTAACGGCAAAGCACCATTGACGCACCCGTCACCAAACCACCAAACCAAAGTTTAGCCACATTCTGGGGGCAAATATTCGGCGAGAATGCACACAACCTGTGTATCGTCTTCACATTGTGAGCTTGTACAGTAGAGCGGCTATTTTAGGCAGAGGTTTTTGCTGTTAAGGAGAGAAAAAGGAGGCGTACCAAGTATAGACTTGGTTGTCGTCTCTGTCAGGTGGAAACCTCACGTGTTCAAAACTGTTGATTCAAATTCAGGATTAAAAAAGAAGTAGCAGATCGACAAGCTCAAAACAAGACTTTTGAAAGAAAAAAACAGTTAAAATATAGAGATAAGAGGTTTCTGCCCGACAGCGACGATATACTGAACAAACAAACAAACAAACAAACAAAGCTAAACAATACACGCACGGCGGTGAATGAGACAGTAGCTTACATTGATTGCGACGATGGCGAGCCACTGTGCAATGCAGATAAGGTCAGAGGTGCGTTAAGCATGTGCTTTAACCCATTCTGACCTGAGATCAGATTCATACGAGGTTTTCCACTGGACACACACTGGTCTGATTAACCCATTCTGACCTGAGATCAGATTCTAAAAATGTCAGTCATTCTTCGAATTTTTCAAAAATAGCAGACCTACAAGCTCGTATCGCGCCACTCGGTGGCGCGATATGAGCTTGTAGATCTGCTATTTTTCAATAGGTAAAGCATAACATGATGCTAACACCAAAATGGGTGCCCGGTCAGAATGGGTTAAATGCATAGAAGCCCAGGACGCTGAGATTGTCGCCGGTCTTTATTGCCTCCCCCAGTCTGCAGAGTTTTAATGTAACTGCTTTTTGTTAGCGCGTCCACGTGCAGGACTTATGGTTTCCTCACTTACCGAGCTGAACACGAGCACTTAGACCTGAGCTCGATTCTACAGAATGTCTTCTAAATCATGACAGTTTTCTGAAAAAACCCGATGTTTCTATGTGAGTGGTGCTCAAACTATGTCATGTCAAGGACCCCAAAAATTATATGTAATTGGCCTCCGACCCCCATCTGAAAATGTCGTTCCAGGGACCCACCACAGAAGCAAAAATATATTTTTTTAATACTGTTTTTATTAGGCATTTTTTTGTATGATAATTTCAGAATATTACAGAAGCAAAGATTTGAGTTGAAAAACGTTCGCTCTGAAAGAATATATATTCCACACATTTTCACGATTTTTCCAAAATAGTAGACATACAAGCTCATAGCTCGGCACTTGGTGCCGCGCTGTGAGCTTCCACAGTTTTCAGTATGCCACAGAAATGGCGTCCACAGTCAAGTCAATAGAGCTAAAAAAAAAGTTATTCACTCAATGAATTGAATGTACCTCCGTTTTCACCCAATTGCAGCTTGGTCTTCATTCATAAAAACGCACCACGCGGACTGTAACTCGAACGCGACAGCTCTTCTCCAGAATCTACATCTTGGTTCAGTTCATTCATGAAATGTGAATCAACGTAAAGGGCGTCGGGGGCGTGTCGCTGAGCTGACGTTAGTCTGTGTGTGTACTGGGATGAACGTGGACATAAATACTTTGCGGTGGTGTGAGTAGCATGTGCGTGCGTGTGGCAGCCGATAGCAGCTGTTAAATGAACTAATTGATTATAAACACATTTTAATTGTAAACCTATCTCCAACAACCTTTTCTCTTCAGCGAAAGTCTCTCAAATTGTATACATGCAGTCCTCACAAGTATATAGTGCAAGTAATACACACACACATGCACGCACGCACCATCGGTCGCTGCAGGGTGAGCAGAAGTGAGTTCAGTGCAAATCCTTACATTTGCTTATTCACTCCTGCTTGTCTATTACAGTGATTCTCAAACTGTTTTATGTTTGTTTTGTTTGTTTTTGCAATGATCCCCAGTTTGATACTGTATGCATTAGGCCATGGATCTCTGGGATCAACACTGTCAAATCCTCAGAGTTGGATTAACTCTGAGAGCTTACAAACGTGTACACTACTACACTCTCAAATTCATGTCCATTTGGACCCCTGGTGGTTCCCTGACCCAATGTCGAGAAAATGGCAGATCTACAAGCTTTTTGTAAGCCTGTGCCTGTAAACTGCCTTCTGGCAGCGCATGTAGCTTAATTGGTGAATCCATCCAGATGGCCTTGAGATGTACTGTCCACAATTCTCAATCTAGATGCGGTACACGGTGTTACAGGCCCATTTATGTCCATTTAGTCCCTTAGAGTTCCGTTAACTGATACTAAATGTACTGTGTGGACAGGTTTAAGGTTAACGCTCGGATTCCTGACTTTTCACTTTTCAGGGTGGAGTCCTGACCCTTTAACCAATTACATTCAGCGCTAATTAATCCAGCTATTAATATAAATAAATGACTGGATTCTCTTCATCTGGCACAGGCGGGTTTAGTACCTAATGCTGAGAATCTTGGCATTTGCCATAGATTGAGTAAAAATAAGTAATAAACTTTGAGTACCAACCCAGTGTTGGGTTAAAGCAGATGGGGAGTAGGAGGAATTGAGCGGAGAGGATGAACAATGGTTTCTATATATATACACACACACCTGTAGGTCATTTATCATTTACATTATGAACCACTCAGCAGTGTTTTCTCTTCCCTCCCCTGCTGAACAGCTTACCAAACAAAGAATGCTGTTTTATTCAATAAAACAAGGGCATTATTTGCTTTGAATTCCTTGGACTTTGTTTTGCTAAATTAAGGGAATGATTAATGCAGAGCGGAGAGCGGAGCGCGGGCCAGTTGCATCCATGTATTTCTGGTAGTCATTTTCACTCCCATAGCTCATGTCGTGGTAACCATGCATCTTTCAGTGTAAATGGTCTATTTCTAGAGGGAACTCAGTGTTTTAGCAGAGGTATGGTTGTACAACTTGATAGGAACATTATATGGCTTTCTGCTAAGAATAAAACTTGAAATGATCCAAAAGCAATTCAGCAAAATTGTTGGCTCCCTACGGTAGATATTGGAGAGAAGACTAATGAATGACTTTGTATAACGCAGTAAGTAGGATGCTGTGGGAGAGCTCTGTCCCTGCGGTGCATGCTATACTCAGTCTGTTTCAGTTGTCCTAAATCGTTGCTTTTTTGTATTAGTATTTTAAAAAAGGAAAAGAAAATAAAATTCGATAGTGGGGGGGAAAAAAAGCAGATCTACAGGCTCACGTTGTGGTCGGTTATTTTCACTCTTATCTTGGCAGGGCATCGATGTATATGGAAAGAGAAACAATGTGAAACATGTGGAGATGACTAAGGTTTTCGCCCAACAGCGACGACATGCCTTGGTCTGAAAAACAAAACAAAACAAGAACAACCCTGCTACCTCTGCAATGTGCTGTATGCACCTGCATGTGAGTCAACACTCAACCTATACTGAGCATAAGCGATCTTGTTATATATGGCTGTGTGTTTAGCCCCATGCACTGTTATACTTGCACAGCCTGATCATAAATTACCGGTGAGCTCTGCAAGCGAAATTCAACATCCACCACAGAGCGTTTGTTGGTCTGCTGAGATAGCATTGCTGACTGTCTTCTCCTTAGACAATGGGGCGACCATTAGGGCGGCATTATTCCGACGGCGCGTTGGTCCGACTATGCCCATTACTAACCCTAACCACACGCCAAGCCACGTTGTCGCACTAATGCGAGCGCATCCCCTTCAGACCAGCAGCCATGAAGTGCGTATCAATCCAGTGTATATACTATGAGGCCCCCAAATATTTGACCGCGGCCCAACACAAAACACACAAAGATATAACAATCGTGTGTTGGTCAGATGGGTGGGCAGACTATTTTCAAGTGAGCCCTTGATCCACAGACGTTCGGGAAAGAAACACTGGTCTAATATTTCCACACTCTGTTATCCTGTAGCATGTTGATTTGGCACCGTGACCACGTCTAAACTAGTGCTCTAGTGTGTGTGTGTGTGAGAGAGTGTGTGTGTGTGTGTGTTTCTGAGTGTGTGTGTGTGTGTGTGTGTGTGTGTGTGTGTGTGTGTGTGTGTGTGTGTGTGTGTGTGTGTGTGTGTGTGTGTGTGTGTGTGTGTGTGTGTGTGTGTGTGTGCGTGCGTGCGTGCGTTCATGTGTGGGAGTGCTTGATGGAACCACTCAGGTGTTCTCCCTTGGGCCTCCCAGATATCATCAGTCATTATCCTCGTCATCCATCAAGCGCCGCAGGTGCACGTGAGCGCGTAGGGCTGAGCGGTAACCCCCTCCGTGTCTGGCTGCCTCTCCCCGTTGCTCTTTCACTCAGGGGGGCCCCCGTGGGGCCTCTCCAAATGCAGCTCGCTGGGGGCCCGAGGTGATGCAAATGTTGTGCGTCCTGCTGGAGTGATTTAGTGAAGAAGAAAAGAGAAGCGGTGTATGTAGTGAGAGGAGAACAGTCACTAGTTAGTCATATGCAAATGGCCTCTTGCTGTCGGGCAGACTTATCTTCATGATTTCCCTTTTTTTGGGTACATTTACGACCCTGCTTGATCCTACGACGGCGTCACGCAAAAGCATCCAAAGTAGCAGATCTGCAAGATTCTCGAGCTTGTCGATCTGCTATTTTTGCCGGAGACCCCTTTTTGTGGGTGTATTGGATTTTTCTGCATTTTTTCTCTATCACACTATCACTAAACACGGGTGAAATTCACCCGAACACCTGCCTGTAGGAAAAATCAGGGATGTGGGCAGGGAAACAAACCTACCTTCTTTGATGTCACTGAGCATCATGAAGGTACTGAAAGACCCACCTCAGACATCAGCAACATTATGAAAATTGCAAAAATATCATCGTCCGGGTGAAAATCACCCATGTTTAGTGTTCTAGGGTTAAGGCACCCATACAAATGATTCTGCGACCTACAAATGGGTCCCGACCCACTTTTTGGGAAACTGTGATCTAAAACACCTCTTAGCCCCTGTGAGGGGAACAGTGCGGCGTGCACTGTGACAGTCCTTTGCACTCTGACCCAAGTTATTTGCCAGCCGCCTCACGCTATTCAGCCTCTCCGCTGCTGCCCAACAGTTCTAATGTTCTCTCATCCCTCCCATTCTCCCAGAACTCCCTCCCTCCATTACCTCCCTCCGTCATCTCTCTCCTCTCCAAAGTCCCGTTGTCGTTCCCTCCACTGACTTGGCGCGACCCCCAGGCAGAGTGCTGCCTAGTCGCTGATTGAAATGCTTTAATTGAGGCTTGGCTCGGGCCGAGCCAAGAACATGTGCTTCTGCCCTGTGCCTTATACTCTCTCTCTCTCTCTCTCTCTCTCTCTCTCTCTCTCTCTCTCTCTCTCTCTCTCTCTCTGTCCCCCTCTCATCTCCGCGTGTCCATTGTCCTCCTGCCTCTGAACTGGTGGCTGCCAGTTGCCACAATGGTGGCGGTGTGGGGCGGCAGCAGTGACTGTTTTGTATGGCTTCTGCGAGGGTTGGCGCGGGGAAGCGGTAAACAGCCCATCAGCCCCGGCCATAACAAGAGGCTCTGCCACTCGGTGTGGGCACTGATCACAGAGATAGTAAAGTGTTGCCGGGGGTGTGGTGGGTCGATTTGATGCTGTCTATGCCATCGCCAGTGCGAAACGACTCTCCTAAAACCCCGATGTTATGGCGTGCATCTGGTGTCGGGGAGGTTTCTATTTATTTATTTCTCTTCTGAAGTGGTGTTTGTGTTTGTTAACGAGAGCCACTTTGAAGGTTTATTATGACATCTGTGTTCCTTCAACATGATTAGGGATGTATTGCGCTTTTTTTTCTCTCCCCATTTTAAGTTTTTTATACGCGGTGGTGGTGCCCATGTGCCACTGATGGTGTTAACCCATTTAGGACTGAGACCAAATTCTTCAAAATGTCCAGGAGGTTCAGAAAAACGTATGTTTCTATGTCTGTCATTTATGTATTTGGCCACAGAACCCCATGTTGTTCCCTAGGGACCCCTCCAGAAGCAAATATTTGAGTTTAAAGCGTTCACCGGGAAATAATATAATTATACTCAAAGATTTGTGACACATTTTCCCAATTTAAAAAAAATAGCAGATCTACAAGCTCGAGTGCCGCGCTACAAGCTTGTATATCTGCTATTTTTCAACAGCTAAAGTTTGAAATGATGGTTAAAAGTGGTTAAAACCTACAGCAACACAGATCCCGTCCTAAATGGGTTAAGCGGAGCTCTTCTTTCTGAGTGCCCAGATGGTTGGTGACCAATGAAATTGTTCCTAAAATGGAAATATACAGAAGAGAGCCACCGTAACGTACAGATGGAGGGTAGAAATTAATTTCCCCGCAAATTACATTTCATATGTAGATTGCCCTCACATTAATGGGCGGCTTAATGTCGTTTGCGAATCGGGAATCGGAGGGGACCCGCAGAGAGGGAGAGAGAGAGAAGATGAGAGAGTCGGCTAAATAGACAACGAGGAAAGTGTCCCAGAAAGACGAGTGAGAATTAATAGCGAGCATGAAACGAGTGTGTGTGTGTGTGTGTGTGTGTGTGTGTGTGTGTGTGTGTGTGTGTGTGTGTGTGTGTGTGTGTGTGTGTGTGTGTGTGTGTGTGTGTGTGTGTGTGTGTGTGTGTGTGTGTGTGTGTGTGTGTGTGTGTGTGTGTGCGCGCGCGTGTTAGAAAGAGGGAGTGTGTGTTAAAGCTGCAATCATGACTTATTTGAATTAATCCATTTTTATTTTAACCAATCTAAAGCAGTGGTTTTAAACCTTTTTAATATGAAGGCCCATTATTTATTCGGCACTCTAGACACGGACCACCATTTGAGGAGATAATTGGCGTCCATTTGAGGAGATAATTGGCGTCTCAGACTTTGTCCCTTTTTAAGCCTGATCTTTCAGCATTATGCCTATATACGTACATGTGCATATGTACTGTATGTACCCCCTTTGTGCCCATATATGGAGCCGACTGATTTGTTTGTGCCTGATGCAAACAAACATATTTGCACCGGGGCCTCTCACCATGATGTTATGCCACTGATGGAATGACATAGAGATCACCTTCCCCTGTTTCCCTGAACCTGCCTCTTACTGCATGTCACAGATGCAAGCAACATGGTTTAGTGTCCAAGGTAGACTGGTAGCTGCAGTCGAGCAATAGAGACAGACCTTGGGGAAGAAAGAGAGGTAGAGATGGCAGAAAAATAGACACAATTTGAGAGAGAGAGGGGGGGGGGGCATGGCACCGAGAAACACACTCAGCATAGGCAGCAGTTTATCTCTGTCTCTCTCTCAATCACATGCACTCGCATACATATACATGCACACACACATGCACGCGCATGCACCGTTACCTGGTCAACCCAAGGGCACTATTTGTGTCCTGACCTCAAAGCGGGACGCAGGCTCTTCCACATGCATGCCAGAAGCACTCTGTATACACATCGGATACAACGTGCTCAGAACTGAATGCAACCCTGCCCTTGTACACGTGCGCTGTTATCCCAATCCTTCAGGCTTCCTGACCGCACCGTCGGTTATATTTCTACCATTTCACCTCAGTCAGGTTCAATGTAAAGAATTAGCTTCACTCAAATCAAGTACTGTAGTGAAGTACATTTGTTAGGCGTTTCTACTTTGCTTTCTACATTTCTACATCTACTCCCAGAGGCAAATAATATTATTGTACTTTTTACACAGCTACTATTACTATGTTGTATGTTACAAGTTACTTCATAGATTTAGATAACAAAACATACATGAACCAATTAAGCCCCATGTTATACTTCTTCTGATCTACAAACTCAGCTATATATAGTTTATGTGCCGTGCAATCAACTGTCTGAAAATACAGATATTACATATTGGCAGAATCCTTTCATCTGTGGTTTTCTGTTCCGTTGCATTTTGGATGTAGTGTTTGTATGGGAATTAAAATGAGGCGTTTGAAGCAGATAGGATTTGATTCTTTTTCAAGATAAGTGACAGCAGAAGCTAGTGAATGCCTGTGTGAGTGTCATTTCCAATAACCATAACGGCACAGATTTACATAAAACTCTCTAAATAACCATACAGTATTTTTTTACCCTAATGCAGAGGGGAAGGTTACTGATCTACACAGAACAGATTTAGATACATTTCATAAATAAAACATGCATAAAGTTCTTCCTGGAGAAACATAGCCAGCATTTCGGGTTGCATTAGTTGTACTTTGTGAACTATGCAGTTTAACCTGACCGGTTGACACTTTTGCACTATATGTCATGTACAATAATGCTGCTGCTTTGTGGACCTATCGAAGTGCTACCGCCTTAGTGCCCATCAGTGGTGTGAAACAGTGGTTTTCAACGTGGGGTCCGGGGAACCCCAGGGGTCCTTCCAGGGGGTCCCCAGCTAAATGATAGTTAGGAACCAAATGGACCCTTAGGGGACTGTAACTCAGAGGGTGTAGAAATGGAACCAAATGGACCTGTTGGAGAGTGTACAAATTGAGTCAGTTTGGTTCCATCTGTACAATCTCTGAGCTAGAGAGTCACTGCGAGAGCCAGGGCCTGGGCCATGGCTCAGTGGTCCAGGCACCTTGGCTGGTAACCAGTGGGGCAGTCAGACATATATTTCGTGAAGTCACTAAGGAAATTGGGACTTCCTGAAAGTTCATATAATGGCCTGTTGTGGCACTGTCATTGGGCCCAACTTCACCTAGACTGTATTACCTTAATAAACATGGTCATGAATACTTTCTGCTTCCAGTCACTAGTTTAAAGTCTCATTTCTCATGTCATAATATTCTTTATGACCCCCCCCCCCCCCCCCCCCCCCCCCCTTCAAGGTGAGTCAAGGTATAGCAGACGTATACTGTTAATATATGTAGATGTGAAGTATTTCCAGCGTATGTAAAATAGGTATATGGGCACGGATGAGGCGAACACCTTAGAGACAGAGATCTGGGGGAGGTGTGTGTGTGTGTGTGTGTGTGTGTGTGGTGGGGGGGTGATCTTGCACTCGTCTCGTTTCGATAAGTGATTTAAGAGCGGAGGAGTGGGGGCTGAGTTGACGATGCACATGATGGTCTGATGCAAAGGGCTTTTTATCTATAATTACAGGTCGGGCCGCACTAACACAACGCTCATTTAACCACTACCCTTCCTCACTGCAACACCCCCCTCCCACCCCCCCTCACCCTCACTCCTCCACTATCTCCGAAATGGCCTCGCTGGGCTGTCCATTGTTGGTCTGAGCTGATTGGGATCCGGGAGGTGAACTTGAGTTTCTGTCATGGATTTCAATGATCATTACTCAACGCCCCCCCCGCCCCCCAGGAGGGATCTGCAGGCAAAGCTCGCCGATGATGTAATTGCGTTGAACGATGGCGCGTGCCCACACACACTGCATGCACATGGATTATAGGCATATTAGGGAGACAGATCGACACACAGTGGTTAACACACAAGTAGTAGACACGCTGCGATATTAGACAATAGGCCTTGAGGCTCTGTATAAGGTCTCCATTCTCTGGGAGGTCATGCAGGCTCTCTCGTGTGTGTGTGTGTGTGTGTGTGTGTGTGTGTGTGTGTGTGCCTCTGATCACAGATGGTGTGATTGATGCTCAATGATACACACTCTGATGGGCCTGCAGTCTCCTGTCCAAAAAGCTGAGCGTCTGCCCGTGCATGGAATCTTAACCCACACACACACCCACCCACGTATCATTCAAACCACTTTTCCTCAACTCGCCTGATTACTCCAGTAAACTTCGGTAAACATGGCAGGAGAGAGTGGTGTCTTCTTCGCATGCACAAGCAAGGGCAGTTATCAGGCACTAATTTGTCATTTTGATTTATTTACCTCTGACTTGTCGTTCCGTAGATTGGATGTGACGCCAATGTGACCCCGATGTGATGTGACCCCGCCACGTCTCTCTCTTTATATGCACAAAGGATGCTTTGGGTCGGAAAGGCATCATCAAAGGTCACGATGCCTGCCGAGTCTCCGACAGTTGTTTAAGGGTTAAGTTTTGAATAGTAAACACGTGTCAATCCACGTTTTTAACATCAGTTTTCCTCCGGCAATGACAAAGTGTGCGATGTCGCTAATTTGCCTTCGAAATGCAAATGCGACGCCCTGGGAGCTTTGCATGCAGTGCCCCAGCCCAATTTAGTTCCTTTTTTTCTGTGACTTTTGGTGAGGTCAGCACTAACAATACCCCTTGTTTTCTCAGTGGACCACCCCCCCCCCCCACACACACACACACACACACACACACACACACACACACACACACACACACACCCCTGAACAACAACAATAATAATTCCTGATAAGCTGCAGAAACATAGCACCGTGCCGAGTGCTGGCTGGTGTGCACGGTGGAAAGGTATGAAAGGATAAACAGAACGGGGAGCCCGGGCTCAGTCTAAATTCCCGAAGAATTAACTATATTTTATTTTTGTATCCATTCGCAGTACTATTTGCAGCCTTTCAGGCAATGGTGTAAGTCTCCCCCCGGTATACTGTGCGAGAGTGTATAAGTGCAGGCAGTTTTAGCTTTTTACGTCCTACTATTGTGATGATTTCTTCATGGGTTATTGTTTTTTTTCCGTATTGTCTTGTCTGTTCAGGTTCTCTGTACGGCATGCAAAATGCACGTCTGTGTGAATACTGAATGCGCTGCAGAACACAGCAAAATGTCCAGGCTTCCTGCAACCCCCCTCTGCATGCCCGCACATTTTTACATCCCTGTATTTACTTATAATTGACAGAAAATTACCGAAGGGCCATGGCAGACAAGGGCTAATTATGTTCCCCCCCATTAAAGAGCATGGGAGGAGGCAGATCTAATTGCAGAGGTCAATGCCGGGCCTGGCAACCAATTGAGTCCCAGCTTAATGTGCCATCCGAGGGCCGTGCTGCACTCAGGCCTGCGTGCGCGGCGGCCTCATAGCGGTGCCCACAACGCAGGAACGAGACGGACTGCCAAATGATGTCTTATCAGCGGAGCGCCCGGGAGCCTCTTTAAAACCTGCCACGCTGTCATCAGCAGATGGCGTGGATAGAGTTCTTATAAAATGCCCAGGTTAGCGTTATTTATTGTGACCCTCGCCCACTTGCGTCGTAGCCACCAGCTTCCAACTTATACGAGGTTTCCGCTTTTCTTGCGAACTGACCAGCCGGTGTTTTTTATTTATTTGTATTATTATTATTATTATTATTATTATTATCGTGAGTCATCCCTGCCATTATCTGCCAACACTCTCGTTCCTGTCAATGAGAGCAGTGGATCCGCCTGTGAGTGTTTGCAAGCACACACAGTCTATCATGGGATATGACTTCGTTTAATGGCGGTTTATTCACGTTGCTGTCGGGAGGAAACCACCTAACTCCATTATATATATATATATATATATATATTTGAATAAATCATTGGTATTGAACACCCTTTACGTCTGTATGTTGTTTCGAAAATATTGAACCAATGGAAAGTTGTAAAAAAATAAAAACGCTTTGGACAAAACCTCTTAACTCCATTGGACCCTCAAACTGTCTGCTAAAGCAACTAACTCCACCACCTCTCCCCCCCTCATGCAACCTTTCGGCAAAAAGGGCGCTCCTTTAACCCTTAGGCCACCGCTGCCCGAAAACTTTGTTTCCTGAACAATTAACATTTTGGAGTTAGGTGGTTTCTCCTGGACAGCAGAGATATACTATATGCCTGTCTCCGGAGAGCCTCGGCTTACGAGGCTACCATTAGAGGACATGTTAGGTTGTCGCCGTGGGTTTTGGCTGGAGCTCCGTGCGGGCCCGAACTCCTCAGCGCAACCTTGGTGTGACATGGACCACATGTCGCGGGGCTCCCCGCAGCAGAACCCCGCACCTGCTTCTCCCAGGTGTTCAAAAAGCCTCTTCCCGTCCGCCTTCCCCCTCGGAGCGCTCGTACACACGTGGCACAAACGTGTCTCTCTCTCTCTCTCTTTCCTCTTGCCTCTGTTCTCTCTCTCTCTCTCTGCCGTGGCCACATTTCACAGCAGCATCAAACGGATCAAACTGACGAATGTGGAAATTGCCTTGCGTGACCTCGCATTCTGACAGTTTTCTGAAAAATCCATGTTTATATCAATCGTTCTCAAACATTTTCATGTCAAGGACCCCCAGAAATATATGTATTTGGCCGTGGACCCCCATCTGAAAATATGTTGTTCCAGGGACCCCCATATGCAAAGATTTGAGTAAAAAAACGTTCGCTCTGAAAGAATATATACAAAGATTTGCGCCACATTTTCAGAAGCTTTAAGAAAGAAAGAAATCTACAAGCTCAAAGATCGGGAAGGGGTTCCCGTCCTGAATGGGTTAAACGGGGACACTAGAATTCCCCAGTGTTAATTTAACTTAAATAATAACTTGGTTCAAATGAGGTTTTTTTTATGTTTACCTAGACGTGAACGCATGACATTATCGCTGACTCAATTACCAGTTGTTTCTTTCCACTGCCTTCATATTGACATTCTGAATCCTGCTGAGATTCCCGGGGAGCCGGACGGCAGCGGAGCGAGCGCGCCACGAGGGCTCTCACACGTCATAATGGGACATCATTAACTCGCCGTCCTCATTACCAGGCCCTCATGCGCCCGGGCTTGAGAGGAACGTTAATTAATACAGAGGGTCGAGGAACGTAAAGGGCCATCGTAACTCAAAACGCCTCTTTGATTGGATTCCGATCCCTTTCATCTAGTTAAGGACTCTGTAATGTCCATGCTTCGATGACAACGGGTGTGAAATGGAGAGGAAAAAGGAGCGATGCTTGCTCCCTGGCATCTACACTAATAATAATTTCCCTTGGCAACACTGGCAATTCGGCTGAAATGCAAATAAGGCGTGCGAGTTGGGAAAAAGCTAGTACTAGTCGCGGATGCTCCCTGTTTGTCATTTACGCTCCTCTGAGCCATTCGTCATTCCCGAGCCCTCCCAGTTCACCTTCGCTGCTGGAATGGCATTGGTATGCTTGTAGGTTTGTGCCTATCACCGGTGGCTCTGGTTGCCTGACAGGTGTGTGTGTGTGTGTGTGTGTGTGTGTGTGTGTGTGCGCGCTGTGTACCTTACGCTCAACTGACAGCCATTGACGGAGTAGTATCAGCAGGACCATGTTAGAACTGCTCTCCAAAGACGTGCTCTTGGGCTGTGAAGGAGACCTTCGTATATCACACGCACGCAACACGCACGCACAAGTATGTGTGCACCTCATCCGCCCACTTCCAGGAAATGCACACTATACAATATGGTCAAATGCATGTATGCATATGGTATTCATACTGTTTTGCCGTCATTTATCATCCATCCCACAGAGGTTGGGGGAAAAAAACGAACCAAATAAATGAATACATGTCACGCGAAACCTTATTTTCTCACATGAACACGTGCGACCGAACCAAAAAGACACATGTGGAACACACGGCGACCTTTAGTGTGCACCAACATTTATTTAGTTTTGGGAACTGGGCTGCGTGTTAACAGGCTGGAACAACTACTTTTGACACATTTTATCTCGCGCACACACACTCACACTCGAAAAATCCAGCACAATTCGAGCCACAACTACGAGAAAAAAGGACTATAAATGCCTCTCCATTGTGTGTGGATCTACATTAGGCTCCAGGCAAAGTCAATCGAGCCGAGAGCTATCGATCGAACGGGAGCCTTATTATGCGGTTATGTTATATTTATATCAATGCATAGGAGGCTAAATAACACATGCAAGAAGTCATTGGCACTCCGGGAGTTCATGAAAACACGATAATGAAGTTATTGGCTTATTTGGCTATGAGTTACATTGTTTATAGGATCAATATAAGTCAATTAACATATGATAACCCTTCCACAGTAGTATCTTTTTTGCATATTTATCATATATATATATATATATATATATATATATATATATATATATATATATATATATTTATACAGATACAGTATATTTGTGAAGATTGGTGTCACACGGGACCAGGCTGGACATGGATGCATATCATGAAATCACCTTTTTCTTTTTCTTTTTTTAAGCTATAGGGCTAGAAGCTGAGTGTGTGTGAAATCTAAATTCATGTTTTGAATAGCATCAATCACAATACAACGTTTAAAACAATGGCAAGAAAAATGAACAATGGCTTATTTTTTTGCCAGGGATTATTACCATGCAAATCTAAAAGTATTGCCAAAACTTGGCCTGTGTGTGAATTTTGCTACCAGAGGAGAAAACATGCTGGATGAAGTCTTCACAAACGACAAAGGCTCTCCCACACCCTGCCCTCAATTTGGACTCGTATCTCAGCCGTTGCTCATTCAGCGTCGCTGCTGAGGAGAGCACAAACCAAGCACAAAACAAATCATAGTTTGGCCAGAGGGAGCCACCTAAGCTCTGCATAACTGCTTCAAGCGCACAGACTGGAGCATCTTCAGAGAGCAAACAGTATAGTGGGCTTCATCAGCGGAAACAATGGAACATCCTACAGAGAGGAGGTGAAACGGAGGTCAGACTGGTGCGAGAACAAAGCCCCGGAATATTTTTAAAGATAGGCGCTCGGGACGACAAACATCCAACCTGTCCCGTGGCATTATACGATAGACAACAACCAAAAGAAAATCAATAACAAACTTCACAAACACAAGAGACACACAGCATAATATGATGCAGACGAACAGTTGTTCCACAGCACTTCAAAACCTCCTCCACCCAAACAGCGGTGTTGTTTGATCGTCTGGAATCGATGGACATCGCCCCATAGGACTGATCCAAATTGTCAAGTAATTTGAGCCCCCTGGTATTAATGCCACCCCCAGGTCATTAACCATATATATCTTCCCCGAAAATAGCTCACAATGCATTGCAGGGCAACACATTGTGAGCGTGTATAGATCTGCTATTACTTTCCTGTAAAAAGTAAAAGTTAAATAAATAAATAGTATTAAAATAAAAAGAACAATGCAAAACTTTTTGTCGTGTACACAGTGCAATAACAATGTGCGGTTGTCATATAATCCCAAGGCACACTGTTTGGGAACTACTACCCCAATCTCTCTGTCTCTGTCTCTCTCTCTCTCTCTCTCTCCTGAATCTAGACAGACACCTTTTCAGTTTGGTTGGCACTTTGGGACTTTACACCACTGCAACCATACCATACTGTCAACAAAATGCAGTCAAGACACCAATGCCTTGACTGACATGCATTTTCCATAACCCTTTATTCTGTTATTTATTCCATTTAGTTTTAAATAAATGATGTTTTTGCTGGCACGTCCGTCTCCCCCTCCTTGTCACAGCTCTGGGGCTGAGCGGTGACAGGAGGGAACCCACTCACTTGCAGGTCTACAGTATATCCAGTGTTTCAGTCTCGGTTGTCTCTGCCTCATCTTGCCTTTGAAGAGAATACAGACAGTTGGACGATGCCGCGCTCATCGAGCTGAGGAGGACAGATTTTGACAGCAAATTTAGATTTTACTTTGTCATAGTCTTTTGAATAGTTTTCATTTAGTTTTAGTCACATTTTAGTCACCTGGAATGTTTTAGTGTACGTGACTAAATCTACAGTTCATTTAGTCGACTAAAATGTGTTTTGGCGGGCCCTGATGTCTTGAATCGTGTGATTGATTGCAACCAAGTGTAAAAATGTTGGTGTATTTTACTCATACTGGTTCTCTTATCCAGCTTGTCCCTCCCTAACATTTTAGTCTAGTTTTTATTTGTTGACAAAATTGCCAATATATTTAGTGTTCGTTTTAGTCATCATAGCTTAGTTAAGTACATTCATTTAAATACTACATCTCAGATCAAAATATTTTACTTTTACTCCACTGCATTTATTTGAAAACTTTGTAAATTTTGATTAATAATATTACATACAATTCATACCACTTCAGCCCTATATACTACATCTCGGCCGCAAAAATGTTGTTATACATTTGAAAACTTAAATTGGGACATTCTGCATAAATGACTAGGGCAGACTTACACACACAATCAAGGGCATATGTACAGTATGTACATCTGACATTTTAAAGTAAAACACAAGCATTGAAAGACTTTTAAATAGGTTTATTTCTTTATTTATTGACACTGTGTGGTCACCTGTCTCTCCTCTGCAGTGCTGGCAATCTAATCCTGTTGATTGGAAGGGGCCAACCACGGTAGAGGAGGAGGGGTGTTTGTTCTTGTTATTTGTGCATGTTTATTTTAATGTGTTTGGCGCCTGACATATTTATTGAATTGTATTCATTAGAAATAAGTTTGAAAAGCAGTATAGTAGATCAGTTAAGGGGCCTTGATTTGACTATTGTATGACAAATTACTGTGACTGTGCTTGGTTTGCCTTGCCTGCTCGTTTATGCTGCAGGTGAGCAGATGTTCAGTTGGATTTGAGGCTTAACAACACCCGGGGAGAGCTGCCTGGGCCTCATGGAAGGCATAGCTGTTGCAGTATTAAGTTCCTGTTTGTTTTTTGGAACGTAGTTTTGCCCAGTTATTATTACTAATTTTTGTATTTTGTATTTGTTGCTGGCTTGCACTGTCTAATGAACCTTTGGGGAATAAACTATACTCAAAACTGTACTCATGGACCTGTGTACTTGGTGGAGCCTTGTGCCACTTCCTACTACTTTTAGTACATTTTGATACCAACACTGTGGTACTTTTACTCAAATGTTTCACTTGCAACAGAGTATTTCTACATTCCAGCAGTGATACTAAAACATGCGGGTACTTTTTTCCACCACTGATTTCAGGTGCAGTGCAGTGCTGCATGAAGAAGAGACGGTGTGTGTACTGTGTGAGTGGGTCAGAGGGCATGCAGTTGGAAGCAGAAGGATGTTGGAGGTTGGTGGATGGAGTCCCGGAGGCTGGCTGGCACAGTGGGAGATGCAGCTCGGTGGGTCAGGGAGGAGCCTGGAGGGAGCAGGAAAGACGCAGAGCCGGGTCAAGGGTGACGGTGTACAACTCCAGGTGAGGAGGGCAACCGGCGCAGCGGCTGCGACCGTGGGCGAATACGAGACCAATGATCATGACAACATGCTATGCACGTATTGCATGCACGCACCCACACAGCCTATTCGCAGAGGTGTATGGTGTTATTAGTTATTTTTTTATTTTTTTAATCCCACAATTTTTGTAACTAATTTTTTCACCCAATGTCAATTATCTAATGTAATTCCATGGGCTCTCTGGCAACCTGGGGAGAGCAGCGGACTGACCTCATGCCTCCTTCAATGCATGAGGAGTCCAAGCTGCTTCTTCCTCTCTTTCCATGTGACAGGGGGCAATTTCCCCCGGTTGGGCGTAGCGCGTGGAAGGAACACATTATTCCAACCAGTTCCTTTCCCCTCCATCATCTGGCCAGGGGAATCGAACACAGGATTCTAGCTGTGCACCAACAGCACTACCGAGTACCGACCGTGCCACCGTACCCAGATTACTTATTATTTGTCTGTCATAACAAAACAAGTTCCGCTTTTTAGAGAACCGCATTCTCTAAAGTGGAACATGTGTTTTGTGAAAAGTGCTAAAAAGCCGACCACAAAAACAAGTCAACCCTCTGCAAATAAGTTGTTCTCTTGAGCTTATATTTTTAAATCCAAAGCATAATCTCCTTAAAACCTAGCAGTTTAGCAACACGAGTTTGCAGTGCTGTTGTGATAAGTTAGTATATGTGAGTATTAAGTCAATCCCCCAGGTATGTCGCAGAACATATCTTGTGGTAAACAGTGTAAGTGGACTGTCCACATACTTGTTTTCCATAATATACACTACTGTATGTAGTGTCCACAGTGGACACTGGTCTGTGACTGTTTGTTGTGTCCTACAGTGCAGGCTTTAGTATTGGGGTATATTGTGGGTATACCATTACCTGCGTATAGTATACGTATTTTTACATTAATACATTCGATCAAAAACCAACACAATAAATGCATTTAAACGCCACCAACACACTACATGCAAGGGGAAAACGCAGGAAGGAGAAAGCAATGTATCTGCCAATGACTTTTTATTTTTAACCCATATCGTAGGCAAGTTGACAGTAGGCAGTGGAGTAAACGTATCGGGGATTATAATTTAGAATGGGGATCATACTACGATCTAAAAAAAACTAAAAAAACAGAAGACCATCTCGCAGCCAATCGCAGTGCAGCATTGAAAAGTGCTGGAATATGAGGAAACAAAAGAGAGAAATAGGAGTGATGCGCACACATGTTCTTACCTTTTATACATCGATTATAAAATGACTCCGCAGTGTACACAGTGTTACTGAAGGGTTCACAGACACCCAAAATGAAAATCCCCATTTTTGAGCTGCGCTATAGAACCTCCAATGTATGGCTTTTGAAGATTACGTCATATGGCAGCCTATAGTCTATACGTTTCTTTATAGAGCACTTTGTATGACGTAAATCGTTTGCCAGCCAAAGCTATGGATTAAAGGATATTACAATGTGTGTTTAGAGCCCTATGACGTACATCACTTAGCTGCCTATAGTCGACGTAAGACGCCATGTGGCCGATATTAACATGTACAGTACAAGCATATTTTTAAAGGCACAGGTGATTGGATACAAAAGAAGAGGTGCCATTAAGTTCTCCTTTTTATAAGAGTGGTATTTTCAGCTCATGCGTTTCTTCTTTTACACACTTAAACCAGCAGCGAGAGCAGTAGTTGCTCTTTCATCTTCCGTAGAAAGTACATCACATCATACTTGAGCACTTTTCCCCCCCGTGTGTGAAGTTGGCCTCCCCATGTCCATGCAGGTGACAGCTTTTACTGAGAGAAAATGGCCTCACTAGCTGTGAAGCTACCTACTTGTGAGGGGTTTATTTATACTTTGTCGTGTGACAGCGTCACTCTGCGGAAATACACGGTCTACAAGCTCACGGAGGACGCATTCAGCTTGTAGATCGTCTGCTTTCGATGAGCCGCCACACCGGCGTATGACAAAGTATGAACCGGGATTGAGTGGAACAGGATACCATAAGGGAGGCAGGTAATTGCACAGCACTCGAGCCCTCGTATGTCATCTGGCCCTGGATGAAAAGACCTGCAAAGGATCCCTTATTGGACTGGATGATAGAACAAGGCGCACTAAGAGCAATAGGGGAGAGACTGGAGAGTGATTTTTCAGTCTGTTCGGCTTTTCGGCATGGTTTTTGTAGCAGCCAAGACAGTCATTTTTAGTACATTTTTTATTCCGTATTTATTCATTAGGGGTTCTATCCCCTCCTATATTCAGCCAGTGTGTAGATTGTCGTCTTTCACAAACATTAAATTCCCATTGACAGAATTTATGTCATATGTGGACGGGCAAATCGGCAATATTTGTCCTACACAAAACTAAATTCCCATTGACAATGAATGGATGATGTACGATGATAAGAACACCCCTCACTTCACACAGGTGTGATTTTTTACTTGCTGTAACAGAGTACTTCTTCATTACAGTATTGATACTTTATACTTAAGTAAATGCATTGAGTACTTTTTCCACCACTGCATCCCAAAGTATATTGAACTAGGAGTGAACCTCATGCAGTGACACATGCAGTGACGCACGCACGCATGCATGCATGCACACACGCACGCACGCACGCAGACAGACAGACACACAGACACACAGACACACACACAGGCATTAACAACACTGATGACACGCCTGTGTTGTCTTCCGCAAAGGCCAGAGAGGAGCCGAACAAGACTTCTGCCACAGATTAGCTTAATGGACGTTGGGCGTTTTAAAAGATGAAACATCAGGGACCGCACATTATGGGTGACAACTTGTTGTTCTTCGGTCCTCATTGCCAGTGCCCATAGCTGCACGCTGACAAAGACGAAGGCTGTCAACACTTCTCATTACATCTCCCTGGATGTCAGACACTTTAGCTCATGACACACCAGACACGGCAAACGGTTGTTAGGAGCAGACAGTGAGTCACACAAAGAACAACCTTGCCATGGCCAGACTTGTCCCTAGTATGTCATAAATCGTAATCAGTGTTGCCATGTCTGCTAATTTTATTTTATTTTTTATTATGCTGTAAGTGAAGACGATGTGCGTCTTCACTTTTTTGAGGGGCGCTAGCCCCTCTTTAAGGTTCAATGTTTGTTTTAAAAACGCCATTGACAATAAAGAGGGTTTAATGTTTGTTTTTAGTTCAATGTTTGTTTTAAAAACGCCATTGACAATGAAGGGAAAATTTGTGTCATCTTGTCCCTAACACTAACCGTCACCGTTTGTTTTACATCACCATTACACCACCTAATCAACATGAGTTAGACTTTCATATATTAACACCTTTCACTTCACACAGGTGTGATTTTTTTTCTATTTCTCCATTTCCAGTTATGCAATGCACCTGTCCTAGGTGTGCATAATGACTCTTTTCGTCATTGTCTTTTTGAACAAACAAATATATAAACTCACAAACAAAAGTTCTGAAACTTATCTTTGGTTCATTATTTTTCCACTTTATTAATACCAATTGATATTGTATTTTATATCATTTTAATCGTTGATTAGTCACCTTTACAATGGGGTATAGATGGGGTAAGGATCGGGTGTTCGTGGAATACAATACCAATTGGTATTATTAAAGTAGAGAAATAATGGACCAAACTTTTGTTGCTGACTTTAGAACCTGAGCATATAAGCAATCCATCAACGCAAAATAAGACTGTACTGTACTGTACTGTACTGTACTGTTCATGTTAGAGGCAAGTAGGAAATAATTGTATGCTATATATGATTTTTTGATTTTAAATAAAACTAAATCAGTTTTGTGTAGCTCAGTACCACTTGGCATTAGGGCAAAGCACACAGTGGGCTGTATTTTGCGTGTCTTAAGTACCAGGTCTTATTCCATAACTTGAGTAAACTAAAGACCTGGAGGCGTGATCAATGCTCTGTGGCCACTCAGAATAGCCAAATGGCATTGATCACGCCTCCAGGTCTTTAGTTTACTCAAGTTAGGGAATAAGACCTGGTACTTAAGACACGCAAAATACAGCCCAGTATGTTCAATCAGAGATGTCCATATAAATGATTTGTGCTGTTATGGTGATTGAAAAGTGTGCTGGAAATAATTCCTGTCTCCTTCACCACATTCCTATAGAGACACTACATTCAAAATGCCAATTCATTTAGAGAACACAAAGTCACAGATGAAAGGAGATAAAGGAATCTGCCAAAATATAAGAGCTGTATTTTCAAACCCACCCTAAGACGAGGCAGAATGGCTGGCAAAGTATTTTGCCGTTTCTGCTGCCATATACCGCTACTTGTGCCCATGGAGTGCAGCCGAGTGACATGTGTGGTGTATCATGAGGACATATCCATGAGTTGGTGAATGTAATCTTTACCGCACTTATACACACTTACACGTGTGTGTGGGTGTGTGTGGGTGTGTGCGTGCATGCGTCTCTTGTCTTCAGTGGGCATGGTGCCACTGCCCTTAGTCCCCCAAGCAGTTAAATACAAGAAAATAACTTGCAACAAGCTCTTGTAGCCCCGTTTCCGGCATTCTTTTGTTGGTTCACACACTGTTTCGTTATGGCTTTCCTGTAGCTCTAGTTAGCTCATAACATTAGCTGCTGTAGCCACTCCCTCCGCTTTGCGTCGTTCAGACTATGGGTTTTTATGCCGTTCAGACTCCCATTGGCTTAGTAGGCAGCCAATCACGACCGCTAGTAAGGTCACTAGGAGGCAGCTAGCCAATCCTGATGACTAGGTCGTGTTTAGAGTCGTCTTTACGGTCGTCAGTAGTGGTGCGTGCAAATGTAGGGCAGGCTGCTAATTTTGCCGTTGGGGATGACAGAGATGCCATTGGTGTCGACTTGCAATGACAGAGAGACAGATGTGGATGGCGGTTGAGAGGGTGTGTGTGTGCGTGCATGCGTGCATGCATGCATGCGTGCAGCCGTGCACACCTTTGTGTTTTATGTGAGTGTGAGAGAGACTTGCGAAGCCTCGTGAGGAAATAAAGCTGCAGCAATGATGGCCCTGAATTTCCCTACGGGGGTCAATAATGGTTTATCTTATCGTATCCCATCTTGCACTACACCCAGTAGTGGTGGCGGTGTCTCAGGAGGCGGAGCAGCTCAACGGGCAATGACGAAAAATGTTTGTCGACTACCTTTTTTCACTGATGAAGACTAAATTCATGAAAACTAAGCTTAAAGCTATGGTGACTAAAACTAAGACTAAATATATTGACAATTTAGTCAACAAATACAAACTACACTAGTGGACAAGAGATCCAGTATAAGTCATTTTACACTTTGTTGCTTGCTGAAAATGGCCGATCTACAAGCTCATAACGCACCGCAGCGCGTAACACGTGTAAAATCAGTCATTACGAAGGCATCGAGGCCCGCCAAAATTGTAGTCGTCTAAATTAAATTTAGTCGACTAAACTAAAATGTGAGATGGAAACAATTCAAAAGACTATGACTAAAACTAAAATCTAAATGTTCTGTTAAAATCAACACTGATGTCTAAGAATGTCTGAGGAAGACTGAAGCTCTGTGAGCACTACTGCACCACAGGTTGGCGTCTAGGCAGTGGTGGAAAAATATATAATATATAACAGAACATGAACATTCGTCCATTCGGAAATAGCCAATCTAGTACAAGCTCACAATGCATTACGACGAGTACTTTTAATTTGGTACTTTAAGTATATTTTGATGCCAATACTTTCACTCGAGTACATTTTGAATTCCTGACTTTTACTTTACTACATAGTATTTGTACATTGCATTACATTTTTGTACCTTTTCCCACGTACAGTATATATAGCCTCTCTCCCATCTCTGTGTGAATGGGTGAATGTAAAGCACTTTATAAAATGCTTTTGGATGAAAGGCACTATAGAGATGCAGACCATTTAGCATATGTCTGCTTGATGCTTGCCATTTAGTAGGGAAATGTTTTGTTCCTACTGCCTCCACTGGAGAAAAGTGGCCACGAGGGAATCTGAAAAGCCAATGGATGCAATGTGTAACATTGCAGCCATTAAACCCTGTTTAGCGCTTTCCGTAGGACGCTTCCCTCCCTGGAGGGTCTCGGCTCCTTCTGCAGTCATAGAACTTTGATGTCCCCTACATACTAGGCTCTGCGTGGAAGAAGTTCTAAACCAATAAATGAAGAATTCACATCACAGATGTTGAATTGAAAGAATCGGGCGTGACAGAGGAAATAAGTGAGTTTATGTATCTTTTTGAGTGGTGATAGCCACTCCAGTGCAATGAACAGATGTGTGTGTGTGTGTGTGTGTGTGTGTGTGTGTGTGTGTGTGTGTGTCCGCTTCAATACGGAAATACCATACAGTCACCTAAGTAGCCTCTCACACACGCACGCACACACACACACACACACGCGCACACACACACGCACAGCACCACTCAGTATGCAGTCACAGTGTGCATATCTATGATTGGCACTGGTCTTGTCACTGGTCTTGCCATTATTACTGTATTTTTTTATAACAAGACTCATCATACACTACCTCCATGGTGATACAAGCCCCCTATCCTTTTGCTCCGATGTGTGTTGTGTATCTGGGAGCGTACTTTGTGCTCCTTTTCAGAAATGACAACTCCCCCCACTCGTATCAGCAGCTTGGCCTTTTCATTTTGCTTCAAAGTAGCCGGGCCGCGATAAATGCCGGGTAGCATCCTCAAAGGGGTTTTAAAAGCCACAGAGGAAAGGTCTGGGCCTTTTGATCTGGTATTCACCAAGTGTTTGTTTGAAAGAAAGGGGTGTGTGAGAGAGTGTGCACCATTGACGTTATTGACAAAGACAAGCAGATAACCCTCCTCTGTGGAGGCGGATGCAAATGGTCAGGCTCCCTCTGGGTTTGGTGCTGGCTTGCTATAGGAGTTCCGAGAGAGTTTTGCCGGGAACCCTGTACTGACCGGCCACTAGTTGGAATTAAAGACCCAATACCACCATCAATGCATTGTCTATTTACAGTGTTGGCCATATATATATATATATATATATATATATATATATATATATATATATATATATTGTACATAAACAAGGACCATTTCCCACATGAATGACTTTAGTTGGGGATAAGTCAGTTACATAACTTATAGTACTTGTCTTGAATAATTGAGTCAGTGTTGCTAAACATCAGACGCAGACTTATTTTTAGAATGTCATGAATCAATATTATTTTCTCCAGGAACTACTTTGGGCTAAACTTTTCATGTGCTCTTTAAAATGCTCTAAAATGCAACGGTAACATCTTTGATCTTTGGTGCTTGTTGAATTTCCTACTCAATAAGGTTTTAAAGTCTTTGCTAGATCAAACAAACTAAAGATATGCTTTGGGAAGTGTTTGCCAGTAATGTCAAGAAATAACCCTGAGTCGTAGTCAATGTGCTAAACATGCCAGGCCAAGGAGAAGAAGAAAGATGACAGTTTTTCCTCTCTGAAGGTGCACACCTTTAACACTAGTGTCTGCATGTGAGGTCTTTCTGACCCATTTTGACATTTTGAAGTTGATTATCTTTGCCCGTGAAGCTCTCAGAAGTTTCCCCATCCATGACTTTTCCTAAATATTCGATTCAAATCATCCGTTTGTTTTTTGTTTTTTTCATCTGAATCATTTTCTAAATATGAATTTAGTGCATACTTATACCATCCATGCCCATTTGTTTCCGGGCATAATGACCCCTCCCACCCTTCCTCCCCCACGGGAGTGGACTTCACAACTCCAGACACTGGGAGGGGGAGGAGGGGTAACCAATAACATCGCAGGACCTGATCTGACCTGACACCTGGTTGGTGGCCTCACTTCAGTCATGACATCACAGGACCTGACCTGACCTGAGTTCAGTTTGTGTGGTAGGTGGCCTCACTTCAGTCATGACATCACAGGACCTGACCTGACCTGAGTTCAGTTTGTGTGGTAGGTGGCCTCACTTCAGTCATGACATCCTGGCGGCCAAACGGCTAAGCGAGAGCAGGGATCATTTTGATACACAGGCGAGAATCAATCACTTATTTCAACATTTTCCTTGGGCAAAGGCTTTGTGGAATCAAGCGTTAAATGTTGAGTGACATGACAACATAACACCCGTGCATGTTGCAGTAGCCCTGGCTGGAAGTCCACTAATCACATTGTAATTGCAGGCATTGCACACTCAGCGTGAGCGAGCGCATCGCAGAATGCATCATCTCTGCGTCGCATGGCAACAGCTGAGCCCAGGTAGCAGGTGTTCTAGCATTCATAGCATTCTAGTTTTAGGTTTGTTGGTTATTTTTTCCTTTTCTTGCTTTCTTCTTGTTCCCTCTGAAAGTGTGTGTGTGTGTGTGTGTGTGTGTGTGTGTGTGTGTGTGTGTGTGTAGCCCCGTGCTGGCATCCATAATGGAGCCAATCCTTCAGGGCGGCACGCTGCTCTCCCGAACAGCTTGAGCCCCCGCGAACGTCGAGGTGCGTTCGCCAACACGGGGGTTTCATTAACCCCCGTGTTAGTGAACAGTTATAATGACGGCAGCTGCCAGATGGGAGCTGGTTCACGTCATAACATAACATGGCAGGTGTTGCGCCGGGGAAGATCTCTTATAGCATTCTTCTTTTTGAGTGGGAGGTGATGGGGGAGGGGGGGGGGGGGATACCATGGGGGCGGATGGCTTGGATCTATACAGGATTATAATGTGAGCAGAATAAGACAGTTGGAAGTAGAATTACTTTCTAAGTACAGCGTAGGTCAGATAAGATATCATAATGAATTGTTAATCAGTTTTACCATCCAACATTAAGAGTCTATGTTTTTTAAATTACTATTCAGTAGAATACCTCGAATGACATAATCCTATATTAAACTTGGCTTAAGGGGGTACTGTCTGTCAAACGGAGTCAGGGTGTGCATGTTGGCTCTCTTGAAAACACTGCTACACCAGTGGGTCTCAAAGTGTCCTCGAGTGGGTTCAAAATGGGTCCATTTGGTTCTATTTGTACACTCAGAGTTATGGGGGTCTTTGACATTAAAACGTTTGAGAACCACTGTACACAAAATGGAACGGAGCGAGAGGGCATCATCTGTATACCTGTGAGGGAAGGGGCTGTGAAGGTTATTAGAGTTATTTTCAAAATGGCTGCTTCATGTGCAATTGTGCATACTTGTATACCCTATATGGGACTGGTGTTGTTGGTGTATTCGTCACAGTACATTTGCACACGTGCGTGAAATGTGTCCGGTGCATTTCCTACCCATCCTAACTATTAGGAGCAGTGGGTTCTGTTAATTCAGTGGCCAGTGTCTTGCTCATGGACACTTGGACGCACAGACCGGGTGGACCAGGGGGTTAAACCGGCAACCTCCCAAGCCCCAGATGTCCTCTCTACCATTGATCTGCTACCACCCGGCACTCAGCCAAAGAGTCTGTATGGATAGAGCATCGCAAGTGCAGGATCCAGACTCAATTCCCTCTGCCAATTACATCATAGATAGACCCATGAATTCATCACGTCAGCTGTTAAAACAACCTAAGCACCGTCTCTACACTCTATTCCCGCTCAGCAATTTCCCGGGGCCGGCTCCCCCAGGCAAGTCATCTCCGTCACAAACTAATTCAATTCCATAATTCCAGATCTTATAAATACCAGACGTGCCCGCGTGTACGCAAGCCTGCCAATGTGCAGACATAATTTAGCAGTCACATGTACATATGTAATCTATGTCTGCTTCATTCTGCCTTAATGCCAATATTTACACGGCAGACAGTGGTCAGCATTCATCTCGGGCTCCTCTCTGCTAAGAGCTGCCGAGATTGATTTCCCCAAGGAAATTAGCCACTGATGCCCCGCAGTATACATTTCCCATGAATAGTGAATTTAATTTCCAGGCCTGCATCAGTATTTACAGGGAAAAACACATATTTTATATGGTTTGTGCAAAAAGTATAATTTATTTTGAATTACGGAACAAGCTCCTTAAGATCGGTGCGGGGAGGACGGTGCGGTCGACAATTTACAGCCGCACTTGCCGTTATGGCGGACAAAATGCATGACATTTACTTTCCCTTGCGTTCTTTCTTGAATGGTAAAGCACTCTAAATAAGGAGCAAGGGGCTTTATGGAAAGGAGGTGTCTCTCTCTAATCTGGAGTGGTCCCTGCACAAAAGAATGCGTGAATGACTTTCAGACAACTCCGTGGTAGAGATGCATTAGTGACTGTGACAGCTCAGGACTTTACCATCTAACGCTGGGGGCAGCTTGTAGTGTGTGTGTGTGTGTGCGTAGACAAGTGTGTGTCTGCCTGTCTGTAAGCGAGCGCGGGCACAAGCAAGCCATTAGAGTGCCACGGAGTGTGAAAACGCGTTACAATGCACCCTTATTGTCAGTGTGTGTTTGTGTGTGCACGGACATAAATTCAAAATCAGACACGCTTGAGTGGCCATTAATGCAAAAAAATGGCAATTTCACAGTACTGACACCACGATGCAAGGACAAACTAAGGCTGTGCCAATGCAACATATATATAGACGGAATTTATCTTTTGTGTTTTTCTGCTGCACATGCAGCATTCAATAACTCCTAAAGTCATCGTAGTTACTCCTGCTGCTTGGTGCCCTTCGTGTGTGTAACGTATTAACCAATTTAGGACGGGAACGCATCAGTGTCACTTTAGCTTTTTTTTAACCACTTTTAAACTGCAGCTATTGAAAAATAGCAGATTTACAAGCTTGTAGATCTGCTATTTTTGAAAAATCATGAAAATGTGGCGCAAATCATTGAATATAATATTTCACAGTGAATGTTTTTAACTCAAATATTTGCTGCCAAATACATACATACAATACAATACAATACATTCTGGGGGTCCTTGACATGAAATAGTTTGAGAACCTCTGAAACAAAACTGTCAAGATTTAGAAGACATTTTTAGCAACTAGCATCTGATCTCCGGTCTAAATGGTTTAAGCCACTAATAAGGATACGCTCCTCCAATCAAATTACAGTAATTGCGTTATACTGTGATCTTAATCAGGAAAATGCAAATGGCTTTTAATGGAGTTGTTGTTTTCATGATTCACCTCTCTGTGGGGGATCTAATTAGCATTAACGGGGTGTGTCAGATGAGTGAGAACCCAGAGAGGTTGGAACCGATAACTTAATAGCCATCAGTGGTGGAAAGCAACCAAGTTCATACATTTTACTTACGTACTGTACTTAAGTACACTTTTGAGGTATTTTATGTGTACTTTACCAGTAGCCTAACTTTACTTCTACTCCACTACATTTCAGAGCCAAATATTGTACTTTTAGTCTTTTATTCCAATACATTTATTTGAAAACTTTAGTTACTAGTTACTTTGCAGACTTGGATTATTACAAAACATACACTAACCACTTCAGCCCTACTGTATATACATTTCTCACAATGCTCACAATGCGTCGCGATACATGAGTCCCTCATTTCCAAGACTTTTCAGGCGTCCCACAGATTGAGACCCCGTCCCACATTGTGACTGGCAGGCATTAGTGTTCAAATGCCCTAATAGTTAATCCCCAAATATTTGGCTTTCTGTTGTAAAGCTCTCCCATTGTCTCTTTTCCTGCAATGTGTGTTTTCAAAGTCTGTTAAAATAACATGATACATATTGCCTATAGGCTACAGTACAAAGTCAGCAATACCACCCATAACCACAATTAGCATTTTAAAACAAATTGTGAGAGACGCCAGAGGGGCTAGTCATTAGTTAGACATGGGTTAAGGTTAGGTTTAGGTGTGCTGCCCCGTGGGAGGTTAGGTTTAGGGTGAGGGTTTGAGATAGGTTGTAGTTGTAGGACTAATGACTGGTCTAACCAATGACTAGTCTAAACCAAAAACTGTCTAAACTAAGTACTGCACCCACGCCAGAGGGCTTAAATAACAAAAAGGATATAGACAATATTAGGCCTATGGTCGAACATGACATCAAGGCATTTAATTAATAGCGTTGCTAAGCCCGTCCCGTCCCACAAAAGCTATACTTCTGTCCTTCCACATACTCTGCATCATAGTCCGGTCGATGACTTGGCCACCTGAAACTGTTTTGTGGGTGTGGAATCCTCTCAAATGTAATAATACGGTAGATTGATCTGACTCATCACCTTTTATTGCTTTAGAAATTAATGCCTGTCTTCATTAGAGTGGGGCAGAATAAGTACTTTTGAATCCTGCCTGTGTCCACATGCATGATATAGTTGATCAACACAGATCAAAGCTATATACTGTATATTTTTGTCTCCCCCAGGCCGAATGCATGTGGGGAGAGTATGTTTTGCACTCCGTCTGTGTGTCCGTCTGTCCGTCCGTGTACAGCTAATCTCTGGCACCCTTGGCTTTGCCAAACTGTGCACACACACTCCCTGGATGCCAGCGACGAACCTCTGCCCAAATTTCTCCACAACACATTTATTTACATTACTCGTACACAATTTATCCATACATCCCCATTGGCTGAGATTGCCTTGCAAAGTTTGTAGGATTGGTCCGTTTTGAACAAAATGCCTCAAATCATGAACGCAGAGTGCAATTTGAGGGAAAGTTTGCATGCACATTCCCACTAGGCCGAGGAAGAAATGCCACTTGAAGATTTTCACATCAGCCTCACGGTGGCGCTATAACTGGCCCATTCGTGTTTTTACCTACAACTGCACCGATCTGTGTAAAACGTTGCATGCACACTCTCTAGAGCCCAAGGAAAATTCTTTGACCTGCATTTTTCACATCTGACCTCCTTCAGATTTTATCCAAATCTCACGCAAATTGGTAAACATGATCTCTATAGTCATGTGATCAAGACGGGTCTGTTTGATTTATCATGTTCTGTTCTGACTGGCTAAGATTGGCTTCCAAAGTTTTCAGGAGTGGCCAGTTTTGTATAAAATGCTGCATATCATTAACAGAGCGTCCGATTGGCGGTGAAACTGTGCACGCATATTAAGGAAGAAATGCCACTTGACATTTTTCCAAAAATGCTCCTATACTGGTAGAGACCTGTGCCCCAAGGGGCACTTTTTCTAGTTTAAATATATATTTTCTGCCTTTATTTTCTAGTACAGTGGGAGATTGACAGGAAACGTGGAAAGCGTCGGGGAGTGACATGCAGCAAATGTTCCCAGGCTTGGGAATCAAAATCACTAGCACTCACTGCCATCATGGAGAGAGGGTGAGGTGAATTTACCATGGCTGCATCACAGCCTACTGTGTATGCAGTGGTTTAAAGTAACTACCGTAAATGCATATTTACTTAGGTACTTAGGTAATTTTGAGGGATTGGTACTTTACTTGCGTATTTCCAATATACTCCTCTACATCTCAGAGGTAAATATTGTACTTTTACTATTTGTTTGATAACTTTAGTTACTATAGTAGGTTACAAAACATACATTAACCACTTCAGCCCTATATACGTTTCGGCCATTTGAAAATAGATCTGCTATTTTCTAAATATTTGTATTGTGTATGGGACATTCTGCACAGTGAGTAGCCTACTTTCTACTTTCTACCAATACTTTTGTACTTTTACTCTAATGTTGAGTCACAGACTTTTACTTGTAACGGAGTATAGTTCTGTATTGACACTTTTACTGAAGTTAAACATTAGTTTTTCCATATGGTATGCGTCTAAAAAACCCAATGTTTGTCTGGTTCCCTTATGTGCAGAGAGTGTTAGAGAGGCAGGGGCTGAAATCCCATAAGAGGGGACTTTTTGCTGAAAATAGCAGATCTATAACTATAACCTCACAACGTGTTGTGCTACGACACGTTGAGAGCTTGTAGATCTGCTATTTACGGGGCGCAGCCCAGCACTTTTTAGCTATAGTGGAGATGCGATGTACGATATGGATTTCTAAACATGTTCAACGTTCGAGTACAGGAGACTTCGGGAAAAGAAGGAATTCTCCTGAATGCTGCCTTCCGGAATGGCATGGAAAGGAGTGGCATTTGCATTTCTTTCACTATAGTAAACGCTGCATTCGTGGTCTGGAGAGGGCAGTTGTTTTACAGACGGGTAAAAGGCCAGGGGCCCTTTGATGTCTATGGGTGCACGTCCCTGCTTACAGTATGTGTGAGAGGAAAGAGTACAGTATACAGTACATGTGTGTCCTTGGTGAAGCGGACTCCGTATACATATCAAAAGATGTGCTGTTTACCCACAATCCTCGAGCCATCTGCTACGTTCTCAACCAAGATGCTCCTACTGTACTGCATAACGGCGCTGCGCAGCATGTGGTCCATGGCACAATTCATTTGTAATGAACCTGTTTGTCTTCGTGGCTCACACACACACAGCTGCAAATGTTGCGTTTGACTTTGAAAGATGCCTCCCTTTGTGTGTTTTGTCTGTGTGTTCACAACTATATAATCTCATGATTTGGTCAACATATTCTCACTCTCAACCCGGAGAGTGGGGGGTTGGATGTGTGGGTTACACGCCGTCCCAATAGAGCGCCACAGTCCCGTCCCCTTTGAGAACGACGAAGGCGCCAGGAAATAATTCCCCATAAATTTTCCCCATAGACATTTCAAAAAGTAGGCTATTTATTTACAGGCATTTACGCCTCGGACAAAGCCAACAGCCGAGTTGACAAATCATGACAATAAACAAATCTTTTGGGACAGAAAAAATGAATAGAAAGAAGAAAAAAGGGCAGGGTACAACACTTTGATTTGACTTTTTCTTCTTTCCAATGATTTGTTCGGCCCAAAAAAAATTGTTTATTGTCATGATTTGTCAACTCGGCTGTTTTGTTTGCTTTGCTTTGTCCGAAGCTTAAATGCCTTTAACCCATTCTGGGCGGGAACCCATTTTGGGGTTCTTTACAGTATGTACAGTATTAAAAAATGTTAGAAATTTGATACTACTATATACGTTTTTCAGAAAACTTGGGTCAGGATTGGCGTTTTTAGAATCGGCCTCAGACCTTTTCGTTTTCATGTAAGTTTGATTAAAATTCAATATAAAGTAAAGAAGGAAATTCACCAACTACAGGCAGATGGCCAAGCACTGATGGATTTGTTTCCCCCTTGCAGTTCAGTCATGCATTGCCAATCTCAACCGTGCCACTGTTGGTCTGACTCTGAGGTGGAGCTTTGTGCTATCTTTGCCAGTTTCCCTCCCTGTCCGTGCACCAATGGAAAGGACCCCGTCCAACACCGCCGATTGTGTTTGTCGGAGCGCTTTTGCCAAGCCAACATCAGTGTTCAAATGTGTCAGGGTTACTTTATCAGTGTCACACGACGTTTGATATATGCAATAGCCTGATAGCCCCAAGATCCTCAAAGCCGTGGCCCATTCATCTGACCACTTAACACGGCAGCTGTAGTCGTCAGATGGACGGGCTCTGTTGCATTTTCAGAGTGTGTTTTTGCCTTTATTCATCAATTACAGTAGACGGACAGGAAATGGGGAGAGAGAGGAGTAGGGGAGTGATGTGCAGAGAAGGTCGTCGGGAGTCGGACCTCATTTATACGGCATTCAAGTTGTTCTGCCAATCCTTCTGTCTTGTGATTGGCTAAAATAAGGCTTTTCCATCACATCTGAAGAAGCTGAGAACGCAGAGAGAAAAACAACTGGTGGATTTCTCTTTTAAAACCTTCTAATACACTTTTAAAGGACCATGACAAAGACTTTAAATGTTGTTAAAAAATAATGACCTTTAAATATTGCTATATTATCATAAATGATGTTAGTGTGTACCATTATTCAGGGGCCCAACGTGCAATGAGGTCACAGTCCACCTTGTGTTCCCCAGCCCACAGGTTGAGAACCGCTGCGGTTTAATAGCGTCACGGCGTGCATGTACGGTGCAATGGCCTTGTCACAGCGGCGGCGTTCCACAAAGTTGCCGCGCATGACCAACTTTGTTTGTCTGATGTTTTGCCCTTGTCAACATGCAAAGCGACCGCGTCCCGTACCCCTACCGTACGTACCCTGCACTTTAGTCCGAGCCGAACGAACGAACGCCACGAACGACAGCTGCAAACCTGTAGGTGTGTAGTGTGTGTGGGTGTGTGGGTGGGTGGGCGGGGCCCCACCACTGCGTTATCGCCGGCAGCGTATGCAAATGTGACCGCGCATTAATGGGAGGGCGGTGGCTGGTGCACCGGTGGCTGTCGATGTGTCAATGGGAGTCCGACCTCCACCGTGACAGTCCTGATTAGTGGCTGTGGACGGCTGTGTCGCATCGCCGAGCCAACGGCAACCGGAGGGCACGCTGCGTTCAATGACAACACTACTTGTCTCTCATACTTGACCTCTGTGGAAGCATGACGGGAGGGAGCAGAGAGGAGGAGGAGGAGGAGGGAGGCACTGTAAGGGAACGCGCTTAGACAGACGGGAGAGGCAGACCGACCTTGTCATCCGACAGAGTGAGCCTGAAGACAATGGCGGGATGCACAAAAGAGTGAATAAATAGAACAGTTGAAACAATAGAAAAGACATCTTTATACATATGTTGCTCCTGTCAAAGTAAGAACACATTTGTGGTTGTGTGGCTTCCGTTTGCTTAAGGCCTCCTTTCAGAGAGGTCTGTATCCTATAAATAACTCATGAATGCGGTCTTAACTTTGAAATTTGATTAATTAATCAGTGATGGCCAATGCATCTGCGTCCTCTTATTGAAATCCTGATTGCTTGTTAGTTGAAATCCCTCCTCTGCGAGCGGCAATGTGACATTGTCATTTTGTCAGACCCACACACACCTGAGGCCAACCAGTGTCCTTCCAAAAGCTTAGACTGCAAGACAATGGCTAATGGCCCGGATGAGGCATTGCAACATTCTGTTGGTATCAGGCAGAAAGCTTGTATCACCATATTTCAACTATATACTATCACACAACACAAATGTTAAATGGTGCATTTATATAGCGCCTTTAAGGCGCTTTATATAGAATTGTGTATTACATTCACCCATTCACACACACATTCATACACCGATGCCGGAGGAAACCATGCAAGGTACCAACCTGCACATCGGGAGCAATTAGGGGTTCAGTGTCTTGCTCAAGGACACTTCAACACTAACTCTGGGGGAGCCCGGATTCGAACTGGCAACCTTGCCGTCCCCATCCAGCCACTCTACCCCTGAGCCACCGCCGCAACACAAATATCAGATCTCCAAGCTCACAACACTGCACATCACGGCACGTTATGAGCTTGCTGATCAGCAAAATGCTGAATTAAGTACATTGGATATACCATTTGGAACACTGGTTATTTATTTTTCCATTTTCTGAAAAGTAACAGTTTTGTACATGAAAGTTATCCACCCGACGACGATATGAAGATTAGAGTAGACCGGCCAATCCAATCTGTATATCTAACCCATTTAGGAAACTGTTTTCTGAAAAACCTATGTTTCTATGTAAGTGGTTCTCAACCTTTTTCATGTCATTGTCCCCCAGAATTATCTGTATTTGGCCGCAGACCCCCATCTGAAAATAATATACGTTTTTCCAAAATACCAGATCTAAAAGCTAAAGTATAACAAAATGCTTAAAACGCCAAAATCCTGAGGGCTAATATAGCCTACTTTATTGTTCATGTACAGTAGACACTGCAGGAACAATAAAGCATTAAGTCGCATTACACAAACATCATTCATAATGTAATTCTCATTTATTTCTTATGAGGTTCTTTTATCTTTCATTAGCCAGAAAGCTTTTTTTTTTCTTTTTTCTTTTATCTCTGATGAGCCAGGAAGCTTTACACTTTTCCCGCATCACAAAATGAATGTTTTCCAAGATAGGATTATTTTTTTTTACCTTTTTTTCTCTTCTAAATCATCTCTTGCTGTGGTTTGGCTTTCCTCTGCATTAACCTACTTTTATACTTGACCTAGGACAAAGAGAAAAGTTACAAAGGCTCTGGAAGAACCTAATGTGCACGTTTTAAGAAGCTAAGCATAAGCCAAGCCACGTCTAAAATCACTTGGCAATGGTGTGTGTGTGTGTGTGTGTGGGGGGGGGGGGGGGGGGGGGGTTTCTACAAAGTTGGCCTATTTTGTTTATTTCAAAAGCTTCTCTCTCCCTGGCAGGGATTTTTTTTTAAATGTGATATTAATCTCTTTATTTATCTTTGAAGGCATTTCACCTAGGACCTTGTGAATAAGCCTAATCTGAGGGAAATGGCAACAATGTTGAGTTCTGGCCGTGACTGATAAAACGTGCTTTTCTGTCGCTGTGTTCTTTTCTCCCGTTTGAGTACAAACAGTCGCCTTTTAAGCAGCTAAAGAGAGCCAACCTTTAATCATGAGCAAGGTGACCGCACATTCTGGTTATCAGGCTCTCTCAGAAATGTGCTCGCATCCGTGCATGATACGCACGCACGCACGTACGCACGCACACACACACATGCACACGCGCGCGCGCGCAAACACACACACACACACACACGCATATGTATTACTTGTAGGTGACATACACAATGTTCCTTTAATAGACGTGAACACACATAGTGACACTAAATTGCGCTCAATGCGCTTACACGAGTACACAAAGGCTTTTTATACTGTACACACACACACACACACACACACACACACACTTTTTTGCTTGTTTTTGAAGTTTTCAGCAAAATCATTGCGTGACCATCACAGAGCCGTTGCTTCCACAGCCCTCCTTAATAAACAGCATTCACTCACACAGATGTCAGTTCCACATACTGTATGCCTTTGCCTCTTGTCATTCTGCAGCATTTCAAAAGATTTGTCCCCACACTTCAGGGTAGGGAGGAAATTACTTTTAAGGGGAGGTTTGGGGGTAGAACATAAACAGAGAGATAACTTAGATTTGGTATCAGTGGGAGCCACGATGTGTCTTCACCATAATATTGCCTATTACAAACACTTTCAAATTACTTTCTGGTCATTTTCTTTCCCCTTACAAATGTGGGTACTACATTTCAACGTATATATGCTGTACTGTATCTTATCAACTGTTGGAATTATTTGGATATTACTAGAATTTCGTAGCCCTTTGGGCAGGCTCATCCTAGTTACGTTTGCAGCGCAATGGGAAGAAGGAAATTGCGGGATTTGACAGCCTCCACTTCATGTTTCAGCTGTGTTTCTAAACCCAGTATTGTGCCCTTCACATGTAGTAACGGATGGCTACACATCGTAAACACACGCATACCCATGGTAAATTGTATGTGTACTGTACTGAGGCTCATAATGGGAGCGTCCCTCCCGCCTCATAGTCTCCGACTGTCCGACTCAGTGGAGAGAAAAAGAAAGGGTTGGATAAAGTGTTTGTTCAGTGAAGACGTGCTGGTCTTCGCCGTGTCATATACAGTAAGAAAGCACAGTAGTGTCACACTGCGTGCATTTAGCAGCACTGACTGCTAAATGTGTCAGTGAGCCGTAGGCCGTAGGTGACACCAGTTGTTGCTTGGATCGAAGTGTGCGTAGTCTGCGTTGTTGGGTCTATTTTCACTGCACAAAGAGCGTAGGATGTTACTGGCAGAGTAATGCAAAAAGTTCTGTCTGTCTGTCTGTCCTCCTCTGCTAACCCTCCCTGGGGCTTTAGAAAATAGGTTAAAATGGTAACTGCCATCTACTGCCGAAAGTATTCAATATCTCTCTCACACACACACGTACACACACACTCGCTGACATGCTGCCTGCCTCATCTGAACCCTGCAGACAGGCTGGCTGTACGAAGGGAAGCGTGTTGGAATGAGTGGCGCTGAACCGCAACTCCCATAATGCCCCGTCCCCTGGGGAGGGTGACGCTTAATGGTGACCTCCTCCATACCTGGAGTGTTTCTGTAGTTCTGCCACGCTCCGCCACCAGAACACCCGCCTCCATACGGCATCTGGGATTGAAACGTTTCCCCCCCGGGGGTGGGGGTGGTTTGTGAGAATTGTTGCCGGTTGTGTGCCGCTGCACCACAGTATGGAAGAACACCTCGATGGAGGCTCATGGGCAGCACGTTGTTGCTCGCTGTCGGGGGAGAAAGTGTGTGTGTGTGTGTGTGTGTGTGTGTGTGTGCACGCTTAATACATTCATGTGCTTCCTTGCGTTTTGTATTGAGCTCCAGTGTTTATGCACGCATTGGTTACTGAGAAGACAGACAGAGAGAGATTATTAAACGAATACACAACTGGGATGTTGACAGACTGGCCCGTGAAGTCTCTCTCTCTCTCTCTCTCTCTCTCTCTCTCTCTCTCTCTCTCTCTCTCTGTATGTCCTCTTTCTTTATTCGCTGGGTGTCAGCATAATGTTTATCATTCCTGGCAAAACGGACGCCAGATTGTGAAATTATCAATTCTAATGCTAATTCAGAGAGAGAGGGGGGGGGGGGGTTCAGGAGTGACGCACACGGGGGCATCATGGCACACACATGTCAAGCTGCGCTCTAGAGGCGGCAGAACGGATCGGAGGTCAAGAAATTAGCTTCCAGTCTCTCCCCGGGAACCATATGTCAGCGAGGCATACAGTTACGAGGGGCGCGTCCTCTGGGCTACAGTGTGTTCACATGAAACGCATGCAACGTACGGTACAGTTTATACTGTTCGCTGCAGTCACTTCCTCCATATACGGTTTTGAATTATTACAAGGTCACGTCATTTAATTACTGTACCATGTAATCCCTGGGAGAGGGGCAACACCCGTATACATTCGCCTCACGCTAAACCAGCGAAACACAAAAAAGGGGGACTCCCCCTTTCCTGCTCATGAATGAGGCGAGCGTGGCTTAACCCATTAAAACCGGGAAGCGTCTGTGTGTCAATTTAGATTTTAACCACTAACTCATCAATTATTACTTTGGCTATTCAAGAATAGCACATCTACAAGTTCATAGCTACAAGTTCTACAAGTTCAGGGCTTGTAGATCTGCTATTTTTTTTTTAAGTCTCGACAATTTGTGCAAATCTTAGAATATATTTTCAAAGCGAACATTTTGAACACAAATCTTTGCTTCTGGGCTTCCCTGGAACAAAAATATTTTGAGATGGGGATCGGCGGCCAAATACATGCTGTATCATTTTGGGGGTGTCCTTGACATGAACAAGGTCTGAGCACCTCTGATATCGCAACATAACTTTCTCTTGAAAACTGTTAGACAACATTTTGTAGAATGAGGTCTTAATGGGCTAAGCCAATCAAATACATGGGGCAGAAAATTCAATCGTGGCCCTGGCGCTGAACTGACCTTCACTGGGCTGTGCATCTGCAAACATGCACTGTTCATGAAAACAAAATTGGATTTTATTTAATAAGGTAAAGCGCCTGTGCTTCTCATACTCTGCCTCTCTGCATACAGTTATGGCACTCTATAAATAAATACTCTGGGATGCCGCCGTCTGTAGATGCTTTCAGGGAGATCAATTCAGAACGGTTGATCACATTATGATCCGCAGTGTAATTATAAGAGATGAGATTTCTCCTCCATTGCATGTTAATCTTCGCTGCCTGTTTTCTCTCTCTCTCACTTTCCCTGGACTGATTCCCAGGCTTTTCAAGGAAGTGGAATTCTCACAGATGCCAACGTTCCCCTTACAGTTCAGTCTGTATGGATTGGATGCCTTCCATTGTTCTCAAGGAGAGAGAGAGAGAGAGAGAGAGAGAGAGAGAGAGAGGGAGGCATGTATTGAAATGCTGTATTAATAGACATTATCCGGGCAAGGCATCTGTGTTGAGATCTTGGTGGAGTGCATCATGGGAAAAATAATGAAATACGAATATTCACGTGTGCATGCACAATTGTGACCGTGTGAATCATTTTAATAACATTTAGGCGATTATTTATTTCTCACTCCTCTCTTGCTATCTTTAACTCACTGTGCATGTGTGTGTGTGCATGTGTGTGAGTGCAAACACACACACACACACACACACACACACACACATTTGCATTTGAGCTAATCCCAGTGGGGTAATCAATGCAGGAATACTTGGCCTCAGCAGTATGACGGCATGCTGCGACATGGCTAGCATAGCAATGAGCGCAGAGCAAAACAAGTGCTAGGAATGGGAACCTTATTAAATGAAAGTGGGGAGGGTCAATACTAGTGGCTATTGATGATGGCGAGTCCATGAAGGCTCTTCAAAGGCTCCCTCCAACACCCCTCGCTTATTTTATTATTTATTATTATTTCTCAGCCCAGCGGGGAGAGACCCATGCGCAGGCTTTGTCAAACTGCTATCCTTGAATTGCTAAAGCGGTGTCCTTGCCAACTCACTTTGTTCTGCTTTTACATGGGGCTTCAAAATGTCATCACAAGCACAGCAAAGACGGCTCCCTGGGACCCAAACCCGGGGCGGTTTGGTGATAGACTCTCTCTCTCTCTCTCTCTCTCTCTCTCTCTCTCTCTCTCTCTTCTCTCTCTCTGTCTGTCTCTCTCTCTCTCTCCACACGCACAAACACAAAGTTGGGCACGCACGCAGTGTCTAGCATCTGTGATGGCCTGGGAGTCTTGTCAAGTTCAAGACTGCAAATCAATGGCTGCGACGGATAATTCTGCTCTGCTGCCTCCAGCACAATATGAGATGTTGGGGTCGCCCGGGCGATGACGCTTGCCGTGGCAGCGCCAGTGATGCAGTCCAAAGATACACGTTCCCAAGAGTCCCACCATCTGTGTGTCCTATTCCCCGGGTCAATATGTTTTGACCCCTACCGGTGTCATCGAGCAAGCCCTTTTATTTTGCCATGACAGCATTGCTGAAAGACAGCACCACAAACGATCCTTTGTGAGGCTATATCCGATCCAACCAAGGTTGTAACGTCCCACTTGTCACTGATATAGCCTACTTGATGAGATGGCAAAACACAGCAAATAGACAATTATGCGTGGGCTGTCAAATATCATTTATTTGGTAAAATGTAATGCCGCTTCCATTTGAAGTGCTATCGAAACCAGGATATTTCATTTTAATATACCTGAGAGTCCTCGAGTACAAACAGCCCATTATATTGACCCAAACCTACATGGGAGTTTCGGCCAAACCTTTAAAACGTGAATGTCTTGAATGTGCCTTTCCGCCGAGGGATGCTCTCCACGGCACAGGGACAGTTCACAGTACGGCGCTTGTGTCTAAGACACCAATGCTGACATTCTCACTATGTCTAATCATACAGTACTAGATTGGCACCGGCCTCCTCTGGAACGATGCAAGTTTCCGTGTCGTACCCATTGTCTGTCTGTCTTTATGAGAACCTCTGCTATAGGGGGTTCCGTGCCCATGTAACGGTATATCGTATATAGATATAAACTGGTGGCAATTTAAATTGATTTAATAAAATGTATCGCGATACATACAATGTTAAAAATACATTATGTTAAAAAACTGGATTTCAGATTTGTGGAAGAGGAATGATCAAAAAAAGGTCATTTGCTACAGTATTGAAAACAAACAGTATTGTAAAAGAAAAAGAAGACAATACTGGATTTGTGTAAAATAAATAATACCGTATAACAAATGATTTTCCGGTCATTTGTCTGGAAAATTATTTCATGTTTCAAATAGCGTGAGAAAATCATATAGTGAACCTAATATCGTGATTTGAATGGTATTGTGAGTTGAGTGAATCGCTACATGCCTCTAGTGCCCATGTATGGGCATATCGTTTGGATGGGCGCTCATTGCCTAAATGTGTGTATAACGGTCGGAACGGCAGATTCCCGCCTTTTCGACTGAGTCGCCACCGAGCACCGCACTCCTTTCTTTGTTACATGAACTACAGACAGACAAATAGGCCTATTTGACAGTTCCTGACCGAGTTTTGGTTTTTCATATCATAGCTTCAAATTGACATATTGGTTGTTCAGTTTGACCCACCAGTTTTGGAGATGTGACTTATAGAGTAATGTCTTGCAGAAAACATTGAGTTGAGGAAACGGGCTTGAAAGGTTCACTTCTGTGGACTCTAACATTACACTACATGTTTAAGCATTTATTTCATAGTTATGTTCATTTCAGCTATGACATTTATTTCAGACATGCTCTAGTATGTGAAGAGTCTGTCTGTGCTATTAACTCATTTTGGATAAAACAAATAAATAAATCAGTTTTCTCCTGAACAGATAGTCTTGCCGCCATGACTGTCTCTGTATCAAAAAGAGTCACATATGTTGTGCATTTACGGTCGATTCTTGCTGATATATAGCTAATGCATTGTAGGCAGGAAAGTGGAGTACATACTTTTGACTGCTTTGGAGGCAAGAGGCATAGAACAAATAAAATAAAATAAGGCACATCAAGAACAGGAGCTGCAGTTGTACCAGGCCAATCTTACGTCACAGAGACCTTCATGTTTGGCACATTGCTATTTTAAAAATGCACCTTACATATGCTTAGAATTGTTTGATTGGCACTTGAACCTGTAGCCAACCCTGGTGTGTGTGCTGTGTGTGTGTGCGTGTGTGCGTGCGTGCGCACACACTCATACATACATATTTCTGTGGTTGAACCCAATATGCGTGACAGTACTTTATTTCTCATGACATACATAGTGTACTAAGCGCACGCCTGTCTGTCTGTCGTGTGCGGCAAATCACATGCATTTTGATATTTGAAACGAAGCAATTCTCTTTCAAATTGATTTAAAACTTGCCTTGAGAGGAGAGAACATTAATAATGTGCATATAACAACAGATTAAGCATTTGGCTTGTACGTCTGATCTGTATGTTCACACAGAACATTCAAAAGACTTGCAAGGTGATTCATGGCATGCTCATGCATGAGTCATTACTTATGCATGTACAATAGGAGGCCACTATAGGAGGCTTCAGAATAAACGTCATCAGGAGCATTACAATAACAATGTGCCCTTTGCTGTTCACCAACTGTGCCTTGCAATTTTGAATAATCCAACAAATGTTGAAGGGCAATCTATATGTGTACTATGAGGTGCATAACTGTATCAACGCGTATGACACGAATCATAACCTTTGCAATATCCGTATATTATGTAAGTTAACGGGGGAAACTGGAAAGGAAAGGGGGTATTTGCTGGTGATCGGGAAATACTTTTACTGCTTCACTCTGCAGATGGTTGCTCCGGTGGCTCTGATGAGGGGCAACTGTTAGGAGTTTAGTGTCCCAGGTACACGTATAGGCTGGGTAAGAGAAAAGTCGAATCGGCGACCTTTCCGACTCCCAGGCGGCATGTCTACCCACCCAGCTATATGGCCGCCCCGGGACTTGTTTTAATGAATACACCATTATTTTAAATATCTGTATTACTGTAAGTTATAACCCATTAAAACCGGGTAAGCATCTGTCATTTATTTTAGATTTTATACATATACCAAAGTTACCAACAGACGTTTTTCAGGAATCTCTTAGGATTTCGAAGGTTCTCATGAATAACAGATGTACAAGCTCACACGTCACTTTGTGCCGCACTGCAAGCGCGTGTACATCTGTTATTTACAAGGCATTTGTAGGATCTGCCTTAGGTCTTAAACCAATGTGTGCCCAAGCGGTCTCCAGACGTCCTAGGAATTATCCCATGGGATGCCAGGTCGTCTGCACACGTTTTAGCAATCCCATGACAGCCCATACATCCAAACAGAAAAGTCCTATCTGATTGCATTACATTAATTTAACGGATTGTAACTTCAATGTCCATGTCTTGCTCTCACTAATATTATGCATACGGTAGAAGCTGGTTATCTTAGCAGAGGGGAATATTTGAGGAATTATGTGTAATAAATATTTCCCATTCTCATGGGACCCATTACTTGTAGGGAGAGAGAGTATATTGAGAATATTTTCATCACTCAAAGTGAACACTACAGAAGACTAAGATCCTTTTTGGCATACTATTGGTATAAGTTTGCAGGCACAATAAAATTAGATTTCCTCATTGGCGTAGGACCATACAAAATATAATCATGGCCAAATTATCCTTCTAAATGTTGATACTTTATAATATGAATGTCTAATGAAAAGTGTGCTGGACTTGAAATGAGTTGGCTGAAAATGTGAGGGCTGTGGTGACATTATTATGATAGAGGCATAGCAAGTCCAGAATAACCCGTACAAACCGGGAAATATTATCCGTGTCATTTTAGATGTTGGCTATTCTAAAAATAGCAGCTCACAACACGTCACTTCGTGCCACGCTGCAAGCTTCTACATCTGATTTTTCTTTATTTTTTTTATCTTAAGTGTGAGAACTAGTGATTTAGAAGGCAGTTTGTAGAATGGGCATGCAGGTCTAGGTGGGATAAAAGGCAGGGAATTCCAATCATACCCCAGACACTGACCAGTGATTGATTTTGCTGCACTGCAGTTGCATTTGATGTTCATTCTTATCTTTACTTACGTGCCCGAGGAAACAATACGTGACTTATATTCCACACAGTCTCTGACGACCGGCTATCTTTCATGGGGAAATGGCTACCTTTGACTCATTTCGTTTAGCTGTTTACTTGCTTTGCCCTCAAAGGAAATTATCTCACACTTCCCCGCATGCCGGTGGTGAACAGGAGAGGCGGGCCCCTATAATGCAGTCTCAGTGGAGAATGTGACCCCTGTCGCTATCCTCAAACTTTTCGTATTACCGCTATTGACCCAAATCTTTGTTGGCGGTATACAGTACGCCTCTAAATCCACTGGCACTTCAATCTCATAAGATTGACGTGGCTCTGGAGTGAGTAACTCCATTGATTTCATTTCACGGGGCATTCGATAACCTAGATCATAACACGCACAACAAGATTGGGTTGGCATGGATTTTTCTCCATCAGGTCAAAGAGGCCCAGGCCATAATAGTATTTTTATTACTTTTCGGCTCCAAAAACATATCCATACCTGGCTGGTCAATATCACAACACATCACCCCACGTGGTTCTATACTTTCTTTCTCGTTTTCTTTACTGCCATCGAGATTTGATTTTTGAACAAACGTAATCAACGTATTTTGAATCAACGTAGTGATATTGAGAAGCTGCCCTTTATTTCATTAGCCGTGAACCTCCAGTATGAGGTACACTAAGTGACCAGTCTGACCACTTCAAGGTCAGACTTTCCCCCCACTCCCCGTGTGCTTGACTGAGGCCGATAGTGTACTGCAGTGATCTCCAGCCTGTGGTCCATACGATACGATATTGAAAGTGGCCACTAAATAATTGGCAAAACACTAAGATTTCAATCATAACATGCTGGCATTAATCCATGAACGATAGTTCCATTGATGCAAACTGGAACACGATTGATTGATTGATTAAAATAAACGTGCTCTGAAAATGCATGAGGCCCATCTGGCCACATAACATGGCGGCCATGCAGCTGTCATGTAAAGTGGTCACCGTGAACACTTTAAAGATTATTATGTGGTCCCTTAAAAGTTTAGGAACCGCTGGTGTACAACAGGGATTCTCAACGTTTTTGGCTGGGGACCCCCCAAAATGTTTTGGACATTTTATTTTTAATAATTTGAGGACCCCCCCCCCCAAAAAAAATAAGTTCGCGACCCGGTTACGACCCCCAGGTTGAGAACCCCTGGTGTACAGTACTGTACTGTAAGGGGAAGGAAGACCTTGTGAAGTGAACTTGAACTGTCAAGACACCCCAACGGCTCACCTGTGTTGAAATGTTCTCGCGGTCTCAGGTCATATACGTCTCAGGCAGAACACACAAAAAAGTGCTGAGAAGTTATACCCAACACTGCTCATAAATACATTGGATTATTCAGGGTCTCCAACTCAAAAGTGAGACTCCTGCAAAGAAAAATAAATCTCATTCCTCACTGAATCCTTCCCCCAACACCTTGGAAATGGCTTCACAGAATGTATTCACTTACATAATGTATTCAAAGTGTTGTTTTGGCAGCAAATTTTGATGTTTTAGTGTTAGTTTAGTTTTTGTCGACTAAATATCATACGGTTTTAGTCGACTAAATCTGCAGTTGATTCAGTCGACTAAAATGTATGTTGGGGGGGGCCTTGATGCCGTCGTAATGGCTGATTTTACACTTTCTGAAAATAGCCGATCTACAAGCTCTGCTATTTTCAGCATGTGTAAAATGACTTATACTAGATCTCTTGTCCACTCTAGTGCCTTCCTAACATTTTAGTCTAGTCTAAAATGTCATTGTATTTTGTCTTAGTTTTAGTCAGCTTAGTTATCATTCAGTTTCCATTTAGTTTTCGTCAGTGAAAAAAGGTAGTCGACGAACATGTTTCGTCATAGTTTTAGTCGACAAAATCAACACTGATTCACTTAACTAACAGATTCAGCTGTTGGACTCAATCAGACTGCGAGCAGTGTTTCTAGAATCACCCTACCTTGCTGTCATCTAGCTTGAAAGGTAATTTGTAGAAGATTTCAGTTCTGACTTGAATGTTGTCAGCAATCTTGTTGGCCAAGTTACACCATTACTCTCCACAGCATGATATTTAATTGAAGATACTGCTGCTCTGCTTCAAAGGTATCATTTCAGAAGAATAAATAAGTAACAACCAAAGAGTAGCAAACAAAAGTTAGACAAATTAATGTATGGTTGGAGACAAGACAACGTATATAAAACTAAACAAAAAACCCCAACTCATTCTGTATTCCCGTATGAACCTGTACAACTGTATACCAGTTACAAGGCCAAGATATATCCTGAGGCTCTAGGTGCAGAACATTCCATGTGGAACGCGCATAGACCATACAGTAGGTTACTGTAGAATAATACTGACTTTCACTTACTGTACGTACATCACACACTGTGCAAGATCATCAGCTTACCCAATATGAAATACACCAGAGAAAATCATAAAAACCGAACCTCCGTACAAACGGTTCTGCCAAGTTGCTAACTACAATGAAGTTGTACAACTGTTTCACAACCTTAAAAGTCAGACACCTCTGGAATGTCCCAGTTCGTAATATTATCGAATGGGATGGATGGATGGATGGATGGTAGGATTGATGGATGGATGGATGGATTAGTGTGATTTAGGTGCACCCCTAAATAAAGCAACTGTAGCGCTGGTCTAAAATCTGATTAATCTGCAAAAACTGTTAAGGAAAGTTAGCGAAATGTGAGGCAAAAAAAATGAAAAAATGCTTACCACTATAGCTTTCTTCACAAAGATGTCTACCATCACCTATCAATTTGTTCCAAGCCAAGCATTAGTTTTGCACGAAAAACACTAAATTCCGCCTATAGCCACTGGCCCAAATGTTCCCAATAATGTGCTGACCTCATCACATTTGTAGCAGATTTGCCACACATTTCGCTAACTTTCCCTAACTATGTGGAGAATGAGAACATTGTAATATAATATTTCATTTGTGTGCTGCTGCTGTGTACCTAATGAACTTGAATGAAATCAACAGATAGGCCAGGCCCTTTGTGAGTTCCTACTCCCAGTAGAGTTGTGTACGTAGTTCTCTCTAATGACCTAGATTTCCCATTCATTGCAGCATGATGTGAGCTAAACTATGCACTGACGAACACTACTTGGCCACTAACTCTGGAGACTTTGTTAGATATGTCATCTGTAAAAATGTGATGTAAACAAGGCATATTTGTATAGCACATTTCATGCACAATGGCAATTCAAAGTGCATATTTATACATAAGGCATGTACGGAGTGGCAGTGGCTCAGGAGGTTCCTGGTTAGATCTCCAGCTCCCTCAAGGATTAGTGTCGAACTGTCCTTGAGCAAGAAACTGAACCCCTAAGTGCTCCTGATGACTTGGTGTCTTACATTGTTTTCTCTGCCATCGATGTATGGGCCTGAATGAATGTAATGCACATCACTTTGGATAAAGGCACTATACATTTACCATTTTATTTACATTAAATTTAACCACTGCTTGAAAAGGGGGAAAAAAAGAAAATCAACTGTACTCTGATATCATCCGTATGCTGCATGCGCGCGCGGTAGAATTCCGAAGCTCTTTCACGCCGCTGACTTTGTGGAAACGCATATCATTACCAGCGGTGTCCTTTGCTGGATGGATAACACGTGTTGGCATGAGGCAGCGGTATTTCTAGAAGAGTGACCCTTAACATACGGCATTCAAGACAAATACCACACTGCTCCTGTTGGCATGTTCAGCAGAGCACCTGGCTACTGACTGCAGCACAGCCCCATCCACCTATACTGTATAGTACCTCTGTGCTGCCAGTCCCAGGAAGAGAGAGGGGGGGGGGGGGAGGGGTTGAAAGTTGGCTGAAGGTTGAACACTGAGTTGGACACTGGAGGTTGGGAAGAAGTCAAACTTTCCTTCAGGGGGCCTTTGAAGAGGCTGAAATTCATGCGCTTATTAATTGTGCATTGGATTTGTGTGGGAGTGAGCGTGTTTCTGGTGTGCGTGTGTGCGTGCGTGTGTGCGTGCGTGCGCACACTCATACTCATACTTCTGTGGTTTAACCCACGCAATATGTGTGACAGTACTTTATTTCTCATGAGTCATGACATGGTGTACTAGGCGCAAGCCCACAAGCACACGCGCACACACACACTCACTCACACACACACGGGTGTCACACGCACACACACACACACTCGGGGGCCTTATCAGGTCGCTCAGTAGATTACGTCCATGCCTCCACATCGCTACCTCCCATGATTAGCTGTGGATCTGTCCAGAATGCACGCTTTGCAGGAGCAAGGTTCTGGCCCTGCCTCCACTGCCAATTACCACCCAAAGCAGAGGCCTAATTAAAGTTTGATTAAGTTCAGAGTATTCTGGAGGATATGCAGAGAGGGAAGGTTGGGACGAGGTTGAGAAGTGTGTGTGTGTGTGTGTGGGGGGGGGGGGAAGTCCCACCCGAGATCACACGGTGTCTGTCAGAGGCAGGTGCTGTGAAATTGGATTGTTGGCCGCCATCAACCTCTGACCTCCATAGCGTCGAGCCACTCGGCATCCCTCGGCTGGGGACAGAGAGAGAGAGAGAGGGGGAAAAAAATCACCGCAGGGATTTGAGGAGGAGAGACGAAGAAAACGGCGCGTCTGGATGTTCCCGCCGTTACCAGGAAAACGAGATATGCGCTGTCACAGACCCGCCATGTTCCCTAATGAGGTCTTGGAGGGATTAGATGTATGGAGAGGGAGATGGCATTCACATTCAGCGACATCGCCAGGGAGATCGGAGGGGCGGGGGTGGAAAAAATGTACACCGGCGCGTACGGTCCGTTGCGACAGCAAGAGCTCGTGGAAAAGTTCCCAGGTCTATTTGTGAGTTCTCCGCCGGCGGCGGCTCCTCTTCTGTCGGGGACGATTGTGCTGTGTGTTGGAAACTGTGCACTCCGTTGGGAGCTGAGTTGAAACCGTGCGCTCCGCTGGGAGCTGAGTTGAAACCGTGCGCTCCTTTGGGAGCTGAGTTGAGCTGAGTTGAAACCGTGCGCTCCTTTGGGAGCTGAGTTGAGCTGAGTTGAAACCGTGCGCTCCTTTGGGAGCTGAGTTGAGCTGAGTTGAAACCGTGCGCTCCTTTGGGAGCTGAGTTGAAACCGTGCGCTCCGTTGGGAGTTGAGTTGCAGGTATAGAACCCAATGGGCCCTTAAGGCCATGACGCCGGGGCAGGAGATGACGCGTCTCTGCCACCATGCAAAAGGTCCTCTTCCCCCCAACACACGCCGCACTTGCAAAGTGAGGGGTGTGTTTGTGTGTGCGAGCGTGCGTGCGTGCATGGGAGTATAGCATTACTTTTTTTTTTTATATATTTTTTATCCCACGATTTTGTAACCCATTTTTCACCCCCTGTGTCAATCATCTAATGTGATCCTGGGCTCTACACACCCTCCGCCAACCTGGGGAGAGCAACGGACTTAACTCATGCTTCCTTCATGCTTGAGTGTCCAAGTTGCTCCTTTACACCTGACAGGGGGGAGTTTCCCTGGTTGGACGTAGCGCATGGAAGGAACCCGTTATTCCAACCAGTTCCTTTCCCCTCCATCAGGCGCCCCGGCTGGCCAGGGGGAGGCAGTTTAGAGACCAGGATTACTGCATGTTTTTGTGAGGGTACCTACCCTAGGGGACACGGGGAGAACATGCAAACTCCACACAGAAAGGCCCTTTCGCCAACCCCGCCTTCGGGTATGGGCACTGATGACGTGGAGGAGGAAACACGCCGCCAGCACCCACAGCGCCCTGAGCGGGAATCGAACCCAGGACCTTCTAGCTGTGAGGCGACAGCACTACCAACTGTGCCACCGTGCCCCATGGAGTATAGCATTACTAATACATGACACCCCCTTGCATATTAATGGCACACCTTTTCGTGGCAAGCTAACATATGCAGGAGGCGACCCCTGGGTCGTGTGTTAAAAGAAAGGAAAAGGAACAACGGGAAGGTGAGAGCAGTCGGGTGGAAAAAGCGGGAAAGGACGCCGGATGGCGGCGAGGCGGGGAAAAAAGATCCTGACTGGCTGGCGGAGAGCGAGCTCCGGGGGACTCGGGAGCCGCGACTTCCACAGACTTCACTTAGCAGCGGCAGCTTCCGCGAGCAAGCGGAGGTAATTATGATAATGGACATTAATGGCTTTATAACTAAGCACTAATGGCCATGGAGACTGAGTGTGTACACAGTACAGCACCTGACCTTCATATTCAGCTGTGAGTTCAATCTAACTGCTGCAGGAGCGTCCCATGCAGGTTTTGGCGCCTTCAGCTGGAAATCTCCCCGAGCGCTTGCTTTCATTGCGTTCCGAGGAAGAGCATTTGGTTCAAGTTTTACATTTCCACGCGCTCTAATCTGGCTGGCTCACGACTTTGCCTGTTTTACCCGATTAGTGCAGGAGCCTGCTTTTCCAGCACGACATCCCTCCCCCCCGTGCTATTTTTTCCTTTCAAAAGAAAGGGGGAAAATAAATAAATAACAAACAAAAAAATCCAGCTTCAGCACTTCTCCAGCAAGGACCCCTCCCTCTCTCCTCCTTTCTCTTCTCATCCGGCTCCACTGCGCTTGGCTGGTGGTCGACGGATTAAGAACTGACCGGCTGGGGGTCTGCACAGCCTATATCCTCTTCTTATTTCATCACTGTCTTGAATCATTGATTTTTACACTTCATTCTCTGGCAAAATTTGGTCTCTTTCCCCAACTTCTTCCCTTATTAGCTGTAGAAGTTTCTGTCCTCCCCTCCGGCTGCCTCCGCTGGTGTCCTTGCGTCTCTGCATGTCCGTCGGATGCTGTATTGGACCGTACATTTATCAATGTCAATCAGGGGCTTGAAAACGGAACAGCGAGGCCTCCATTGATTCTTTCAGGAAAAACTGGCATAAAGGATCATGCAAATTTCAGATCAAGGTCGATAATGGCATAATAAGTGGAAACCAAGACCCCTTAATGAATGTGTTAACATTAACCTTGGCACTGCGAGTCATGCTTGTATTGAGGATACATCTCGGGTGATCAAAGATGCATCCATTTTGTTTAGAATGATTAGGGTTAGTGAAGGACTTTAAAGGGCTCACTTGGGCTAAAAAGAAAAGGCACTGTGGTCCTACAAGTATATGTATTCAATTCATCAGCAGAGCATAGAATATTAACACAATAAAGGGACGTTTCACCGCTGGAAGAAACTGCAGTCACCCAATGTTAATAGTATTTGTAGTAGATAACGGTATAGCACAATTTGAAATTGGCACCCTATGGCCAGAAAAATAATGAAGTCTGTGTTTTACTAGATTAGAGAGTGCCCCGGAAAGTAACAATTGATTATTCCTTCCGGTTCATAAAAGCTGATAGCTCTTAAAGGGAAAGGCTCTTATGAATGGTGGTCTATGAGCGGAAGGCTGCAGCTTTTTGTGACATTAAATGTTGGCGCGGAACGAGTTATAAAGGGCGTCAAAAGGTGATAATCGGCGCGGAGGGCGTTTGGACCAGAAGGCGCCAAAAGTGTTCAAACTAGAAGAAGTGCCCCTCGAGGCACAGGTCTCCACCATGCAGGATAATAGCGTTTGTGATGTTTGGACAAAAACTTTGTGTAGGAGTAGGATTTCTTGTGCAATAATCTGTCGCTTGGTGGTTGTATACCAGGGCAATTAAAATACATAACAGTAACAGTACACCTAACAGTGTATGCATAATGTTTAGTAGTGCACATACAAAGTTCTACACAGATCGGTGCAGTTATAGGTGTAAACATTTAAGTTGCATTTCGTCCTCTGCCTGGTGGGAATGTATGTGCGTAATTTCACGGAAATCACACGCTGTGTTAATGTTTTGAGGCATTTTCTTCAAAATGGACCAATCCTGCAAAGTTTGGAAGGCAATCTTAGCCAATCGGGATGGCATATAGGGAAGCGTAGGTCTATATTGATCACATGACTGTAGAGATAGTTTATAGCGATTTGCGTGACGTATGGATAAAATGTGTACGAGTAATATAAATAAATACATGTTTTGCAAAAATTTGCCTCATGGTGGCTATTGTGAAAGATGTTGTTGCAAAAGGGGTATACATTTCATCAACATACAGAAGGGAACATGAAAAGAGTGATGGTGGCGACGTCTCCAGTCTGCCGTGCCAATGGGCAAACTATCTCCTCGCTGCATGGCATATCAGCAGCTATCGGCTCACGAGGCACGTTTGATTTCATGGAAGGCAGAGTAAGAGGAGCGCTCGTTTCGGTTCACTCAACATCCTGTTTTGGTTGCACTTGGCACAGATGCTCGCGAATATATCTTGAGATTGCATGCATGGTTGTAAATTTCGAGAGCATAATATGTGCACCATTTGGAGCTGCTTTAAATCATATAATTCACATGAGGCGTTCATTCCCCACACCCTCCCACTTCTCGTCTTCCTAACATTATTGAGGAAATAGTGAAAGAGAAATCATTTCTGACAGTTAGTGACAGAACATCATTTACGTGATTACCGCGCTTTACCTCTCAGAAGCTAATATGGCACGGATGATGTCATGCAGGAATTAGTGTCTACAGTATGCCTATGTAATTATACACTTCACAGTAGCTGCCTCACCACCAGCATACTGTACATGCAGCACTTCCCCACCCACAGAAGCATGCTTGAGTTTCACAATTATTCTTCTGGCATGGTCGGGTTCAGTATTTCCGTTCATCCTGTGATATGATAAATGACATTGCTATTTTGACTATACTTTCGCATTGTTACGGTGGTTTTGGTTTATAGTACCATGCATCTCCAAATCTGAGACCATACATGGTTCTCAGCAAGAAACCAATGGATTGTGCACTCGAGACTTTGTCCCAGGTGAAGGAGTTTAACTGTCTGGGCCGGGGTCTTGTTCATGAATCACGGGTGAGGGGAGGACGGGGCAGGAGATCAGCCGGAGAAGGAAGCGGTAAAGAGAGCTGAGCCAGAAGGTAACGGTCTCGATATATACAGAGCAATCTCCGTCCCTACTCTCACCTATATGGCCATGAAGTGTGGGTTGTGACTAAAAATGTGTTTTCTCATATGGGTGGCTGATGATAGGGTGATAAGTCATGCGTGAGAGACTCGGGAGTAGAACTACTGCTCCTTGACTTGGAGACAAGCGTAGTGTCTCCCTAGGGAGGTCGTCGCTGCACGTCCCACTGGGAGTAGACCGCCCTGGCAGACCAAGGACTAGATGGGGCGACTTTATATCTCCACACTGGCCTGGGAAAGCCTCCATTCGGGAATCGACTAATGTCGCTGTTGGAACTGCCACCTCCGCAACCCGATACCGGATAGGCGGTTGAATATCGGTTGATATCGCTTGCCATATCTATAACCTAGTTACCTATATGACTTTAAATCTAGGAGGGGTTTTAACGCAATCACAGACCCACCGACTTCCTTTATACATATTTAAAACGATTTACAGTGTTAAAAGAGACTTCGGTGGCAGTGTGCATACATATCTTGAGAGGCAGGCTATAAACAGTAGGGGACCTATAAACAGTAAGGGATCTAGAATCCATGGGGACTCCAATCAACAAAGTATATACTGTATGGTTCAAGTTGATCAACTTTCAAAATAATAGTTATGCCACAGATGTTGGATAACTCTCTAATCCCCACCCAATAGTTCAAAACTTGTAAGCCTTATCAGAGTGGATCAGATTTGGATAAAAAGACCTGGGACCACTTTATCTCAGCAAGCATGTCAATATGAAATCAAAGTTTGATTAATCAAATAACATCATCTGATCCTCTCAGATAGGGATTATGTTAAATTTTCAACTCTCGAGCCCTCGTTACAGGGAGACTTGATAGCAGACATGATGTAATAAAACATGGGTGAGCCGCCGGGAGGGGGGGTCTGTTTGATGAACAAACGCAGAGGTGTTGCCGCGGCTGCTTTTGAGTGCCCATTATCGGTGAACAGGGCCAGCCACTTACTGTACGGCTGTCTGTCATCCATTAGGACTGCGGGAGGCATACATTGGTTAGACATAGCATTGGTCTGACTGGATTAAGGTTGGTGAGGGGTGCGTTCAGGGTTGGGAGAGGGTTATAGGTTTAGGTGTGCTGCCCCGTGGGAGGTGGATTCAGTGATGGAAAGTAACCGAGTACAATGTTGAGGTCTTTGTACTTTACTTGGACGTGCGTGCGTGTCCCCAGTCAGTCCAATTGTCCAGTCATTGTTAGTGTCACACTCACATCATGTTTGTGTCAGTTTGTGATTGTGACGTTTATTCTGTTCATTTGCTCATCTTAAATCACCCAATGTTGGGTTTTGACTCTGCCTGCCATGCCTTGTGTCCTGCATTTGGGTCTTCACCACACCACCAGATCGTGACAAACTTTGTATGCACATTACTAAACATTATGAATACACTGTTATTGCCCTATATTTAGGCATTTAGCAGATGATTTAGGCATATGACAGATGATTGCAAAAACAAGAGTTTATAAATAAGTAAGTATAAATAATTTTATATTACTCCAAACATAAACGCTATTATCCTGGTGGAGACCTGTGCCCCGAGGGGCACTTTTTCTAGCTGCATCTGTGTTTCTGGTAATCAAGTTTGTTATGACACCTGTTGTGAGAGAGGGGCAGAAGTCCCATTACATTGAAGGAGAGTGCACTGCCGATCACTGAGAGAGATAGCTCTGTGCAGAAGGAGTTGGAAGAAAGAAAGCAAAGTATAAAGTGAATTATAAATATAAGATGTAAAGCAGAACAAAGTAAAAATAGAGAATGGAAGAGAAACAAAAAAGGTTTTCCAAGAAAGAAATTCATGTGCAAGCAGGCAACGTGGTCGGTATTGTGTTTTGTTTGTAAGCCTTATTGTGAAAGTCATGTATTGCTGCTGAGCAGCATGTATGAACAGCGCGTACTCTAGCTGATCAAAGGGTCAGTCTTTTTCAGTTCAACCCCTGAAAAAATATATACGATCTATGCCGTTTTACCGCTCGTCAGCGGGCCGGCGAGAGGTTTCATCAGCCCCCTCGCCCGCCGCCTCTATACGCTTTCACGCCGGGGGTCGGGCGTCTCTTTCACGCCGGGGGTCGGGGCGTCTCTTTCACGCCGGGGGGCGGGGCGTCTCTTTCACGCCGGGGGGCGGGGCGTCTCCGCGTTTGATTCCACGCTGGCTCAATGGCGTACGATCACTCACTGAATGAATGGGTATTTATTTATTCATGTATTTATTTATTTATTTCAGACATAACTACAAGGCACGCCGTGACAAGATAAGCCCTCGGGCACGAAAACATATTGGTTCAGAGAGTGTGATCGTGTTACAGTACACTTTGAGAGAGGCATGCCGGAGAACAGAGAAGGGCAAAGGACCAGGGGAGCGGGTGCAGGGCTCGAGACATTTGAGCAGTCTGTTTTAACCACTCTAACCGACCAGGCCCTATTTTTGGGGGGTGGCATGTCGTCATTGGCGGAAGTGTTTCGAGAGCTTTTCGATCTGCAAGCGTCACAGTGCTTTGTGATGCCACACGTTGTCTAGAGCGGACCAACTGAACTCCTCTCCAGTTCACCAAGTCTAGAGGACGGGAACACCATTTTAAGCATTATGTTATACGTTTAGTTATTGAAAAATATCAGATCTACAAGCTCGCTACGAGCCACGCTACGAGCTTGTAGATCTGCTATTTTTTTATATATTGAAAATGTGGCGCAAATCTTTGAATATATATTCTCTCAGAGCAAAAGTTTTTAACTCAAATCTTTGCTTCAGAGAGAGAGAGAGAGAGAGAGAGCCCCAGCTGGTGCAGTCTGCTGGGAGCAGGTAGGTAGTGTATGTAGGTCAGCACATTGCATCATCAGCATTTCCTCCAACCTGCCTGAGCAAATGGAGACGAAGCCAACCTGCCCGAGAAACTGCATTATTAAGACTTTCTACGATCACACATCTACTGCTCCCTCTGTCTCTCTCTCTCTCTCTCTGTCTCGTGCACACACACACACACGCACATTTCAGACGTATAGCGAAATCAGCGCGAGCGCCAACGTGTACACGCACTAACTTAAACCTTTTGGCGACTCCGTTCTTTCACACAGACGCGCGTGCGTGCGCGCACACACACAAACACACACCTGTGCAACCACTCAGCCGCGCTGCCGATCAATACACACGCTCTCGTTTCATTAGAAGGGATGATGAGGTATGCCGAGGGCGCCATGAAACCCCCACCCCCAAACCCCCCCCCCCCCCCCCTCCCCCCAGCAGGAGCAACAAACAACACCAGTAATGGTTTCCTGTGAAATACAGTGCAGCTATTTGCCGTGCCTTTTACTCGATCCGCCCCTTCACGTCTCCAGAAACAAAGTCTCTGATTGCACATGAGAGTCATGAGGCCGGCCCTGTTTATTCCTTTATTTCTGCAGCCCGCTGCATGTACTGATGATGTTGCAGGTCCACACGTGTGAGACGCTTGCATTTTAATTGCGTATTTGTTGCATCAGGGAATAAAATGCAATTAACTCAATGTGGGTGGACTTCAATCACTAAAGATGCACTCTGGTGAGAAAAAAAAAGGTTGTTAGAAGGTAATTATTACTTTGTGATTATTCAATGTGCCGCATTTGTGTGTGTGTGTGTGTGTGTGTGTGTGTGTGTGTGTGTGTGTGTGTGTGTGTGTGTGTGTGTGTGTGTGTGTGTGTGTGTGTGTGTGTGTGTGTGTGTGTGTGTGCGTGTGTGTGTGCAAACTGCATATGTATGAGGAGCTGTATACAATGTTTGTGTGGGTGGATTGGATGCGTTCATGAACGCAATATTGCACTTTATTTCTCCATGGAAGAGGAAGTGTGCTGAAAAGGGCATCTCTGACTGTTAACAAGGTTGGTTGGTAGGTTAATTCGTTTTTCATAACCTGTGTGAGCCCCGCTCCACCGCAAAGTTTTCCAGTCAGAATATGTCATTGGGCATTACCTCAACTATCTAGTGAAGACTGCATGCAACTTACCAGCATTGATAGTTTGAAGCTCGTGTGAAGTGAGGCGCGCCAAACCTCTCTAAACAAACAGTAAGAGGCCTTAATATAGGCGACGGGCGACCGTAGGGCTGAGAACACTCTACCGGAATAATGTCACTTCATTATGTCAGCACTGTCATAGAAGTTTCATTTTAAATTGTCTCATATAAGCATTGTGGTCCAAAATTAGTATTTTACGTCTTTTGAGGCAAAAAGATAACTTTCAGCATGTTTGTTTTTTATTTTATCGTGCTTTTCTCCGTTTTTTTGTGTTGTCACTGATGTTGTATCCTACTGACTCACCTGCCAGTGAGGAGCCCCCATTGGGAGGACATTGGGAGCCTTCGTCCTACTCCTCCCACCTAACACTCCCTGCTCACAGGTGCCGCCCAGACCTTAGGATTACATGCAGTGACATCTCCCTTCTGCCTGGCTTCCCTCCCTAGACACAGGCCATTTGTCACTTCTGATTGGCCCCTGACTGACTAACCAGCAGGCTCTTTCTGCCTTGTTCCGCCTTGTTTATGTTGAATTTGCTAAAACATCTTTTTTTTTTCTCACAAAAAACAAACTATAATATGCCCAGGCACTTGTGATGTTCCTTTTTACTGACACAAAGTTTTAAAATAAGAATTGAATGCACAGAATATCAATATGAAGCAACTGAAAAACACGAATTGTGTTACACCTGACACACAACTTAAGCAATATGACCGTCCAAAATAGGAATGCCAGGGGTTGAAAGTGCATTCTCTCCTTGTTCCTTTCCCTCCAACCTGACAATTGGACCACTTGAATGTATTTGAACAGAGTCAGTTTGTTTATTATTTTGGTGTCAGCGTATTGGCACAGGAAATACAATGCACTTTGTCTGAATAATCCCATATATTCATTCATACAGAGTTACAACCGTTACCTTGTTGCTAGTATTCATTCACGTAGCATGCATTAGTTGCTCCTGGGTTCAAAGTTCAAACCCCTGCAGGCGTGCTTTCTGTGTGGAGTTTGCTGGTTCCCCCTGTGTTTTGAATTCGGTTTCTTCAGTATATGGTATAAAGGGTTATTGGCTATTAACTGAGATTGTGCTCATTTGGCAACACTCACAATGCATGATGGGTAGTGAGTATGGTCTTTTAAAGCTATCTAATACCCACCATAGCACTATTACCTTGGTTGGCATTCTAAGGGCATCATTAAGTAAAACTGACCTCAATCCAAAGGGATTTTGTATGTCCTATGCACCCATTTATTCTTCCTCTGCGCTCGCCCTCTTTGTCTGCTTTCTTCTTCTTCTTCTTTTATTGGCAGGCTTTTAGCCCTCATTAGCAAATGTTCAATGAATGAATCATTCTCCATCCAGAATGAATAGCGCCATAGCGGCTCATGATATGCATTACTCACCAGGCTGGGACGGCGAGAATGGCTCTCATGTGCACCATGGGGTCATAAATATGAAGTTCCCCGCTGCCCTTTGGCAGAGGACTGAACCCGTGACCCTCCTCCGGTCACCAGGGAAGTACCCAGGCACCCTTTTACAGAAGGTTGAACCTACATAACTCTCCATCATAACTCCGAGTGCCCCGCCCTCCCTCACCTCTCTTTCTTTATGCCCTGGGGGTGGTGGGGCCAGTGTGGATCCATCAAGCCCGGCTATGTGGGATGAGGAATGGGTCATCGTGCATCACCCTAATGGTTCCCAGCCGTCGGGGGCAGGGATGAGCCAGCTAGCCCAACGCCTCGCCCCTCAACGCTCCAGCCCCGCCACCTGCCCCGCTTGCCCGGGCTAAGTGCCGCGGGAGGGTGATGGAGCACTGTTTCTGTGCAAATGTGCGACATGGTTAATGCGCCCGACCCCCGTCGGAGCCTGCCCATCATTCTCTCACCTGGCTGACAGGCGAACGGGGCAGGCGAGTCAGAAATGGCGGAGAGAATCAAACCTCAGGGCAATCAGGTGGCCTCTCTCTCTCTCTCCCTATCTCTCTCTCTCTCTCCCTCTCTCTCCCTTTCTCTCTCCCTCTCTCGCCCTTCTGCAAGACTTTTTTTTTTCCCTGCTGGAAAAATTCCCTAAGTGGATTTGGCCGCATCAAAGAAACTAATGCCAAGGTTCATTAGCTTTAAGAGAGTGGAGAACTGGAGATGAAATCCAGCTTACGCGCACAGGGAGCGTGCACGTGCTTCCGCAAGTCTCTTGGTCAAGACGACACGTCAGGGGGGTGCCCAGGGGGGCTCAGCCAAATGGTGCACAGACCATTTATGCCTCCCGTGAACGCGAGGACCCCATCTTCAAATCCCACCGATCGTCTTGCCTCGCGTGTCTCTCCTCTCTCTGTCTTTGGTCTCTATACACTGACCTAAATGCAAAGAAAAGAAAGAAAGAAAGAAAAAATCAATAAAAAAGAATATATGCTTTATCAAGCACTAATGTATCTTCAGGCACTATGGAGGTCACGGAGAGAGTGCACCGGCACTTTGCAATTACGTAACACCTGATGTCTGCATTTAGCCCTGGGAAGACCGAGGTCAATCATGATGCTTCCGGCTTGAACCTAGTTAATATTGCATCGAGGGTTAATACTCTGTTGGGCTACTTGTTAGGTTTCATGCGTGCTAACGTGACACTGTGTGAGGTATTAAGACTGCTGGAATGCAAATGAGAACAGAAAGAAGAATCATAAAACACAAGGCTGATGTTTGCACCGGGGCAACGCATTAACCTCTTTAAAATTCATATAATTCATGTGGATGTAGATGTGCGTGCTCACATGATGAAATTCACACGCTAGCATTATCAATTATTTAAAAATAAAATGTAAAATATTCAGTATTGAAATAATTTTCGAGACAGCTGAAGATCACGGTTCTCCAAATAATGCACGTCAACCACTGAATATTCCCTTTTAACTCGTTAACACATACAGAGGCTTTACATTAGAGCAAGGCTCACACCACACTGTGCTCGGATTTAATGAGCAAATCAGATATAAATGTAGGTCAGTAATAAATCAGATAGGACTGTTAGCATTGTGCACAGTTGATTCTGTGTTCAAATGTGATTCTTCACAGGACAATTGCTATGCGCTATATCATAGTTTGTTACTATAAAAGGTGCCTTCGACAGGGGTCGATGCATTTATGTTGTTTGCTTTGTGCCAGGAACACATAATATCCTCTGCTGTTGTTGTTTTACTGCCCGCTTGTCATTACTTGTGACATGCGGTGCTGATAAGGCGTTGGCGCTGCTTAACATCATGGCCTTTTCCGTGCCTGCCCCCAAGTATAGTTATCAGGCAGACATCTCAGACAGCCCATTGAACTCCGCGGGTCCTGCATTGTTACGCGACCGGCAGGGAGCTGCACTCTGACACCTGTCAGAGTGGTAGAAAATGGCGGTGTGATTCACTCGGCTATTACCTCTCTCTGGCTCACCTTCCCTCCCTCCCCCATCGCTCACACCCTCTCTCCTCCCCTCTGTGTGGGAGACATCAATCCATCTCTCAATCTATCTCTGCAGTGCGGTGCAACGGGCACACACTATGCACTGCCACAGGCAGAGAGAGAGAGAAATCTCCCAGTCAAGGCAGCCAGTCGCTTCGACAACCTAATTCCGGTCTCACGTTTTCAGTGAGATTGAAAGATGAATCCAGGATGAGCACAGAGAGGAGAGGGACTGACCTCTCTATTTTGATCCGCCCGATCAACTGCCTCCTTTTAGGAGGGGTTGGTTGAGGCTCTTAAGAAACTGATAAACAACATTACGCCGGTAACAAGGAAGCTTTTCCAGGTTTTCTTTTAGGTGAGAAACATCCTCTTTGTGGGTCAGGCTTGTTTTGCTGCTACTGTACGCTAGCATGCTAATCAATACGTTTTTTTAGTCAAAAGCACAGCCAACTTCCAATAGAAAAACCTCTCTGCTGTGTGTGTGTGTGTGTGTGTGTGTGTGTGTGTGTGTGTGTGTGTGTGTGTGTGTGTGTGTGTGTGTGTGTGTGTGTGTGTGTGTGTGTGTGTGTGCACGCGCGTCGTAAGTGTGTGTGTGTGTCGTAACATAAGCGTGTGGCCCACCAGCACTTTGATCGCCGAGGGAAATTAAAGCTCGCCAAACAGATTAGATGTCAGTGTGCTGAGAACACAATTTTTCATCTTTACCCGCTGCTAATCTCAAAGGGGTGGGAGCCATCTTTAAGAGGGAAGGGAGAGAGAAGAGGGAAGGAGCGGGCGACAAGTGGGAGAGCAGAGCGTGTGCCTGGTGGAGAATTAGGTGCATGGGCTTTGGAGCTAAAACTTCCCTGTAGAGCCAGTGTCTTATTGGCTGTTAGGCACCAGTGCCATCCTAGTGCAGGGCTGCCGCTTATATATGGGACACTGTGTGTGTGTGTGTGTGTGTGTGTGTGCGTGTGTGTGTGTGTGTGTGTGTGTGTGTGTGCGTGTGCGTGTGTGTGCGCGTGCGCATATTGAGATGCATTTGCAATTGCTGTGGATTACACTGAGTGACATGCCTATATTCTACCTTGAAAGCACATGCCATGATTTGGAAGTGTAACTCCATTGCACCTATAATTATTTGTGTCCTTGTATGCTTCTCCTTTGTGTGGACATAAATACATGCTGTGTGTGTGTGTGTGTGTGTGTGTGTGTGTGTAGGGGGGGGATCTGACAATTATCGGGAGAGAGGGGATATCACACTCTGTCCGGCCAGATCTTCGGCGAGGCAATGGGAAACATGCCCCCCCCCGCCCCCAGATAAGACTCAGTGTCACTGGACTTTGACGGCTATTAGGCCCCGTGTCCTGGTTGGCTCTCCAGCGAGCTCCCCCGGTCACCCAGCTGTGATGGAGTGGAGGCACTCGTCGGGCCTTGGAGAAAGGATGCATATTGATTTTTTTTTCTCCGTTTTTATATACGGCACGTCTAATCGAGGGGCTCCCCTGGCTCTTCTACTGAGCAAATACTGGGGGCACTGGTGTGTAAACCAGAGGGGGGGATCACATATATAAGTGGGCAGTTGAAATAAATCTGCTTTGTAGTTTATGTGATGCAGGCTAAGCAGTAAAGGACAAGTTTGTACTGCATGTTGAAAGGGCACGCAGAGAATGTGCAATTTATATCCCTTGGTTGCTCCATACAGGCATTGATATTTGTTATATATTACCAGTAAGACGCCCATGGAGGCGAGAAGCGACTTTGCCCCAAAAGGGCGAGGTCGCGTGCACACATCCGCCTGGGTGACAGCAGACTGCTGGGCGAGCGCTGGCGCTTTGGCATGTTGGGTCAGAAAATGACAAAAATATCATTATAATGCTCCAAACGTGATATTTCACATCATGTGTGGTGGAAACGGGCTGAACTCAACGGTGTACTCTCATAGTACACAGATGAGTCCGTCCGTCCGTCCCCAAGAAAAAGAAAACAGAACCACCAAACTCTGCACCGATATTGGCGTGTGGGATTGACCTTCGTGTCTCATAATGCTTGGTCGGATTATCCAGGTACAGTGTAGTGAGAGGCGTGACCATATATGAAGGCGTGATGTTACAAGGCTGCATGAACAGCGCTCGAGTGCTCTGTTTCTGCCCCCTCAATATCCTAACTCTTCTATTAGATGGCTCTGTCCACTCCCATCGTGCCCACTACGCGGAGGAGCATGTTGGCACCGCCTCCGCCTGTGTGTGTCCACTCCCATTACTCCTGGACATTCTGCTTGCTCTGCCCATCCGGCCAGTTGGTGCAGGAGGAAGAACGGAGAGAGCTCGGAGGGAAGTTGGCTGCAGTGCTGGCTTGTTCATCTTTTTGGGGAGGGGGGCGTGGGGGGGGGGGTATTGAAGGTGGTATTGATGTATACGGACGTGATCCAACGCTGCTGGCGATGTCCAATCAGACCACCTCCGCATGTTGTTTGTTGTTTTAGTACTTGGATTGAAATTGTGTGCATGCACAAAGTTGATAGCTGTAATAGCATAATGCTATGACATGCGTGGCCGGTTAACTCAATTCACGCCAGCATGAATTAATCCCTCGATAGCTATTGGGACCGATTTTATTTTGCTTTGTTTTGTTTTTGTTTTTCATTGATTTGCTTGCTAGAACAGTAGAACAGTAGAACAGTAATAACAGAATACGACAATGGCAAAACAAAATAGCAACAGCATTTTATTTTAGAATGTATATATCTTTTGCTTTAGTAAACAAAAGGGGGGAGGGGAAAGAAAATACTATTAAGCCGGTTTTCAAAACTGTCAAACAATTCATGTTGACTGATGCAAAGGAAGGGAAATGTACTTTTCAGAGCTTACACATGAGCTGTCATTTTCCCCCAGAGTGATACCAGCTGCAGCTTTGATGAGCAGAGAGCAAAATATAAATATGAGCCCCACCCATGACTCCTCAGTGTAAAATGATGCAAAAGCCCATGAAATTGAATCACAGCGAACCTCCGCCACAATTGTCAATATCGCTGGCTGGCCCCTGCCGCCCCCGGATGAGTCGTCCCCTCCCCCCCCCCTCAACAGACTCCACGTCTATCCATTTCAGTCTTGCCTCGGATGCCCAGCACACAGGGAAATAAATTAAGCAATTGAGATACATGACTCAAGTGTAGGCTTTTTACCATGAGTGTCAGCATGTGGCATGTTTCATAATGCACATACACTCATTCATACGGTATGCATCTGTATGTATAGATAGATGTGTGGTGGCAAACACTTTGAGGAGGGCTGCAAGTATGTATGGTGAGTCAGTCTCACATAGCATGTTAAATGTCAAGTAGTAAAGATGCAGGCTCTCTAGTGGATTCTCCAACTTCTAGGGGATCCAACGGGGGTGCTTTAGAAACTGGCAGAATGCATGATTGAGTGTTTGCATATGAGAGAGAGAGAGAGGGCGGGGGGGGGGGATATTTTCCTCTAGGTGGTTATCAATAGCTATAACTCTCTTACCTCCTTTTCTTCAACATAATTGATTAAAATGTGCCCCCGACTTGGGAATGTATTCGCATGTATCATGCTCTAGTAAATAATGCATGTTGCACGCTCTATTAAATTAATATACGTGTACACATTTTAATTATGCACTTGTGATTGAAACAATTCTGGTGCACTTCCTTATGCACACATTTGAGTAGCTATAGGCCAACACTTGATTAATTTCTTGCATATAAACTAATTCCTTGTTACTTCATGCTAGGGCTGGGTGAAATTAGTTTTTTACTTTTAACTCGATTACGATTAATGATTTTCTTGTATTTTTTTCCCTCCCCAAATTAGTCGTTAATGTATTCCTCCCCAACACACATCTGTGTGTTGTCACTGCTGTTGTATCATACTGACTCGCCTGCCAGTGAGGAGCCCCCACCGGGAGGACTTCATCCTACTCCTCACGCCCAACACTCCCTGCTGGCGGCCCGGGTTCGCTCCCCCAAACACGGGCTAGTTTAGTTTAGTTTAGTTTATTTGCACATATAAAAAATAACAACTATGGTAAAATAAAAATAAATACAGAAAGCAAATATTTCAATAAGAAACTAGTTACATACATGATGTGCTAGAAGTGCCAAAAAACCCAAGGGGCTTATCGAGTGGCCTTGCTATAGAAGCTACCAGTTGAGCTTAAATAACAGAAATGAAGATATGAATAATATTGGTAAACCTAAGGATTAGTTGCATTCGTATACTGTAGATATAGACGCTCGGCACCGGATGCGGATTTGAACCCACAACCTCCACAGTGGTGGGCAGGCACTTTACCACTGCGACTATTTATTAAAAAAAAAAAAAAAAACGAGTGAAACAGCAGATACAAGCTCACATCTTGTTGCAATGCAACGCATGCAAACGTCAAAATAAATAAAAAATTGCCTACTTCCTGTTCGGTTTAGGTCATAGTGCCAAGAGACTTTTTTGTAAATTATACAGGTGTGTACCGATTTTCATACATGTAGGTGAAACCTTATTGTGGGGCTTGAGGCACAAAGTTTTGTAGGAGGTGCTATTGAGCTATTAGGCCATGTCCCTTTTTGAGACTATTAAATATGTAATTTTAAGCCACTTGTGATGTGTGTGCAAAGTTTTGCAACTATTCGAGTACTTTTAGCGTCTCAAAAACGCGATTAATTTGGGGGAATAATAATCATTACGATTTCAATAGGGCTTCGCACTGCTGTGCTCGGGCCCTAAAAATAATCACGAAACAAGGTTTCTGCCCGACAGCAACGATATGTTGGAAAGACCAATGAATATACACAATTCTACTTGCTATTCACTACTATAGATCCACGTAGCATTTGGAGGTCACAGGTGCGTCTCCCGTTGAATGAGCTAGGAAGACTGGGGGCATGAAGTGACCCCTCGCATTCTCCTGTAACGGCTCTCAGGTAAACAACGGTTCACAGACAGCGGCAAGTAAACAACTGGTGCAGGGAGCTTTATGCAAATCGCACTGTAATATACAGTAAAACATAATCCTCTGACAGATGCCTATGCTAAATTGTGACTGACGAGAGCATTATTATTAACGAAATGGCTTCAAACCATGGTTTGGAAAATAGCTAGTGTAGGTTTTTCTTTCACCTTTTGTGACTCACAGGTGGAGCATACTGTGTGTGTGTGTGTGTGTGTGTGTGTGTGTGTGTGTGTGTGTGTGTCACACACGCTCAGGCTATATGTTTTATGCATGTGTGTGGGGCATATTAGCATACCGCCCACTCGGCTCTGACAAAGTGAAGCCTCTGAAGTTAGCATGCAAGGCTGTTAGCTCAACCTAATGCTTCCACAGGGTGCCCGCTTGTGAGCTTGTAGATCGTCTATTTTCCGCAAGGAATAAATTGGGGCTGAAGGTGGTCCCAGCGGGGTCTATGGGCTCGTGGGAGTACATGAACCACGTGACCAGGCTGTTTTTTGCCCCCTCAATATCACAACTCTTCTATTAGATGGCTCTGGCCTGGATGGACCTCCACACCGTGGATTGGATTCATTGGTTGTCGGTCGGTTGCTATAGGCCTGATATTTACCTCTGTGGTAGCCCACTACCCCATAGTTTCTTCAAGGCACTACATTGTTTTCTTCACACTGACCGTGTGTGACTGTTTAACCTGTTTACCCTGTTGTTGACGACTATGGTTCATGCTTCCGTACTCTGCTTTCACACGTGTATTAGTTGTTCTGAAACAGAGCGTGTGCTGAATGCCTAAGATTGTAAACTGCAGCTGAAAATGTGGTTTTACAGTGACATCATTAACCAGCGGTGACACACGGCGTCCCCGGGTATATGGACAAGTGTTAATAATAATAATAATAATACATACTGTAGTAATTATGTAAGGCGGCATGTGGCAGGTAACGAGAACAGCAGTGCCCCACCGATTTCACCCTGTTTGTTTTCCTCCAACCGTCCTGAATGTCAAAAGGTGCAACAGAGGTTTTTTATGTTATTTTTTTTGTTTTTTCCCCCACTATTCTTCTTTTCTTCTTTTTTTTTTTCTTTCGCTGTTTAATTAGGGAATGCTTATCATAGGCACATGGCGTTCTACTGCGGGGTGACAACACCCAGTGTTGTAAAATTAATTATATCACTAATGTGGACCCTGTGCATGTGAAAGAGCTGAACTCTACCCAAACAGCTCATTAATCTTCAGACAGCCACTCTTGGGCTAGGTGAAGTGGTCTTGAATTTCAATACCCACCCTCGCCGGTGTAACCTTTTCCCTGTCTCTCTCGCTCTCTCTCTCTCTCTGCCTTTCTGTCTCTTTCTGTCCCCCCACGCACCCCCCAGCTCTCTCTCTCTCTCTCTCTCTCTCTCTCTCTCTCTCTCTCTCTCTCTCTCTCTCTCTCTCTCTCGCTTCACCAGCCAAGGGGGATTGAACGCATTGGGGAGAGAGAATAATAGTCTCTTCTTGGGTATCTCCAGCACTTCTCTGAGTCATATCATTATATACACACCTACACAGTTTGCCTGATCTCTCTCTCTCTCTCTCTCTCTCTCTCTCTCTCTCTCTCTCTCTCTCTCTCTCTCTCTCTCTCTCTCTCTCTCTCTCTCTCACACACACACACACATACAGTAGTACTGTACATATGCTCAGTGTGTTGTTGACTGTAAAGTGCTGCCATAACCAGCAGTTATTAAAAAAGCACACGCGTGTGAAGTGAGAGACTTAAATTCTCCTTTCATTGTCAATGACATTTAATGTTTGTTAGCACAAAAAATGCTCACTTGCGATTTATGACAAAAAGCTCTATATAGGAGGGGCTAGAGCCCATCAAAAAACAAGGAAATAATAATGCCTTGATGATAACAATCGCAGGCAGACCTACTGTACACTTTACAGTCACAGGGTCCAGAAATACAGCAGGTCCTATAAACGCGCGAGCAGTGGGAATTTCAACCAATGATTAAAGAACAAAGAAAGTGAAATAATAATGATAAAACGACCTCATTATCAGAAGGAACAAAGTCACCCAGAAACCCAAACGTCCCTTTTTCCAGGATCCTAAAACAGAGCTGCGGTGTTCCTGTGGTGTCCCTCATTAAGTGGTCCCCAGGGACAACCGGGGGACGTTGGAACATGAGTTCCTACCGTCGGGGATGAGGTGGTTCACAAGGCACTGTGTCAGGCCCTGTGCTTCTTAGGGACCATGCACGTGTACACGTGCACGCACGCACACTCTTGAATATTAAAGGGATATTTCACTTTCGAATCAAATAAACATAACAAAATTGATTGGAAAAAGTAATGGAAAAATACAAAGACCCCCTCACTCAAGGACATTTGTGTGAGGGGGCCGTGTTTTTTTTCCTTCATTTTTTAATGTATATTTAAATTGAAAGTGAAATGTCCCTTTAACACATTAAGGCCTTATACGGCCTTTTTTACAAATGCCTTCTAAATCAGTAGTTCTTCTCACACTATTCAAATGTTCCAAAAGATGTACAAGCTTTGTGGCGCGCTGAGCTTGCAGTCTCTCCGATTCTCTGCACTGGGTATTATTGTCACGCTGTGCAGCTCTTAGCATTCAAAGGACTCGGTTCACATTAGTATACATTCTGTAAACAACAACATTGTGAAACTTAAGAGACTTTAACTCCAGAGGCTCTAAACAAAGATGACTCGCAGCATTCACTAAGCTTCCCCTGCACTCAGCTAAATGCGCCCCGAGGAACCTGTGAGGGTCCTTCAGGTTGTAACTGTCTTCATAAACGCTTGTGAATGTAGCCGTCTATAAACATCACAGCTTATTCAACCCAAACCTATTCTGTATAAATCGTATTAAAAGCGTTTTCTGAAAAACCTATGTTCTATGTCAGTTTGGTATATACCTCGTTGTGCCGCTAAAGACTCTCTCGTCTTACTTCCCTAATGGGGCAGTAGCCCAAGCCCACATGTGTGCGTGTGGTGAGGAGCAAACTATGAAGCACATCCTAGAAGTTTGTCCTCTCCAAAGACTGGAAGGAGGATTAATTACCCTCCACACAGCAGACCAGGAGGCAACCGTTTGTCTTAAGGACTTTGCATTCGCTAAATAAAATAATAACTTCCCTACGGAGCCCTGGAGTGGCAATTGACAGAAAAAACGAAATAAATAACTTGTGGCCACAAATTAGTATTTCGTGACCTTGAATTAGTGTTTCTTGGCCACAAAATACTATTTTGTTCCCTTGAATTAATGTAAATTGAGGGAACTAAATACTATTGTGGTCACAAAATAGTATTTTTTGGCCACGAGTTATTAGTATTGTTGTTATTAATAGTATTATTTAATTATTTTCTGTCAATGGCCACTCCGGGGCACCGCACCTCTACAACGATGAAATCTAAAGCACAATACTGGCTCCCATGGATCTCATTTGGACCCTAGAGCACAGGGTCAGGAGTGACAGGAACTGTAGCTTACGCACGCACACACACCCCCCGTCCAGGTTGTAAAGGAAAGCTTTTTAGCGAGAGTCACAACATCAGACTCCCCTTGGCTCTCACCATGAGCGTCTCTCAAATCCCCATTGTGGACACTGCAATGTCAATGGGCTTAAGTCACAGTGGTTCGTCCTTCCCCTCTGTGGTCACTCTTTGCCTAGCCTGAAAGAGACCTATGGTATTCTGGGCAAAGTGACCATCTCATGGCTGAGACAGCCGGGGACTTCCTATTGGTTTACCAACCACCTAGTATAATTAATTTAGTCCCTTGTCCCATGCAAGTGCCTTCCTCACTTTAAGATCTCATTCCGTAGTGCTGACCCATAAGTCCAGGTACTTGAAGTCCTTGACTTGCTTTAGAGCAGTGCCTCCTGTTATCAGAGGTGGATGCTCTTATGGGATGTTATAGGTGATAACTTCAGTTTTGTTGGCGTTCAGCCGGAGGCCAACCTTGGCACACTCCGACTCCACTCTGTTCAGGAGCTCCTGAGCTTGTTCCACGTGGTCGGAGAGCAGGCTGATGTCCGCGTAGTTCAGCTCTGTCAGCACTACTGTGCGGTGCCGTCTCAACCTCCTTGGTGTCAGGGTAAGGCCAAGATCCTGCTCTCGTCCATTGATGGCCTTCCTTAACGCGTAGTCCAGGACTATGACGAAGAGGAAGGGTGTTCCCCTTGCAGTACCCCAAGCCAAGATGTCAAACTCTACTCTCATGCAAGGTTCACTCCGCTCGCATGCCAGTTCTCATGCATGTCTCGCACAGGTGTTTTTCTTTCTCCTTTTGAAACAAAACACCTGTGGTCTCCAAGGCTACTCTTTGCCTGGCCTCATTGCCTCTCTCCAGCCTCGTGATAATCTGGGAATGAAGTTTGGAAGCAAACTAAAGTGTGTTTATTTAGCATCCCTTTTCGTCCCGACTCTTCCAGAGGCATTTGCCGTCACGTACATGTCTGGCTCATTTCTTTTGATCTGGCAAAGTTTTTTGGGGGGGAAAACAATACGTCTAAAAAAAGCAACAGAGAGTTGGTTTACAAGCATTAGTCTAATAATCACCCTGACTGTTTACTCATTAGCGGCGCATTTCCACAAGCTTCTTAACGCAATCGCTTCACATCCGCTAATCTGCCTGCATCTGATGGCGGCGGAGCTGTATATCTCTCTCATCTCAATGGTTATTTCCTTGCAAGTCCTATGTGAGCATTTGTTTGTTAATTCTAGATGGTGTGTGTGTGTGTGTGTGTGTGTGTGTGTGTGTGAGCGTGAGCTCGCCTCCATTGATGCTCAGATATTGTTGCTGTCAGAGGGAAACCTGTTATGTCCAAAACCGTAAATACATTTAAAAATCTAACTCAAGACACGTAGCATCACTTGTAGATCTGCTTTTTCCCCACTACTTTTGTACGGAAGTGTATTATGAAGTATGACACAAAAGCAAAAAGAGAATTTGAGATCCGAGGTTTCCGCCCGACAACGGCGATATGCTTACATGCATGCATGTGTATGCAAGCGTGTGTGCACGCGTGAGCTTGCCTTTATTTATGCCTGGGTATGTGTGCTGTGTGCGTGCCTGACAACTCTCTCTATCTTTCAAATGCCAGCGCTCATCTTTGCGATTAACATGAACTTCACGTACGGTAATTTGCTAACTGCGGCATGGAAAATCCTTCAGTGAGATGGGGAAGTGGATGGATATTGCCGTTTCCTTCATTACCGCCCATTAGTTTGGTGTGTTTTCTTCAGAGGCAAATTGGAGATGTGAGAAACGTTCCGAAAGACTGTCGGTAATTGGTTCTAAGGGTCTATAGTAGCCTACATGGTAGGCCCATATTGCTTGAATGTTTACGGAATGTTTAAGACTTGAATTATAAAATGATGATGTCGATAGTATAGGTGGGATGTAGAGGCCCGCCAAAACAAGCTCAACGCTTCGCAGAGCGACACGTTTAGCTTGTAGATCTGCTATTTTCAGCATGCTACCAAGCGTAAAATGACTTGTCTTTTAGTTGTACTGGATCTCTTGTCTCTTGTCTCTTGTATTTAGTCGACAAAATCAACACTGGGTTCATGGAGGACACACAGATACACACACACACAAGCATGCACACGCTGTAATGTGCACACATGGACTGCAAAATACAAGCTACTGTTTGACTCAGACTCACGCCAGGGCTCCACTGGGCGCGTCAGCGTCACCGTCACAGAATGTTCCCTTTTTAATCAATGAAGGGTGGCTCCACTGCCCGCGTTGCGCGTGCGTGCCGCGTGCGTGCGTCACCATTAAAATTGAACCGGTTCGTTTTTTTACGGAGACGCCCAAACGCGCCCAGTGGAGCCCTGGCGTCAGGATGTTTCGACAAACACCAAAGCACTTCTCAAGCCTGGCAATATTAATGGAGACTGCAAAGTGATTTAAATGAGTCAGGGATTAAACAGGAGGCCATTAGGTCGTCGATCCGTCCTGTATACTTTACCTCAGGATGTTTGGAGAAACACAAACACCCAAAGCACTTCTCTCGCCTGGCAATATTGATGAAGACTGTATGAAGTGATTTAAATGAGTCAGGGATTAAACAGGAGGCCATTAGGAATGTATTTGCGCCTCAGGAAAAGCATATAGGATCAATATAATGTCATGTTTGGTAATTATTGTAGATGTAGCGGCCCTCGGTTTTGTGAAAGAATACGATGTGGATGGTCTCAACAGGTGTTTATTTCAAACTTCTCAACATAGATGAAGCTCCATTAGAACACCGTGAAAACTATAGGAATCAAATAAATATGACAATTAGAATAAATACAAATCATTTTGTCACATAATTTCAACAAGCAATAAAATGATTCAATGCTTCAATAAAATCAGTGCATTCCAATCAATGACATTTCAATAATTCGACAATAAGAATTAAATTATAATGCAGTGACTTCATACTGTAACTATACCTTAGTTTCAATTCCACTTATTCAATTGATGATGTTTAGTGGACTAAAATGTATTTTTGGCGTGCCGTGATGCTATTGAAATGGCTGATTTTCACATGCATGCCGGAAATAGCCGACCTATAAGCTCACAACTGACAACGCTGCGATGACTTGTCTTAGATCAACTGGGTCTCTTCTCGACTAGAGAAATTGTCAATATATTTAGTCACAGTTTTAGTCATCATAGGCTGACCTCTCATCTGTTCCGTTGCTCATCATGTCCTGTGGTAATCAATGGAAGACAGCAGCTGGGATGTTGCTTGTTGTTTTTGCTTGTAGGGGAGTGTAAACATTAGTTTGCGGCTAATCGAGGGGAAAGAGAAAACTGTTTGTTTTCAAATGTGTCAGCTCCATTGCCGCAATGATGGATGAGCAATATGGCACATTTGTGCGAGAGCTGTTTAAGTCTAAAAGTACTGCAGATCTAAAAACGGAACTACAGATTGTTCCACTCCAGAGAAAGTCATGTCATGATAAAGCTTTTCAGATAACTGTGGTACGTTATAGCTCCGAGAAAAGGTTTACTGTGCAATAACAATCAGGTAGACAACATTTATGGCCGCTGAAACGTTTAGTGCCTTGATTGCTGTTGCAAAGTAAATAGTTTATGCAGCTCTATTTTTAGCTGTCTATACTGCATGGATGTGCACAGCATAGCTCTTTGAACATGTTACTTTCATTATAATAATGAAATGTGTACAGTATAGTATATAAAGTACAGTACTGTTCTAAAACGTTTGTGTATACCGTACAGTACCGTACCGTACCTCTCGCCAGAAAAGTTTACATGTCGGGAGTGACGCGGTACAAAGTCAAATTACATCCTAACTTTGGATGGCTGCATGCCGGATTTTACTTCCCATAGCTGGGGTTGACGGAGGCGTTTCATAGAAACCGGATCAATGTTAAACACTGCTGTGGGGATCAAACATTATATACACAGAGTATAGCAAATAACGTCCCCTAGCTGGGGGGTACGTATATACGGACTTGTCATAAAAATAATTTTACTGATAACTGAGCTACATAATTTTTTACTCTTGCTGATACAGTATGCTAGCACCCATGCTGCTATTATGAAATGACCTGCTGCTGCCTTGTGACTAGGCCTGTCAAACGCAATTGTTGGAGATAATGACAATTATATTTGCATAATGACCATAATCGTTTCCACGTTGAAAGATTTTCATGCATTTTTAAATAAACAATAGCGTTGTAGCAGATATGCTTTTTTGTCATGTTTGCCCGGAGCAATTGGTGATTACGAAGCCTATCACAAAGGCTATGTGTGTATGTTCCAGTGTTCAATGGCAAAAAACACAATTAATGTTAATCGCAAAATTATGTGTATGACAATTAATGTTTAAACTTAAATGTTTTAATCATGACAGCCCTATATGTGAACCATCACCTACTTACATTACAAAGTGTATCTGTTTGGACTTTCATATAGACTGTATAATATTACAATTAAGCCAAACTCTAAACATTGACAGGTTAAAATTAAAAGCGTGTGGATCTCAAGTGATGTGCAGTCACGCTGAACTATACTGCACACTTCCTGTTGTGAAAGCTTAGCTTTATACATTGATTACAAAAATGTATGATTCATACAAAACAACTTGCTTTTTGTGTTGAATGATTAATCCAAACCAGCCAAGAACAAAATCTAAAGGCCCCTCGCAGCGGCCCGATGTTGGGCCATCTATTCTATCTGACCGTCGACAAGTGCCTGTGACCAAAAGTCAGTTGTAGTTAGGTGTGTGAACCCCGCCACTGATGGTAATGAGGCGCCGCATCGCTAACCTGACCGAGCCAGATGTCACTGTCACCTGTTGATAACAGCGGCAGGCGGAGCGGGGGCTACAGTTCTCTGGTTGGCTGTTTACCCTTGTTCAGCCCCAGAGACTCATTCTGTCAGCACGTACGTGGAACTCCCCTGTAGGACTAGCATGACATGCCAAGTTGTGATCTTAGCCCACGCTTGAACAGAATATCCTAAAAGTATCCTAAAATCCATTTTCATTTAACATTATTCAACTAGGCAAGGTCTCTTGATGAAGGGAAAGTGCACAAACAAAATAATTTGTCGAATGTCCATAACAGACTTTACTTTAAAAGCTGACTCAAAAACTCCACATTTAACATTTCTTGTACAGTAGGTCATTCCAGTCTCTGGCTGCAGTTTGGATTTCATGTATTCTATAACACAACCATAGAACACTCAGAGAGAGAGTCATCTCAGTGGCATTCTAATTTGTAGCGCTTCGTGTGTACTCCCCCAAAGCATTAATTGCTGTGACTTGGGGTCAGCTTTGGTCATCTAGTTTCATATCCATTTGAAAGTTGTGGCAGAGCAGAACACATGTATTTAGTAAACTAACTATCTCCTCTTTTCAGCAGTGCTTCACACCGATAGCATTATCTGTACGTGATAATTCATATAATCTCATAATTATGAATTAATTAATTGATAACTTCTTATTTTACTGTCTTTGAAGCATGTTATGATGACAGTTCCCCATTTCTTTACACTTTGCATTATTATTGAACTCTGCAATATATTGTAATCTGCATTGGTTGGATAGTAGAGGGCAGACGAGGCAGTGCTGCATCGTATGGTCCTCTTCTCAACATTCACAGATGGTTGGGCTGGTTTTGTAACCCCATCTGGCCATATAGGAGCTTTTGATCGCCCCATTCCTGTCCTCAGGCAGTTGCGTGTCTTCAACTGGACCCACAGTGCTTCTGAGCCAGAAGGGAGGTCTTCAGGGGGATGTCCATGTCAGTAGGCAGGGGGGTCATTCTCAAGCTTTTTAGTCCATATTTGGAGTTTGGTTTCTTCCCAAGATGTTGTTATGGGACTGGACATGGCTGAGGAAGCTTCTCCTTGACCTCAGTCGTTTTCTTGCATTTGATGACAGTGCTTCAAATTAGCCTAGACAAACATGTAAGACATGTGTGTATCAACTACAAATGAATGAATTGATTTAATCTACTATCCCCTACCCGTTGTGAGATATTTGCCCCCCCCCCCCCCCCTTGTGGCCACGGGGGGTACTACGCCCGGGTGCGTTTTAATTCACTAATACATTAATTTCATATGGTCAATGCCTGTGTGAAAAGTGGGAGTGATTGGTGCAGGCAATGATGAGATAACGCGCTGTTTCTGACACACAGACAGACACACACACACACACACACACACACACACACACACACACACACACACACAGACAGACATTGGCTGAATTATAGTATGATATGATATGATAGTAGGCCTATATTTATTATGGAGAGAATTACATTCAGCTTTAGAGGTCAAGTTGAAGCCTTCACAGACAACTGGTTTAGATGGATTTCGCATGTCTCTACCATAAGACCTGACTTTGTTTAAATTCAGTTACATCTGTTTAGCCTTTAGAAGTAGATGCACCTGTTTGAGGTACTAGTGATCATCAATAGAGAAGAGAGACAGATACAGTATATCCCCTTGTATGTGTTGTGTTGTTTTGTTGTATGTATTTTTTGGCAAAGAGATATTGTACGGTGGGAAAAGGAGAGCACCAAGTATAGGCCCCGGGGGGACTCCAGTCAGCCAAGTGAAGTTGTTAAGGTGTCAAAGGCAGGGGTGTGTAACTTTTACAGAGCTGTGATAGTGTTCTCACATGCTGTCGCAGTGTGGCATGGACACGGCTGAGCCGATGACAAGTAGGCAATAAATAGGCTAATAAATTTAAGGCAGCATGGAAAAAATAAATAATTTGTCGGGATCTGCCAAGCATCTGTGATATTTATACCAAGTGGTTCTTAAAGTGGGGTCCGGGGACACCCAGTGGTCCTTGAAGGGGTTCCAGGGGGTCCCCAGCTTAAATGATTTATAGTTGGGTATAAATGGATCATTACAGGTTTGTCACTCCAAGAGTGTAAAACATTGAACCCCTTTGTACATTCTGAGTTATGGGGGTACAATGCATAGGTTGCCTAATGCATAATAAAACTGGGGATCCTTGAAATTAAAAAAGTTTGAGAAACACTATTTTATAACACCCACATTTGATGGATTGATCAGAAAATAGATTAATCTCATCCAGTAAATGCGTTTTTCTGTCCTACTTCTTTTAGATCAGTCATTCCCAACCTGTGGAGTGGGGCCCGTGAGGATATTGTACAGTCAGGCCAGAACATTGATATGATTTTACTAATATATAAATATAGCATTCAAAATTACACCTATGGGTGAGGGGCGCTCTTATCATCGTACATCATCCATTCATTGTCAATAGGAATTGAATCTTTGTGTAGGTCAAAAATAGCCGACACATAATTATGACGTAAATTCTCCATTCATTGTCAGTGTCATTTAATGTTTGTATTAGGACACAAATCTACACTATAGCTGAATATAAGAGGGGCTAGTGCCTCTCAAAAAAGAACTAATAATAACTAGCCCATACCTGAACAAAGTGGACATTTTCAGACTTTGGGTTATGCAGATCCCACAGTTGATGTCTTGTTAAGAACCATCATTGATTGTGGATAGACTAAAGCATTACTTGATTATTTGAATCCTAATCCTAATTTTAGTTGTTAAATTGGCTATGACGTCTGTTTGCAACGTCTCAATGCAGAGGCAGTCATAACAGAGTCAGACACATAAACTAAAATAATATTCTTTTGTGAGGCAGGGTGTCCAGTGTCCACAAAAGAATGTCCTCAGGGATCCATGTGTAGAGTAGGCATACTTTGAGGTCCTCGGATCAACCATTTTCATATCATTTTGTATCATTTTTTTTATCTGAGGCCTATATACTTAGCTTAAGTTTAGGAAACGGGCTGCATGCTCATTTTGCATGGCTGTGTGTAACAGCCCAGGCATTTGGATGAGAGAAGTCCATGTTTACATTGTTTCACTTACGCTAATTGTATTAAAGGAGCATTCAGTGATTTGGGTGATTTGACAGGACTTGGGTAACCGTGGCAACAAAGGCCATAGTCCGTTGCCTCGCATTCGCAGCAAGGCTCCTGCATAGAGTTACACAGAGTTGACAACAGAGGTTAAACAGCTTAAAAGAGCGAACGCTTTCAAGATTTTCAAGGAGGTAATTTTCTGTTTGGCTTGGAAGTTTGACTGCAATCTCTGCAGTGTGATGCGTCCTTTGGTCTTTCCCAATGAGCACAATCCATTCTGACCGTCTGTGGTGTGATTGTGATTTGTCGAGCATCTGTGCTCGACAAAGCCGGATGCACTACGATGGATTTGAACCCACAAGCTCCGTGATGGTGGGCAGGGACTTTATACCACTGTGTCACCTGAGCATCACGTGTTTAGTGTATCTTTTGTAATAATATTCAATCTACAAAAAAAATTCAAAAAAGTACAACATTTTAAAAAGTACAACATTTGGATCTGAGATGTACTGTAGCCTAGTCAGTGGAGTGGACGTAAAAGTATTGGAAATTGGAAATAATCCTAGAGTGCATGCACTGCATGCAGTACTTGAGTAAATGCACTTAGTTACTACTTTCCACCACTGCTTCCGTAAATCAGCAGACTCACCGTGGTCAACAGATCAGCCCTGCTGCTCCGTTCTGCCTTCACTGAGAGCTGCACCATAAATCCGAGAGAGTGAGAGAGGACTGTGGTCAAGACAGATCCATTTTCTTTAGTCGTTATTCACCATTTCCTCCCCCTGTCTGCACCGCACCTCCAGAAGTCGATGTCTTCCGTTCCCAGCTGCACTATTTTTACCTGTTCCTAGATACTGTCTCCTCGAGTGTGACGTCAACAGAGGAGAGGGGAAGAGAGGGAGACAAAGCAAGGCAGCAGCTGTATTGTTCTTTCCTGGTCAGCTATATGCAGCACTTCAATTCTTCCTAAACCACACGTGTGCCGCCTGTGAGACGAGTCCAGGGATTCTGTGACGACCACACATTATTATTGCAATAAATGCAACTATACAGTTTAGAATTTATTTATTTGTATTCACTGGTCTATATCAGTAGTTGGTGCATGTGCACTTATTTCCCAATACATACGTGACCGCATGTTCTTGGCCCTGCATGAGATAAATGGTTGTTTTAAGTTTCGGCTTGGGATTAGAAGTAGACATTCAGAGGTTAGATTTAGGGTTTACTGGGTTACGCCAGGGCTCCACTGGGCGCGTCTGCGTCGCGTCAGCGTCACCGTCACAGAACGTTCCCTTTTTATTCAATGAAGGGTGGCTCCACTGCCCGCGACGCCCCGCGTTGCGTCGCGTCTCCGTCACCATTAAAATTGAACCGGTTCGTTTTTTGACGCACGCGTCGGAGACGCAACGCGACGCAGACGCGCCCAGTGGAGCCCTGGCGTTAGAGTTGCACATGATTTATACTTTTTACTATACTGCATGCTGGTGTCGTGCACAGAAACAAACTGATCTGCAAGATCACTACCCTGAGTCAGTGCTGACGCACGCACGTGTGTGTGTGTGTGTGTGTGTGTGTGTGTGTGTGTGTGTACATGTGTGCGCATGCACCTATACAACTGTGCTTCAATTTGCACAGGTGTGTATTACTTGTGGTGTCTGTATTATTCTGTGCAGAAGTGTCTGTGTGTGTGTGTGTGTGTGTGTGTGTGTGTGTGTGTGTGTGTGTGTGTGTGCGCGCTACCTCTGCAGACACCACAGAGCTCCCTGTCCGCTCACAGCATTAATGCTCAACCTTGTCCAAGGTTAATCTGTCACTCCCGTATATTTGCATTCATTCTTATCTGCACCTCACCACTCAACTGGCTGTCTATCCACCCCCTCAAACCTAATCGTCTTTGTACATTATAGATGAACCTCCAACAGAGAGAACACACACACGCACGCGCACACACACACACACACACACACACACACACACACACACACACACACACACACACACACACGCATGTTTGTATTATTATTCAACTTTTTACCTCACGGCACTGAAAACAGCTAGCATGAAACTAAGTTTCATCCCCAACCCCAAAACCGTCTAATGGGCCATATACACAGAATATCTCTTCCTACTACCGGGCCGCTTCCCTCCTTCACAGGTGTTACCGATGATACTAATTAGCTGTTCCATTTAGTGTGCAGTGCTTCTCAGACTTTTTAATTTCAAGGACCCCCATAACTCTGAGAATGTACAAATGTACTTGTACACTCTCAGAGTTACACACCCGTCCAGGGCCATTTGGAACCCACTCAAGGACACTTTGAGACCCACTGGTGTAGCAGTGTGTTTCCAGTGAGCCACCACGCACTATAGCAGCACCCTGACTCTGTTTGAACAGAATGGAACAGAGCCTTCATTAGTATCCAGCGGTAATGTGCACCTTCCCTACTTAGGGAAGGTGCCCAAATTCTTTCCAAAATGGCGTGCGTGCATAGAGCCCATCGCCTAATCCTAACCACGCCACCCAACCTGAATCTTGTAAGCATATATCACTCAAATATTTTTTTTAACCGTAAAACGACTGAGACAATTGTACTGGACCTTTGGCCCTCGCAAGTATATAAATGTACAGGTTACCTGCATATGCCAGTCATATCTCTTCATATACACTGTAAAACACATCTTTTGTAAATAGCAAATCTACAAGGCTATTTTCAAAATGGCTAAAATACCGTAGGGCTGAAGTGGTTATGTATGTTTTGTAATTATAATCTAAATGTACAAAGTAACTAGTGACTAAAGTTTTCAAATGTAGTGCAGAAAAAAGTCTCTGAGATGTATTGGAGTAGAAGTAAAAGTAGGCTATTGAAAAATATACTTTCCACCACTGGTCTCGGGCATGTCTTCTCCTCCAGGTGGGAGAAATCTGAGGCAGGAGGAATGCCAGGTGTTTCAATCTGCTGCTATCCTTGCCAGGTTGTCACACTCACACACTCACACACACTCACACACTCACACACACGCACACACACTCACACACACACACACACACACACACATACACACACATGCACTTGCGCGCTAAACACACCACCCCTTTCTGAAAACATCTCTTTACACTTATAGTCTCCTAGACATACTCCCAAATTGTTAATATTTGTTCTGCATTTAAAGTCTTAAGGCATTTAACCATCTGCTTCTTACAAGGAATCCAATTGTTGTTGTTCTTCTTCTTTCGTGGCACGAGGGCAGGTGTCACAAATAAATGTGTCCCACTCTGGGCGATGCTAGCCAATAGCCATGTGCTGAGTGTTGAGGCTGCACACGGTTAGTGCAAAGATAACCAGGGCTGTTTTCTCACCTGAGGAAACACAGGGCTATAGCTTTTAATTAGTACCTCTAATTGTATCTCCGTTCGAAATGCTGTGCCAAACCTCCACCCCCCAAAAAAACAACAACCGCAGGGCAAAAGCAAGGGAATAAGTACATTATCAAGTTGGTTTCATTTACTAATGAGGCTGTGTGCATGCGCCCGGCACGTCAGTGTGTCCTTATCAGAATGTGTGAATAGCTTTGTGTTGTGTTGCTTTTGAGAAACTCAGGTTATGTTATGCAAATGATTGCTGCGGCAACACCAAAGTTGATAATGAACTGGCGCAAAATAGTATTAGCCATGTGATTTGCATGTTTTTGATAGGCGCCGTCACAGCTCAAGGTCTGGATGATTGACGGAGTGTGTACTGTGTAGCATTTTTTGTTTTCTCTCTCTCTCTCTCTCTCTCTCTCTCTCTCTCTCTCTCTCTCTCTTTCACCTTTCATCTATGGCATTGCATGTTGAAAAGAATCGCTGAGCATATGGCTCTGCATGCGACGTGAGGTTATGTTCACCGGTCATTGGAGATTAATTTCAAATTCCGGCATACTGTGTATGACCCAAATTAACCTCTGAATGTGATTTTGATGGAGTATAGTAACACATTATTAATGTAAAAATATACACTGTACATCAACGATTCTCAATATGAGGTCCGGGGATTGATAGTTGGGAACCAAATGGACCGTTACGTGACTCTGAAAAGTGGACAGACGGAACCAAATGCACCCATTTGGTTCAATTTGTTCCCTCAAGAGTTAAAGTAACACTGCAGATTTGACAGTGGGGTCGCCAAGATATATTTTTTTAATCAATCTTTGCTCTGTAGCCGGGGGTCATTTAAATTAAAGTTATCCACAGCACTTTAACACAAAAATCCACAGTAATCCAATTCTGAAGGAATGCTTTCATTGGTACGCCCAACTCCGTATTGTGAGTGGCCAACCAGAATCATTTGGGTTATAAATGTTTTAGATGGGGGTTCTCAAACGTTTCCATGCCAAGGACATACAAAAAGCCCATAGCCTCTGGCAGTCTGGCTGCATGGCTCCACTGTTGTGTTGCTTTGAAAATAAAGTGAAGAGCAGAACAAATAGCTAGTCTATAGTGGGTATGCGCATGCTTAAAGTGAAAGGCACATCGAGTGGCAAAGCAACAGGCAAAGTGAGTTTAGCATTCTTTAATGTTGTTTAATGCAATCAAAGGACTTTTCTGTTTGGATGTCTGGGCTGTCAAGGCCAGAAAGTATTTTTTTTGCCACTCCGTAGGCATTCCTGGTTTGATGATGATGTCACACGCATACCCTGTATACAAGCTCACCAGGTGTCACAATGTGTTGTAGATCTGGTATTTTCAACCAGAATTTATGCTTTAAAGTTTCAAATGTACATGACAATGCTCAAAATAGATAGAATTTTACACTAGAATGCACATGCATCCATGGTGCCGAGCTGTTTGTACGCTGCACACTGTGACTCACAGTCATCGTGTGGGCCTAATGGGATCTGCTGCTGTCATTCATAATTTTATTATAGCACAACAAAAGAGCTGAAGATGTGTGGATTTTCATCTCTGTTGACGTCACCAACCATCCACAGAATGAGGTCAGGGGTATTGGTCTTATATTCGTGTGGTGCCGAGCTAGTGCATACGTCGTCCCGTTGTATATGAGCTGTATTGGACATTGACTGATTAACTGACAGGTGTGTGTGTGTGTGTGTGTGTGTGTGTGTGTGTGCGCGGGAGTGCACGTGCTGGCATTGATGGTTTTGAAGTCTCATCTCTGTCTCTCTGTCCGAACCTCAGCCCATCTCTCTTTCTGTCTTTCTCTGTGCCAGTGACATTTTGACAGATTAAAACACACCGTTCTGCTCTAGTCCTCGCCTAGCCACGCTGGTGAGCACGGGGGGCGGGGCGGCATTGAGACGCTGGGATGCTGCTGTGAATCAATACAAGAAAATACTGTCCCTGGTACAGTGAGCAGCTCACCCACCATCACAGGACACAGACATTGGGAACGGACACGAAACTGTACAGTTAGGGGCACTTTAACCACTTGAGCACATTAATTATGTCAAATATAGCCTTGATCTTATTGCTGCAGATTGTTCCTTTTGTATACAGGCCACCATTGTGTCTCTTTTATCTTTGAAATAATGCAATCAATCAATCCTTCGGTCGGTCGGTCAGTCAATAATCAATTAATCAATCAAGTACACCATACTTCACCACTTAAGGATTACACACTTGAACACACCAAGTGGTAAACATTAAACACACAGAATTGTACAATGTACACAGACATAGAGGCGCGCACCAGTAAACAAAGTGGGACAGAAATAGTAAATGGTAAATTATGCATTTATATAGCGCCTTTATTCAAGGCGCTTTATTCAAGGCGCTTTACATAGATCCATATTTGAACCATTTCTTTCTTTCTTTTATTAATACATCTGTGCCCTACTGCCTAGAATAAGAGTCTTGCGTCAAGGTATAGGAAAAAATGCCAATCTTTCAATTCACAACGTCTCACATCGAGCTTGCAGATCTGCCATTGTTTTAAAACCTTTTGAAAGTGAATGGGATTAAGTGTGCGTGTGCAGTGTGGGGTTTATAAAAAAAGAAAAAGATCAATGAAAAGCATTAACTCAAGCTTGTGACTAAAATAATAATATAATATAAGAATAATAATAACATTGGATCCATTGGAACACATGAATGGTTCTTGTTCCCATTTCCTGAAGAGCAACCGTTTTGAAAATACAGTACAAGCTTCTTTGCCACCCGACAGCGAGCGACGCCACGTGCACTTGGACGCCTATTGCCCTATGTTGCATGCTTCATATAAATAGAATGTCATCTCCATCACAAACAAACCTGTCTGTACAGTATGTCTTCAGCAATTAAAGCCTGGCTGCTCACATAGGTGACACAAACATGTGACATGCACTTGCACGCAAGCTCACAGACACGTGTGCATATCCGCACGACCGTACGCAAACATGTGTGATTCAATGTCGGCCTACTTTTATATGAAACCACGTGGTGCACCCTCATAAGCAGCCAATGAACCATTAGCTGAATTACCAAAATGAGGCAAGGTCTACGCCAAAATCAATTTGGTTGATGCATTCAAAACAACCTTTTAAAAATGTTGGCTATATAAAACTGAGTAGAAATGTAAATTTGTTTAATTAGTTTTAATTGTTGTTTTAATCAATCAAGGTTTTGGTTTGCCTGTCAAAATGCAGAAAGTCTTGGCCGTGAACATGCTTCACAATGGCCACTATTTTTCCAATTTTCTTTTTTGAATTATGTGGATGATTTACTGAACAACAACAACAACAAGCCTCCATTAGAACTATTCACCTTCCAGCTGCAGTTCAGCACAGACAGCATTTGGCTTAATTGAATCAACGCACCGATGTGATGTCAAAATAGTAGAGAACCACTCCCAGATTAGGTTTGGTGTGGTGCTTCAAGTGGTGTTGGCAATGGCAGCGTTTTCTCACAAACAACAAAAGAGCTCTTTTCCCCCCTTTTTTTGACTAGTTCTGTCCTCCTGTGAATATTGAAACAAACTAAAGAACCTACATGAGCAAGATGTCGGTTGTTATTATTATGCGTCTCTACTGTATATTGTGTTCACTTCAGAGTCCCCATCATGCCTTCTCCTCGTGTGTCACCTCTACACAGCGCGGCACATACAGTGCGAGATCAAATGCTTCTCTGAATTAGCTGATGGGGCAGCTTGATCTGTCTTCCCATCATCCTGCCTCTTTCATGTGCTTAATGGAAGATGACGCATCCAGTGCAAAGAGGCACAAAGGCAGTGTGGCTGTATGGCTGTGTACTTTGGCAGATGTGCGTGCGTGTGCGCGTGGTGGAAAGTAACTAAGTACAATTACTTAAGTATTGTACTTCAATACGAGTTTGAGGTATTTGTAATTTACTTGAGTATTTCCAATTTCCAATTACCTTCTTCTCCACTTCATATATGACATCTTAAAGGGTACATTTTGAATTCCGGACTTTTACTTATAACAGAGTAATTTTACATTGCAGTATTGATACTTTCACTCAAGTAAAACATGTGAATACTTTTTTCCACACGTGTGTGTGTGTGTGTGTGTGTGTGTGTGTGTGTGTGCACACGTGCATGTGTGTGCGCGTTTGCGTGTTTGCTTAGCAAGCACACGTTTGTTTGGTCGCTGATTCGATTTGTTTCCTCAAGGTCTGTCTTTTAATCAGCTCGATAGTCAGTCGTCTGCCAGTTTTTGCATGTCTACGTGTGATCTGGGCTCTCATCATCCTACAGAGATTTAAGCATATCTGCACGCCGGGGAGGTTTACCAGCGTAAGCCTTCCCAGGGAATCTATCTCTGGAATGCAGAAACGCTGCACAAAAAGGATGGCCCTAACTGGTGTCTCCGTATCGATTGTGCTGTGCTGCCTGAATGTGATTACGGGGAATTAAAGTCACGTCTGCTGACGCAAATCGTCCGGAGGTAATATCACGCCCAGCTGAAGTGGAGAGATGCGTCGCCGCGGGGAGGCAGATCGCTCTGCCTCGTGGTTGGGGCCAATTAGCATTGGCAAAGTTCAACTCAATAACAAAATATCCAAAATGGAGGAACTACTAGTGCTCCGCAGGGCTAATCCCTGCTGAACCCCACAGTCCCATCTGCTGCACCACCCTTTCATTCAGGCAGTGGTGATACTCAACCCCATGGAGTGCTTGAGAGTATATAGGCCCAGATACTCATGGTCAAAATATGACTCGACTACAAGGGAAAGTTGCTCTGTCAAACTTGTGCATTTGAGTTAAAGTGCTAAAGCACTTTTAAAATCTTTTTTTTTCTTTTTTTGCACTAAAATGTATTTTGGCGGGCCTTGATGACGTCGTATTGGCTGATTTTACACTTGCTCAAAATGGCAGATCTACAAGCTCTTGTGAGCTGTAGATCTGCTATTTTCAGCTGCAACCAAGGATAAAATCACTTGTCTTTTACTTATACTGGATCTGTTGTCCACTAGTCCCTGATGAAGGCTTAACCGCCAAAACGTTGGATTCATTTGTCTTACCTGCTACGTCCTAATACAATATTGGCACTCTGGCTATTGGCGTGTGCGGCCACCTTCTTGTTTTTTCAAGATTTCCTCTGCATGTTCACATATCTGAGATGCCTGGACTGACTCCAAGGGGAGAGTTATGTAATGTTTGTTCTAATAATAATAATAAATAAATAAATGAACTCAGCGGAATATATGAATATGCCAGTAGACAAGATGCACCATATGTTGTTTAGAAAGGCCAAGCGGAGAGGCCATTCAGTGGTTGAATCTCTACTGCGTGTGCATGCGTGTGTTCTCCTTTTAGCTCTTTTGTTTTCCCAGATCGGTCACGTATCAGAGTTTATACCTGCTCGAAAGTTTTGCCGCTGTTGTCCTTGTGAGTGTTTTGGTCTTGTTTATGCATTGCTGTGTTGCAGACTTCAGGAGCAAAAGTGTAGTAGGCAATTCATATAGTTTGTCCAAAACAAGCCAAATACATCAGTATACATCAGTGATTCCCAACCTGTGAGTCGGGGACTACTGGTGGTCCATGAGAATGTGGACCTCCAAAATAATTGGCACAATCATTCAGATTTTCGTTAAAATAGGCACTATTGGCGTGTGCGGCCACTTTCTTGTTTTTTCAAGATTCCCTCTGCAGTAACTGCTGCCGTGTCATCGTTTTACTTTTCTGTGTGTTATAAGTGTTGTAGATTTATAATTATGTGCCATTTGTTACATCTCTTTTTGATATAACGCTATTGTGTTTGAGAGAGCTCTCTATGCAGAATGAGATGCTCTGGATGAAGTGAACTAGAATAAATAATGGATAGAATAAATATAAAGTAGAAGAAGTAAAGTAAAGAAGACATAATACTGCAAGTCACCCCCACCCCCTCCCAATTTTTGTGTAAGCAGCAGGAAAAGTATAGTCGGTATTAGTTCGTCAGTCTGGTTGTGAAAGTCATGTATATTATTGTGATGTAAGAACTTCCAATTTTGTTTTTTGTCTTGCCTGTCAGAACACAGTTCTAAATCCTGGTGGTGATAGTGCAGTTCTAAACGTTGGTGTTGATAGTTCATCATTTTCTTAAATGTTGGTGTTGATAGATGTAGTTTTAAATGCTTGTGTTGATTTATGGAAAGTGCTGTCCTCTGGACCATGTGCCGGGGCTTGTAATTCTGAATTTTTCATGCAGGTCTGTCCCAAATGAATCCGATCAGTTATGTAATTACAAGGGCAGAATATATGCATTCAAATGAGTTCATTAACAAGTCTGATCCGGAATGGGCCAAGACCGTTTTTTACACTGTGGATTACCAGAACCCTGATTTATTTTCTGCATACGCATAAATAACACTTACAGTACCAAAGTGCACGTTGTTACTTGATGCACGTGGTTCTCAAAGTGAGGTCCCGGGTACACGCTGGGGTCCTTGAAGGGGTTCCAAATGGGCCGTTACAGGCCTGTATACTGTATACCTCTGAGTTAAGGTCCTTTTCAGATTATTAAATTAAATTTGCCCATTTTCACGATTTTTCAAAAATATCAGATTTACAAGCTTGTAGCGCGGCACCATCTTGTAGAGCTGCTATTTTTCAATAGCTAAAGTATAATATAATGCTTAAAATACCAAAATGGGTTCCTGTCTGGGAGGGAGCAGTTCACCCCCCAAAAAATATTTATTTTCTATCAACTATATACACCCCATGAAGCCTTGAATTCGTGGAGATTTCTTTCTCGCATTCTTATGAGCCAATAATTTGATGACCGAGTCCGGAGATTTGCGGAGTCTCCATTGAGTCTCTGCCGGTCATCAAATGATTGTCTCAGGATGGAATGCATGCAACCAAAACAAAGCATCCCCATTAATTCAGCCAGGGCTTCATGGGGTGTGTAATTGGAAAACAAATATTTATTTTGAGTCAACTATACTGCAGTGGTTCTCACCGTGAGAAGGTTCCTGGCACAAAACCTGTGTTCTTCCATCTTGCACTTTGACTCTGTTATACAGCACATACCTGGTATCTGAATTGGAACCTTCCTATTACAGAGACACGTTTTTAGCAGGTCACACAGCCCAGAGTGTCAGATATGTATATAGGGCTGACCAGGTCTCTCTCTCTCTCTCTCTCTCTCTCTCTCTCAAGGTGGTTTCCATTTCTCTGGGTGAACGAGGGGCAGATTACATCGGCCGCTGTATTCCTGATGTCTGCGGGGACGAGGCCATCAGCCTGAGATGACACAGCTAGGGAGGTGAGTCGGTTGACAGCCGGACCCCCTCCATGACACCACTCGCATTCAAGGCGGCTGGCCCCTGTGACACTAATCTGATTCTAGTCTGCAACGGGCCTTGTAATGTGCCTCCTGTTCCCGCCACAAAAGGAAAGGTCCAACCAGCCAGGTTATTACACCAACACACGTATATACTTGACACATTTTTTTGTACGTTTTTAATATTTTTTTGCACTTAAAAGGAAACTTCGCCGTTTTTGCAAAAAATATATATACTGTATGTTAATGACGTTGAGAAGATTTAGAACACTTTCCTGGGGGTCTTTATGTGTGCAATATGTGGTTTTAGATATTTTAGATTTTAGTGAGCCCAGTGTATCTGATCATGGACACTGGGCTCACTTACTTCCTGGACTACATGTTGTCTCAGTAAGACAGCCCTCCCCCTATCCACAAGGAGGCGCAGTGCACCAAAGCATTATTTGAATTGTAGTCCAGGAAGTAAGTGAGTAAGTAAAGTAAGAAGTAAGTAAGTAAGGTCTGCTATTTTTGAAAAATCGAAGAACGACTGACATACCTTTTTCAGAAAAAAGTCTTGCATTATGTGACTTTTTGCAGATTAGCCTGGTCTTAACAGTAGTCGGCAGCTTTCTTCTTCCTTGGCTTTGCCCGGGCAACTATTATGTGCACGTGCAACTATTATGTGCACGTGCCAGATTGTTCCCTTGTTCAAAAGATGACCTCCGCCATATTGGCAAAGCAGCCTCCTGATCCCCCATCTGAACGGCCTTCATCGTTACCCCTGACGTTGTTTTGGCTGATCTGTGTTGACTGGTTGGTAAAGCCTAAACCACTGGGGACCACACGCGTCCATTCCTTCAAAGAGGCCCCCCCTCCGTCGTCCTAGCCAACAGGGGGGCACGCAAGGTGAAGATGAATCGCGTTCGGTTCACTCATTCGAGAAGAAAGCCAGTCCTGTAATTGGATATCATCTTCCCAGTCTTTTCCCTAATTACCGCGGCGTTGCTATATATGAACCGATATTAAGATGCCGGTGAAATATTAATTAGTCAGAGAGATTATTCTTGACCGGGGACACATGGGTGCCCACGTGTGTGTGTTGTGTTGTGCTGCTGCTGTTGTGAATGTGCACGTGTTTGCTTATTGGTACCACGCCAACAACAAGGGGTTAAGCCAAAGGGTTCACACCTTAAAGGGCCACTTCACCCCTTTTGCAACCAGAGCTTATTACACAAGAAACACTTTCCTTGTCATGATGCCATGTTCATGACAAAAAATGTGTTCTCACTTCCTTCCTGGACTAAAAAGTCACACCTTCATGCAGCCTCTCCCCTCTCCACAAGGAGGGGAAGTGCACTAAAGCATTATGGGCATTGTAGTCAAACACACAGACTTCATTATTTGTCTGGCCATTTTTAATTGTGCTACTACAAATACCATATAACATTGAGTGAGAGCAGTTTCTTCCAGCGGTGAAATCTTTGAATCCTTGAATCCTATACCTTATTGTCCCTATATTCTGGAAATGTCATAATAGAGGAGCATTTGGTGAAAATAGCGCATGCTCAACGCTTCATGTCACAGTGCACTGTGAGCTATTAGATGCAGAGGAGAGGGAAAAGGAGATGTCCAATAGACCCCTGGGGACCCCATTCAACAAAGTATAGACCTATGGGTTTGAGCGGTGAGCAGTGTTTTTCTTTTGAAGTGCAGGGCAGTGGCAACCAACATGCAATAAACCATTATGCTCACAGTACGTGAACAGCTAGGACTTGAATTCAGGCAACAGCAGGGAATTTAATAATGCATTTCAAGTCTGCAAGGTCACTATACCAGTATACCTTAACGTGGACCTTTTGAATAATGTATTTCATCTGGTCGTCTTGCTGTAGATTGCGGAAGGGAAAATAAATGGTCTATAGGCCGGGACCGTCGTTGCATGTATCTGTACTTCCCTGAGAATCTGACCTTTTTCTGCAAAGCATCAACGCAACTTCCTTGGGCGGTGCTTCTACCTAAACACTCTCAGGAGGACACTCACTGTGTCCAGTAGGTTACTTATCAAGACCATGCAATGGGGCAAGTAGGCTCTACTGGAGCCTACTGGCTGTGATTAGGAAACACAGAAGTGAAATCACTGCCGCAGAAGCGAAAACATCGTGAAACTGACTTACGTGGCTGGTGAAAACTGATATGAGGTTAGGGGACTTACGTGGCCGGTTAAGACTGAGTTAAGGGTTAGATTCTCTGTTGATAGTCTCTATCTCCCTATAGTCACTGGGAATCTACGTGCAAAGCCTGTACTCCTCCTTGCAGGATGAACAATACTGAAGTGGAATTTCCAACTTGAGATAGTGTACAGTAAATGCCCCCGGCCTCATATTCTGCCTCCAATAATCATTACAAATGTCCATCTAAGGTTGGCAATCTCAGACAATTCAAACCACTTTGGTGTGGTTGGGCGTAATGGGCCCTTTCTGGCATATGGGCTACGGTATATATACGACACATGTTACAGTAGTTAGACCATTTAAACCCAAATGTATGACACATACATGTAATCTGCCCAGCACGAAGAGGAATTATTGTAGATTCCTCTCGCATATACTCTGCTTACTCTAATCTTGCACTTTGTAAGTTGCTCTGGATGAGTGGCGTCTGCTAAATGCCCTGCATTGTAATTGCGCATTGTGAAAATCTTTCTGTGCCATTTGTGCTCCTCTGAGAGGTCAGAGCGCTGTGTGTCTCTAGTCGCCACGCAGCACAGCACGTGCAAAGCTAGAGAAGAAACGGAGCAGGCGGTGCATGGGCGAACTGGCCACACGTATCCTCTGAGCTCTATTATTGTGGAACAGTGTGTCTGCTATGGTCAGGGAGCAAGAGACTGTCTAAATGTTGAAATCCGGGCTACATAAATCCATCTGTTTGGAAGTCCACTCACAGTCTGTATGCGTATAAGCTTGCGTGTGCGCGGCACACACACACACACACACACACACACACACACACACACACACACACACACACATGCACACGCACTCACACACGCACATTTTGTGCATGAGGCGGAGAGAGAGACAAATGCATTTTGAAATTAAATTGGATTGAAGTTGATTGTCAATCGGTGTGAAACTTTGGTGAAGTTCCAATGCTGTATTTCTTCCACTCTTTCCTAAGAATAGCGCGCCGAAAGAACCCCGATACAAACACGGATTCCCCGATCCTCTGTGTCTGTGTTGCTCTTCAGTTTCCTGTATGCCACCGTAGCTATTCCTGTTTCACACTGTACTGTGATCTATGTGCTGTGTACCCGGAGCCAGGCACGTGCAGAGAGTCTTAGAGAGGCAGGGGCTGAAATCCCGTACCGAAAATATTTTTAATATTTTCGAGGCTCAACCCTACACTCTTTAGCTACTGTATACTGGAGATGCAGTGTACGACATGGATTTAGTTCAACTTAGTTCAACGCAAGAATCTGCGCTCAAGTTCAGAAGACTTCGGAATAAGAGCAATTCTCCTGAATGCTGCCTTCCGGTATGGGATGGAAAGGGGAGGAAGGCAATTTGCATTTCTTTCACCATAGTACTGTAAATGCTGCATTCGTGGTCTGGAGAGGGCAGTTGTTTTACAGACGGGTAAAAGGGCAGGGGCTCAAGCCCCCTTTGACATTCTGTGTGCACGTCCCTGCCTTTAGCTACTATCTACACCAGTGCTTCTCAAGCAATTTCGACGACGAAAAATGTCTGACTATCTACCCTTTCTCACTGACAAAAACGAGACTAAAGCTAAATACTAAATATGTTGACAATTTCATCAACAAATAAAAACTAGAGATCCAGTCGAATTAAAAGACACACAAATGTTCAAGGTTAGCTTTATTGTCCCTTGTGGGAAATTGGTTTGCAGCCAGATAATAGTAAAAAGAATAACACAATAGACACCATTTGGTGTTTGGTTGTGCTCTCCTCGGGTGTTGCACTCTGAAGAGATAGCCCATCTACGGGTGCGATGTGTTGGGAGCTTGTAGATCGGCTATGCAACACCAGCCGTTACAATTATGCCATATAAAGCGTGCCAAACTGTAGATTTATTCAACTAAAAATAGACTAAAACTAAAACAGATGTTTCAGAAAATATGACTAAATGGAATTTTTTAGTAAAACTAAATGAGAATTTGCTGTAAACATCAACACTAATGTCAAGGATCCCCAAAATGGTGTGTGTGTGTGTGTGTGTGTGTGTGTGTGTGTGTGTGTTCATATCATCATCCCTTATGTGCATCTATCCCTTCCTCCTCCCTTCACCGCTGTGCTCACACTGTACTCAAACGCAGTTTTCCATTCCTCCAAAAGAGGGCAGTGTAGAACACGTTGTCACCTCCACAGAGAGTTAAAACAGACTATATGTAGACATGTATGTGAAGACTATACCTGTATGTCATGCACTCCATCATAAATAATAACTCCAGGACAAGATGTGCCACACTAGAAGCTATACATGCATGTGTAGATGCTCACTCTTCCCCTGCCCCAACCTAAAGTATGCACAGATACATTTATAAGCTTTATTAGGCTACTCACACTATCACAACAAGAGCGAAATGGCTAAATCAATATTAGGCTATACGGTCGGTGCTTTGATGGTGGTCGTTGAAACAAAAAGCCAAGAGCCGACAATCCATCCTGTTTCCATTCCACTTGAGCGGTGACTCTGCCGCTGCTCCTGGCATGCATGCACTTAATTTCTAGGCAGGAACACACAACGTGCTACAATTAGACATCATAACAATAGCATGTCACTCTGACCTGCCTCTATTCAGCAGGGCAGAGAGAGAGAGGCGATTAGGAGGTGGAGGCTGACTGAGGAAGAAAGACGGAAACCGGAGGGAGAGAGAGTGTGTGTGTGTTAGAGAGAGAGAGAGAGAGAGAGAGAGAGAGAGATTGCGTGAAGCATACAGGAAGAGGCAGTGCAGCCAGGGGAGAGATGTAACACGGCGGGGACGTGAGGCGTTCTGACACATGGGAAGCAGAGCGAAGAACACAGCCGACACAATGGAGGCAGGCACACATCACTGGGAGGCATCGTGTAGGACTCTACGGCCAGTCCACCAGCAGCAGGGGCGGCGTCTCTCTCTGCGGGGCCAAGAGACTCATTCGGGAATGCGTCCGTTTGGTGTTTGTGAGGCTGCGAGGGGGCTGCTGCTGCTGCTGTGTCTACTTGACTCTTTGCTTTGCAGTGTCAATGTGGAAATGAGGGAAACGTGTATAGGCTACAGCGGCTACTGTGGCGGGTCGTCGGTTCAAACCCCTCGGGAGAGGGAGATATATTCGGGAAGATTGAGTTTTCTCAGAGCCCTGGAAAGTAGAATAAATGCAGGCCAAAAGTGTATGCTGCATGCATACACACATTGCACAGTATACGAGCATGCTCTGACCCAGTAAACTAAATCGCACGTTAGAGGGCCTATTGTTTATTTCTTATTGTATCAATCTAGGCAATTCAACAGTATGCACGGCTAATATAATTCTCCTTTTTTACTTAGAACGAATTGTATTGGTGGGTTCCATCCAGAGTATGAGGTTCAGAGAGATGAATACATTGTTCTTATCTGCAGTGGTGGAAGAAAATAACATGGATAATCCAATAGAACAAGCTCAGTGGCCCAAATAGTAAAAGAATAATGAAAAATACAGCTGCAAGCAGCGATAAGACGGGACCAAGCAATAAGTCCTTTTAGGTTGCTCAACAGTGAGTGCCACTTTACTGTAGGTCACCCAGCGGTATTGCAGCTGTGACAGGCAGACAAACAGAGAGACAGACATATGATCCATGAGTTAAGCCTGTTCAATGTGCCTGTTATCGCTGCTTGCAGCTATATTTTTTGTAGCCTACACATTTTCGCGTACAAACTTCTCTTCAACTGGGATTTCAGATAATGGTCCAAAGATTGTGTGTAGAACATTTTTTGTCCGTATAGGTCCAAAGTTAACGTGTAGAAATGTTCGTGCATTTTCATCACAGATCCCGGCTATGCGCTTCCAGAGTCGACACAAGCATCAATTCAGACACGCACTCGCCAACCATGCAAATTTGACACACACGCGTGCGCCGTGCGTGCAGGAAATGGGTTCACTGAACATCATACTACATGCATGATGTAACAGCCTCTGACAAAACATACAAGCAAATTGGTAGCCTGCCAAAGCGCCTGGAGTATGGGAGATTACTGCTGACACCGCTCTGAATATCACTGGTGATCTTGGCAGGCAAAGCATGTGTTCATAATGCTACATCATCCCCTAATCACTGCTCTTTCACACACTAATCAAGCAAGAAGAAGAAGATGATGAATAAGATGAAGAAGAAGAAATAGTAGATCTTCTTTTGGCGGGGCAGAGCAGCTTTGTAGCCCGTGGTGGAAAATGTATATCTTTTTTTTACTTACTTTTACAAGTAAAAGTCCGGAATTCAAAATGTACTTGAGTAAAACTGCTATATTATTGGTGTCAAAATGTACTTAAAGTACAACAAGTAAAAGCACTCATTGTGCAGAATGTCCCATTTCAACAATCTTTTGAAAATAGCATATCTACAAGGTCATGCAGTGTGCCGTATCGCGATCAAAATCTACAAAGTAACTAAAGTTTTCAAATAAATGTAGCGGAGTAAAAGTACAATTATTTGGAACCGAGGCGAGACGTAATGGAGTAAGAACTGTAAATTGGAACTACTCAAGTAAAGTACAAATGCCTCAAAATTGTACTTACGTATATTATGTACCTAATTACTTTCCAGCACTGTTTGTAGCCATGGAAACAGCAACATCCGTGACCCTCCGCCGGTGCAGACGGGACTCTCTCTGAGAAAGTGATGTGTCTGCAGCCTGAGCTTTCAATACAGCCGTGTCCCCCGTCTCTGGGCTGGAATAATGAGTTATTGGCCCCCATTCATTACCGATGGCTGTGAATCCGATCGCAGCCAGCCAGCCAGACAGACACGTCCATTAGTTCACAGTTCACGAGGTAAAGACCACGGCTCGAAGAAAACAAGACTTTAAAAGTTAATTCATTTAGTGATTCCGTGGGCCGCCGGGGTCCACTGCTGAGCTGTGTGGAACTGCGGATATTGCAAGTATAGGCCAGCAAACTATTGGCAAAACACTATTATTTTAGTATAACATAAATATGACACAAATAATAATGTAATAGCTCCCTTAACCCATTTTGGGCCGGGAACCCCTTTTGGTGTTTTAAACATTGATATAATTTAGCTATTGAAAGATAGCAGATATACAAGCTCATACGAGCTTGTAGATCTCTACGCTATTTTTGAAAAATCGTGAAAATGTGCCTCAAATTTGGAATATATTTTTTTCAGAACAAGCGTTTTTAACTCAAATCTTTGCTTCTGGGGAGGTCCCTGGAACAGCATATTTTCAGATGGGGGTCGGAGGCCAATTACAGATAATGTTTGGGTGTCCTTGACATGAAATATTGAGTGATATAGGCCTAGAAACATTTCAGAAAACTGTCGGGATTAAGAAGACATTATTTTCAGGCCTAAATGGGTAAAAACCTTAAAGGGAGTATTCATTGTGATATGCGTTGTCCGTTTTATTGAAGATGTGTGGCAGTGATCGACATATAGGACAGGTGCAATGGGATCCAGAGGTGTAAAATATAGATTGAAGGTGGTGTGGAAGACTGGAAGTTTCCCCCAGCTAGGGAGCAGTTTCCTTGGCGAGAGCTTCTAGGAACCCAGATTACGTTGTACTGGGGGTAGACGGTTAGGTTAGATGGGGAAGCAGATGGTCTATGGGAGCGCCATCTCCGGAAATGTCTGCTTGCTTGGATGGAGTCTGAATTTCCCGAACATGAATCAGGAAAGACAGACAGCGGTAGCACTGTATTGTCTAGAGCAATGGGAGGTATGGATAATGATATTGATAAGGAATTTATTTATATAGCACATTTCAAGACATAATCACAAAGTGCTTTACATAACAGGGTAAAAAACAATAACAACGTAGTCACAGCTACAACAAGATATCATTGAATGACAGCAGGCACAACATGAAAGCATACAAACAAAAAAATGGTATGCAAAAGGTAATTAAGAGAAAGCCTTAATGTAAAGGTGGGTTTTTAGAAGGGATTTAAAACATGACACAGATTTAGCAAGTCTTAAATGAATAGGTAGGGCGTTCCATAGTTGGGTAATGAAGTCGTGTTTTGACCTTTGACTTCTGCAGATGTTAATAATGTAAACTCTTGCTCACTTAATTGTCTTATTGACAGACAGTTCATTTTACTGTTATGCTTCTTGTTTATTAAAATGGTAAAGGTATTTGTGTTGGAATAGGATGTCGGTCTGAAACATTCTACAGTAGAGCATTTCTTTGCCAGTGAAATTTCAAGGTTATCAAAGCCTTTTTGGCAATTGAGTGGATACTTATTCCCTCTCGTTTTATCTGAAATTGTTTAAGGATTACCTGATTAGGTGCGACGTTGAGATAACCTAGCAGTGCTCTGTTTGCTTGTAGTGCTTAAAGATACCAGGTATGTCCAGATATCTTGGCTCAAGCTGTGTGTGTGTGTGTGTGTGTGTGTGTGTGTGTGTGTGTGTGTGTGTGTGTGTGTGTGTGTGTGTGTGTGTGTGTGTGTGTGTGTTTTTCAGTGTGCGTGTTACCATTTTATAATCTGAATGTTCATCGTGCCTCGTCTTGAAAAAATCAATAAGAAAACCAGGCCACAAATAACCATACAAATGCATATCACGATTTGTCTATATTTGTATCTTTTGTTCCTCATTTTAATCACTTAAACCCCATATGGCTGAGCGGAGTCCCTCAGGGCGCTATACTAGTATCTTTTCTGTTATTGCAGGGGAAAGCTATATCTGAAAATGGCCGATCGACAATAAAGCTCACAACGCGACCCAAGAGTGTGTTCTGCTATTTTCAGCGAAAGCTTCCTTCCACAATACTGATGCTGGGGTGTAATTGGTTAAAACTCATGGCCTGTTGCACAGATCCGATCCTTTGCACATCATCTGCATGCATCGACGTGGCCCGGCAGGCAATCTCTGTCTTCTGTGCACAATCTTCTCTAAGTCAATGACACCTGCTAGGGCCCCATAAATACAGCCGAATGGACCATTGGCGGAGCCAAGGCATTAGGCACTGTGCGGATGGGCTCGAATTGAATAGCTGAAGACAACCTCGGGCAAATGGAATGCACGCCTATCCTCCCAACCCACCCACCCCCCGGATCTCAGCAAGGAAATGAGATGTTTACGGTAAATGGGCCCCTTAGCAGCACTCGCACTGTTCAATATTGATTCAATGAATTGCATTTGTAAATACGTTGAGCAGCGTCAGCTTTCCACCCCTGAACCCTCTCGTTCCGGTTGAATAAACGGCTGGAAGGATAAATAATGGTTTGGTAGGCCCAATGACATTTTGTGTTTTGGAGTCGTTGCTTGACAATGGGGAAAAAATAACACATTTTGTCAGTCTTTGGTTTGAATGTCCTGGACTGCAATGCAGGTTTCTAAGGATCTCCGTTGAAATTCATTACAGTAAAAAGAAATCTGAATATCCTAGCGTGGAACCATACTGTATGCTGGATTATTACCCACGCAAAGGAATAAACCCATAACAAGATGTTATGGAGTCATATCGACCCTATCTACACGTGGAGAAAGAAAAAAAGCACATTATTGTTATCATCATCCATCTTGGTTACTGAAATATACAGGCTGAAGCTTGAATATTACAGCACCCCGAGGCTAAGGTTTATTACAAGTCTTGACATCAGAATTCATGATGTGCCAATATGAAATGATAGCTAAACTAATAATGTTTGTGTCAAACCTCCTCCTTAGAGCGGTGAACCTGGGCGAGGAGAGTGCAACACTGAGGCGTTTAGATGCAGTGGTTCTCGACCCTTTTTCATGTCCAGGTCAATTATGTCATTCTGCATTTAAACCACGGACCACAATTTGATGACATTTGGCCTCTCAGACCCAGAACTCTTCGAATATTAATTGTGTTGTCGTTGAATAAGATTCCATGCTGTATTGGCATGTGGGAGCTTAAAATGAAACCCGGTTTAATGTTATACACTCTCAAGAGTTAAATATCTAAAGGGGTCCATTTGGTTACCATCTCTACATCATTTAAGTTTAACTGGGGACCACCTGGAAAGCCCCTCAAGGCGTAAGTGGTCTTTGGTATACCACTCTACACTGCACTCTTGTCACACCGCTCCCTATCACTCAGCTGGGTCATCGGGTATGATGTCACTCACTGCAGGTGACTGTGCTTGATCTGATTGCTCCTCATCCTCAATGACAGACACAGCAGACTAACTAGCCTCTGTCACCTCACTACTGTCACTGGTAGCAGTAACAGCCCTAGTGCCATCAGCAGCAGCCTCACTCTCTCTACAGTACGTCGTCCTCAGACGAAGCCCTCCATCGGCATCTCCAGTCATCTCGGTCCTCCATACATCTGGCCAGCTCATTTGTGTTTTCTGCACCAGCATCTTTCCTTTAGTACGTCCACATAGGTATAGGTGTGGGATGTCCTCTCGATCGATGCCTGTGTGTTGGTTCCCACAGTACAAGCTTTTTGGCCGGGAGTTCTTGGTGTCGGTGGCAGTGGCCAGCTAGTCTCATTCTCCTTACTGCTATCTTCACTGGTAGCCGAAACAGCCCCAATAGTACCACCATCATCATCATCAACATCATTACTCCTCAATTGCGTAGTTTGCGTATGGCTGAAAACCGCCTCTGATTTTGATGCCAAGATGAGTACATTTTGAATTTCTGACTCTTGCCTGTAACGGAGTATTTCTATGCTGTATTGATACTTTTCCCACCACTGATGAGTTTGTCCACATGAGTTTCCGTGCCAATACTTTCTAATAATATTAGAAAGTATAGTGTGGCTGCCCCTATAGGGTCACCGCCATATTATGGCGGTGACCCTATAGGGGCAGCCACACTGCCTCGATTGGTATGGAGAGCGCCGTAGATCCTGCACCGCAGGCGACGCACCATTCATACCACTCACCGTCCTCGACTCATTGACTTTTTAATACGCAGCCGTCTGCGCTACTGCTTTAGTTTCAATCTCCTTCCTCGTCTCTCTGGCAGCTGGAGGAGAGACGTGGAGGGGGAGAGAGAGAGAGAGAGAGAGAGAGACAAGCCCTAGGATTCATTTCCAATTTTAATTAGATGCCTTTTGTGACTCTTAACAGACACACATTCAGACCAGCATTATCCTTTCAAAGCTTTAATTAACAACTGCCTCTTGGTTTCGACACATCAAAAGCTCGGGTGAAAGGGAGAACGTGACACGTACGCCGTGCACCGACGCGTGTCGTGTGCGTGCGAGTCGTGTAGGTGAGAGCGTTCATTGGATACACCAGTTTTTTTTTCTTCTGTGGGCCGGGGTCCACTGGGAGAGTCCCAAATATAACTAGGCAAAACACTAAGATATAAATAATAAAATCATAGATTAATAAAATATGTTTTCTCTCAAGTATACTACGCCATTGCTTCCAATCCATTGATTTATCATTAAAATAATGCTAATGCTGGCATTTTAATTGGTCAGACCAGTGGTTTTTGACCCTTTTCATATAATTTATTCTGCGTTTGAGCCACGGACCACCATTTGATGAGATCTCTCAGACTCTCAGACCCAAAACTAAAGGATATTTTGTTGTTGGATATAGGTTCACAATTCCATGCTGTATTGATGTTCGCGCCGTTAGGAGATAGCAGGCAAATGTTGATCAAAATAACACTTCTTCTACCTTCTACCTACCGACTAGTAATGCAGAAGATGTTTTACAATAATTTAACTCTTGAGAGTGTAACATTTTTATTTGTAATCCCCATAGGGGGATCTTAGATTGGGTGTCCATTTCATTTATCTCCAGCCGAGAGACACTAAGAGTTATTCCACCGTAGCTATAAAATCCCAAATGCTCCCCCATAGCCATGTTGAAGAATTCTGTGTTTACAAACACAAAGGCACGCTAATGGGCGGCGCTCAGAGCATGAAACCTGAGGACAAAGACGTTCCAAAGACCAACCAAAATCTACATGCAAATCTCGGAACTGCTCCTCTCCGCCCCCAAAACAGTGTTAAAGTTACCGAAAAAACAAGCGTGACTTATATATGTATACATTGCCCAAATCAATAATCTGTTGGAATGAAAACCTTCAACATTCAAACTGTTAATATGAAAAAAACCAAAATCACACACACACACTTTTCATTCTAGGCGAGATGAGGACCATTTTGCCAGAGGCGGTCTATAAGAACTGTGTTTGAAAAATAAACCGTTTCACTCATATGAACTCAGATATGAATAATCAACTGACTTAGAGAACACTAATGTTACTGCAGTTTACATTTTCGCTAGAAACAGACGGTATCAATATGAGTGACTGATTGTCTTAAACCATACAGAGAAACCTCCCCAAGAATATTGCCAAAGCGTGCACTTTTACTTGTACTTTATAAGTCATTTTAAAAGCATGTACTTTTGAATTGAGTATATTTAAAAGCTAGCAATTACTTCTTTTTTTTTAAACTTTTGAGTAGCATTTTGACTGAGCTATACTTTTACTTGTAGTGGAGAAAATCTGACCAGGAGTATCTGTACTCTAATATACCAGGGTCCAGTCGTCCACATCCGTCACTGTATACACTAGGGCATTCACTTCTAGTCATTTTTACTAGTTGACTAGTTGTTTAACTACCTATTATGTAAAAAATCCCTATCAACTAGTCAACTATAGTACCAACAAGGTCGACTAGTGGATCTACTAGTAAACTAGTCGACTAGTTGCTTAATGCCCTAGTATACATGTATGTATTCAGCCCATGTGTTGCAGCTAGGGGAGGGACATACACACTGTATACTGTACATGTACAGTATGTATTCAGCCCATGTGTTGCAGCTAGGGGAGGTACATACACATGACTGTATACTGTACATGTACAGTATGTATTCAGCCCATGTGTTGCAGCTAGGGGAGGTACATACACATGACTGTATACTGTACATGTACAGTATGTATTCAGCCCATGTGTTGCAGCTAGGGGAGGTACATACACATGACTGTATACTGTACATGTACAGTATGTATTCAGCCCATGTGTTGCAGCTAGGGGAGGTACATACACACTGTATACTGTACATGTACAGTATGTATTCAGCCCATGTGTTGCAGCTAGGGGAGGTACATACACACTGTATACTACATGTACAGTATGTATTCAGCCCATGTGATGCAGCTAGGGGAGGTACATACACACTGTATACTACATGTACAGTATGTATTCAGCCCATGTGATGCAGCTAGGGGAGGTACATACACACTGTATACTACATGTACAGTATGTATTCAGCCCATGTGTTGCAGCTAGGGGAGGGACATACACACTGTACACTCTACATGTACAGTATGTATTCAGCCCATGTGATGCAGCTAGGGGAGGTACATACACACTGTACACTGTACATGTACAGTATGTATTCAGCCCATGTGTTGCAGCTAGGGGAGGTACATACACACTGTATACTACATGTACAGTATGTATTCAGCCCATGTGTTGCAGCTAGGGGAGGGACATACACACTGTATACTGTACATGTACAGTATGTATTCAGCCCATGTGTTGCAGCTAGGGGAGGTACATACACACTGTATACTGTACATGTACAGTATGTATTCAGCCCATGTGTTGCAGCTAGGGGAGGTACATACACACTGTATACTACATGTACAGTATGTATTCAGCCCATGTGTTGCAGCTAGGGGAGGAACATACACACATAACACACACGAGGGCACTTTGCAAATCAATGCAAATCTTAAGGTTTGATGGATTTTCTCTCCCTCCATGCCTGGCCAGGGATAATTGCACTGCGTGTGTCTGGGATGGGGAGCAGAGGGGAATGAACATACATTAGAGGATTATGCCCCCTAATCAGAATGTGAAGCGGTACGCCGCGCATTGTGTGCCACGGCACTGGAACATTTTCAGGAGAAGGGACGCCGTGTGCATTTAGCATTGATCTGTCTGCCTCGCGCACACTTCCTTCAGACACCAGGGACCTGCAGTGGAACTGTAAGAAATAGAAAAGGAATCAAATGAAAAAAGGTTGACTTTTACATTTCAAGTTAACACAGAATGGAAAGCGCTTTACAACACTATACCATCGGAATTCACTTCTCTCTCTCTCTCTGTGTCAGTGTGCAAGAGCATGTCATACTCCAACCATCACATTCACATTTCACAATATAATGTATGGTATAGGATCACGGATCAGTAAAAGTCAAATATTCCCTGAGAAAAGCTTGTTATACCTTGACTGGATCGTGTAGCACAGTGGTTCCAAAACTATGGTGCGCGAACACCTTCTAGGCGGGGGTGTGTGGCATGAAACCACTAAGTAGTGCTATGGTTTTATTTATGCAGAATATAGCCTATGCTGCATATATATACAGTAGGCCATATTCAGGTTCATATATGTGGATATATAGGAAATATATGTCTCTATATAGCTTATGCAATTTTTATGTCTATGTGCATGGCCCAAAACGTTTGAGAACCACTGGGTAGCATTCTATCATCACTTGTCAGAGGTGGAAACCATACAGATGTTCCATTTGAGAACTACTGTTGATTTTGACAGCAGATTTAGATTTAGTTTAGTCAGTCTTTTTTAGTAAAAAATTTAGATTTAGTCATATTCATCTGTAAATGTTTTAGTGTTAGTCTAGTTTTAGTCGACTAAATCTACAGTTGATTTAATCAACTAAAATGTGTTTTGGCAGGCCTTGATGTCGCCGTAATGGCAGATTTGACACTTTGGTTGCCTTCTGAAAATAGCAGATATACAAGCTCACAACGCGTCCCAGCACGCCACGTTGTGAGCTTGTAGATCTGCTGTTTTCAATATGCAACCTAGCATAAAGGTTCTCTCTTCTCCACTAGTCCGTTTCCTAACATTTTAGTCTAGTTTTTGTTGAAAGAATTGTCAATTATATTTAGTCATAGTTTTAGTCATATTGGCTTTGTTTATATTTCGTTATAATTAAAATTCATCCGTGAAAAATTGTAGTCATTAACATTTTTCATCTTAGTTTTAGTTGAGGAAATCAACACTGTGGAGAACTTACGTCATGCCATTGGCAAGACCGTAGGCGTAGATTGTCAGTAAGTTGTCAGAAGTGTCGAAGTGTTTTCATTAACAAAAGAGAAGAATTAGCAAGGCTAAAGAGTGAAAAGAACCTTGGAAAACAAGTATTTTCAGAAAGTGTCGGAATGGCACTTACTTACTTTACCATCTCCAACGCCGGAATGGCACATCTGTCCATAATACTTTGTGTTGGTTCAGTATTTATAAAACCCACAGAGGCACACTTTAACTTCTTCCACTGTTATCTGCAAAAGCTGAACTTGGTATTTCTTCCTCTTTTGTCCGACACTGTAGTATGGAGTAGAACATTGTAGAACATTGTCTGTCTGTCTGTCTGTCTGTCTGTCTGTCTGTCTGTCTGTCTGTCAATCTCTCTACAGTATGTACTGTATAATACCGGTAGATCAGAAGATGACAATAATTATATCGTGCGTTCATGTATACGAGAAACGTCTCAATCAACACGTCCTCCGCATATAGACCGCCCACGACGGCGAAGCCAACGTGACTGGAGATTGTCACGTCCCATCTGGGCCCGTCGTTCTCACCTGGCATGCACGCGTGTGCACGTGCACGAACACCAGCGTAAAATGTGTTACATTGTCTCACATCTCGTCCCTGAAGTGACATCTGCTGAGAAGAAAAGACAATTTAGAGGCTGACACCTCCGCCACAGATCCACCTCCGCCACAGATCCTATGGAGTGCATAAAGAAGCACGTCTCGGCGAGAAATTACAGTAAATGACACGGGAATGAGAAACGGAAATACACACCCGCGTGGTGAGCAGGTGGCACATTTTGAATGACTAGATTTCTCAATCTCGTTGAAAATAGACAGCGGCCTGGACATCTAGTGTAAAGCAGCGTCTGTGTAATGGGCAGGTGTCCTGCCCATGACTGTCCACATGTGATCCATGTGTGTAATGGGCAGGTGTCCTGCCCACTGTCCACATGTGATCCTGTGTAATGGGCAGGTGTCCTGCCCACTGTCCACATGTGATCCATGTGTGTAATGGGCAGGTGTCCTGCCCACTGTCCACATGTGATCCATGTGTGTAATGGGCAGGTGTCCTGCCCACTGTCCACATGTGATCCATGTGTGTAATGGGCAGGTGTCCTGCCCACTGTCCACATGTGATCCATGTGTGTAATGGGCAGGTGTCCTGCCCACTGTCCACATGTGATCCATGTGTGTAATGGGCAGGTGTCCTGCCCACTGTCCACATGTGATCCATGTGTGTAATGGGCAGGTGTCCTGCCCACTGTCCACATGTGATCCTGTGTAATGGGCAGGTGTCCTGCCCACTGTCCACATGTGATCCTGTGTAATGGGCAGGTGTCCTGCCCACTGTCCACATGTGATCCATGGAGCGTTCCCTGATCCACGGTGTGTTTGTGTTCCGGCTTGGAACAATGTTTTTTTACGTAATTAGAAACAAGCTATTTTCTAAATAACACAATACTGCCTTATCAAAGTTGGTACGGTGACTTTATAGCTTTTCGGATATTTTTTACAGCTCAAGTGACGTCACGAGGTTTGTGACCATTAATGTGGAGATGATTTTGCCCATTTCATGTTCATGCTGCGTTTGGGTGGATTATGCCCGCGAATCGGCGATGATAGGCACCGGTTTCTGTGGTGCGTGACATTAGACCCAACCTAATCGCCAGAGGAGAAACATTGGAGGGAGGGAGGGAGGTTGAGGGAGAGAGAGCCACATGCTGGGTGTCGAAACCTGAACATGTTGATCCTCTGTGACACGTTGTCACGTAATAATAACCCCTGGCAACACAGGGCAAGCTGGGCAAATGCCCCACATTTATCATCTGTGTGTTATCTACCTGTACATTGATATACTGTACTGTACATCCATACAGACATCCATACCATACCATACCATACCATACCATACCATACCATACCATACCATACCATACCATACCATACCATACCATACCGATTGAGGTTTGTGAGGGGTGCGTTAAAACGACCGGATTAAGGTTGGTGAGGGGTGCGTTAATGAGCATCAACAACGATCACATGGGCACAGTCACACACACAGCTCCCCATTGCAGTACTTAGTACTTACTAAAGTGACGGCATGGAGTCCGTCTCATTTCTATAAAATTAGTTAAAAAAAAAAAAAAATCAATAAATATCATTGTGATTATATACATCGTTACATGCCACATACATACATACATACATACATTGATGTGACGCTCAAGTAAGGCATTGATTTACGAAAAGAGAAACAGAAAACCCCGACAGCAACAATAATCCAAGCTCATAAAAAGGCTTCCTGTGGACACACGGCCCCTTAAGCTATAACCTTATTATTATTGGCCGGGGTCCTGCCATATGGGTTGTTTGGTCAGTAGGGCTTGTACAGACAAATCACAGTGCCAACGGCTAAATCCTTTACCAATGGCGTCCGACAGTTCTATCTGCTATTTACTCCATTCTGAAAATTAAAAAAAAACAGTGTTCGCTACAATTAGTTTTTATTTCAAAATGAACTCCAGACCGCAATGAAGCGTACGTCTCCCTTCTCTTAATTTATTTTCGCCCCAAGGGTGCTGGGTAATTACACTTTTCGCTCTATTTGTCACTACTGGGAGATTGTCTTCATTAGAACATATCCTGCTGACCACAACTCAACGGTTGACCTTTCTCCATTTATTTAAAAAAAATTATCCCCTGTGGTGTCTTCTGCCTGCAGGCTGCGCATGGACTCACAATAGCACCTACAGAGTGTTGTGTGCATTTCTCAGCATGATGTATTATGTCGCATACGCCCTTCCACACCTAACGCCTGGCCGTTTCCACTAAGCTATTATGTGTGATTCTATCAGAGGTGGAAAAAGTATACTCACATGTTTGACTTACCGTAAGTAAAAGTATCAATAGGCTACTGCAATGTATAGAATCTGAGTAGTTCAAATGTATTGGTATCAAAATGGTACCATGAGTAGAAAGGACTCATTGTGTACAATGTCCTATTTCAACATTTCAAATGTTTAAAGATCTTTTGAAAATAGACACACTGTGAGCTTGTAGATCGGCTATTTTCAAATGGCCGAAATGTATACATGTAGTGTATGTATGAAGTGGGTAATGCAGGTTTCGTTTTTTTATGGTTTTTAGATGTTTTGAAGAAAAGACAATCGTCTGTCACAGCAGCGTTTTCCTACATCCGGTTCACGTCTCACATGTGGAGATCTGGTTGTGCTATTTTTGAGTGGGGCAACCACTCCTAGTGTGTGTGTGTGTGTGTGTGTGTGTGCGTGCGTCCGTCCGTCCGAGCACGACAATAGCGCTATAGCCTTTATTAACCATCAAGTGTCACTGTTGCACAGCCTAACACACAGGCCAGGGAGGAGGGCTTGTATAGCACCACTCACTTCATACAGGTCTGATTTAAAAAAGAAAACGATTTTGAAAATGTTCACCTGGTGGTGCTTCAAATTAAGGGTTTCACTGGAAATACACTGTCAGTTTTGGAAGGATAACCCTAACTCTAATTAATGAATACCTGGGAATGTACATATGTGAAAGTGTATGTGTTTACTGAGCAACTTTCACTTTAGTCCAGTAATATTTGACCAGGAGTATATATACACTGCGTTGACTAAAGGGTTGAGGAATGATTTGTCCACCTCTGGTATAATGAGTGAACAGCATCCGATAACTACAAGCAATTATGAAAGTACTGTGCGTGGTGTTTGTGTCTGTCTGACTCCAGCCTGTTCCCTGAGCATCAGGTCAGCAACAATTTAGTTTCTTGATGCACAGCAGATTTATGCATTAGCTCTGGTTAATGGGAGTGACACTTTCATTACCTGCTCTAACAGTGAGCCGTATTTTCTCTATTTTTTCTACTACAGTACCTGTCTAAGTCTATATGCATCCCAGTTCAATTCTGTTAGCCGTGGCAATCGGCATTTCACTGCGTGCATTTTCTTCGACTGCTGGTGAAAAAGCCTATAATCGCAGGTATTAACAGGGCTGTACGTTGTCAGCGCACTTGTATGCTGTTTTTGTGCAACATAGTATAAGCCTTGGTCATCCATCCACTGCTGATGTCATTGTGTCTCCCGGCCTGGCTCAGATAAAGACTATTTTTATATATAAAAGATAAAGTACAAAAGTTTTGCCATTAGAACAAAAGTAAAAGTAGGCTACTCATTGTGCAGAATGTCCCATTTCAGTTATTTCAAATGTATACAAATCATTTGAAAATATCAGCTCTACAAGCTCACAATGTGTCGCGGAGCTTTTAGATCGGGCTATTTTCAAATGGCCGAAATGTACTGTATATAGGGCTGAAATGGTGAATGTTTGTTTGTAATAATAATCAAAGAAACTAGTAACTAAAGTTTTCAAATACATGTAGTAGAGTAAAAGTGCAATATTTGGATCCGAGATTTCAAATACCTTAACAATTGCACTTAAGTGCAGTACTTAATTAAATGTACTATAGTTATTTTCCACCACTGTGCCTGACAGCGATATAATAAAGAGACAGACAGACAGACAGACAGACATTAGACCCCTGTAAATAATATGTCTAACGTTGCATAGTAACAGCATCGGTGGTGTAGCTGGGATAAGTACCTCGCTCAAGGGCACATCAACAGCATAGTTGTTATGGGGGAATTAAAAGTGTGTGGTGCGCCTTGTTCGTTTTCCCTCATATCCTAGCGAGTGTTTTTCTCCCCCGCAGCTATAGTCTGGCATTGAAATTTCTTAAAGCAATTCACACAGTACGGCATAAACCCAGCACGCCGTTTTTTTTAACACCACCTCAAGGACTGATTCATTTGAAGACGAATCTTATTATCTTATTGCATGTCTTTCTTTTGTTGAATGTGGCCACGGCCTCCAGTGAGATGTTAAGTCATGATATTGATGCCATTGCTCAAACACATCACAATATCGACAAGCTGGAATGCATACCGAGGGGAATGCCATTGATTGTCGTCGTCCCCCCCCCCCACCAAAAAAAACACACCAAGGCCCAGCAACCATCATCTCCTCGATTTAGTTTCGTGGCCTCTGAACTGCAGAGGAAAAGGGCCTCTTTAATTGGTATGTACCACCATGATTGCAATCGATATGGTTGCATGCTTGAGAATCACAGGGGGAAAACAAGTTCTATCCACAGACCTCCTTGGGAATATAGCTTAGTCAAATCCCAGCCGGTTATGAAGAGGGTGGTGGAGAAATAAATAATGAACGAATGGAAGACTTAAAAAAACAAAAACAAACTGAAGCTTAGTATCTGTGTTAGGATAGGAGCCAACACTTTGAAGGCAGTCCAAGTTGGTGTTAACAGAAGGGACCAGTCTATTGCTGGACTTGTTCTGTAACACTCCCTGAGCCCCAATAATCCTCCACCCCACCCCCACTGCCTCCCCCACCCCCCCCCCCCCCCCCCCAATGATGGGGACACCATTTTTATTCAATTAATCTTCCATCGCTGTGTCTCCCGGCTGAACTCGCCGCTGTGTGCCAAGGCTGGAGTTTTTTGTCTGTCCTGCCTTCAGTCTGGGCAACATACAGATAGACTGGCAGCTTTACACAACTGCATTGTCCCCCGGTTTTGGAACCTGGTTGGATGGTGGACAGAGCCATGGCAGGGGGGGGGGCACGGTATCTGTACCTAGGACAGCAGAATTAGCATCATTTTTGTCGCATTCATCTGTCAGCTTCATGCTGGGGTTTGTTTCGCTGGACCTCAGTTTGACGGAAGTTGGCACAGCAACGTCCACATGTGTTCATTTGGAGAGGATAGGCATAATATCAACGTATTAGTGTTGATTAATGAATGCTGTGTGGTATGGTAGTTAATTGCATTTCTTCTGAATAAAATAAAACTGGAGACTGGGCTGCAGCTACATTCATATTCCATTGATACATTTTTCAATTTCTTTTTAGAAGTGCATTCTTTTTAAGATATTAATTTTGTATTCATCCTTAGGACCCCAAATGTCAGTGTCTATTTCAAACAAAGTGTTTTTTGACTGGGGGGGTCATATTTTGACAGCAGGAATTGCCTGTCATAATTTGACCCCCCAGTATTAGGATGTATTAGGATGTTGATATTCATTCATCAGCCAACACTCCCCAATGACAGGTAGAACCCCCCCCCCCCCAGAGAGGACGTATAGGGCCTTTTTAGTGTACTCCTCCTCCCAGCCAACACTCCCCACTGACAGGTAGAACCCCCCCTTTTGATACATCGAGCACTTCTGCATTTTGGGCACCACATTTTGGTGCCCAAATCGAAAAAATGCGGAAGTAGAGCGTTCTTCCAGGTACTTCAAAACACCACTGAGCAACTTCCATCGAAATGAGAGCAGGGTGCAGGGCAGTCAAACCTCATTTAACCTCATTAAACCCTGTACACTCAAGACACGCTCCACATATGGCGCGTGTCATGGAGAAGACTGGATCATCACCTAGATCTGCATATATGGAGCCAGCCAGCAACATCTTAACTGCACGGACACCGGATTAATAGTTTAACGCCTGCTTTTTAACTGTACCGTATTAAGAAGCTCTGTTGTTTCAGCGCGACCTCGCCGCTTCTCGCCCTCAGGGCAACTTACTGGTAGACTAAATCAATTCATATTATTAGCACCTTTTAGTCGTAGGCTATTTTATACTTTGTCGTACAACAGTACAAAAGTAGTGAAACTAGCGAATCTGCAAGCTAAGCTCACCACGCATTGCGACGTGTGGTGAGCTTGTAGGTTGCATATAGGCTACTGTATATATCCTAGTGCTAAGCTCACCTCCCGAGAATATTCTTCCTGGTCAACCAACCGCTAACTGGAAATGCTTCCTGTCCTCCCAGTGACCCATCACTCTCATACGGTCATATCTGATATCGTGTCTGCAGCGTGAACCTTTCAATTCCAGACAATGTCTGCCTGATAGTCATGCCATGTGAAGGCAGTGGAGGGGAAGGGGCACTGCTGCTTGCTTAAGGGGAGGGGGGGGGGGGGGGGGGGCTTACAGCGTTATATGCCCCCAGCACTCCCCACGTGTTAGCCTTTTCCAGGCAGACCATGGCCTGATGAAACATGACAGGGCAGGCTTGCATGGCCGTGTTTGCACTAAAGCAAAAAAAGCAATTGCACTCATTTCAAGCCCTGCAGTGCAGTGTAATTTTAAATAAAATAAAGGCTTGCACTCCCGGGGAAGGGGGATTTTGATTGCCAGTAGCATAGAGTAACAAGATTAAGAGAATAATGCCAAATTATGATACTTTCTGACTAGTCATGCATCGCTGCCTCGGCCGGCCGGGCAGACGGGAAGCCACGGACCTGAGACCTCGTCAGGGAGACATGAGAGCTCATGAAGGGGAGGTTAATTCAGCGTCTTCATAGAACATTGTGAGTTCACGTAAGGCCGAAGGCAATTGAGGGGAGTGTGTGTGTGTGTGTGTGTGTGTGTGTGTGTGCAGCTGGACTGATCAGCCGCACCGCATTTCTTTTGCTATTGAAGTTTCTCCCTGAAACGGAAAGCTGTGTGTTTTTTGACCAATCAGCACGTTGTATCCCCCGAGGGTATATGATGTAGTGTGACAGTATATGAGTGCAAGACGCAAATGTATAATAAAGTTAATATCTCAAGTAAAAGAAGAGGGAGAGAGAGGGAGAGGGAAGCCATTTCAAAGGATACAAAAAACCTCTCCTGTCTCTGAGTTATTCTGACGGGAGTGGCAAAGGCAGTGACACTTCGTATAGGGCAGGCCTACACCACAAAAGTAATAATCTCAAGCATGCCCGTCCACAGTAAGGTAGAGGTTTTTTTTAACTGTGATTTTAATTTCTCTGTGAAAGAATGAAGGAATAGAGGGCCCAAAGTTTCATCACTTGAGTTTTAGAAGTAAAAAGTTCAGGCCTGTGTGGCCACAGTATAGGTGATGTTTTTAAATTGTGAATGGAGTCTCCAGGTGAAAGTATGAAGACGTATCAAAATCCTCCATTGACTTCCATTATCATTTTAAAAGTAATATATCTCGGAAACTATACAAAATTTCAAGCACCCATGAGATTCCGCACGATTCCATAGTAAGCTGAACATATCAAAGTTTGAATGGAGTTTCTAAGTGAAAGCGTGTAGGACTAGTTAGGTGACACTGGTGGTGCTGCCAAAGCAGCAACCCCACAATTACCATTCTGGGGGGGTCCTTGACACCACTGATATAGCAACATAAGTATAACATATTTTTTTGTTCTTCTTCAGAAAACAGATTTATTAGGACATGTTTTAAAGTAAAAGCAGTGGTGGAAAGTAACTATACGGTAAGTAGCCTACATTTACTCAAGTAGCCTACTGTACAATTTTGAGGTATTCTTTACTTTACTGTATTTCCCATTTGCAGTAGGCCTACTTTTACATCTATACTTCACTACATCTCAGAAGCAAATATTGTACTTTTACACCACTACATTTATTTTACAGCTTAAGTTACTAGTTACTTTGTAGGTTTTGATTATTTATTACAAAATATACATTACCCACTCCAGCGCTATATATACAGTACAGTTGGGCAATTTGACAATAGCCAATCTACAGACTCATACTTTTTACTTTTGGTACTTTAAGTAGCCTACATTTTTAATACAAATACTAGTATAGTATATAATATTTCTACATTGCAATATTGATACTTTTACTTGAGTGAAAAATGTGAGTAACTTTACCACCAGTGAGTAATAGTGGGCGGCCCCAACACTGTCAATGGAAGCAGTGCCACATGCTGCTTCTATTACACGACTTCGGTTGTTGAGCAAAGCTGGCCATGTTCTCAAACAAATTATATTAATCTACAAAATCTCTTAAATTCCGATTTATAGGCAGCGTCTGTTGTTGTTTTTGTTTTTGTTTGTTCTCTTTACAAAGTCTTTCATTCTTTGCTAGAGCAAAAGATCCCATGCGGTGATTAAGAAGTCCAAAGCAGCCACTTTCTTCTCTAGGGGCACTTTTTGCTGCCTGGGACCGTGCGATGAGCAGGGGAACAGAGAACTCAAGGGATTACAAGTGCGCGTGCATTGGTGTCTCACCGTACACGCCTGATTCATATCGTGAGTGAACCTGAGGCTGGAAAAGGTCCCCCAACAGCAGATGAAAGGCTGGATTAAAGCCGAGTTCATTCTCCATTCGTATACGCTGGTGTCGAAAATAGCAGATTGAGGTTATGCTATTATGGTTGTTTATAACCTTTATAGACATGCTATTTAATAGCCGATAGCTGTCATCTGTTCTGGTTCAGCTTGTCCTTGTAGTAGCTATACTATGGTCTGAGCCCAGTGCTCGTCTGCACCGTTCCACTGATCTGTGTCAGACTGTGGTGTCTAACACACTTCTCCCCATGACATCATGCAAATTAAAGCATAACCATCACCACATATGTAGAATAATATTGTCTCCGACTCCCATTGCCTCATCAATTACTGATTCATCCAGAATTCAGTGACACAGACCTATACACGAGCACATAAGGCGACCACAGACACGGCCTTGAAGGTCTGCCAAGTACAAAATCAGACTTGACAGCAGATGGGGTTCAATGAGGCCGAGCAACCTTGAGTGCATTGGGTGGGGGTGGGTGGTAGGGATCAGATGAGGACGTAATGGAGAAGCGTCCGCTGTCTTCAGAGGGAGGGTGGATGTGGGAGACTGGAAATGATCAGAACCAAGCACAGCCCTCCTGGCAACATAAAGCAAATGGGAGCCAATTGTCAGATGAGGATCCAGAAGAGCAGTGGTGGAAGTACTTCGATTGTTTCTTTAAAGTAAAAATATAATGCCGAAAGGTCTGTATTTGAAAATACAGTACTCGAATGTTTGAAAGTTTGTCAAACGTTTTCGAAAACAGCAGATCTACGAGCTCACAGCCGCCGCGACGTATTTGTGAGCTTGTAGATGTGCCATTTTCGAACAGCCGGATTATGAAATAATTCTGTTTTACATAACAGTAATCTGAATCTAAGTAACGTGTAACTAAAGCTGTCAAATTATGTTACGACGTCCGGAGGGGCGGCCGCAGTGGAGTGAAAGACAATGTTTGCCTCTGATTTATAGTAGATACTGAAGTAAAGTATAAAAATAGCTCAAAATGGTACCTATAACTTGTACTGTTGATGTACTTCTATACTCTCTGCATCTGAGAAGAGCTATGACAGTGTAGAAGAATATAAAGAACTGCAAGGAGGAGGTGGATGAAAACTCTCTGCCCAAACTATCCTGTTGTACAAAGGCCAAGGTTGCAAAAAAACAAACAACGTAAACAATGATTCCACGGAAACTCGCCACAGACCCCCATGTGAAAATATTTTGTTCCAGGGACCTCCAGATATATACAGATTTGCACAATTCTTCACGATATTTCAAAAATAATTGCAGATCTCCCAAGTTCAGAGCGCGGAGTGACATGCTGCGAGTAGATGTAGATCTGCATTTTTATTTTGAATAGCCAAAGTAATGGGTTAATAATATGAGCGTCTACGTATGATTGACACGCACAGTCTGGGGCTGAAGAATCCCAATCATGCAGTCTGATGACACGACGGTGGATAGCTATTGATCCGGTTAGACATACACACGCCTGTCCCGCTGGGATGATGCACGTCAGGCATTTTACAATTGATTGTCTTTTTCCGGGAAGGACTCTCATCGCAATTCATCCCCAAATGAAGCCGTTTTGTTTTCTGTTGGGGGGGGGCGTCTCTTGTTCAATGTCAGACAGGTCCTTTCTCTACCCAACTCATTTCACCACCTCTCCCCTCCACAGACGCCGTGTTCAACGGCAGACCGGGGGTCCAAATGGAACAGTTGTATGGGTCTGTAACCTCAGAGAGTGACCCTTATTACAGGCCCATTTTGGTTCGATTTGTATAGACTCAATTAATTTACAGTGTAGATTCGGGAGGTCCAGTTTAGTTCAGTGATTCTCAACAATTTACATTTCTAAAGTCTAGACAACATGCTACTGTAACTAAATCACATTGTTATCTGTGGTCGAGGAAAAAAACTAATCTAAAGACCAAGATACATCTGCATATCATCAAGAAGGGATAGAAGGGTGAAGTGCTAGGGGGAGAGGTGGAATCTGAAATGATGGATCTTTGAGAGCAAGTCCCCACTTCTGACTGCAGTGGGGAGTTTATTCACCTGTTTCGGAGCCAGAAGGGAGAAGAGATTGGGACATGTGGAGCGTTGTCCAAGGTGTTTTAGGAAAGTCTTGGACAGCATTTCTGTGTTACCGGCTCTAGGTGAAGAGAAGCTCAGTTTCTAACTGGACCAGCTTTGTGTGTACCCCATAGTGATGATTTGATTGGCTGAGCATCCCATAGCGATGATTTGATTGGCTGAGCAAAGTACGTATTGAGGATAAAGAGTGAGGACAGAAAAGTAAGGACGGAAAATTGAGATTGGCCGGAATGAGATGATGATGATGTACATGCTGATATAGAGCGCCCCTCACTTCACATGGGTGTGATTATTTTCCCCCCTGTGGCAGATTTGTCAGGTGGAAGAGCGCATCACGGCATGCCTGGCTGACATCTCACAGTGGATGTCCTCCAACCACCTCAAGCTGAACCCAGACAAGACTGAGCTTCTCTTCTTCCCAGCTAAGTCCTGCCCTATGCGGGAGTTAACTATTTCCGTAGACAACGCCCTGGTAACGTCTGTCCCAACAGCCAGGAATCTTGGTGTTGTCCTGGACAGTCAGCTCTCGTTCAAAGCTCACATCACAGCTGTCACTCGATCCTGTAGGTTCACACTCTATAACATACGACGAATTAGACCGTTCCTCACCCAGGAATCAGCCCAGCTCCTAATCCAGACAACAGTCTTGTCAAAACTTGACTATTGTAACTCCCTCCTTACTGGCCTACCAGCATGTGCACTTAAGCCTCTCCAGCTGATCCAAAATGCCGCAGCTCGCTTGGTCTTCAACCAGCCAAAATTCTCACATGTCTCCCCCCTGCTCCGCTCCCTCCACTGGCTCCCGGTCGCTGCCCGCACAGAATACAAAACTCTGATGCTGGCATTCAAAGCAACCAAAGGTATGGCTCCCCCATATCTTGCAAGTATGATTGAACCCTACAAACCCTCCCGCGCACTCAGATCAGCTAACGCAGGGAAGCTGGAAGTACCCTCACTAAAAACGCCGGGACAACGCTCCACACGTCCCAAACTCTTCTCCCTTCTGGCTCCAAAACTGTGGAATGCACTTCCCATGGCAGTCAGAACTGCAGCATCACTCCCAATCTTCCGCCGTAGTCTGAAAACCCACCTTTTCAGACTCCATCATGGCCCATAGCACTTACTCTACCCTAGATAGCACTTCTGTAGACTTAGATAGCATTTGAAACAGACTTATAGCATGTTATGTAGACAGCACTAGAATTGCATTGTATATAGTCATAGCACGCCATAGTACATAATTATGTATAGCATAGTAGTATATATGTAAAGTTTATACGTATAAATTTCATTATATAGATATTCCACTGTTACTTTCTTAGCTTACGCATGTTTCATGATGAATGTTTTTATTTGATGTATTCCCATGCTTTTGTTCTTGCTTAATGTAAGTCGCTCTGGATTAAGAGCGTCTGCTAAATGCCTAAATTGTAAATTGTCTGGCTAGTGTTGGGCTGCTCCACAGCAGACCCGAGGGAGGCTCAGGGCCCCTGGCTGGCTGATCATCTCCAGAGGGAGGCTCAGGCCCCCTGTTGTCTAAGTAGGGCCTTGGTGGTGGTGGTGGTGGTGATGCACCTCCACCAGGGATCTTGGCTTGTTGATGCTGTCTTGGAACATCACTCTCTCCTCGCTCTGCTGAGTTGAGATGTCTTTCAGGATAGACCTGGCTCCCTCTATCACGGCCATATAGGAGAAGCGGAGCTGCTCTGCGGTTTGGATCAGGCCCATGCGATACTCCCTCATGTCCAGTAGGACTCTCTGGATGTTGACTGCCGACAGGCCCTTCCTCTTGTCCACCAAAACCAGGCAGGTGTCTACCAACGAGAGAGTCCCCGAGCGTCCAATCCCAGCACTGCAGTGCACCACACAGGGCCCATGTTCTGTACCTAAGGCGCCCGACTCCCGCACAGCAAAGAGGAAGTTGAGGAAGTCGTCAGGGGATTCTGGGATGCCAAAGTCAGGCCATGTGGTATAATGAAAGTGGTATATCTCCCTGGACTCGCCCGTCTTTGCGTTTTGTAGTTCCAGCACTCGTGTAGTGTAACAGGACATGTCCTCCTCTGAAACTAGCCTCACGACAAACCCCGTGTCTGGGAAAGGCATCTCTTGCTCTTCTGTGGCGGGCCAATACTGTGCGCACTTTTCAGAATCCTTTTCGATGACTTTATTGAGCATCACGACCGCTGTGGAGCGCTGTTCCCATATCATTAGCCAGAAGTGCCCACACGTGTTCCTCAAAGGGCCCTGAGCTAGAATGTACGCTCTTTGAGCTTCCTCCACCGTGACTAGACTCGCATTGATGTAGTCATTGTCACAGTGTTCGAGTTTTACCCGACTGTGATCATATGGGCTGACATCTTTGTATCGGTTCAAATTCCGGTTCTGCGGAAGGTTGGCCACTCTGTGTGGATGTTTACTGGCCTGGTTTCGTAGTTCATTGTAGAGATCTTTCCATCGTCCTGACGAATCTATGTCCCTAAATTCTTGTTCCATTGTATTGTATCAGTGAACACGCAGATTGACGCCTACAAAATTGTACTAGTGTCGGGAATTCCATTTGCAGATGCTATTTATACTGCTACTACTGTACATGCAGTTTTCTAGTTGTTGCGGTTTTCAAGTAGTTGCCGAGCAGTCTGAGGCATATATGCGGATAGGCCCAAATATGGACTGGACATTGGTTCACATCACGTTGTCATCGCAATAACCTGGAAACATCAGGCAGGACGTTGCCAGAGCCTTAGATATATACAGTTACGCAAACTGCGTTCACTTCATGGGGCCAGTCCAATGGCGGCTCTCCTACATAGACTTCTATTGAGAGGGTAGGTACCCTCACAAAAAACATGCAGTAATCCTGGTCTGAACTCCCCCCCATATTTGGAGATTGCTGCCATCAGCGCAAATCACCGTGAGGCAACGGTTTTATGTCCATACATGCTGTTGCAAACATAGAGTTGTATTATATATATCGGGCACAGGTATAAGCCCCACTGACTCATTTAAATGAAAGTTGCCCACCCAGCAGCGTATGCTCCACCAGAAGTGTAATCTTCAACCTGGGGTTGATGATTACTGAGGGGTTCAGGGCATTCCACACTTGGGTGGCAGTGCTGTAGATGTAGAAGGAGAATTTATTTGTTTTGAAAGTGGGTGGTACCGGGATTGTTGTTCTCGCTCCCTTTAGTGTTGTGGCTGTGGGTGCCGCTCACTTGTATGTGGGCAATTGAGGGCAAGGCTGCATATACAATTTTGAATGTCAATCCCAATTTCAATTGCTTAACTCTTAGTTAAGTCTTCTACCCGGGGACCAGTTTAGACTATAGCAAAATGCGTTGAAACCTTACATTCATGAAGATGTTTTAGTTTTTGTCACATTCCTAAGCTAATAATTTGATGACCGGCTGATGACATACCCGGTAATTATTTATATCCATCCATATACTTTTTAAAGAGGGAGTGCCATGATTTTTTCCAACCTAAAAAAAATTGTAGGCTACAGTATTTGTTTAAATGACGTTTATATGTGTGCACGCCCACCAGTTAAGTAGGCCTGGTTTGCCTGGTGGGTGGTGATGGGTGGTGATCCACCTGAACTGAAGCCACACCATCATTGCACATAATAACCACACCATGGGGTCTAATTGAAGTAATGTCACTTCTTAAACACATGAAAAATTGGAAAAAGTACAAAGATCACGGCACTCCATCTTTAATGGACCCGTCATTTTCACTGTCAGAGTCCCGAGACCCAAGACCCAAGTCGGTGTCAGTCGTTCATGAACCTGGTTGCCGGGGAAGCTACAGCTTTCCCGCAGCGCCTTCTGCCTTTTGGTCTCGTTATTCATAAACCTGAAAGATACCTTGGGATTAAACTGCATGCGTTGCTTCCATATATGAAGGATCCTGCAGTACGTGGAGCACTAATGGAGCACCCTGATGTTTGGTATGGAACTGTTCTCTATATAAGACACAGGGGAATACCCTAGACGAGACGTTTTATCTCTGCAAAGAAAGTATAGAGAGCAATCAAGTTCAGCCCTGAAATGGCATAATTATAATAATTCAGCAGGACAGTTGATCATTAGCCTCATCAAAAATCTGTTTACCGTCTCGGGTGACATGACGCTATGGTTTTTTTCTCCTCCTCTCTTTGTTGCAGACTTTGTAATAGATGTAGTGTCATTCTCTTTTTCCCGGCCTATTAAAGGGAGACGGATGGAAAGCAAACGGGACAGGTCTGACCTTCCCAAAGAAATAGACAATACATTCTCCAGACAAGGCTCGTTCTGTCGTTGCTTTGCTACTTCACTCGTGTTTTACAGAGCAGTTTATTCACTTTAATGCGTCCCGCGGGACAGCCGAGAAATGACAGAGCACCGTTTAAGACCACTAATTGGCTGACTGATATGTTCAAACAAAGTTCTATCATAATTGTGTGTAAAAAAGAAAAAGGGAAAAAAAATGAAAAAAAGGGGGAAAAAGTAACTAACTGAGGCATGTCGTTTGTCAAATCGGCCTAAACTGACAAATAATATGCCATTTATGATGTTGGTAACAAACAGACACATGATGGACAGTGCCACTGCAGTCACAGCACAGACGAAAGTGGTGGTTCTCAAACGTTCTATGATTATACTTGTGTAGGGCTATTATTAGCCTACTGCATGTTATGTAGTTGGCCGTGGACGCCCAGCTGAAAATACTTTGTACCAGGTACCCCCTACGAGGTTTTATAGTGGTCACATTTTTATGCTTTAACTCATTTAGCTGCATGGGGACCCCCTGAAATCTTCTCAAGGACCCCTTAGTGAACACCAGAACCTTTGTTCCCTCTACACCGAATTAGCTACAAACTCACAACACGTCACTCTGTGATGCATTGTGAGCTTGTAGATCTTCCCGTTTTGCAGAACGTTCGGCTATTTTTGTTCTGCAAAATTACATTGGGCGTACAGTATTATTTAGTATAGTATAAGACTTTATTTGGGGAATACGTGTGCACTGATACTTAATTTGCTATGTGGATTGTCCATTTCATTTTGCTCAGAGAGTGTAAAATTCAGTTAAATTAGTGCTTTTCAGCATGAAATATCGCAAACAGATGTGTACATCTGCCACGGGAAAACATTACATTTTTGAATGCCGAGTCTAAATCTGCCTCAGTATCATCTTGTTACGAAATAAGAAATGTGGCATAGGCCAGAAACAAACGCTAACTTAGATTGCAGACATGCCACCTGTTCAATGTTAAAAATTTCAAATAGCAATTATTTTACGAAAAAGCTTTGTGCCGTACGTGTTTCAATCTCGCAGATCTGCTACTTTTGATCTGAAAAAAAAGACAAAAAAATAATTATAATAATAATTTAAATAAAAACACAAAAAGTTAAAATATGGCAATAAGAGGTTTCTGCTGGACAGCAGTGATCCCCTGGAGCCCCACCGGACCCTATTGATTTAGAAAGCCGTTTTAGTTATAGTCTTTTGAGTTTAATTTAGTTTTAGTCATCTGAAATGTTTTAGGGTTAGTCTAGTTTCAGTCGACTAAATATCAAACTATTTTAGTCATCTAATCTAGTCGATTTGGTCGACAAAAATATTTTTGGCAGGCCTTGATGGCGTCATAATGGCAGATTTGAAACTTGGTTGCACGCTGCAGATATAGCCAATTTACAAGCCCACAACAGCCTTCACAACAGCCTTCTCCCCAATACACTGTTGCACACCTTGGCGGCACACATCCAATTTCCTGTCGGGGCCATTTGACCTGTTCGCCGCCGCTGTTCCAACTATAGGGCCTCTTATCTTGGCCTCTCCCTCCTCGGGAGATGTCTGGCTCGGTGACAGGCTCCGCCGTGCCGCTGTGTTTGGAGGAGCGGGAGGGAGAGGTTGGTGCTCGTGTTGCCTGGCATGTACTGTATGCTTGTTATGAGCAACTTTGGGGCTTGTTCTTCTGTAAAGTTGCTTGTAAATATTGGTAGTTTGATTCTTCTTTTTAACGATGTTATTCCCAAGAGTCTAACAATAGCAGATCTACAAGCTCAGTTGTGAGGTTGTATCGGCAATTTTCACATTGCCGATGTGCAGTATATAGGTTTAAAGTGCGCATTGTGGTCTATTGACCTTATGCACATACCACAGCCATGTTATCAGCAAGGTGGTAACTATAGGTGCATTTTCCCATTGACAGCCCACTTGCGTACCACCTGTTTTGAATTTGCACATAATGCAGGACGGAGGCAAGGAATTAGCTCATAACATGTCTACGGTGGAATTTTATGAAACAAACACTTTGCAGATAGAAAGAGGATAATTCGTGGGGCACGGTGGCACAGTTGGTAGTGCTGTCGCCTCACAGCTAGAAGGTCCTGGGTTTGATTCCCGCTCGGGGCACTGTGGGCGCTGGCGTTTCCTCCTCCGCGTCATCAGTGCCCATACCCGAAGGCGGGGTTGGCGAAAGGGCCTTTCTGTGTGGAGTTTGCATGTTCTCCCCGTGTCCCCTAGGGTAGGTACCCTCACAAAAACATGCAGTAATCCTGGTCTCTAAACTGCCTCCCCCTGGCCAGCCGGGGCGCCTGATGGAGGGGAAAGGAACTGGTTGGAATAACGTGTTCCTTCCACGCGCTACGTCCAACCAGGGAAACTCCCCCCTGTCAGATGTAAAGGAGCAACTTGGACACTCCGGCATGAAGGGAGCATGAGTTAAGTCCGTTGCTCTCCCCAGGTTGGCGGAGGGTGTGTAGAGCCCAGGATCACAGTAGATGATTGGCACAGGGGTGAAAAATGGGTTACAAAATCGTGGGATAAAAAAAAAAAAAAAAAAAAAAAAAAGAAAGAGGATAATTCAAGCTTTTCATATACAGCTGCGATGTTGGTGAGTTTGACGCTGTGTAATAGATGAGGTGATTGGCGAAGCTTCTTCCTCTCAGGTCCCCTTTACCTGTGGGGTCCCGCAGGGTTCAATTCTGGGTCCCCTTCTCTTTACCGTTTACTTGCTCCGAATCGGCAATATCATTCGGAAACATAATATTCATTTCCACGGCTACGCAGATGACACACAGCTTTACATACTTTTAAAACCCGGATCTGCAGCCAGGTAATGTGTCAAATGTATGCCTCTCAGTTATAAAGGCCTTGATGGCTCAAAATAAGCCAATTAATTAAATGAAACAAAAACAGAAATAATTATTATCGGTCCCTCTAACTCAATACCTTCATGCCAGTCAGAGCTCAGTACCCTGTCTTCTAATGTCACTCACGCAGCACGCAACCTGGGAGTCATCTTTGACTCAGACCTCTCATTCAGTCCCCAAGTCACACGAGTTGTTCAGACACGAGTTGTTCATGCTATTATTATCAGCTTCGGAATATAGCCAGAATCAAATCAACAGCAGACCTTGAAAGGGTAATTCACGCTTTTCATCTCGTTTAGACTTCTGTAATAGCCTATACATTGGCCTCTGCAAAAAATCAATTTCCCGCCTCCAACTGGTTCAGAATTCAGCTGCAAGACTATTAACTAACACTAAGAAACGAGATCACATTACACCTATTATAGCTGCACTCCATTGGTTACCTGTTACCTTTAGAATAGATTTTACATTTATATTGATAACTCTTAAAGCAGGGATTGGCTCCCAGCTACATTAAAGCCTTGCTGTCCCCCTACGAACCAGGGCGCTGCCTTAGATCCACGGAAAAGGCCCTCCTGAAAGTCCACCCGTCTCGCCTCGTTTCACGGGGCAATCGGGTATTTGCAGTCCAGGCACCCACACTGTGGAATGCCCTACCTGAGGAGCTGAGGCTTGAAAAATCAGTGTCCTCATTCAAATCACTTCTAAAAACATATCTCTATAGTTAAAGCGTTTTCTTAGCGGCTTCTGCCTTTGTCTTAAAGTTATTTTCTGTTGTTGTTTTTCTCCTGTTACTTTTGTTTGTTTGTTACTTACCCTTTGATTTCCTTTTTTATTTATGTATGTTGTTTTAACTTGTATTGTTATTTGCTGCTGATCCTGTAAAGCACTTATCATTATCATTAATACAATCAGATAGGACTTTTCTGTTTGGATGTATTGGCTGTCAATGGGAATTTGCACCTAGTTACCACCTTGCTGGCAACATGGCTGTGGTGTGCATAAGGTCAATTATTTTTGGGCTTAATTATTTTCATAGACCTGCAGTTGCCTATTTCTGTCACAAAATCTGGCAACACCACTGGGTCGGCGTGTCTTGTGCGTGGCGAGGAGAGTTGTAGGGGGTGGGGGGGGGTGACTACGTTGATGGATTAGCGGGCTACTGTGGCGGTCTGCCGGGAATCTCGGGGTCAAATGGCAGACGTCTTTTCGCTTGACAACATGACGCGCTGTTGTCTCCGGCAATGGGAAGGCAGGGGTCAGGCAAGCAGTGGCAGATGGAGGGGAGAGACAGAGAGAGAGAATGCATGAAAGAGAGAGAATGAGAGAGACAGAGAGAGAGAATGAGAGGAGGGGGGGGGGGGGGGGGGGGGCTTGTTCTGGTGGTGTTCTAGCATGTACTGTATGTTTAGTGTTCACAGTGCTTGTTATGAGTCACCAGTGCAATAAGCTTTCCAGAAGCAAAGCTTTGAGTTAAAACGTTCGCTCTAGTAAAAACGTTCACTCTGAAAGAACGTATATTCTATGAGCTTTTGTAGACCTGCTTTTTTTAATATAACATGATGCTTAAATTGAAGGCCAAAGTATTGATTTGACTTATTTTTCACAAAGTGTCTTAGTTTTTTAAAGGGGCTTAAATTGATAACATTATAATCATGACTTAAGACAAATCTTACAACACCCGCCCAGAATCTGTTGCATGTAGGTCCTGGATTTAAAGTATCAAAACATACTACAGCACTAACATTGTCTTTCCATCAATAGCAGATGCAGCCTATGCTGTATGAGTACACAATGTTTGCAATGTAGATCAGATCAGGTGGACTATCAAAAAGGGCTTAGTTAATTTGTTATTGTACTGTATGTCATGGAGTTAACGGTGCAATATCTGCCTCTGAGATGTGGTGGAGTAGAAGAGTGAATGCTCAACACAACATGTTGCTCAACTACAATTCCACCAATGTTATGTGGGTTTTTTCGTCCACCTGCATCAGGCATTAGCAGCCATGATGTACAGTGTACACTGCAAGATCCTACTGTAAGTGTCAATTTATCTCTGAGAGTTAAATTGACAGTCTAGCCCACTTTGATCTGCCGTTAGTGGCATAATTCCCTGCGTATGTTCTCTCAAGCGACTGTTATCCACTTGTGCAGTATGCATGCTATCTATGGAAAATAGCTATAAACCGATCTTATTCTGCATCAAGTGTCATCATATAACGCTCATCTTCACACTCCAGCCAAAAAACTTTGCCAGGCTTCCATGCCTCGAGAAAGAACTCACAACGTTTATTTTTCCGCGGTGGTGGAAGTGTGGTGGTCCGGCGGGCGAAGGAGAAACGCCCCCAGTACAGGAGAGGCTCCATGCAGCGTCCTCCATATGACACCCCAACGCCCAGGATTCGTCCACAAACAAGTGCTTCCTCGCTGGGTGGAAACTGGAAACCTTGAATGTCCAAATCCCAAACGCTTATACTTTTCAGACATCCAATGACTGCAATTGTAGTTATTATTTGGTCCCACAGACACGTACACTTTCAGAAATAGTGAAAATAGCAGATCTACGAGCTTGCGCGTATAGATAGGTAGCGCATAGACGTAGGTAGGTGTGGGACGTCTGCTCCGTCGATGCCCTGTGTGTTGGTTTTGTACAGGCTTTTTGTTAGGGAGATCTCTGCGTCTAGACTCATCGTCCTGAAGGCTATCTTCTCTGACAACACTTGATAAACCATTGGCTACGGCAAAATACACAATCATTTTGGGGGTCCTTGGCAAGAAAAGTTTGAGAACTGTGGGTTTATAAGGAATTTGTAGAATGCCTTCCTCGGGTCTTAATGGGTTGAATTATACGAAAAGTGGAGAAGACGCAAGGTTTCCGCCCGACACAGTAACGAAACGCCTATGCTCCCTCATTAGTGCACGTCCTGGTGAGATAAGGCGAGTCCGCCCAACTGTGTCTGGGAGGATTGGAGTGTCAACTCACGTTACGCCCCCTTGTACGCCTTTCCTCACCGGGAGGGTCAAATGAAAACCTCCCGCGGAAAGTGAAAGAGGACTGTGGAGTTTGAGCTCACAGTCGCATGATGCCTCTGAGGATCATGGTTGTTTGCAAGTGTAGAAACCTCTTATCCATATTCTTTGTCGTAAATTAACACCCTGCTTGTCACCCAAGAGCATCAAAAGTAGCATGACTTCCTGAAGTGAAAGTGTTCCAGCAAGAGTGTTTTCTAGAACAGTGATAATTTAGTTGACTAAGACTATAACTAAACAATTTCAGATGACTAAAATAGGAAACTAAATGGTGTATTATTCAAAAGACTAAGACGAAAACATAGCACTGTTCTAGAATGCCTTTGGTGGAAGAAGTCATATATTAAACATTTTGACTTTGGCATCAAAATTGATAATTTAAAAATATTTAAAAATGTCTACCCTTTTCCAAAATATCTGATCTACAAGATCACAATGCGACACGACATGTTGGGAGCTTGTTCGAAGTATGGTGTGTAAGTAATAAGTATATCTAAGTAATTATTAAGTAAAACATTCAAATAATTGCAGCGGAGTAGAAAGTACAATATCTTATTTGCCTATGAGATGTAGATGTAGTGACATGGAAGTTTAACGTAAAGACTCTAGCACGGAACCTATGAGATGTAGATGTAGTGACATGGAAGTTTAACGTAAAGACTCTAGCACGGAACCTATGAGATGTAGATGTGGTGACATGGAAGTTTAACGTAAAGACTCTAGCACGGAACCTATGAGATGTAGATGTGGTGACATGGACGTTTAACGTAAAGACTCTAGCACGGAACCTATGAGATGTAGATGTAGTGACATGGAAGTTTAACGTAAAGACTCTAGCACGGAACCTATGAGATGTAGATGTGGTGACATGGAAGTTTAACGTAAAGACTCTAGCACGGAACCTATGAGATGTAGATGTGGTGACATGGAAGTTTAACGTAAAGACTCTAGCACGGAACCTATGAGATGTAGATGTAGTGACATGGACGTTTAACGTAAAGACTCTAGCACGGAACCTATGAGATGTAGATGTGGTGACATGGAAGTTTAACGTAAAGACTCTAGCACGGAACCTATGAGATGTAGATGTGGTGACATGGAAGTTTAACGTAAAGACTCTAGCACGGAACCTATGAGATGTAGATGTAGTGACATGGAAGTTTAACGTAAAGACTCTAGCACGGAACCTATGAGATGTAGATGTGGTGACATGGACGTTTAACGTAAAGACTCTAGCACGGAACCTATGAGATGTAGATGTGGTGACATGGAAGTTTAACGTAAAGACTCTAGCACGGAACCTATGAGATGTAGATGTAGTGACATGGAAGTTTAACGTAAAGACTCTAGCACGGAACCTATGAGATGTAGATGTAGTGACATGGACGTTTAACGTAAAGACTCTAGCACGGAACCTATGAGATGTAGATGTAGTGACATGGAAGTTTAACGTAAAGACTCTAGCACGGAACCTATGAGATGTAGATGTAGTGACATGGACGTTTAACGTAAAGACTCTAGCACGGAACCTATGAGATGTAGATGTAGTGACATGGAAGTTTAACGTAAAGACTCTAGCACGGAACCTATGAGATGTAGATGTGGTGACATGGACGTTTAACGTAAAGACTCTAGCACGGAACCTATGAGATGTAGATGTAGTGACATGGAAGTTTAACGTAAAGACTCTAGCACGGAACCTATGAGATGTAGATGTAGTGACATGGAAGTTTAACGTAAAGACTCTAGCACGGAACCTATGAGATGTAGATGTGGTGACATGGAAGTTTAACGTAAAGACTCTAGCACGGAACCTATGAGATGTAGATGTGGTGACATGGAAGTTTAACGTAAAGACTCTAGCACGGAACCTATGAGATGTAGATGTAGTGACATGGAAGTTTAACGTAAAGACTCTAGCACGGAACCTATGAGATGTAGATGTGGTGACATGGAAGTTTAACGTAAAGACTCTAGCACGGAACCTATGAGATGTAGATGTGGTGACATGGAAGTTTAACGTAAAGACTCTAGCACGGAACCTATGAGATGTAGATGTGGTGACATGGAAGTTTAACGTAAAGACTCTAGCACGGAACCTATGAGATGTAGATGTGGTGACATGGAAGTTTAACGTAAAGACTCTAGCACGGAACCTATGAGATGTAGATGTAGTGACATGGAAGTTTAACGTAAAGACTCTAGCACGGAACCTATGAGATGTAGATGTGGTGACATGGAAGTTTAACGTAAAGACTCTAGCACGGAACCTATGAGATGTAGATGGAGTGACATGGAAGTTTAACGTAAAGACTCTAGCACGGAACCTATGAGATGTAGATGTGGTGACATGGAAGTTTAACGTAAAGACTCTAGCACGGAACCTATGAGATGTAGATGTGGTGACATGGAAGTTTAACGTAAAGACTCTAGCACGGAACCTATGAGATGTAGATGTGGTGACATGGAAGTTTAACGTAAAGACTCTAGCACGGAACCTATGAGATGTAGATGTAGTGACATGGACGTTTAACGTAAAGACTCTAGCACGGAACCTATGAGATGTAGATGTAGTGACATGGACGTTTAACGTAAAGACTCTAGCACGGAACCTATGAGATGTAGATGTGGTGACATGGAAGTTTAACGTAAAGACTCTAGCACGGAACCTATGAGATGTAGATGTAGTGACATGGACGTTTAACGTAAAGACTCTAGCACGGAACCTATGAGATGTAGATGTGGTGACATGGACGTTTAACGTAAAGACTCTAGCACGGAACCTATGAGATGTAGATGTAGTGACATGGAAGTTTAACGTAAAGACTCTAGCACGGAACCTATGAGATGTAGATGTAGTGACATGGACGTTTAACGTAAAGACTCTAGCACGGAACCTATGAGATGTAGATGTAGTGACATGGACGTTTAACGTAAAGACTCTAGCACGGAACCTATGAGATGTAGATGTGGTGACATGGACGTTTAACGTAAAGACTCTAGCACGGAACCTATGAGATGTAGATGTGGTGACATGGACGTTTAACGTAAAGACTCTAGCACGGAACCTATGAGATGTAGATGTAGTGACATGGAAGTTTAACGTAAAGACTCTAGCACGGAACCTATGAGATGTAGATGTAGTGACATGGAAGTTTAACGTAAAGACCCGAGTAAATGTACTCAGTCACTTTCCTCCACTTTTCCACCGGTTGGTTCCCAATGGGAACGAGTTCAGTTCTTTTTGGTTCTTAGTCCATGAGCCAGAGCTGCAAAATCATAGCTATATTAGATTGTTATCACCATTAAACTTCCACCGTTGATTACTTACACGAAGACAATGATTTATTGTATTACAAATTTTAAATGTTTAAATATGCAAATGCAATTGCATTAGGAAAATATGCAAATGCAATTGCATTAGGAAAATATGCAAAAGCTACTACTGTGGAAGGGTTATCATATATATAAATGTACTTATATTGATCAAATAAACAATTTAATATTGGTATAGTTTTGCCCATGCACTCAATTCATAATTAATGTTCCCAATTTTGCAGCTCATGGACTAAGAACCAAAAAGAACAGAAGCGGCCCTCTTGTCATGCCTTCCTGCAATGTAAAGTAAAGCGCATGTTCACAGAATGCCTGTGCTGCGAGTGGGCGGGTGCGGAGAGAGCTCTGTCGCATGTGCTCTGTGGTCGACCCCAGCAATCAGCAGTGACACTGAAGGCCCGGTCGGACCGGCAGGCCTGCCTTGATTTACAACCCTGCGAAGATCACAGATTAATATCCGTCAAACAGCAGCACAAACAGCTTGTACTGAATAAGAGAAACACACATACAGTCCGCCCAGAGATCACACACTGATGACTGCTTCAAAGTGCCAGGGACCTTTTTTTTTTAGACTGTGTGTGTGTGTGTGTGTGTGTGTGTGTGTGTGTGTGTGTGTGTGTGTGTGTGTGTGTGCATAGCCGACCTACAATACCCCACAACGTGTTGTGAGCTTGTAGATCGTTGTCATTGTTAAAAGTCTAGATGGTTACACAAAAAAAAACTGTTCTTCATTTTCTTTGAGGAACCACAAATGGCACCACCATTAACCATTCTTATAAACCAGTCTTATTAAGCAACATCCGCCAAATAATAGCAGGTCTACAAGCTCTTATGGCCGCGTACTGCGCGTAGATTTTTTTTATGCGTCTATTTATCTATGTGTCTGCATGTTGTCTTTTAACCACTGCACAAACAAAGGAAAATAAAGTAGTTGGACAAAAGTCAATTAAAACTCTGTTGTAAAGGACATTGGTAAGCTAATCAGAACGCTGGAGGATGCTTAACCCATTCTGGACGGGAAGGAACCCCTTTTGGTGTTTTAAAGCATTATGTTATACTTTAGCTATTGGACAATAGCAGATCTACAAGCTCATAGCGTGTCGCGCTACAAGATATTTTAGAAAAATCGTGAATATATATTATTTCAGAGCAAATGTTTGAACTCATACTTTGCTTCTGAGGGGTGCCTGAAACAACATATTTTCAGATGTGGTTCCGTGGCCAAATACATTTCATTCTGGGGGTCCTTGACATGCAATAGGTTGAGCAACACTGACATAGATCTTTCAGAAAACAGTTTTTTTTAATTGGCCTCAGGTCTAAATGGGATAATAATGCTTTGAAGGAGGAAAGTTCCCTGAATTGTCAGTGGTCCAAAAGGTGACGTTCCCCATGGGCTGTGTTTACTCGGGTTAATCAGGAAACCTTCTCTCATTTGGTTTATCCCTAAATCCTCCAGTCTGTTTCGTTGCTGAGAAATCCAATAGTGCATTGATTCTTACCCCCTCCCTCCCTTTAATTGTTACATAAAAAACATCATTTGACTTTCTTCATTGACGATTCAATATTAGACTCATATCTAATGAACCTCTCTACTTTATGAGATTCATTAAAAAAAAAAAAGAATTATCCCACGATTTTGTAACCCAGTTTTCTTTTCACCCTGTGCCAATTATCTAATGTAATCCTGGGCGCTACACTTCCTCTGCCAACCTGGGGGGGCAGTGGACATGACCTTCTATGCATGAGGAGTCCAAGCTGCTTCTTTTCACCTGACAGATGGGAATTTCCCCGGCCGGACGTAGCGCGTGGAAGGGACACGTTATTCCGACCAGTTCCTTTCCCCTCCATCAGGCGCCCCGGCTGGCCAGGGGGAGGTAGTTTTAGAGACCAGGATTACTGCATGTTTTTGTGAGGGTATCTACCCTAGGGGACACGGGATTCAATGAGATTCAACGTGATAAAATAAGTGACAATCAACAATATGTAACATACCAAAGTACTGTATACCATTAAGTAATAAAGGATTCACTAAGTTGTTTATGAGTAAAAAGTATATTTGGGGCTTATAATTCAATTAACTTGCTTTATTTATTGGAGGCAATTTATTATTTTTGCCATTAGTTGTGAATCAGAAAGAGGGAGTTCTGTGAATGCAGAATCTTGGCTAAATCTAATAAGCGAGCGATTAAACTATAAAGGAGCACATCTTGCTTTCAGTTTCTATCGATTAGCACGCTCCAACTCAATCATTCACCTGGAAGGTGTGTGTGTGTGTGTGTGTGTGTGTGTGTGTGTGTGCGTGCACGCGCGCAAACGTAAACTCGGTAGCCTCCTGCATTTGTCCCTCACATTTACTACTTATTACTAAACAGAGACTCACTAGCAAAGGATAGGCAATGTCCTTGGAATGGTATGTGTGTGCGCGCTGGGAATGGGGGTTGTCTGAGCCTTGTCTGAGGTGAGGCCTAAATGTCTCAGACTTTGAAAAGCCCTGGTCTAGAGCTAAATAAGGTGGATCACATAATAAAACCCATAACAAAGTAGATGGTACGTGCATTCAATACCGCAAAGCAAAGTAATTTATGGACATATACTACACAACTATACACATTCATATGCGAGACAATGCATAACCTCCGTTAGTCACTTTTTCTTCCCAATTCCAATTACCTTTATAAAGGCCAAATCACGTCGTCCGTCGTGACTGGATCTCGCTGTCTCTCCAAATCATTCTGATATAGTAAATAAGAAGAAAAGCTTGCTTATGCATTTTTCTTCATGGTGTCTTCTTGGGCCATGTGGGGCCTTTTTCATCCGTTTTTCATTAGATTTCCATTTCCAATTAGGTGTCAGCCAAAGGAAGGCAAACAAACAATACATTAGGCAAAGGTGCATCTGATATAACCAGCATGATATGCTTCGATGAATCCTCTAGCTTATCCCCGATGCCGTTTGCTTTACTGTTCATGTCACATTTGTTTCCCCAATGTCACTCTTTATTTTCAACACAACGGTGAAACAAAAAGCACAGATAACTGCAGTCAATTATACACTATCTGTATATTCCTCTTCAACTGTCAATATGTAAAAATAGCGCAGCAAGCAGTAACAATAATATTGCTTCTTTTCAACATACAGTATTATTCCTACAAAGACTGCCTAAGGTTGATAATGAAAACCCATATGAGGTTACTAATTATTAGTTTGCAGACACATTATTGCATCGTTCTGTGCTTATTATTGAGAGTCGTTACCTGATGTTCTGCTTATCATCGTGACCAGCTGGTCCTCGGGCCCGCTGTCTCATGACAAGGCCCTAATTGCTTTTCCACAGGCGGTTAATGTAAGTTCATATGGTCACTAATGAGAACTGTCATACAGTAGACACTCTTTTATCCAAACCTTAAGACTTATTGGAATAGGCAGGTTTACCCAGTGGGCATAATGGAGAAAATATTCAATTGTAACCTTGTTTTTATATACGGTGTATATATATTAGGGATGTCCCAATACACTTTTTTTTTCGTTCCCGGTCCGATCCCGATACCACAATTTCTGTGTTAGCCGATACCGAATACCAGTGTTGTGAACTCGTGTTGTGTTTATAGCTATCTAGCTATTATACCTCGTGTTGTGTTTATAGCTATCTAGCTATATACCTCGTGTTGTGTTTATAGCTATCTGCTATATACCTCGTGTTGTGTTTATAGCTATCTAGCTATTATACCTCGTGTTGTGTTTATAGCTATCTGCTATATACCTCGTGTTGTGTTTATAGCTATCTAGCTATATACCTCGTGTTGTGTTTATAGCTATCTGCTATATACCTCGTGTTGTGTTTATAGCTATCTAGCTATTATACCTCGTGTTGTGTTTATAGCTATCTGCTATATACCTCGTGTTGTGTTTATAGCTATCTGCTATATACCTCGTGTTGTGTTTATAGCTATCTGCTATATACCTCGTGTTGTGTTTATAGCTATCTGCTATATACCTCGTGTTGTGTTTATAGCTATCTAGCTATATACCTCGTGTTGTGTTTATAGCTATCTAGCTATATACCTCGTGTTGTATTTATAGCTATCTAGCTATATACCTCGTGTTGTGTTTATAGCTATCTAGCTATATATCTCGTGTTGTGTTTTCGAGCTGTACTGTATATGCTCATATACAGTACAGGTTTGTAAATTGTGATGGCAAGGATGCTGGGGCTCGCTGTATTAACAACCTCCTTCAGGAGGGTGTGGGGGCGTGGTGTCAAGTGGGCAGGTGGCAGTTTTCATGGAGGAGATGAGTTTGATGAGGGTTGGAAGCTGTCTAATATGGATGAGCAAACCGGTGTGTTGTTTGCGTCGGGTGTGGGTGGGGGCATGTTGTTTTCGAATGTTATTGACCTTACTGATGAAAAATTGTTGAAAATCTATGCATTTTGCTTCGGGGCGGGGTGAATGACAGAGTTTATGGTTTTAAACAGAATCCTTGGGTTGTGGGAATTGTTGAAGATTAGATTAGAGAAGTAGTTTATTCTTGCTGCGTTGATGGACTCTTGATATTTGAGATTGTTTCTGAGCATTTCAAAGGAAATCTTGTCCTTTTTCCATCTCCTTTCGGATCTTCTACATTCCCGCCTCAGGGCTCTGATCCAGGGGGAGCCTTTCGATTTTAAGTGGAGCGACGGTATCCAGGATGGTGGCACAGGTCTCGATAATGCAGGTGTTAGGAGCAGCTCTGGGGGCTTCAGTTAATTTATTGTGTGAATGAGTTAATGAGACTGAATTTGAATCCTGAAAAGTGACAGTTTTGGACATATGAGGGTTCCACACAACAGAGACAATATACACTGTGTGTGTGTGTGTGTGTGTGTGTGTGTGTGTGTGTGTGTGTGTGTGTGTGTGTGTGTGTGTGTGTGTGTGTGTGTGTGTGTGTGTGTGTGTGTGTGTGTGTGTGTGTGTGTGTGTGTGCACATCGTGTCATCATGGACACGAGGTGCCCACTGTGATGCCGACTGGAGGCCGGGGGACAAAATATAGATAATAAGCATGAGCATAATATGCCAGCTTTTGTCATATGCGTGGCTGTTTGGCGTGCCCACTCTACGGGATTATGCACGTGGGTTGTCTGGGTTCTGTCTTCCATTGTGTGCGCCGCATGCAGCTGGGTCTGTGGATTGTTGGTGTCTTGTCCTTGAGTACAAAGTTTTCATTCTTATATTGACTCAGAATTGTCTTATTAGCAGGCAGTTCCTTGCTCTTGCCATTGTATTTACACTCTCGTTTCAGTCTCGCCTGCCTTGCTTTTTTGGCGTTTACCGTTATTTATTTGTCACACGCCATAATTTCAAGCAGGTGTGTATTTGTGTGTGTGTTCACACTGGCGCGCGACGTGCGTCCTCTGTTTGTGTTAGTGTTGAGCTTGTAACAACATCAGCAGTCGACAGTCACTGGAAGAGGTCAATTTACACACCAACGACTGAGGGAACTTGTCACCGCGCAGCAGTCTGCTGTACCATTAGAGGTGTCTGGACTCTCCAAATAGCTTGACTCTAGTGAAAGTGTGACACTGAACCTCAGCGTACAAATACATTTGAATTTGGGGGTCCTTATTTGACCTGCGGTATGCCATATAGGCGTATACTGTGTGACCACTGAACATGTCAGACATGACCTTTCTTTCTTTCTTTCCTTCAATGCATAGTGCATACACAGTGGAGCAGGCCGATATGGAGGTGTTTTGTGTCTTAAAAGAGTACAATGGCAAGCTTATGAAAAAGGAACTGCCTTCTAATAAGATCATTCAGATATGGGACTCTGACACTTTATTGCCAAGGCGTACTGCGTACACATTGGTTCAAGTTAATATGACAATTGAATTGGGGGTCCTTGAAAATGTTTGAGAATCACGGTATGCTATATGACTCTTTCTTTCTTTCTTTCTTTCCCAGGTTCTTCAATACATACACAATGTTATATCGAAACAGGCTGAGGCTTGTATGGAGCAATCCGATATGGAGGTGTTCAGTCCAACGAGCACTCGACTGGCAGCGCAATGAGCACATTGTGTCTGAAGTCGATAAACTTGGAAGAAAAGTAAGCCGGTAAGTCATAAGAGCTTTCCAATGGAGGATCAGATGGACACACGTGTGACAGACAGTGGTGGACAAAGTGCTCAACCCCACTTGAGTCCAAGTCTAGACTTTGTCAAATAAGTGAAAACTTCTCAGTCAAATTTGTACTTCACTCCCAATCTTCCGCCGTAGTCTGAAAACCCACCTTTTCAGACTCCATCATGGCCCATAGCACTTACCCTACCCCCTTAGATAGCATTTCTGTAGACTTAGATAGCATTTGATACAGACTTATAGCATGTTATGTAGACAGCACTATAATTGCATTGTATGTAGTCATAGCACGTCATAGTACATATGTATAGCGTTATAGTATAGTATATATGTATAGTTTATATGTATAGTTTCATTATATAGATATTCCACTGTTACGTTCTTCGCTTACGCATGTTTCATGATGATTGCTTTTCATGTGATGTATTCCCATGCTTTTTGTTCCTGCTTAATGTAAGTCGCTCTAAGAGCGTCTGCTAAATGCCTAAATTGTAATTGTAAATTGTACTTCAGTTAAAGTACTGGAGTTCTTGCATTATTCCAAAGTACATGCTTTTAAAACTACTTGAGTCTTCAAAAGCTCAAATTAAAAATTATTATATCTGTATGTTTTTCCCCAATTTAGTCGTTATGCCAATGATTTACTCCACATTTGTGTGTTGTTTGTCTCTCTCTGTTGTATCCCATCTTGTTGACTCACCTGCCAGTGAGGAGCCCCCACCGGGAGGACGCACAGCCTCCGTCATCCTCCTGCCCAACACTTGCTAATAGCAGGTGGCGCCCCGCCCGTATAGGAGGTATGTGCAGTGACAATATTATCATGCGCCCCGCCCGGTTTCCCTCCCCCTAAACACGGGCCAGTTGTGTTCGTAGTACAGACACTCGACAAAGCCAAATGCACCACGGTGGATTCGAACCCCCCAGATTACGTGGTGGGCAGCTGCTACTGTACCTTTACCACCGCGTCACTCTGAGGCGAGTGCCCATTGTTCTTTTATAATATCAATGCATTGTCCATTCAACGCAATAGAGGGTATGCGTGTGACATCATCATCAAACCCGGAAGTTACGCGGTAACACTTACAGAGTGACAAAATACTACTTTCTGGCCTTGACAGCCCATACATCCAAAAAGATCATTATATTTGATTGCATTAAACGACTTTAAACAACGTTAAATTAACTTTGCCACCACCTTTGCCACTCAATCTGCTATTCACTTTATGCATGCGCATACCCTCTATAGTCATAGTCATGGACTGACTGTATTGTCGCCTCTGTCGGGTGGAAACCTCATATGGGCATGATCACTGTTGTCAGTGGTTTTCAACCCTTTTCATATCAAGGTCCATTATTTATTCGTCATTTGGAGGTTTGAGCTACGATTTGATGACATTTAGCCTCTCAGACACCAAAACTAAAGAATATTTCATCGTTCGATAAGATTCTGTCCACAGTTCCATGCTGTATTGTTTTGAATGAATGGTTTCATTTTATAATATGGAGATAAGAGGTGTATGTCTGTTGATCTCTACTGGAGGGACAAGCATTCAGGCCTGGGGTCGTGATCACGGTGCATGAACACAGTGAAGGATGACTCATCTGACTATCTCACTTTTTCCCCCCACATTTCTGCAAGGACACAATCTGTCTGACATGGTTACCGCGTGTATTCGTATATGAATAATGTCCTCCTGCATAATGCAAGCCCTGTTGAGGGCGTGTGTATACTCGTTCCATATTGAAGGTGTTCCTTTTGTGTGTGATGTTTCTTGTACAGCAGTGGTTTTCAAACCTTTGCATGTCAAGGACTCCCACATTGATATTTATTTTCCCGCGGCTGGTTGTTTTGTGCCAGGGACCCCCAGAAGAGAAGATTTGTGTTCCAAACATTTCCAGTTCCAAAAAAAAGAAAAGAAAAATAGCAGGTCTACAAGAGCTTGTAGACCTGCCGTTTTTCAATAGCTGACATATAAATGCATAACTGAAGGAAAGGCGGCGATCCGAGCACTCAAAAAGGTATAAAAATTAGGAGAGGGTGGATATAAAATCAAGGTTTTATTAGAAATGTTTAAAAGCCAACATGTTTAGACTCACAAAGGAGTCTTCATTACAGTATATAAATGGATAAAGTGGTTAAAATAATCGTGATAACTTTTTCTGGCGGCCCGCTGGAACCCCCTCAAGACAGCTTTCATTGCCCCACAGTTAACCCCCATATCCGCGGTGGATCACAAGTTTCACAACAAGCCTCCGAATGCATGCTTTCTTCTTTCTTGCACAGTTTCTTGTCTCATAACGTTTCCGTTATCTCTCCTTACACGCATGGCGTGGCCTCAGAAGGGCCTTCTGGCCTCCCCAGCCGGCATGGCTCCCAAGGAGACGAGCCCCGCCGCCCAGAGCCCTGAGATCACTGCCTATACTCACTATAGGCCCTTTCACATGACATCAGCAGTGAGTGGAGTGGAGCTGCTGCTATGGGGCAGACCTAATTGGAGCCATTGGGTTGTTTGGATGTCTGATGACCAACGAGGGTCAGCTGTCGGGAGGAAACCTCATAACTCCATCTTTGAGGTACGGTATTACTTTTTTTTGTTTTTGCATAAATCAGTGCCATTGAACACCCTTTACGTCTGTGTGTTGTTTCGAAAATATTGAACCAATGGACCCTCAAACTTTCTGCTAAAGCAGCTAACTCCACCACCAGCTCTCCCCCTCTCATGGAAGTAATTGACAATAAAGTCACAACACCAACTTTGAGGAGGCATTATTGCTTTTTTTAAATTTTTATATACGGTTTTCTTGATTTCCTGAAATGTCCTCCCGACAGCAGAGAGACACATGTACTGTATATAATCGTCTCTGTTGGGTGGAAGCCTCACATGTCCAAAAATATACTTTTGCCATACTTTTCATGATTCATATTCTAAAGTAGCAAAGGTAGCAAATCTACTGTACAAGGTCGAAATGCGTCGCTTCACGCCGTGTTTCGATGTCATGGTCCTACTACTTTTTGATGCTTTTGTGTGATGTTGCAGTATGATAAGTACTGTATAGGCTCTACGTGGTGAAGTTGCACACTGTACCTTTTTCACCCATTATCATTTTAAGATTCAGCGAGTGGGCCCGTCCCAACACAGCCTCTATATTCACTGAATAAACTCCCGCTATCTATTAGGATTAGTGAGTCACAGATATGTCAGAAATATTGTCCTATATTGCACACCTTGTTTCTCTCCGAGGCCTATTCCTGTCAGGAGGAGCCGTATGGACAGAGCCATTTTAAATACCTGTCCTTTTCACCGCAATGCGGAAACTAAGGTGAATGCCTCTGATCACGCTGACATAAGTGAATGAAATGAAGAGGAAATGGAGAGACGGCGATTGGGACAAATCGCCTCTCAAATTGAACATGACGTGCCTCTGATTGTAATCTCCATGTGGACTTTTGTGTAGACTGAATGTCTATGATGATGGGATATCTGAATGAATATGTTATGCTCATTTGAAAGGAGAGCGGCGCGCGCACGCACGCACGCACGCACGCACGCACACACACACGCACACACACACACACACACACACACACACACACACACACACTCTCTATAGTCTCCTATGTACGTCGCCGAGAGGGAGAACTGGACATGCTGGCTGATCATAGGTATTGCAGATGATGTATGATGATGTATTATTATAAGAGCGCTCCTCACTTTTAACATGGTTTGGGCTACTACGCGGCCCTCGCATCTACGTGTAGCACTGATCCGACCAATGTACTGTATGTAGTAGTCTGACTTGTCAGAGTACCTGTTGTACCCGTCTGTGTCTCTATAGTAGTAGTGTGACGAGGGCCTTGTCAGAGTACCTGTTGTACCCGTCTGTGTCTCTATAGTAGTAGTGTGACGAGGGCCTTGTCAGAGTACCTGTTGTACCCGTCTGTGTCTATACTGTATGTAGTAGTGTGACGAGGGCCTTGTCAGAGTACCTGTTGTGCCCGTCTGTGTCTCTATACTGTATGTAGTAGTGTGACGAGGGCCTTGTCAGAGTACCTGTTGTACCCGTCTGTGTCTCTATACTGTATGTAGTAGTGTGACGAGGGCCTTGTCAGAGTACCTGTTGTACCCGTCTGTCTCTATACTGTATGTAGTAGTGTGACGAGGGCCTTGTCAGAGTACCTGTTGTGCCCGTCTGTGTCTCTATACTGTATGTAGTAGTGTGACGAGGGCCTTGTCAGAGTACCTGTTGTACCCGTCTGTGTCTCTATACTGTATGTAGTAGTGTGACGAGGGCCTTGTCAGAGTACCTGTTGTGCCCATATACAAATCACAGCGTGATTGTACGCTGCACGCTCCAGTGTGTGTGCCTGTACTTTATGTGGGTTTACGTTGCACGCATTTGCCCCATGTAGGAAGGCCCCAAGTTTGTCTAACAACTGCCCATTAAAGCAGCCAGCAGTGTGTGAGAAACATGACAAATGCCCACTCTTATATTGCACACGCACGCACACACATCATTCAATCAAACAACTTGCACACAGGAACTGCAACGTAATGAGAGTTACAGTATTTCAATATATCCACCTTAAATGCATCTAATCAAACGTGGACTTTGTTATGCATTAGGAGATTTCTGTGCCTTTCTGTAGTCTTTTCACCCCTTTTTTCACCCCTTCTTCCTGCTGACAGCGTTTTAACCAGACCACAAGGCTAATCATTTCCTAAAGTATAAATAAATGGGATTTCAAATATGATTTTCAAAGGCCACAAAAGAGGCAAAGTTAACTTCTGGTGTGTTGTTCAGATTAAGCCTAGATGGAAATGAACAAAAAGTATGTATAAATGCTATTTATTTGAATGGCATCATTGTGGCACAACATGTGTTGCTTTCTCTCGCAAGTTCGCTTGTTTTGTTTTTTTCTGTTCGGTTAAACATGTCAGATGTTGAGCTTGGATGTTTCAAATATGACGACATGTAACCTAGCATCCCTATGAGACCTATAGCTTCCCTATTCTCACATGAAACCTAGCATCCCTATTCTCACATGAAACCTAGCATCCCTATTCTCACATGAAACCTACAGTAGCATCCCTATTCGGGACATGTCATGATAGACAGAACATTCTGGGATATATAGCTGATCTGCATGTTGACAGTTTTGTGAAAAAGAGATTTGGTGTAGAGGGAAAAAATGAGGACATACTGTAGTATAAATTAAGTATTATATATAGGTTATATTAGCAAATACTAAAGTACTTATCTCCCCTATTGGAGAAGAGCAGGAGGACTGTGCTAAACTCAAAACAATGACTAAATAAATAAAATACATTCATAAGAAAACAGGCTATTCTTAGCCTCTACGTCAGAGGTGTACAATTCCTGGAAAAGGATGTATTGTCTGAGTCATTTCCATTTGATTTGTTCAATTTGCTCGTCAATTATTTTGTTCGTCTCTATTGCCAGTGCACGTGTTGTTGTTGTTTTTTGTTCTTTGTTTTGTATTTCTTTTGTACTGTGCTTTTGTACTATTCTTTTGTGCTATACTCATCCACCTGCGGTTTCCATGTGTCATGTACAGTATGTGTACAGTCACGTGACGTGTAACACGGCTGTTTGTGTGCGCTTGACGGTATAGTGTAAAATGTAGAAATGTAGTATAATTTTTCGGCTGAGGGACTGCTACTGATTCTTTTTTAATTTTCTTTTTTTTTCATGTATGAAAGCAGAGAATCATAGCTAATTTGAAGCTATGATTCTCTGCTTTCATACGACATGAAAAAAACGACATATGTTCAGTTTGACCCACCAGTTTTGGAGATATGGCTTATAGAGTAATTATGTCTTGCAGAAAACAGAGTTGAGAAAACAGGCTTGAAAGGTTCACTTCTGTGGTCTCTAACATTACGCTACATGTTTAAGCATTTATTTCATATTTACATTTCAGCAAATCTGGTCACATTTGAAAATGGATATTGTGAGGACCATTTATTCCCCGGTGCTAAGTGAAATGGTTGAAGATTTGGAGATCTTATATTTAGGAAAAAGAAAAGGATTCAGGTTTGGATTAGACATTTAGGGATTGGGGTTAGTGTTCTCTCTATTTTATGTAATGCGTGCAGCTATTTGGCTATTTTCAAAGCTGTCCTGCATTTCGATATCCTCAATTACACTGTAGTAATGTCTGTCTGTCTGTCTGTCTGTCTGTGCCTGCGTGTATGTTTATGCCTGTGCATGTAGGCATGTGTGCATGCTTGCTATATCCTTATAAATGGTTAATTTCCCCTACAGCTAGATTGACCTATTAGCTCATCCCCCTCTTGTTCTCACTGGTGGAGCTAATTCGCTCTCTAATTGGTTGGATGGACAGGAAGAGCTTCCAGCTCCATTTGACCAGTCCATTTCACACAGAGAGCCATTCCTCCGTCATTTAGCTGCCGAAACACATCATCGCTGTCGGGTGGAAACCTTGTGTGTCCAAAACTTGTACTTTTCAGGGATTGGAGGGCTCCAGTGTAGCTATTATTTAGTCGGAGGCTATCTTTAATACTTTTCACCCCCCCCCCCCCCCTCCCCCAAAAAAAAGTATAATAGGCAAATGCCTCTGTCCTCTGATATATAGTGAAGTAGAAGTAAACATACTGAAAATTGGAAATACTCTCGTATAAGTATACATGCTGTTAAATGTACATAGTTACTTTACACAACTGTCTGCAGTGTTGGAAAATTTACTCAAAAATGGTAATATATTACCCAGTACTAGTTACTTTAACACTCTCCCTGCGAACAATAATTGATTACCATGATATAAGTTTCACTGCAGAGATTTACACTAACCTTTGGAGAAGCACCCGTCCACCATCGTCGTTCCGTGTCATGAAGATCCACTTTAAGATGGTGCGATGGTTTGCTATATAGTGTTCGATAATCCTCCACCGCTCGGACAACAACAACCAGCGAGGAACAGGGAACCATGGGCGGAGCCAATGCATCCCACAGACTAACATTGCGACTTAGTTTCCCAGAAGCCTTAGCAAGCCAGTGACTCATCGACTTCCGCTTACATCATCCGCGTCACCATCTCCAAGGTTTTCCTTTTCCTTGGAGATGGTGACATGAAGTTATCAAAACACGACGAATTAAACACATGAAACAAAAGGCTGTTTTAGCGTGTTCAGCAGGGAAAGACAATGGGAAAAAAGACGGGTTTAGAGTGTTCCGCAGGGAAACTGTTTTAATAGTATTAATAAGTAATATTATTATTATTATTACTTTACTTTTTTTCTCGCCCCCAGTAGGCTTATTGCATATTTTGTCCCCAAAAGTCTCACACTATACCCAGTTTGTTCCAGACGGTTTAAGGCTGGCCCTTCCGCATCCGATAATTCACACGTACATACAAGTATGCATCGTTTCCGTATCCGTTCTACTCTAGAGTCTAGAATAGATCTAGGTAGGATCAGCAGCCTGCACAGCAACTCCATCCTAACCCATTTTACTATTAACTCATCCATCGCTTTTAAGAAGTGCCAAAAAGTCCCTAAGCGCCAGTCTCTATACATTTTTTTATTTAATTTAAATTTTCATTTTTTTGTTTAAAAAAATAAATAAAAAAATGATTTTTTTTTTTTTTTTTTTTTGGTCCAATGTTATACCCGTCTGAAAAAGACGATAAAGACGTCGTTGGCGCTGTGGGAGTTGCTAAAAAAGAGGTCAATTAGGTCGTTGGCAGACATTGAGTTAATAAACACTCAAGCCCACAGTACGAACAAGGCTTGTGAAAATGGTAACGAGCTAGGTATACTTTTGGAAAATAGTAACACAGTTTTTTAGTAACAAATTTCACTGTGGTAACGTGTGTGACAAATCATAGGACTTTGAACATATTAGTAATATTATTACTCAAAAGTTAAAGTAATTAGTTATAGGCTATTAGTAGTTACTGGCAAAAAAGGTAATAATATTACTTAGTTGCTTTAGTGACTTTCCAACATGACTGTAGCTACTCTCAGTCTGTGGAGGACCTTTGGACCTTCATCCTTAGAATCGACAGTAAACGAAGCGTTATAAAAAAAGAATTTGCCTTCGCAGCGAGAGACGAATGGTGTTGTTTGAGCCTGTGTGTGTGTGTGTGTGTGTGTGTGTGTGTGTGTGTGTGTGTGTGTGTGTGTGTGTGTGTGTGTGTGTGTGTGTGTGTGTGTGTGTGTGTGTGTGTGTGTGTGTGTGTGTGTGTGCGTGTGCGTGTGCGTGTGCGCGCACGCGCGGAGAGGCACACATTGGAATAAGTTTGTCTGGATGAGCGATGGGTCTGACTCTGCCCTATACACTCAGACATAGCCAGGGGCGGTCTCTCTCTCTCAGCCAGCACTACGCAAGCATGGAATACTCTATCACCAATGGCGGAACAGACTCAGGAATGGCATATTCCTTCAATTCTGGCTTTCAATTCAATAGAATTATTGCCGTAATAGTTGTCTTATAGGAAAAGCTAGGAGATTGACACAATATTAACTGTGTGTGTGTGTGCGTCACACACACTCATGTAAAAAAATATATAACATTCTTTGAATTTTGGCCTAAATTGATAAATAATATTTTGTGGTCTTATGGCTATGGTGTAAAACATAACAAGCCAGTCAACTTCCAGTCAGTTGGTAGCGCTGTCACCTCACAGTCTAGATGTTCCCGGGTTCGATTCCCACCGGGGACACTGTGGGCACTCCTCCATGTTCTCTCCTTTGCGTCATCATTGCATTGAGCTCATTTTCCCAGAAGCCCAGAGCATGGCTTGATTTCCGGTTTCGTCATCATAACACGACGGCCTCGTCACCAGATCCGCGACAAAAAGTAAAAAGATATATAAATATATACTGTTGTAACACTGACCAGAACAATGGTGGCTGATTTGAAGTAGGACGAGACATGCACACAGGGAAAGGGAGAGGTTAAATATGTCCATGAACACACCTGCCAGCTGCGCTGTGCATTCTCTGATCACCCACCCTGGAATGCCGTCTGTCGCTGCCAGTTTGCGGCTGTTGAACAAGGGTAAAGAGCTATGGAATGAATATAAGTCAATGAAATGTCCACAACATTTGGCAAAAACAATCTGTGAGTGCATGTTGCGTGTGTGTGCGTGTTGTGTGCACGCGCACAGGTGCCTCTAGGTGGCTGCAGGTTAAAGAGTTGAGAGCATGTGCACGTCTCTGCATGAGTGCGTGCTGTCATCGGCATGAAAAAAAAATGGCACAATACGATGCCAGCTAATCTCACTGCCAGAGATACAGGGCACAGTAGCTCATCTCAGTTTTGGTTTGCATCCAGACAATCTCTTTCTCTGTCTCTCACTCTCTCTCTCTCTCTCTGTCTCTCTCTCTTGCCCTCTCTCAACCATGAGGTGAAAAAAATAATATGGGAAATGGTAGCGGCGGTCCAAACAAACGCCGGCTCTCCTAATTTAATTTTATGGCAGATGGCAAAATGTAACCTGTGACCCTGACAGATTGTTGCTTTGGTGCAGGCTCTTCCAGCTTATCCATTCAGGAAAAGTGGAGAGAGAGGGGGAGAGGGAGAGGGGGAGAGAGAGAGAGAGAGAGAGAGAGAGAGAGATAGGGAGGAAGAAGAGGGCATACAGAGAGAGGCATCTACTGACAAAAAGAAAAAGCAGAAATCAAACGTCTCTTTCAGGGGGAAACTGATAGGATGAAAAGTGAGAAAATGTACAGAGGCCGGCCGACAGCGAGAGGGCAACATTTCAAAAGTGAGGCTCCGGCGAGCTAAAGCCTGACAGATTTGCGAGAAGATTCAACACTCCAAACTTCCCAGGGGTCAGATTGAGTCAGAATGGACTCGAGAGCGGGAGAAAAGGGAAAAGAGAGAGACGCCTGGAGAGCCATGAAAGGCTAATTAACCGCGGCGTCAGAACGGGGATGTGTGCGACGCAAGGGGAGAGACGAGACGAAGAGGAGGAAAACAAGTTGAAGCCACATGCTAATTACTTTGCAGGGGCCTCTGATCACTTGTCATCTGTGACGCAGATGAAACTGCGCGTGAATGAGTTTTAATTAGGCGTGTTATTCGGAAGGCTAACCTTCCCTACCCCACGCTGGCGCCGTGTTGTGCTAACCTGACACAGTTGGCATTTCTCCGGCTAGGAAAGGAGTGGAGGAAGGGCAATTATGACCGGTGACACATCATGCAGCCTCTATTTTTACACTGCGTTCGCTGGACGGATGGATTATCATGAGCCTTTGCCGAGGCTGTGCCATTCTATCAAAGTCGTTACTAGTTTGATAAAGTTTTCTTTTGTCTGGCGGCTGGCACCATGAAATGTATCATCAGTTCAGACGCGATACGTGAGGTGGGAGCGAGTCAGTTATATGAGAAAATAACAGCACGACAGGAGGCCACGGTCTGGCTCACAGCGGAGGGCATTCTGCGCCCCGTGACTGTAGTTATTTTCTGAGAGGTCACGAAACAAACCGAAACCGCTCACAGTTATGCCATTTACCTGCATGGCTACCTTGCACTCGCTATCACATACTGCATTACAGTAGCATTGGTTCTCATTACATGTCCAATGCTATTATGCTTATTTTGGTGGCACCAATTACGAACAGTAGTAGTACATTGTGCAGTTTGGTGTGTCTACATATTTATTCCATCTGGTCTGTTTAGTCATATTAATGTGAAACAATATTTATCCCCAATACAAAGGTGGAAAGTTGTACTTGAGTGCAATTTTGAGGTACATATTCAACACTTTATGCATGGTTTTGCTTCTACTACCACTACATTTCAGAAGCAAATATTGCATAATATACCGGTATACATTTTACACCACTACATTTTTTTGGAAAGGTTTATATAGTTATTAGTTACTTGTTGCTTTGCAGATGTATAGGTTATTATTAGAGAACATACATTTTGCATATACTGGAGCCCTGTTTTATACAATGCGCTGTGAGCATAATAGATCGGCTATTTGAAAACATGTTGACAACTTTCGAAATATAAAAAAATACTTACTTGGTACTGTACGTTTATTATCCCCCAGGGGAAGCGGAAGAGAGGGCGGCCTAGGAACACCTGGAGGCGGGACACTGAGGCGGAGCTGAAGAGACAGGGAATCAGCTGGGGAGAGGCGGAAAGGAAAGCCCAAAACCGTGTTAGATGGAGAAGAGTCGTTGATGGCCTATGCTCCACTGGGAGCGACGGGCCTAAGTAAAGTAAGTACGTTTATTATGATGCCAATACTTTTGTGCTTTTACTCAAGTGCATTTTTGAATACAGGCCTGTGTGGTGTTGCTACATTTACTTACAGTAAGTTAAAATATATATATTTCACCATGCCCTGGGTTGGCTCCCATAGGGTAAATTTACTTGCCTCAAGTTCTGGGTGCCTGACACAGTGCCCTGCCAGCTTCATCCTTCTCTCTCTGACTTTGTCTGTGATCCGTGGTAGGTCCCCATAGAGGTCCACATTTCTGATGCGGCCCGTCCATGTGACACCTAGTGCCATTCGTAGCATTCTTGTGTAGACTCCATCCAGGGCTTTTTCCTGTTGTACTTTGAGGGTCCATGTCTCGGCCCCATACAGCAGTACTGACTAGCTATGAACAGCCTCCTCTTAAGGTCTTCTCCCATATCTGATTTCCACACACTCGTCATCCCGTGCAAGGCTTTCCAGGCAAGTGCTCTCCGAACCTTAATTCAGATCCTGTTCAGTTGAGGCAGTCCAGGCCCTGAGGTACTTGAAGTCCTCTACCTTTGTTGTCTTGGCATTGAGCTTGAGGCCAATTTGCAGCAGGTGTGACATGAGGTTAGACATAAGGTCTGACCTACATCGTGCAGCGTTTATTCATTGTAATTAATTGACAATTATTGTTTGACTGCCGTCAACAGCCATGTTTTTAATAATTAAAAGCTATAGAAGTCAATCAGGTTACAGAAATTAACAGACAATTAATCACAACAAGCAAAGAACACAAAATTAACCCTAGATAGAAGTGAACACTGATTGCTTTTTTGTTGTTGTTTATTCAGGCTCCATCTATGGCAATAGTTTTCAATCTTTTCTGGGTCACTTGGAAATCTCAAAAGTGTTCACAGCCTTATCCTTATTTTCAGAGCATGTTTCAATCAAGATATTGTGTTCCATCAATGGAACTATAACATAGCATACTTTGAGTTCCTTTTGTATTCTGTATCACAACGAAAACTAATTTTTTTGTGTTATTGTATCAATAGAATATTAGCCAATTATTTTGGAGCCCCTTGGAATGTCCTCATGGTCCACAGTTTGAGAAGTGCATAGTTGGGCCAACAGGTGCTAAGAGTTTACAGGCAGAAAATGGCAGGAAAAAACAAATCTTAATAATGGCAGTCAGAACACACTGAGCACAGAGTGCTCTCAGGACAACAAAACAACATGTTTTCAGCCAAAAGCCAGGTGATCTTCTGGCAGGCTAATGTTCTCAATTATTTCTTTCGACATATACTACTAAAGCTTGCAACCTTTTAGTAGTATGTTTTTGCAACCCAACCCATTTGCAGAAATTGGCCAAAGCGATGTTTTGTAGTGGTAAACAAGAGCAGACCAGAGTACAGAGCCATCATAGGCCCACTTTATTAATAGAGCTTTGTAGTGGTTATGTAATTGCATTGTCAATCTAATGTTGATGTACACGATTCTGCCATTCAATAGATATCTTGACCCAGAGTTTGTGCTCAACTGCTCCACATGCTGTGTGTACTTTATATATTGAGTGCTTATAGTGCATATCGAGGCTTGAGTAGTGGGGAAGTCTTGTCTTAAACAAGCAATCGATTCATTAGAGACAGTCGCACAAGTGATTTACAGTGAATATGTGCAAACGAAGCTGTATGCACAGGACAGTTGGTGCTAATGAAGTGGTGGGGAAGCCGTGGAAAGACATTACCACCCCTGGTGCTGTTAAGTGTGTTGGATAGGGCTCCTGTCCAGACCTGTGTAGTCCATTGCAATTAGTGGACAAATTGTGGAGGTAGTAGACAATTTAGTAGTTGTGATTTTTTTAATAATTAAGCTATCTCTCGGAGCTGGAGAGACTAATGAGACCCCTGTTACTGAAGAAACACTATATAGCAACGTTTAACTCTAGATACCGTATAGCCTATAGGCATATTGTTCTTATACTTTTACCTTCAATACTTTTGTAGGCTATACTTTTATTACTTATTTTTGAACACAGGCCTGTAACAGAGTATTGTTTACATCATTGTTATTGCTGCCTTTTCATAACAAGTCTGTGTACATATCACCACGACTACACGACAAGGTCCTCGAAGAGCACATGCAGCAGGTCAGCCTTCATGTGTCCACCTGCACTACGCCTACCTGAGTGCTTTTCAGCCGTTGTTTATCCGTGCGGTTAAGTCTTAACGCTCTGACGTCGAACCACTCTTGAGGGGGTTTAAAGGACCATTTTGAATTCTAATAAGCTGGCATTTCCATAATGGAAGAGCACATGCTTGAAGCCATAATTGATTTTCATATTGCTGTGCACGTATGAACACAGCATACTGTGTATAATAATAATTATCTTATATAAGGGGTTTGAGCAAAGGAACTTACCTTCATCCATTGCTTAGGTGTCATTGGTATAGAACAACAAATAATGCACACCCACACATCAGTTGTAAGTTAAGAATACTAAACTTTATTCATATAACATTAGCAATAAAAATGAAGAATTATGAATTAGAAATAACTGAATGCACGCATGCACGCACGGACGGACGCACGCACGCATGCACGCACGCACGCACGCACACACCAACACACATATCCTAAAAGGTTAAACTAACTAAGCAATCACAGTCTAAACCTAAACAATGATTATCTTATAATGAAGAAGTCATATGCCTGCCATATGCTACAGTATTTTATAATGCCATGTCTTGACACTGATAACTTAATTGGAATGACTTGATTATATTTTGGGCAGACATAAAAGAAAGAAGGAAAGAAGCTATTAATATTCTCAAATGCAAGCTTCTGTCCCAATTAAATACATGTAGATGAAGCGGTTTTATTTCTAATAGCAGGGCAGTAAGGATTTGCTCTGTGCGGAAAAATGATTTTTTTTCTTCATATTTATCCTTCAATTTGCTATCACTATTCAGATTTAATTAGTTTTTAGATCAAAGTAAATCAGAGTTTTATTATTTCTCTCCCCCCCCCTAATCTGGCTATGGACACTGGCATTTATAAAATACATTGAGACATTTCCCTCTGTATCCTTTGTTCTAATTGTTATTCAAAACACCACCAGACTAGTCTGCCCAGACTAACCTGTCTTGTTCTACTCGTCTCCATTCCTGGGATATAAATATTAACCACATGGACCCCAGTGGCCCTATATCCTGGCATGGACACACAGCGAAATTATACCAGATCTACAAGCTCACAGCAGTGAAATGTACACTGGTCAGCCCCACGGGTAGTGAGCAATAAAACAAGACCCTAATAATAATGATCTCTTGGGGAGCCTATACCGATCATTCAGACCAACTTTTATGAAAATCGACCAATGTGTTCTCCATTTTGACCTTGACTGTAACCATGACGCTTTGACCTTTTAACAACTTAAAAACCTATACAGGCTGACAGGAAATGGGGACAGAGATGGGGGGGTGACATGCAGTGAAGGCAGTCGGGATCGGGAGTCGAACCCGCGGCAAACTGCAAGACTGCAAGGACTACCGGCCAATGTGCGGCCCTGGACTGCTGAGCCACAGCCCAGGCCACTACATTTGGATTTTAATCCTGAAAAGATTGAAACCGTTTTTCCACCCAACAGAGACCATATTCAGGTTATATTCACAGTAGCCTATGTTTCTGTGTGTAAAACGTTAACATTGACTTGATTTCAAGATTTTCAACTTTTGTTTTGTGCGTGTGTGAGCGTATCGGCAAATATAAACACATCCTTAACATTATCAGTCAGCATGCAACGGGAGCTAATGACATTTCATTTTTCATTAAAAAAAGAAAAGATAGCTCGACAATCCTCTTAGAAAGGGTGCAGATGACTGGTCATGTGGTCTAGAACAGTGTATGAGTGATCACTCTACCCATGATCAATATGGCTTCCACACATTCCATTAGGCTAGCGATTAGCTGTACCAATGCTAATGTAATGTATTATTTGTCGAGGACGATTTAGCAGCGTCAACAACATAAATCATTGCAGTGTTCGCGTTTTTCCATCTCGCACCGTGCAGAGTCCTGTCAATTAAAAGCATATACCTCACTCCACCGGTTTGGCAACAAAAGGTGGTGATCTCAGAAGATCTCAGAAGATCAATGCCACATCAAATCAGGGATGCTAACTCCGAGGATGGGGAGCCAATGCCTCTGCTTTTGATGCCGGGGTTTAAGTGATGCAGTTTAAGGGGTTAAATATGCATTTATTTTTAGGATAATGTCTGTCTGATGTGCTTGGCATTTGCGTTTGATATCGCAATTACAATTAATCAAAATAATAATAATAATAATATTAATTTGTGTTATTAAAAACAACGGAAAAATAATATACGCTTTCAATGCTTACACGTGCTTGTACAATCTAAATGTAGAAAGCTCCCCTTTTGCAACACAGACAGAATGGTAGCGAGAGGTCAACGAGGGGCAGGAAACAAGAATGTAAAGCATGTGGAGATGGAGTATGGGGAAGTGAGACGGTCAAAGAGAGAGGCAGAGAGTACATCATGATGACGGAATGTCCTCCATGTTTCATAATGAGACCCCCGGCTGCTTCAAGTCCAGCCGCTGGACGTAAGCACCAGAGCTCCCCTTTAAAAGTTACAGTAGGTGTTCCACCATCGCCCCCCTAGTGGCGAAAAATAAAACTTCTGGGAACTCTGATTATCCACCATCCTATACCCCCAGTCCCCTACCCCGAGTCCAAGTCACATGTGAGCTTCACGGGCGGCCAGATGCACCACTCTCTTCTTACTAGAGAGAGAGATAAAGCAGAGACTTGTAGACAGAGAGAGTGGAGAGGGAGAGAGGCAAAGAGAGAGCACTTGGAAGTGGATAAATGAAAGAAGTGAAATCATTTACCTGTGTAATTTAAAAGTTTGTGTGAGTTGTGAATGTTCTATGTAATTCCTGTGGAAAGTCACTTCATATGGTTTGGGGGCTTTGCCATGTATGCTGCGCTCTTGCTCTTCTTGAAGTAATTTCGCTAATTAATTAAGAAATTTAATGCATTCATTAGGGCCCACATGGCTCTCAGTAAATGGATTCTAATGAAATAATTGACTGAACCATAAATCAACATGCGACTGTGTGTGTGTGTGTGTGTGTGTGTGTGTGTGTGCGCGTGTGTGAGTGCGGTAGAATGTGTGTAGAAACAATAGCATAATCCTTTTTTGCAGCAGCAGCAACAGGGTTTATAGAATAGAAGATAAAAGATTAGGCAGTGCTAAATAAAATATTACATAAAAAGGAGATGATAAAATAAAATATCCTCAAGGCATAACAAAATGCATCTTTGTGTAGTTTCTGTAATAATTACTTATTAATAGTCCCATTTTGCTACAACATTCCAGATATTCAGCATGTTACAAGCACATCAATACAACTTTACAGTTTACTCTTATGTGTAAAAACTTTAGTACAAATATTGAGTCTAAAACTAAGTCATAAATGTATTTCATATGCCCACAGTAATATAATCGTTTTTTGGTGGCCTTTACCGCACAACTGGAGACAATGGCCATCAAATAAACCACTTTCACCCATGATGTCTCTATTTTATGTCATTATTGGCAAAAGTCCTCATAAAATAGCAAAAAAACAAATTGTGAGAATTGTTAATGCAATGTGTTGCCATGCGACACATTGCATGCTTGCAGATTATCTATTTTCGCTATTTAGGGCAAAAAAGAAAAATACCACTTCGGTCTGTGTCTCATAGTCTATGGGCAGTTTTTCGAGACATGGCCAAAGCATTTTCGGGGGTCCCGGCCCAGCCAAAAACATTGAGAACCCCTGAACTACAGTATTGTAAACTAAACGTGGATGTTAGGCTAAGGTGTGATATATTTGCGTTAGTTGCGGTCGACAGAAAATGTCGGCCCCACGCTCATCCTCCCCTCTCCATCCACAATATTGGACAGGTGAGTGTCATGACTAATTATCAGTGTGGCAGCGCCCCAGCTCCAGTGACCACGCTCACCACCTACCAGTGCAGTGTCCAATCTGTAAATCAAAGTGAAACACCATATGTCGATTATAATACAAATGCAAGACTTGGCATAAGTCACATAATGGCTCCTACTCCGTCTCTTCGCTAAGCTGTGGGGAAATTAAATATTTCGTCGAGTCTGTAGTTTACTTCATTTTCCTCGTGTCATCATCTGCTATTCTGGCCGAGAGAAATCTCTGCAGGGGTTAAAGTGACACGAGAATAATGTGACAGCGATGACACGGCAGCCATCCCGACGCCCCTCTTTTCTTCCCGCCTGCTAATATCCTGTGAAATCCAGCAAAGTTAATTTGAGGAAAAGGAGCTGAACCTGAACTAAGCGGATTGAATTAATAAATGTATTTTCCATTTAACGGTTTGATTTCCGCAAAGCCTGTTTACAGGCTCCGAATGATCTGCCTTTAAGCAAGGCGCATGTCTAAATCTGCTTATAGTCGCCTATAAATCTATTATCTGTGCCTCACCTTGTGAGTCAGTGCACTCTGTGTCTAGTATAGTGTGTAAGGTGTGTGGGGGTATGTCTGTTTGAGACATGGCATTCGGATTTTGATATTCATGTCTGTGCAACATATATTCAGGCTCAGTAAAGATTTGCTCTGATTTATAAATAACTCCTTTGTAGGTGCAGTATAAACAGATTTATCGCTTGTATGTAGCCTAAAACGTTAAAGGCAGCCCACCACCACCCACCAAAACACCATGTACAGTATGCACGTTTGTTCACACAGTGAGACAAAGCAATTTAATAATCTTTCTGTTCTTCAACCTGTTGAAGGACCTGCTACAGTATGTGTAGCTGCCATAACGTATTGTAATTGAGCTTATGTATTGTTATATATTTTTTTTTGTTATGAACTTGAGTTATGTGAAAACGTTACCTCAAGTTTCATGTCTTCATGTTCATATATTAATTGATGTCTTGATTCTGTTCCAGTTGTGTAGCCTACTGTTTGTCGGCCAATATGGACTTTTAACTAAGCATTATGTTATACTTTAGCTATTGAAAAATAGCAGATCTACAAGCTTATAGCGTGCCACCGAGTGGCGCGCTACAAGCTTGTAGGTCTGCTATTTTTGAAAATTCGTGAAAATGCGGCACAAATCTTTGAATATATAATCTTTCAGAAGACTTTTTTTTTTTTTTCGACGTCAGGCCTAAATGGGTTAAGTGCGGCCAGCGAGGTGTTTGGGCTTGCATTTCTTTGTAAGTACAGTTTTACATTGGAGATTTGTTTGCAAGTGCGAGCGCAAATAAAAGCCACCAATACACGGGACAAGCTGTATCATTCTTGAACCAATAGCAGTGATAGTACCTATGTATCACACAGTAGCAAATGTCATGCAATGATTATGCATAGAAATATATTTTGTCTATCTCTCTCTCTCTTGCATCATGTAAAGCAGTAGTGTATTATACCCCTTTCAACTTCGGAGGGCATTGTAGGAAAATCAATTTCACTTCTTTTCAGCATTTTGATTCTCTTAGGTAATGGAAATTGCATGCTTCACAGCTTTGTTTAATATTAATCGAAGGTGCCCCGGATGCTTAGAACTTCTTACAGCAATAAAAAGGCAAAGAAAAAGCAGGCTAATTTGGTGCACTGCTTCAATACAGACTTCATTATTTCCTGCCAGGTGAATGGAGACGAGACGGCAGCTGTGTACATTAAATCATATTTCCTGCATTGTTCCTATTACGTTTTGTGATGAACATAATTACCTCACTACCCCTCCCGTTCATCAGTCAAACCGTAGCGTATAGGACATGAAATGGATGGTTTTGATGCAGAACAGGTAGAGAAGGTAAAGAAGGGCGCTGATGTAGATGGAGAGCTAAATGAAATACATCCTGGAGCTGAGTGACCTGCTCAGGTGAGTGTCATTGCAGGTTCCATACTGAATGTCAAACCTGTTCAATGGACAGATATGCCGTGGCGTGAATCAGTATTCTCAAACGGGGGATAATAAATAAATTATATAAAAAAAGCTTGCAGTGTAGCCTACAGTGAAGTGAGGCACTGTACTGTATGTAGACTGTGAAACTGAGTGAGTGCATACCTGTACAGTAGGTACAGTAGCCTATTTAAGAAAGAGACATAAGCACTTTAAAGTGGGCTAACATGGCTTAGCCCTGCCCAGAGCCTTAGAAATAGAATATAAAATCTATTTCTCATAGAATGTCTATTTCTAATTCTAATAGAATATATGGCTCTGGCCCTGCTTATATATCTTTTGAATAAAGATTATACATTATTATTATCATCATCCTTATAATATATTGTTTTAAATGCAAATAGTCACAAGAAAAAGAAAAACGGCCCCAAATCTCTTTCCATTCACTTTGTGGTGAATATGTAACAGTGTAACAGAATATGTCAGTGCCGGTTGGTGCCACAGGGTGGTGCACTGCTCCTTTTTGTTTTGCTGTGTGTAAGATCTGACGTCACTTCCCCACTAGCCGTGTACTGTGTTGGCGCGCAGTGTGACTGTATGCTCTGTTCACTTTTGTTTATTATATTAGTATTGGTGAGACCTGGCTTGATATGGTCAATATACTGAATGCTCTATTAGTTGGCTGCTAAATAAACCAGCTTAGTGACATTATCTATGTCTGTGTGAAATAACTGGACATCTATTCTCCCTGCTCAACACTTACAAGTGACAGGTATAGCTCTATGATTGGGCTGAACTCTTTCAGGTGTGTGAACGACGTCCAACTTTTTCGACCGTGCTTTTCAAAGGAGACACTGCTTGTGCTTGGAGTTGGACCGGAACAAAACGGGGCATGGAGGCGAACCATAGAGACAGTGTAGCCTATCTGTAAACCTGTCAAAAGATGGAAACTATAGCTAGGCACCACAAGTCACGATGGAAAAAGGCTAAATATAGCTAGCGCAATAGCCGTCAATGTTTGGTATTGGTAAACAAGTTAAGTCACTTGTCGACAAGAGCCTCCACATTCTAATCTAACAACGAGCTCGTAAATAGAAACTGCATGGTGGTGTCGATGCGAGCTTCTCTTACATAAGGTAGGTCCGTTCAAGCAATAATTATAAGCCTCTTAAAATGTCACACATTCCCTTTCCTTTTCTGTATACAAACAACACATTGAATAATAATGCACATCCTGCCACTCTTCTATCTTCCGTGATAACAGAGAACTGTCATTTTCGCTGTGTAAAAACAAATAGTTTTAATTGGGACATGTTTGACACACAGTTGTGAAGTAGCCTATTGTAGGCTGTCTAGTCTATTAATTTTCACTTGGCAAGTTGGCAGTCGTTGAAATCTTTTGTAGTGCATCCCTTTCTGTTGATAGAGCATTGCTGTTCTGCCATGTAGGCCTGCAGGTTAGCTGATCATTACATCATTGTAGCATACTACATTTTGACTAAAACATTGTATGTCCTACTGTAACTTATGTGTACATATAAGATACAAAAAAGTATAGGCCTACGGTGGTATCTGGGATGGAATGGATAAGGCGATGCTGTTGCAGCAGTGTGAACTATATGCCCATAATGGATTTGTTAGCCCACCTAGCTCTGGTCCATAGCCTTCTACTGCTTCTACGATTCTGCCCTGCGCAGTAAGGCTATGGGACGTTTTAAATCTCAAATCGAAATCAGACCAGCCTCTCCTCTTTGGCGTAAATAAAAAGAACGTTTTTGCTACTCACCAAAACAAAGGCGGGTTGTGTCATTAGAAAGCCTACTTTCCTTAGTGGACGCACTCTGAGCCCCCCACTCGTATAAACAGTACTTTTTGGCCAGAAAGGGATTTGTTTTCACCGAAGGAAAAATATTCTCTATGAGGCAGTTCTCTGGGCAATATCAGTAGAGGGCGCAGCGGAGTAACTAAAAATCCCCTTTTGGCCAAAAAGTACAGTTTGTGTGGTGGGGGGCTCAGAGTGCGTCCACTAAGGAAAGTAGGCTTTCTAATGACACACCTCTCCTTTGTTTTGCAGCAAAAACGTTCTTTTTATTTTCGCCAAAGAGTAGAGGCTGGTCTGCATTCATGCGAGCGGCGGAAGTTGAGAGTAACATAGCTCTAATGCACGCATTAGAGCTATGGACCAGAGCTAGCCCACACCCCCCACAATCTAGCCTGGTAGAACCACTCCCTCTGCTCTGGCAGAGTCAGGTTACCCAAAATCACCGCCAGCCGGCACCAGGGATCTTTACTAGATCCCCTCCTGTTTCTCCTCTGCACCAAACCTCTTTACCGAAAATAGCCAATCTACAAGCTCACTACACTTTTGCGACATATTGTGTTGTTGTAGATATGCTATTTTACAGAATGTTCACCTAGGAGTGCGATGCTCGTTAAAATACTAAGTAATTGGACACTACACTAAATCCAAGCAAATGGTGCTTGTATTTGGACTCTTGCCACACTGACTATTGGGCACTATACTGGACTGGTACAGCATGACCTTGTCAGGAATTAGGAGAATGTAGCCTACTAGTCAACATTTCTTTGCTAGCAGATTGATTTACCAGGTAGGTTTTAGGTAACTAAAGAGGCTGACCAATGCCAGGTTGTTGCTTCCACCAGTCCTATACCACACAGATTACAGATGAGATATATATATATATATATATATATATAATAGTTTTGATTTCTGTTGAATAATGTGGAAGATGCAAAAGAAAACTAAACACAAAATAACCACTTAAGCCGCATTCAATGTATTTTAGTGTAGTGTTGCTAGTGATGTATACTAGTGATGATTGGGACACATCAGCTGCATAAATGCTGATACCGATGTTGTAAAACAAAAGTCAAATAATGGCCAATATTTCGGGCCAAGCCGATTGGCCGGGCTCTAGTGTCAACAGAAATGCTGCACAATTCATCCCGGATCCGGTCTGACCTGTGCCATGCTGACATTTTCAGACACCGAGCACGCTAACGCGGAGTGTTTTGCTGATGTTGACTTTGAGTGGGGGGGATATTTGTCTGCCGAACGGTCACACTGACGGCGACAGCTTAGTGGAAGGCTTGGACCTCACGAGGGGGAAGCAAATGGCGACGGATGCTTTGTATGGAGCTTAGAACAAATGCATTTTGGTCTTATTATGACCATTAAATGACAACTCTTTATGACTTTGTGCCTTCAGAATGTTTATGGAGATAAACAACATGACAGTGGATCAGTGTATTTATGGTACAGGAGGCAGCAGGGGTAGCTGTGCGTGTGTGTGTGTGTGTGTGTGTGTGTGTATGCATACATAAGTACCTTGCAGCAGTAGCCTCTTTATAGAGCTCCTTTATGAGCATTTTAACAGGCCTCTATCCATCAGTGTATCAACCTCTGTGCGAAGATTCCAAATGCCTGGGTGAAGGGGTTAGTGCAATCTGCTGTCAGTCTCTCTCTCTCTCTCTCTCTCTGTGTGTGTGTGTGTGTGTGTGTGTGTGTGTGTGTGTGTGTGTTCTTGAGGCGAACACGTGCGATGTATAAAGCAGTGAGTGATGTGACATTACTACACATTTCCCAACATACTGTATAAACCTCTGCACTATAACACTAATGTAAGAACACTAATAAACAGGGAACCGAGGCTGGCTTGCGAGGCTATCATGCACTAACGTAATGTAACTTATGTCATTATAAAGAGTGCTGCATGTTAACAGGCTGCCATTCATATACCGTAGATGTCGTATGAGTGGCAAAGAGCCATCATACCTCTGGGCAACTAATGCATTTGTTTTGAACACTTAAGTTATAAATACGCCCAACCTAACTGGACTGAACAGTCCCTGAGAGACAACCAGCTCTAGATGTATCGTGTTGCTATTGGCAAACGTCATTGTATGCTGAAGAGCATTGTACTGTTCTACACTACAAGTCACTACATCATGCCACAGTCAAATGCAGAGTTCTGTGTGTGTGTGTGTGTGTGTGTGTGTGTGTGTGTGTGACTGACTGTGGTTTGCATCTATATGTGTGTTGCAACCTACATGTCCACTTGCATTTTTCACAGGCTGTGTGCCCGCTTGTGTGTGACTGTATGTTTGTACGCTGGGCGCTGGCTGTACTATAATATACAACATGCAATATGCATGTCACTGCGAGCTGTGTGTGCCTACAGCCATGATGTGTACATGCTGTTACATATTGTCGCTGTCGGGCAGAAACCGTATATATCTCCATATTTCCACTTGTTTTTTTCCGCCCGATAATGCCACACGTGGGCGTACAGGGGTGTCGCAAAAATAGCAGATCTACTAGACCAGGGGTGGGCAACTTTGAAGATGGAGAGGTCCACTATAGTTCCACACTCACTCCAGAGGGCCACATTGCATCTTATACTGTCGTATCAAAAATGGCAGATCTACGAGCTCAAAACGTGTCGCAGTGCGACGCATTTTGAGCTTGTAGATCTGCTATTTTTTGCTATATTTGAATGACATTTTTGTGCAATTTTTTATGTTTATTTAATTTCGAATACATTTATTACTTTTACAATTATTAACTTAAATGCAAATACATAATAAAAAAGACGATACAATTCTAATACTAGTCATTCAGCTACTAATATCAGACGAAGTAATTGAAGCGAGGGTCATGTTTGCATGTTTGGAATTGTAGCAAGCAGCTGAAATCAAGACTATCAATATTCTTCAGATATTAACCTTGAAGTGAAACGAAATGAAAATTCAGACTGAGTGTCAGGCTACATGCGGGCCGCTTTAAAGGAGAATTTCATACTAAAAGGCTTTCATACCTTTATTTGTAGTTATTACGTCCCCAGCAAAGGGGTCCAAGTGTTATTTTGTGCAAAAGCGCATTATTGGCTATTTCCCCTATACCATAAGCCCTCAATGAATTGAATTGAATTGGGCATTGGGTTGTTGTGCTAATTTTCTTATTTCCATCGCTCAAAAATCAATTTTCTTTGTATATATCCTCTCTTCATAATTCAATTCAATTCGAATGAGCACAAAAACCCAACCCCCATTCAGGGCTTATGGTAGGGGAAATTTCCAATAATGCACTTTTGCACAAAATATCACCTGGATCTCTTTAATGGGGACATAACAACTACAAATGAAGGTAAGAAAGCCTTCTAGTCTGAAATTCTCCTTTAAGGAAATGTGGGGCCGCCAGTTGCCCATCTATGTGCTAGGCCACAATGTGTCGCTTGACATGTCGTGAGCTTGTAGAGCTGCTTTTTTTCTCTCGCTATTTTTGCAAGTGAAAGTCGTTAAGTACGTCAGTGCTGGGTGTTATAACAATTCAACCAATGCAAAGTATGAACAATAACTTGTTTCTAAATACACTGGATCCATTTGAACACATGTCCTTGTTTTCTATTTCCTGAAAAGTAACGGGTATACAGTATGATACAAGGTTTCCACCCGGCAGTGACGATATTATTCCCATATTTCCTCCGCTCAGCGCTCTCCCCTGCTTGTTTTGCCATGGAGCTATCCTTGGTGCTGAAGCAGGCCTGGTGCTGAAATGCAGTGTAAGGGGATATAGTCCCTGCATGTATAATTCAAAGAGTGGGTTTCAGCCACTGGTGGAAAGTAACTAAGTATTTACTTAAGTACTGTACTTAAGTACAATTTTGAGTATTTCCAATTTCCAGTCGCGGGTAGGTTTTAAACCGTAAACCGCTGCACCCCTAGTGTTCACAAAACTAACTGAAATTATAGACAACATTTTTTGTTTTATTATTGATCTGCATCAACAAAGTGTAATCATGTCCCCATGCCACCTTTCCTGAAAAAGCGAGTGCCAAGTTAATCCTGCACCGTTTTCCAACTTGTGATTTAAATCACATTTGAGTGTCTACAGGTAGGACAGGTTCCAAACCTAGTCTTGGCCATGCCTTTTGGCCTGGTGGAGACGATAGGGGAATACTTATTTTCTACCGTGTTTTTTACCCAGCGACTTTATATTCATGTGGAATCTATGATTCTCAGGTAGTCCTAATATCTCTACACCTCAAAGCATCAGGAATTACATTGTTATTGTATTCTATAGGCCCATAGTCTAAAATAAATGCAGTAATGCTGTTTGTGTGCCGTTCTTAATGAATAATCATCAATCGGAAGCTACGTATATGGAAAACAATTTGGTTCCAGTCAGTCAAAATCGACACACACACTGTTCAATAAAGTAAATAAATATGTGAAATTGAGAATAAGCTGCTAATGGATTCATTAAGTATTAATTTAGAATGTCACACATAGTGGCCTTCACATAGAAGGCTTAGAGAACGATATTTTGTCATTCAAGCTGTTTTGAGCCATAGAGTAATGGGGATCCACTCATAATTTCGATGCCACATTGGTCCGACACGTGGCATTGCGTGCTGTTAGAGTTGGGGACAAATTGGACAATGTTAGTAATGGGGCGAGTGATGCAGGCTTGCGTCAGTGGCATCAAGTTTTAGTTATTTCTGGGGCTTGGCTCTCTTGAGTGGATGTTGTCCATCCAAGTCCAAATAAATGACTCACCCAATGCATGCTCATGCTCATAGTCGTAGTCATATGTTTTAGTTTTTTTCTTCATCTTCATCCAAAAACAGCTAATGGATGCATACATACGTATTAGTGGTCACTCAGGAGGTACACGCACATCCCAGTAAATTCAATGGGAGCTCGAACAAAATAAATATTAACTGAAAAAGGAGAGTCTGCATGCACAGAAAGCTTTGCCAGAGCAGAAAAAAACATATCGTTTCTGTCGGGAGGAAACCTCATAACTCCATTGTTGAAGTTTTTGATTTCTTTTGGCGTGAATCAGTGCTATTGAACATCCTTTACGTCTGTGTGTTTTGAAAATATCGAACCAATGGAAAGTAGTAAAAAGTGCTTTGGACAAAACCTTAACTCCATGGGACCCTCAAAATGTCTGCTAAAGCAACCAACTCCACCACCTCTCCCCCTCTCATGGAAGTAATTGACAATATATAAAGTTACACCAACTTTGATGAGGCTGTATTGCTTTGTTTTAAAAATATATGGTTTTCTTAATTACCTGATTTTTTTTGGAGTTATGAGGTTTCCTCTCGCACTGTGCAATGCAAACTAATAGGTGAGTGCTCTCTGGTGCTGTATTTCCGAAAGCGTCTTTTGAGACCCACTGGTGTCTCCAGTGAGCCAACATGCACAATAGCAGCACCCTGACTCTGTTTGACCAGTAATGGAACCGAGCCTTAATTAGTATCATCGGTAACACCTGTGAAGGAAGTAGGGAAGCGACCCAAGTTCTTTCCAAAATGGCTGCTGTGCTTATATCCCATCGCCAAAGTATTAAACGGGTTAAAGCCTGAGCCTGGTCTATAAACGTAAATCTTAAATAGGCCTACAACACCATCACCCTGTTAGTCTTCACCTTATTTTGTACATTTCCACATAATGGAATTCCACACTTTGAATACTATACGGTTATCCATCTTGTCTCCCTGTCCCTTTTAATAAAAAAGAAAGAAAGAAAGAATGAAAAGAGAAATCCAATTTAGATGTTAAAGATTATGCGCATGCTACATTATGGGCTAAAAATAACATTATAGATCTAATCCAAGCTCAAAGCTGACCATTGAATGGTTTGATGATGATATTCAAGTCTGATAGTCTCATTTATGACATTTTGCTCAATCATGCATTTTCCTTGAAGTGAAGCTTTTCACATGCTTGCCCAGGTTAATGAAGGTATTGGCTCATTGTACAAACACTATTTATTTAAAAACATCCTTGTGAAAGGTTCATAGCGCTAAGAAGAAGTCGATTTCTTTAGAAGCTTAAATGTCCTTCACGTTTTTAATTGATATTCCATGAGGTCACTACGGTACCAGATTTAAAATAATTTATTTACAACAGCTCGAGGCAAAAAAAGATTGGACTAATTACAGCTTCTCTTTGGCCTCGTTGGGAAATGACATTTGGTGCTTGTGACAGTTGATAATACAGCTTAAATGGAGAAATGTACAAATTAATACATCAGATAAGCAGCTGGCAGCTAAAATATATTTTTGTCCCGTCTCTGAATTGATTATAAGGACTTTGTAGTGTGTGTGTGTGTGTGTGTTTGCGCGAGCGCGTACGTGTGTCACGAATACAACACACATCTGTACAAATGGCCTATGTGACTGCTGCATGTTAAAGAATTGACATTAAGCTATTAATCTACGAAAATGTTGTCTTATCATTCAACTAATTAATCAACTACACAGCCAATTGACTCTGATTCAAATGCATTTGGCTTGAGGGTATTTGGTAGCACAGAACACAAGATTAATTAATAAGATATCACACCCTTGCCATTTTCAGACACCCCCCCCCCCCCCCCCAAAAAAGAAAAGAAAAAGCTGTATCTGAATATATAAATCCACCACATGTTCATATATTTAATGACTGTGATAATTAACCAAGATGATAGCATGCACCACATTGTGAGTGTGCCATGTTTTGCCCAGAAGTGTAAACTTATTTGTTTCCACTCTTATATTTATTTATTTAGCTGTGCACATATTTTCTCCCGGGAGAGATATGTGAAACCTTCGCTGGATCCCTATCTCTCACTTCCCCAGAGGAAATAGCACTCTTCTAATGTTTTGAAGCTTTATCTGATGAAGAAAATGAAATCTCAGGCTGCATTTCACAAGCCTGGTAGAAATTGGCTGTCATTGGGGGGGGAGGCGGGTGCGGCTCAGCCAGTTAGCACACAGACCCATATGGTTGTGAGCGCGGCGACCCGGGTTCAGATCCGACTCCCATCTTTTCTGAGAGGTCTCTCTTCTACCTGCCCTTGTATCTTTCCACACTATTCTATCTGAAATAAAGTATAAATGCCAAACAAATACTAATAAGAAGATGATAAATAAATTGGCTGTCATATTCTCATCCTAGCTGCAGGTGTGCACTCTTAGTTGGGATAGTAATTAGAGAAAGATATTGATGTATTAATGAGTATATGAGCAATGAGTGAAGTTTGTGCTAAGAATAAGCATGTTAATAATAGTGGGAATATTGGCAATTATGATGTGCAGTGTGCACCTGTCTTCGAATGTGTGTGCAAAGCTTTATCAGCACACATGGATTGATATGAATCTGCAGCTTTTTCCATCTAAAAACAGATCAAGGTGGATGGTTAAGTAGAGTAGACACACAATGAGTCAACAGCAGCCTGGACTATTGAGTCATTTAAATTTTCCTCGTGGCTTCAAGTGGCTGCCTCGGCACATATCTCATTTTGATATTGTCATATTGACCCCGATCCAATTACTTACATTTCATAAGACACCATGGACCTTGTAAATGTCATCATATTTCCATATATGAAATGTCAGCCATGAACATATTATACAGAGTCATTTGCGTTGGACGTGGAAATAAAAATGTAGCCGGAGGTATTTCCATTACATGACTGCAGATTTTTTTAGAACGCAGTGCATTCTAACATTTGACACAGCATCAAACGGACCGAGTAATGAATCATGTTTTCATGGCCACTGAGGTCTCAAAAAGTGACATGTGTGTTATTGGTTTCTGTGCTTTCAAACTGTATTTTTGGGGGGTTGTAAAGGTGGTAGAGAAAAGAGACTGTGCATGCTCACTGCAGGAGATATTGTGGGGTATTGACACCTTGCATTGTGAGATATTTGAAATGACATGAAGAAGAAGGGCTTCTTTCGAAATTCAGAGAGTGTGCCAGAGAGAGGAAGGCAGGAAGGAGAGAAGGAAGAAGAATGTGGGAAAAAAATAATATTGGTGCTATCGTGAGCAGAAACCTTGTATGTCATTTTTGTGTGTGTAGAACTGTCTTTTTTTGTTTTAGTTTTCTGCTATATTTGACATATTTTTACAGTCAATGTGGTTAAGTGTGGTGCTTTTATAAAGCAAAAAAAAAAGTAACAGGCTTGGACATGCATGTACAAGGTTTCCACCTGATGGCGACGCTATGCAAGCATATTCTCTGGGGAGACACAGGCGAGGGCTTCGCTGCCATATTGTCCCTGCGATTTGCCACATGTGACGGTGCTGTTGCAAGCAGGAGCTGAGAGGCTGACAGGTGCCTGGGGAAATGGGAGGTGGTGGGTGGATGCATATTAGTAGTGTTGCTGTCGGGCAGAAACCTTGTATCTCCGTATTTCAACTTTTTTGAGTGGTGCAGCCACTCCAAGGAACAGCAATGTCCGTCCCTGGCTGTGTCCCTATATACAGTATGTATGCATGCATGTGGTACCAATAGGGGTCGCTGTTGCACCACTCACTTGAAAAAAATGATGCTCGACTTTGTCATGCTACATTTTCTTTCTCTTCATACATATTAAATAAATATATAAATACTAACTACATTGATTCCATTGGAACTATTTTTTCCATAAGAAAAGAGAACTAATACTTTTGGACATGTTTCCACCCGACAGCAACGATAGGGAGATGCTGATAGAGTGGAGGAGGCTCCTATAATAAGTCTATAATGTACAGAGCTCAGTATCAATGGGATCATTAACATGAGGTCGCTGTATTTTCCCTGTCAAAGTATGTCGGCAAGTCCTCAGCAATAGTCAAGATAATACCTTTGACTATGCCTGTGGTTTACCACAAAGCCACAGTATTATGAATGTGGGCATGGGTCTTACTTGGCCTGCATCATGCATTTCAGATGGAATATGTAGCACATGACGCCACTGAAATCACATGTATTAAGGTGTGACGTAAACTGACAGGCTCTGGACGTAAGAATGGGCAGTTTAATGCCGTTATTACGATGAAAAGCAAATTAAAGCTCCTTAAATAACAACAAATCAATGGCGCTTTGACAGGCAACTGACGCCTCAACAAGCAAACGTAATTCTGAGTCAGGGATCTCGTGGTCGCCTTCCAGGAAATGGCCCCGCCTGCCTGACTCACATTATCTGCAGATGAGCCGGCTTCCTGTCGTCACTGCAGACCTTTCCCCCATGGAGCCTCGGTGACAGACAGTAGTCAACACCTGCCATGATGGAGGAGAACAACACAAGGGGAATGGCAGGGATCGGTTTAGCTTGTTTGAAAGAATTTGGATTAACCACATGAACCCCAGTGTCCCTCGTGTTGTGAGCTGGTAGATTGGCTAAAATGGAACAGACCAAGTGTAAAGACTCTTCAGGGAACCAGTCAACGTACATAGGGTTTAGGAAATTAGGTAGCCTAAGTTTAAATGGGGTGACCAGTGCAGGTCTGTTTTATTACCTGGGCTGATGAAATTGACAGATTTGGAAGATTTGGTTGCAACATGAAAAAGGCTAGAGGTTTGAAACTGGTGGTGGGAGAGGTCCTGGTCCGAGAGACTTAGATGTGGCCGATCCCATCTGAAAGGTTAAAGGCTGTTTGGGGAAGGCAGGAACAGTTCAAGAGGAGGCCAGAAGTCACAGAGGGCTCTTCCTAGGTGAGCCACCTTTGCGTCTGAGGTCTATTAAATGTGGCTGTCATCTCAAATCCACTAATCCCGCCGAGCAACATGAACCCCCCAATCTCTCTGTATCTTCAGGATCTCTCTGCAACTGCCTGATGGCAGCACAGCCTGGGCAGGATTAAGTCTTGCAGCAGAATTCTTTACTCTGGTGGAACCACTGTTTTTTCCCCCCCAAGCTTGATATGTCTCCCTGTGATGAAATACTATCAGAAATGCAAATGGTCATGATATGTCTGTTATGTTGTGCTTAAAGTTACATCACACTTGACACTATGATATGGTTTTATTAAATTAAATAATCAAAAAGTTAGCCAAGACAAGAGTCTGGACACCCTGTGTGAGTATATTAACCTACCTTACGAGCATACTTTATATAGTAGTTTCATACTATTGTTTTATTCAGTGCACAGTGCTTTGTGAAATATTATATTTTATTCTAAGCCTTTAGGCAAAGATTAGTCATAAAGTGCCTTTTCAAATGTCTATCATTCTAAATGTGTTATAGTCCCCGAATAAGCCTATACAAAGAATGTTTGACAAGAGGGTAGTAATGATGAAAATAGTTCAATAGTGTTTTTTGACTTTGACCATAATTGGCTGATCATGAGTGAGTAGAAATAACAGCAGGGAAAGAGAACATTAACTAAACAACTGAAACCAAGATGAGAAATGGCATCAAGTTGGATTGGATTTCATTGGATTGTACTGCATGCACAAGGCCTTCCTGTTTTGGATAGAGTTGTTGTTTGGATAGAGTTGTTATTCCATCTATCTCTATCTCTCTCTCTCTCTCTCTCTGCTCAAGCTTCAAATGCTATCAATGCATTGGAAGGGACAAAATCCTGTTTGACATTGATTGATTAGTGGTTGTGTGGTAGTTTGGTTGGTTGGTTATAGAAAGACATGTGAATTAGTTCATGGATGAAAGTCAACCTCTATCTTTACAAAGAGCAGGGTTCTTTAGACGTTGCCTTCTTCATTCAGAGTTACTGAACTCAATTCCCCCAGCAGCTTTGTCTTCCTGGGAAGAGAACAAAATTAAATGAAGCCATCATTGACAATTAGCCAAAATGCTAGAAGCCCCACTAATGCAAAGTGGACTATGTTAAGAGACCGAAAGCAATGAGATGATCATTTCTTGTTCAATTGTGCATGCCGTACATGATCAATAAGGCCCATACTGTCTCAAGGAAATGGTCCTCGTCTAAAGTTCCCCTAATATCCTCCTGTAATTACTAGCCATTCCTTCAACTGCAGTGAAGGGAGGAAATGTGGTGAATATTTGCAGCGTCTGCCACAAGGTACATGGCTAATTGCAGCCTCCCTTTTATTTGACAGAGAACTCATCTTTGAAATGTAATGCAGCAGGCAGGTAGGTGGATCTGCTGTAAATGGTGTATTTTCCAGAGTTTATGGCCCTCACATTGCCGGGTTCCGACTGACGCTGATGAATGTCTGCCTGTATCTTTTTGAACATACAAAGTTGGCCGTGTTCTCTTCCCCGCATATAAGGCAATTATTCTCCATGACAAATTATCCGATTTATCCCCACCGTGCTGTCCTGTCTGACAATTACTGGCCAGGATGTGAGTCATTTGCATTGTGTTTGAAACGTCATTCAGTGAGATTAGTCTTCGCCTCTTCTTCTCATGATTTGACCTTTTATGTGAACGACTTGTCCACTTGGGATTAGAAATGTTTTTTTTTTTCAAGCGAGAAGCAATGCTGCAATTCAGAATGAGCATGAATGTTGTAGCACACAAAAGAGCAGAATAAAGTTGGTCCATAGGCCATAACACTGGTTCTCAAAATGGGCTTCGGGGATCATGAATTCCAACTGCAACTGTGTTGAGCTGTTTGGTACCTTGCATGTTTTCCTCCGCCAACATTTAGGGAAGGGGTCAGGGAATACCACACTTAGGCGGCAGTGTTGTAGAAGGAGAATTTACCCATGTTTGTCTTATAAATGGGTTGTACCAGATCGTTGTTCTCACTTCCTCTATAGTATTGTGGCTGTTGCTCACTTTTTTTTAGGTCATAATGCCAGTATGCGGATACTGAGGGCATTGAGGGCAAAGCCACATTTACAATTTTTTATTTTTTTATTTTGATTGCCTAACTGCTGTCTTCTACCTGGAGCCAACCTAGTCTATTATAAGAGTCTCTAGACACCATCTAACTGCCAAGTCTGCCATGCGAGTTGTTCTGGCAACAACTCACATGGTTCTGAGAATCTCTGGTTCTGAGAATCTCTAATCACATGCCACTTTACGTTGAGTACAGCTGGTGTGAGTCAGCAGTCGTTTCTCTCTTGCTCGCGCACGCACGCACGCCGTTCTGATCTCAGATTTAAAGGTCACCTTTAGTGGTTAGGTTATCATAATAAGTATCCATGGAAACGTGGTCCAGTGTGCAGACTGTTTGTTTTCATGTGTTCTTCTGTCCAGCATGAGGCCGATTTGAACAATGTGGTGTGTCTGTCTTGGCCTACAGGGAGGGTGTGTACAAAGTGCCACAGCGATTGGTCCAGCGGTTGCAGAGATGACCTGGTTACAGACGGACGGACGGAAGGAGAGGGGTGAAAACATAATCTCTGCCTCCCGGCCTTTCCGGCCTGGTGGAGAAGGTAAGCTAACGCTAAACAACCGGCTGCAGTATTATAATGCTCACCCGTTTCAACTGAAACGGGTGCATTTTTGTACTTTTTCTCAACTCCTCCTGTTTATTATTGGGGTGCCATAGTTTTTACTCTAATAGGCCATCAGACGCAGCACATGCTGCAGGGTGGACTCTTTATGGATGTTGTAGTCAGAAATGATAATGAATACTAATGAACTTTATTTATATAGTAGCCTACCTTTCAAAACAAGGTTCCAAAGTGCTGCACAGAGCAAGGTTAAAAAACAGCAGATGGAAACGACAGTCAAAAACAACATGGACATTAGACACACAAAAAAAGAATACACTAAATGTTATTAATTATAGGCTATTTCATCTCAAAAACAAAATGCTAAAGTCTGAACTGCATCTTTTATGGACAAAAGGTATCCTTCCTCCAAGTTGTACTGCTTGTCAAGGTGTAAATTGCAGACTTGAAAATAAAACAATCCAAGGCACTTATAAATGGGTTGTACCAGATCGTTGTTCTCACTTCCTCTATAGTATTGTGGCTGTTGCTCACTTTTTTTGAGGTCATCATCATTTTTTTACTGTGTATAACGCCGTTCTGATCTCAGATTTAAACGTCACCTTTAGTGGTTAGGTTATCATAATAAGTATCCATGGAAACGTGGTCCAGTGTGCAGACTGTTTGTTTTCATGTGTTCTTCTGTCCAGCATGAGGCCGATTTGAACAATGTGGTGTGTCTGTCTTGGCCTACAGGGAGGGTGTGTACAAAGTGCCACAGCGATTGGTCCAGCGGTTGCAGAGATGACCTGGTTACAGACGGACGGACGGAAGGAGAGGGGTGAAAACATAATCTCTGCCTCCCGGCCTTCCCGGCCTGGTGGAGAAGGTAAGCTAACGCTAAACAACCGGCTGCAGTATTATATTGCTCACCCGTTTCAGCTGAAACGGGTGCATTTTTGTACTTTCTCTCAACTCCTCCTTCGCTGTCCATGGTGCTGAAATGGGTGCACAGACAATTCAGACGAATGTTGCCAAATCACAGACGCGTTTGTGATATTTTATTATGATTTTTGCAGTGTTTAAAGGTGATATAGGCAAGTTTTCAGCCAAAAATCAACATATTTATCTATCTATATTTGTGGCCTTATTCCCTCTATCTTCCCCTATATTTTGATGCTGAGCTGCTGCCCTGTAGACATACACTCTCCCTTTGTCTCCCTCTATGTGTTTGTATCTGTTTATATCCACTGTTGTTTATATCGCGGGACGGAAGCGTCGTGTTGGGAGGAGGGTCTGTGTGGGGGGTGACGCGGAGTCTTAGCCAATTGCAGCGCGAGACTGTGACTGTGTGATCGACCCAGCAGTATTATAATGAAAACGCAATGCGATTTCATTGCAACTTGCAATGAAATCGCATTGGTGAAACTAAGATATGGGGATAATATTATACTTGCAATTTGCAAGTATAATATTATCCCCATATCTTAGTTTCACCATTGTTCATGTGAAATAGTATGTTTATGATGTAATATGTAAGCCTGTTGAAATTATGAGAATCGCTATGTATAGCGCATGGTTTGGTGGTCCGGCCGGCTTGAAGCTTGCATTCAACCCGTGCTCGCCAACGGTGACAAGCCGTCGCTGATCATCATAGCGATGAATAACCGTGGACAAAGTAGTTCACATGAACGATGCTGTAGTGGCTGGGGCATTTGAGGGGCAATATGTTTTATATGCACGATTACAAATGAAAGATAATTGAATTGAGAGCCAGTGAGTCTGCTCCACTACTTCCTACTTCCTCATTTGCGGGACTCGTCGTGTCAGTCTTGTGATATTGTGATTACGCTACAGTTACCCTTAAAAAAACATGTCAACTCAATGTCATTGTTGTAACTATGATATCGATAGAAATTCATAATTTTTTAATGTCATATTTAGCCATACGAGCGCAATATCCATAGCGTCCCTCCCAGCAGCAACAACAACCCCATAGCCTGAAGTGACCTGGCTCAGCCAATAGAATGACGGGGGGAGGGGGGTGGAGCTAGATTTTAATTTGTTTGGAAACACTCGATCAATTCTGTGTACAAACACTGGAAACTTGCCTATATCACCTTTAAAAGGTAAAATGGTAAATGGTGCATTTATACAGCGCCTTTATCCAAGGTGCTTTACATAGATTGTGCATTACATTAACCCATTCACACACACATTCATACACCGATTGCGGCGGAAGCCATGCAAGGTACGAACCAGCACATCGGGGTTCAGTGTCTTGCCCAAGGACACTTCGATATGTAGACCGGAGGAGCCGGGATTCGAACTGCCGACCCATGGATCATTGGACGACCTGCTCTACCTCCTAAGCCAAAGCCGCCCGAAAGATTTTTAAATAGTTTAAAAGAGCTTGATTGTATCCATGCAGCGTCTGTTCAGTTCTGTGCCCTCTGAGGCATTAAGCAGTGATTAAGCAATGTGGCGCTTTGAGCTAGAGAAACTCTTTCGTTAGAATACATCTCCTTTCTTGTGTGTGCTTTCTCCTGGTGACTGATCTGTTTATTATTGGGGTGCCATAGTTTTTACTCTAATAGGCCATCAGACGCAGCACATGCTGCAGGGTGGACTCTTTATGGATGTTGTAGTCAGAAATGATAATTAATACTAATGAACTTTATTTATATAGTAGCCTTCCTTTCAAAACAAGGTTCCAAAGTGCTGCACAGAGCAAGGTTAAAAAACAGCAGATGGAAACGACAGTCAAAAACAACATGGACATTAGACACAAAAAAAATAATACACTAAATGTTATTAATTATAGGCTATTTCATCTCAAAAACTAAATGCTAAAGTCTGAACTGCATCTTTTATGGACAAAAGTTATCCTTCCTACCGTACAAGTTGCACTGCTTGTCAAGGTGTAAATTGCAGACTTGAAAATAAAAAAATCCATGGCACTCCGTCTTTGGTGAAGAATTAAATAGTTTATTTGATGATGAGCAAGGCAAATATATAACAGGACCTACGCGTTTCGACCAAAAGGGCTTCGTCAGGGTCTATCTGCCAGCTTGGCTGATTAGTCACCCTTAAATACAACCAGGTGTTGTGTGTGATCCAATCATGTCATTCCATCGTTATTATTTAATTGGCATATAAATTATTTAATTTTAGTTACATTATTTCGTTGTATAAATATCATGTTGATTACACATCATAAGATGTTCAATAAATCCAAAAACAAATTATAAAAATAACAAAACACCCAAAGTGACCAGCACCAAGTGAAAAGTAAAAGACAATTAATGGGAAAACAAAGGGGAAAGTATAAAGTCGGCATCACAGTTCTGACCTCATGTTGTTATTTACGGATAGATATTTTCCACAATTAGACATTCTAGTGCACTACCTCAGAGTAATTGCAGTACACTTATCAGAGTTGGTTGGCATCAGTACTAATGTCAGTACTGTGGCGTCTGGAATTTCCATATTATATGAAAGATTGTTTTATAGGGCCCAAGGGGTGTCAAAAACATCGATTCCCGTTATGAACGATTTCAAAATCACATTTTTACTACCAGTTAAGCCTACCAATTTTATTTATTTTATAGCCGTTTTTATTTGAATGTATTGTTCTGGTAACTGAGTGAGAGTGTCAGACTCAGTCAGAAGTTAAAACGTCTTGTACATGTACAAGACGTGTACGTGTACATGTACATGTACACGTCTTGTACATGTTTTTACTAAATGTACTCTGCTTTCATGTCAGAAGATTGGAGTAGATTGTGCTGAATCGAATAGTTTTTGGATCGAGAATCGAGTTGAATAAAATAAATCGATTTTGAATCGAATCGTGACCCCCAAGAATCTGAATTGAATCGTGGGACACCCAAAGATTCACAGCCATTACTTTACCTGTATCGTGTCTTATTCACATTCTAATCATCCTACTATCCTACTATTAAATTAACAACTCTCAGTTTAACATACTTTAACTATAGTACCATTTCGTAGCCTTGACTTCTTTTTTCTTTTCTTTTTTTCATTACTTGTTACTCACGTCAGCACTCAGCAGACCTAACTTAATTCAAGCTGAGAGGAATCAACATGCTAGCACACGCAGGGAACATCTGCAGAGCACAATGAAATAGCCGCGTTGACGGAGAAAAACACACATGGTTTTGTGCACACATCTGAGCACAGTCGGCAAGCATTGCGCGCGCGCCCACGCAAGCGCAGGCATGTGGTTATGGTCGAGTAGGTCATGGCAACCTCCGGTTTTTGTGCCACGCTGTTGTGCTTTACACAACTTCATTTGTCATTGTGAGCACACGTCTGCACTCGTTTGAAATGCGCAGCCATTCACTTATCTAATTAGTTTGCTAAGTCCCTTTTTAAAAAGAGCTATCGATCCTCATTCCTGCTGGGAATGAAACTGAATTTGGAGCTGTGGCGATCACACACGCACACACATGGGCACACGCACGCACGCATGCGCACACACACGTTTGTATTGGGGATGTCACTTAATTTCCCAGCCGGGTAGCCGATGGCATTATCCGGTTAATTAACGGTTGTTGATATTTATTATTTTTTATTGCCGTAATAAACATTGTAAGAAGTTACGGTCGCTGCCAATGTTTACAGTTACCTTTGAAGAGTCAATGCGTCGTAATTCTAGCTCCGTATCATGATTATCCGGCTGAATATAGTCCGATCGTTTGTTATTGAGCCGACACATAAGCCACATCCGCAATGCGACTGAGCGACACACAAACAAAGAGCGAGCCTAGATTGTCCATACCCCCTCGTTCACTTTGCATTGGAGTCAGTTTCCCAGAAGCCCTTGCAAGCCAGTTATAGGTCTATTTTCAGTTACCTCATCATAACGCGTCAGCCTTGTCACAGTGTCCGCGACAAAGCCGGATTTTCATAGAAGTCATCAAAACGGTGAATTCAACATATGAAACAAATAGCAGGTTTAGCGTGTTACACAGTGTAACGGGGAAAGACAATGGAACTAGAAAAAGTGCCCCTCGGGGCACAGGTCTCCACCAGGCCAGGTCAGGTTGTGGCCTCCTGGTGGTGCTATAAGCCGTTCTGGAAATTTGGTGGCAGAGGTTCGTCGTTGGCATCCAGGGAGTGTGCGTGCAAATTTTTGCATCGAACGGGTTGCGTGCCTTTTATATTGTCAGCTCAAATCCCAAACCTATCCAGATTGGAGTTGCATTATTTGTATGCATTCTGAACAGCAATAACCACATGGAATCAGAATTCTGCTAATCAGATTTGAATCACATTCCCGAGCCTTTTTCAGACCAAATAAATGACTCCCATCTGGATAGGAAATCAGACACACACACACACACACACACACACACACACACGAGCGCACACAGTCCCTCCAGCCTGTAACAGTATAAATTTAGATTAACACTGGAGATTGAATATGATATTATGATCCAATTGGAGCATTGATAACTGTAGCACTGCATGGAATCACCAGGGACTTGTGGTCAATATATGCCGTGGTGGTATTCTTCACACAGGCACACCATATGCCAGCAACATCGGACTTGTATCGATATTTTCATGAATACTTCATATCTTCACTGTTAAATAAACATATATTTGCTTATTCTCTGTGTCATGGCATTGGACAAATCAATGACCGGATGTGCCCAAATTAAATTCCCTTGGAATAAAGATAGACACATCTTTGGCACCAGTGGGCGATATGCTGAATGTTAATACAAGTCTCTTCGAAAGCTAAAGGAAAAGAGTCCCAAATGTTGGTGTTTTGACCCTTCAGCAATGTTATTCTCCACATTAATGCCAAATCGAGCTGCCTAGTCTCACCAGTAGCTGTTACATGCAAGTACGTGAACAAACCTCCCACGTTCATAAGATGTCACTGTTTTATGGGTACCACTATGACGCCCTTGGTTTCTGAGGGAATTACTTCTGGGAGCACAGGCCGGATCAGGAAAACTGCACGACGAGATTATCCCAGGATAGTTCTGGCGAAGAAAGCTGAATGCATTACAGCAACCGTCCTCAGATCTCTGCACTGCCTTCCAGTGTGTCATAGAAGAGATTTTCAAATAGTGCTCACTATCTTTGAAGCACTTAATGGTTAAGGGCCAAAAGATAACTGACTTGTTAAAACCAAGCAGAAAGGCAATGCTGATTCATTCTTTTTGTGCCAATTTATTCCGTTATCTGTTATTGCTTCTATTCTTTCTCTGTATTTTATGCCTTATGTAAAGCGCTTAGAATTGCCATTGTGCATACAATGTGCTATACACATTTACTTGACAGTTATTACTTGCGCAAGCAGAGCGCGCAAGTATTGTGGTCGTGCTGGTACGACTGCACGTGTATGCTTGGAAGGTATTGATGGTGACGTAATAAAGTTAGGTTTCAGATTACATGCATGTATACATACAGACATTACCTGTAATTCACCCGACACTAGTCTGAAACATATCCTAATTATGTCACCATCGACAGCCAGTCATAACCCGACATTAAATCATATCTTGATTACGTCACCATCAACATCAGTCATTCTATATACCTACAAAGCATACGCACAAATTCATACATTACATACATGCATACATTACTGTTACCCAACCAATATTGAAACATATCGTAATTACGTCACCATTGACAGCCAGTTATAACCCGACTTTAGTATTTAATTTCAATGTTTTACAGAGAGGCTGAGATTTGACAGTACTTGCGCTCTCTGCTCCACAGAGTGCAATTCTAGTTATTGATGTCCTCGCTGTAGCTACTTATTTATTCTTTAGCATGAAACAAGTCTCGTTTTTGCATTGGTATAGTTTGTTTAAGCCTTTCGGTTGACAATTTCATCTTCATGTTCAGGTCTTAGGCCGGTGTGGAATACGATGTTTTTGTTAAAACGTTAGAATTCCCTCGTCGTCGCCTGCTGTCTTCAGGGTTTGTGATCCGACGACAACAACAAGACCGAATGACTCAGACCAACAATTTCTTCATGGCCCAAGCCAAGCGGAACATTGCTTGTCTGGGCCTGTGTCCAAGTCTTCCATTAGGCCTTTGGCCCAGGTGAACGGTAATTAAACAAGGCTGCCGCTGAGTCGGCACTCGTGGAATCACCAATGCCTCCACATTCGCATTATTATTGTGTTTATGTTTCGCTCGCTGTGTCTCTTCCCCCTCTCTTATCCGCTTACAGTCGTATCTATCCACCCATCCATCCATCCGTTTATGTTTGACTGTATATCATGTTGGCAGAGTGAGGAATATAAAGTGGATTCATGAGGGTCAAAGTATGGGGGAGAAAATAAACTAGACGGCGGTGATGTGATGCTGGGAAGACTGTTCCTAGGAATGGGAGCAGCAGCAAGGTCAGATGTCTAATAGGAGAACTCGCTGCAAATATTTACACTTAAAGGCAGGAATATAATATTATAAAAAGGGAAGGAGTGAAGTGAAGCGGTGGATGGTATACAGACATGGGGGGGAGGGGGGCGCGGGTTAGGTTTCAGGGTTGGGGTAAGAGTTTTCCCTATATTTTAATTAATTATGAGGCAAAATAACACACCCGTGTGTGTGTGTGTGTGTGTGTGTGTGTGTGTTGCACGCGGTGGGAGTGTTGGGGTGGTGGTGGGGGGTTGGCGGCCTCGCCGTTCCCATCACCCCACGTTTTCTCATCCTCTCCACATCCCTCGTTCCACTTATCTTGTTCTGCCTCCACCCTGAGCCCCATGACTATTGGTTTGTGGGAAGATTCACAGTGGGAAGGGGGGGGGGGGCAGAGAGGGAAAGTGTGTGTGTGTGTGAGAGAGAGATGCTGAGGCTGCAGCCACAGAAGATTATAGTGTAGGCCCACTGATCAGTCTCTCCACCATTTTGTCTCCTGCGCACAGGGATGAGCCTCTCTCTCCTTCTGAGCATGCACGCACACACGTGCACAGTGAAGGAAATAATGGAGACATGCTACTGCGATTCATACATGTACACATAGACAAGCGCACCTACCTCGCTGTGTAAGCAACGCGGTGTGGCATTGGGGTGGAGTGTGGGGGCCTTTGGGGAGACAATGTTTATATCAAGATATGAGAGTGTGTGTGCGTGTGTGTGTGTGTGTGTGTGTGTGTGGGGGGGGGGGGGGGGGGGTTGCACGGCATGCACTTCTGTCTTTGTGATCCCAAGTAGTGGGATAACACAGGGAGCATGTGACACAGATTCAATAGGAGCGGTGTCAGCATTCTCTCTCATTGAGACCCCGTCCTATTGATTTGTCCCGCTTAAAGCCTTGATTGAAATTATGAGGAAGACCGCTTGGGCAAAATGCTCAATGGTTTCTTCTCCCATCAATAACTAACGCTACACAGACTTTTCAGATAATTCTGCACGCTAGTCTGCATCATTGTTGATTTTGTCGACTAAAACTAAGACGAAAAATGTTCGTCGACTACCTTTTTCCACTAACGAAAACTAAATGGAAACTAAATTAAAACTAAGACTAAATATAGTGACAATATCGTCAACAAATAAAAACTAGACTAAAGACTATGTTAGGAAGGGACTAGTGGACAAGAGATCCAGTATAAGTCATTTTACATTTGTTTGCATGCTGAAAATATCTGATCTACAAGCTCACGACGCGTTGAGAGCTTGTACATCGGCTATTTTCAGCAAATGTAAAAACAGCCATCACGACGGCATCAAGGCCAGACAAAATACATTTTAGTCGACTAAAACTAGTCACCTAGAAAATTCTAGGTGACTAAAATGTGACTAAAACTAAATAAACTATTCAAGAGCCTATGACTAAAACTAAAATCTAAATTTGCTGCCAAAAACAACACTGATCTGCATTGACCGTAACATGTCCATTAGGACAGAGGCGCTAATCTATAATTTCATCGAGTCTTCCCATTCAGCGAAGAGAAAGGGAGAGTCAGACATGATGGAGACATTTGAGGAAGAGGGAGGACGAGCAAGATGCAGTGTGCTCGTGTGAATGAGTAACACAAAACAGAGGGAGATAACATTCAGCACCGATAATACAAAGAATCAATCAGGCGATAAGTGGTTAAATCCTCACCGCACGCACACACACTTCTCAGTATGCACTTTTATATTGTCGTCTTACTTTCTTCTACTGTATGATTTTTTTATATTAATAAATTCTACATTATGTAAACACGGCGGTTCTCTATAAGCCTGCAGTGCATAGGGTTTCTTACTTCACTGGAACTATCGTTCATCTTTCCTAGGAAAGAACTAGTGTACTATATGCATATTATTGTACATGGTGTACATTCTGTTGTGCAAATCACATGCACGCGCACACACTGACTGTACACTTAACGGTGCTATTGTTAGCCCGACCCAGGGCCCAGTCAAATGTGTTGCACTAGCTAATGTAATTAGATGGACGACGTGTCAGGACATCATGGTGACCCTCACAGCTGTGATGTGATGAGGTCTCCCTCGCCCTGCCCACATGGAAGCTATACAGTACCCACATGGTACTGTACCAGCAACGCCTCCAAACACTGCTGGAAGATAGACCACTTAAACCATGTACTGTATGGTTGAGTGTTGTAAGCAGCTTGTCGATCTGCTATTTTCCTGCGAAAGCTTTCCCTATACGATACAGACCATGTGGTTTTTAGTGGTTAACACTCGGTGGTGGCCGAGTTAAAAATCACTCGGTCTACTTCTTTTTTTTTTTTTTTTTTTTTTTTTTCCTTTTTTTTATAATCTTTTTATTCATAGTGCAAACATGACAAACATGAACATTCATTACAATGCACCATTCCCCCCCCTTTTTGCTGCCAGACAGACAGAACCTATACTCTAGTGAGCTGAAATTATAAAAGAAAAATTAATAACATACACAATATTCAAACAATATAGAATTTATAACTGATGTAGTAGTTGAAAAATAAAGAATAATAATATAATGGTAATTATACATTAAAGAAAATGAAACAAGAAAGAAAGGAGGGGGGAGCGGAAGAAGGAATGGACTCAATGCATCACAGTTCAACTGCTAATTTACGTTCAAATTTATGGCCAAACTACAGCGGTATTCAGTAGGTATAGTTGCAACATAATCCATGTGAGGTCGCCATACATTCCAAAAGTCCTGTTTTAATATTTGATGGTATCTTCAAATATGTAATATTTGTTAACAGACCTAAAGGCCTGCGCATTAATCTGGGAAGAAGCTGGGAAGAAGTACGTAGTAGAAGGTTTTTTGTTCGTAAGGGCAAGTAGCACAACACAAAAAAGTCTTGTATTCAAACTACAAAAGTCTAAACATCTACAGTAAACATAATTAAATTATACAGTGTTATATGCGGAGAATCACAGATCGTGGCCCATGAAACATGACAAAGTCGAATTGTGAGCACCCTGGTGATTCTCGCCCCTAATTATCACCGGTATGATTTTGCTCTAAGTGAAGAGGCTTGGGTGACTTTCATATACCCACAATAAAGTGCATGTCTCCTCGTCTCTGTCACAAGCTGCATCCTCCAGATGCCATTCTGTTCCTCGCAGCATCACAAACGACACGCTGAGACACACCGCTTGCTTGAGAGGTGCAATCCATCACTGCAAAAGAAGGGGATGAACATGTCAAACAAACAGCGTGTGCTCCTGCACTTGTCTGTCTATGGCTGCCATATGTGTTTCGGTGTGTGTGTGTGTGTGTGTGTGTCGCTGTGTTTTTTTTGTTGTTACCGGTTTTCCTTTCGTTTTCCTTTTGTTGGTGGGCGTGCTGAGATGCCCTTAATTTTCTCATTTTGTATACGTGTGACTCGGCTGATAATTCAGACTCATTCGGACCCCGGATAGATCCATCCAGCTAAATAGGCACCCCAAGTTTATCTTCAAAATACACTTTTTGCAACTACTCCTACATATTTTGTCCACAACTCACACAAATACATACTGTAGTACACATTGTCTCTGTTTTCATGTGATGAAGAATGAAGATCTATCTGTGTTTCCAAATGCCATTCGAAATTTGGTTATGATTGCCATCCAAAGTTTGCGAGAGGAGCCCGCTTTGCATTAAATGACACAGATCATGCACTTGGCAGGATCTGATTTCACGTGAAACTTTACACGCCTCAGTTGGCAAAGGAATAATCGCCTCCCCAATCTTTGTTAAATGGACTTCACGGTTGTGCTGTGACAATACACTTCACATTTCTGAACAGTAGGTCCTACAATACATGGGGGCCAAATTTGACTGAGGGACTGCCATTGGATTTTTTTGAATTTTCGTGGCTTCAAATTTAAATATTGGTTGTTCAGTTTGACCCACCAGTTTTGGAGATATGGCTTATAGAGTAATGTCTTGCAGAAAACAGCGAGTTGAGAAAACATGCTTGAAAGGTTCACTTCTGTGGATTTCAGCTGTGATATTTATTTCAGACATGCTCTAGCATGTGAATAGTCTGCCTGTGCTATTAATGCTGGAGGTTGCACGATGGCAGGCTCTCAGTTAAATCTGGTCACATTTGTTTCCTCCTGTATTCCTTGGATCATGACGCAACTTCCCATATAGGCCTTGCCCATTTGTGCCAGACTATATTTTCCGCTATTTTGCCTTAAAGACACTTTGCAACCATCCTAGTTTCTTACAGATTTTGTCCAAAACTCACACAACTCTGTACACATCATACTGTATCATTCAGATTTGTTAACATTTTACTATTGTTCTAGTTTCTCTCTCTACCAAAAGTCTTTATTGATGATCTACAAGCTCACAATAGGTAGCAACTTGCGACATGATTAGTTGTGAGGCTGTTGTTTTCGCCAATTGACAATAATATTACTATTTTTATAACATTTCCAGAATAGAGATGCTAGTAAGATTAACAGTCAGAGCCAGATGGCTCTGGTTGGTAGTATACTACGTGGCACCTGCACGTCGCCACATTTAAAACAGATCTGTTCCTCTGACATGCAGATGCTTATGCATGCTTCACTTGTTGAGGTGTATGACAGCGCTCGCGGCAATTTGCGGTGAACGCAGAGCAGGAACGATGGTAAATGTAGCGGACGAAGGGAGAAGGGAGAGAGCCGGGTGGTTTATTGGTGAGACGGAATGATCCGTGATGAAATGAGGGAGTCATGCTTGTGTTTCCATTCTGTGTGAGTGAGGCAGACCGCACTAGAGCGGACCATTAGAGCGAGGGCCGTCTGAGGAGAGAGCGCCTTATGTGCTCCACTGATGTAGAGGTTAACCTGGGAAACTTCACATTGTCTGCCCTCAGTCTCTCTCTCTCTCTCTCTCTCTCTCTCTCTCTCTCTCTCTGCCTGGCTACCTCTCTCTCTCTTCCCCTCACTCTTTCTTGCTCTGTCTCTCTAGCTCTGCTTTAACCTGCAGGGAAACTTCACATTCTCTCTCTCTCTCTCACCTGTGCGCAACCTAACACACACGCACATATTAACTGTATATATGATGATTTTGGTTGTGCCAGTACAGTACCGCCCCTAATCATAACCGAGGCAAAAGATTACACAGTTTTTTGGTAAAAGTCTTTTGAATGGTTTTCTAGAGTGTACAACAAATTTGTTTGTAGTTTGTTGTATAATTGACACATTTTAATGCTTAGTGAGCCCGCCTAGGATTTCCGGAGGTCCTGAAGCGCTCCAGCTCTCGGCAATGTGACGAAGCAGTTGATCTACTAAGCAATTTAGTCGAATATACAGTACACATTCCATTCAAATGTGTTTGCATCGTTTAGTTAGTTAAATAAATAAAAAATTATATCGGTCGTGAATATTATATTTGGTTAATTATTTCTGTGCTAGCTGCTAACCCTAACCATCAACGTTCACTTTAAGAGAAGGAGATTCCACCCCTGCCAGCCCTATACACACTCAATGCACACACTTTGCTATCATTAGCGCACACTGTTTACCTCTCGCCAGAAACGTTTACATGTTGGGAGGGACGCGGTACAAAGTCACAAATGACGTCCGAACTTTGGATGGCTGAAGAGCCACCAAGGACAACTCTCCTGGATTCCGACTTATGGAGGTTTGACATTTTTTCAAAAAAAACTTGAACCGATGTAAACGGACATCAGATTTAACGTCCCATCAATGTTGAAATCTGCCGTGGGGCTCACACGGTATACCTGTATACACAGAGTGGGGGGTACGTATATTTCAGCCATGGGAGAGAAATAATGAATTGACCAGACACTACTGCTCCCAGTCCTCCACCCACCCACCTCCGTGTTCCAGGAGAGGTTACTTATTGTTGCTAGTCCTCCACCCACACACCTCCGTGTTCCAGGAGAGGTTACTTATTGTTGCCAGTCCTCCACCCACACACCTCCAACGGCAGCACCACCCACCTCCCCGTTCCAGGAGAGGTTACTTATTGTTGCCAGTCCTCCACCCACACACCTTCAATGGCAGCACCACCCACCTCCCCGTTCCAGGAGAGGTTACTTATTGTTGCCAGTCCTCCACCCACACACCTCCAACGGCAGCACCACCCACCTCCCCGTTCCAGGAGAGGTTACTTATTGTTGCCAGTCCTCCACCCACACACCTTCAATGGCAGCACCACCCACCTCCCCGTTCCAGGAGAGGTTATACTTATTGTTGCCAGTCCTCCACCCACACACCTTCAATGGCAGCACCACCCACCTCCCCGTTCCAGGAGAGGTTACTTATTGTTGCCGGAGTTGTTGTTTTTGTCATATCGGTGAACAAGTTCACCGATATGAAGTTCTTTAATTAAATTTACAATCTAGCCTCGGTCTACCGGAGCACATCTGCGTGTTCATGCATGCGTGTTTGTGTTTGTGCGTATTCCCCCGTTCTATCTGTGTGACTCATCTCCAAACGAAGGAGAATTAGATTTATACAATAAAATGTACTGCGGGCGTGACTGAATTGCAATGTTTTTATTGTTATTTTCAAGCAAGCTCAGAATAGCTGATGAGACATATTGTGGAATTTTTGGCACAGGCATGCATTTCCAATACCTATTTTAATTAGCGATCTTACAATCTGACAACCCGTCGTGATGTATAGTGGAGTAGAAGTAAAAGTATTAGACATTAAAACTACTTCAATAAAGCGCCTCAACATGTTACTTAAGTACAGTACTTAAGTAACCACTGTGTGTAGGTCACTTGATATCATGATGTAAACATTGTGTGACATCCCGATAATGTCAACATGCATTGCCTCCATGCGTGTCATTGCTTAACATACAGTCATGAAGAATTGAATGGTGCAATGTCTTCATGTCCAGTAGTGGCGTAGCTCTATAATTATTGTGTTTACACGCCATCCATGGTCAAAACGATTGTGCTTTACTCTCGAAGGCAAATGCGGTCATTTGGAAAAGCTGCATAATGAAAAAGTTTGTGTGCATGTACTTTATTATTTGTAGACATTTGTTTGATGACCATTTTCAGCTACCAGAAATGGTTCTTTATGTTTTTTTTGTTACATTTACAATTGGGAACAGATGGCGTTTGTTTACCCCTAAACTTTAAAGCAAAAGTTTAGGGGTTATTGTTGGAGTTATGCCTCATTTATACTTGGTATACTTGGTGTTATGCACCAAATAATAGCATATTTAAGAGCTCACAACCCATCGCAGCACGTTGCGATGGGTTATATGGGAATAGATTGGCACAAAATATATAGCATTCATAAAATTGTAGTACTAAAACACTGGTGTCCTCACAAGCACAACAATACAAATACGTTACGTCATTCCCCCTTCTTTATAAGGCTTCTCTCAGCTATAAGAACCTTGTCGGAAATTAAAGTTGACAAAGTTACCTTAAATCCTAATCTAACCTTCTTAGCTTCTCGACTTGGTTCAAAACCTTAATCCAGTCAAGACAAACCAAACCGTTGGTATTTCATCCTTCCCTCTGCGTTTGTTCCCTTGTCAGATTCCCCTGTCTCAATCTAAGAGGAATAGTGTGCGTGTCCACGCACGCGCACTCACACTTTCTTTGATACCAACTCCATGTCATCATCAATGACTGACATTGGCAACTGTCCCCATCCCTGCGTGCCACGTCACTTTCCCTCCTGTCACTGGATGCATTCCTACTGCTCCCGTGGTGTCTCTGCTGCTCCTCTCTAACTGTCCACGAAACCACGCTGTGTCTCAAGCAGCGCGGCTGCGAATAGACACCTGTAACCATCAACAACCGAGCGGCTCCAAAGTACATCGCAACACATCTTTGCTAATTTCTAAGCTATACTAACGAAACCAGAGAAGTATGGAGTCCTCAAAAACAAACTGCATTAGATGAAGAAAAGCAGGCAGAGCTGTATTTATTAAAAATTCAAAGTTTAGAGTACAGAAGGGCAAAATAGCAGAGGTACCCGCGGCCATGGTTGGCCCACGGGAGCACAGCAAACTGACCTCAGTGGCCAGTCCGCTAAAAGACAGAGTTCGTACATTTTCACTAGGCTTTTAAGCAGATTTAAAAACATCTATTGGGTGAGGTTGCTTCAGAGTTGATTTTACAAATAGATTGAAAAGAAACATTTGGTTATCCGAAGCATCTCAGAGGCTCCTTAAGACATTAGGATGTTAATGTTGTCCAAACACTTCACCAAGCCTCAATGGGACTTTGAACAATGGGGTGCCTGCATGAGAATCTCGGAGGTGATACGCTTCCCAGGCCAGACATGTCTTCTCACATACTAGCAGTTGAATAAACCTCAGAAATGCGGTTGAACATTATTATTGACATTATTATTATTATGAATTTTTCGAAGATCTGTATATATGGACTATCCACGAGACCACAGTTACACTGTACACACATACACTTACTGATGACTGTACGATTTAAATATATACATATGCTGAGCAAAAGGGCTAGGTTAACTACTGTAGCGTGCGGTAGATTGGCAGCCCAGTACGAGATGTGATGGGTGCTAGGAGAGCGTGAACTGCCAGATGGTGAGCACAGAAGCGTGATCATTTGGCATTTGTTCACCAAAGTGCTCTGGGGGGAAGGGGAGGGGATGGGGGAGGTGGCAGAGAGCTGAGGGAGGAAGGGGCCCAGAAACGCGTCATCATCACGGCAGTGTTGTTTTTGGCAGCACATTTCTATTTTATTTTTAGTCATATTTTTGTCATCTGGAATGTCTTGGCGTTAGTCTAGTTTTAGTCGACTAAGGGCTGTATTTTGCGTGTCTTAAGTACCAGGTCTTATTCCCTAACTTGAGTAAACTAAAGACCTGGAGGCGTGATCAATGCTCTTTGGCCACTCAGAATAGCCAAATGGCATTGATCACGCCTCCAGGTCTTTAGTTTACTCAAGTTAGGGAATAAGACCTGGTACTTAAGACACGCAAAATACAGCCCTACGTGTCATGCGACAAAATCTACAGTTGATTTAGTCGACTAAAATGTATCCTGGTGGGCCTTGATGGCGTCGCAATGACAGATTTTACACTTGCTGAAAATAGCTGATCCTACAAGCTTTGGAAAACCCTTTGTACTATTAAGTTTGTTGACTCTTTAATTATATTTTGATGCCAATCCCTTTTGCACTTTTACTCAAAAGTAATTCTCTCCAATTATCTTCTCTCTCACTCTCTCTCTCTCTCTCTCTCTGTTATTGTTTTTCAACGGTTCTCTCATTGCTGCACCCCCCCCCCCCCGCTCTCTAGTCATCCAGTGGACATCATCATTCTACAGGCATGTGTTGTGATTTCAGATTGCGTTGACACTAGGTGCCCCTGTGTTGTCACATCACATTATGACCACGTCCGTCTGGCCGACCAGTCTGATCTGCCCGATGGGATATAAACGGGGTCACAGAATCGCATATGGCATGTAAGCAGTAAGTGTGTGTGTGTGTGTGTGTGTGTGTGTGTGTGTCCTGGTCATGACGGTAAACTGCTCCATTGTAACTACCATCACATTTGTGACTTCTGCAGACTCTCGGCTTGCGTTAGACAGTTAGAATCCACCAAGAGCCGACACTACCTGACGGCCCCTCCTGTGATTGATTGAATACTTTATTAGGCAGAAATGTAAACGATACAGAGTACAGTCAAACGCTTAGTCTAAAAGTCCCTGCTGTCTTGTTTCCATGTCTTGTTTCAATTCAGTCCTATTCAATTCACAATTGTGACATGAAAAATAACTTAACGCAAATTCAAATTGTCAAGCATTATGGGAATTGTAGTCCAGGAAAAGGAAAAGAAGGGTGAAGTGTCCCTTTTTTAAATGCCAATTTCAATTGCTTGAAATTGGGATTCAATTGTGAACAGCTACCAGGAAGTCGGATGGATGCCCAAAGACGATGTTGTTCATTCTCAAGGTCGCCTCTAGTAGAGGTAGTTTTGATTATAGCTTAGAGGAAGCCATTCAAAGTGCTGAAATATCAACAACTGGAGCAGACCACCTCAGAGCTATAGGCTTCCCCCCCCCTTTCTTATAGCCTGGGGCACGCGCGTGCAGAAGTTGGTTCTGAGGAGATTTCAAATGACCGGCTTCTCCAAAAGGAGGGCCAAGCATTTAGCGAGGTAGCCTACTTTTTTTTATTATTGATGTTTTGCTACTATAGCTGAAAAAAACTGTCTCTATTCTAAATTTGTGTTATTACCCAATTTCCAATTTTTCCTTTGCAGATGTATTCCTTGTGCTTTATTTGATTCAAAAAGCAGCAGGGAGTGAAGGGATTAAGAATGAATGCTATCACTTTATTAAGCAAAGTACTGGCCAAATTGACATTTGGAACCAAGTGAACTGTAAGTGAATTGACCCCAGCCCTGGCATATGCAGTATGTACTGCATAATTGCATATCTGGCCATCTTATCTACAGTGGGACAATATGCAGACGTCTTGTAGTGTACTAGTTCCCTCAAGCTGCATGCTTGAAACCCCCCACACAGTCTCTCTCTCTCTCTCTCTCTCTCTCTCTCTCTCTCTCCCCCCCCTCCCCCCCCGGAGAAGCGGAAGAAAGAGTGGAAAAAGAGCAGTGACAAAGTGAATCTTTTCTTCTTACGGTGAAAGTAGAGCAGAAGTGTATGCATCTCTTGCTCTGGGCTCTGCTCACATCCTCTCATCCAATTATCATTAATGTATGCCTTATGGTTAATCGGCTACAAAGCCCTACAAGCCCCCCCCCCCCCCCCCCCCCCCCACACACACACACACACACACACACACACACACACACACACACACACAAACTCGGCTTCAGCTTCACTCAACATTATTTCTTTCACTCTTGTTTTTTTTCCCCCTTTCCCTTTTCTTTTCCTTCCCGTGTCCATGGCCACAAGAACAGATGTAAGATGGGCGTCCAGAGAGGCGGTTCACCTGGGGCTGTAATTAGTGCCGTGAAACAAACGCGACAAATAAAGTTTACCAGGAGAGGAACTTGACAACAGCCGTGAGAGAGCCGTTTCTGTTAGTTGCATAACTTGACTCGCTGTTGCAATTAAAACAACGCCGGCTAATACCCAAGTCGCAACTGAAACCCCCCCACCCCCAAAAAAAAAACATTCGCCGCACAAGCATTTTGCAGAGTCGCGGCGACAATGGCAGGATGCGTCTTTTGAGAAGTGATTATGAATCGACTCGTGGGAGAGAAAAAAAAATGCAACGGAGGAGCGTGGCAGCACACCCTCTTGTTGTGTAATTCTCTTCCAAAGACACTGAAGACACTCGCAAGTAATTCCACTTGATGGGAACAAGGGACCCCTTTTGGAGGCTATTGGGAGAGGAACCAAAGTCCCATTCAGAGGACTTAATCCCCCTTAATGGGTTTGTTTAAATTAAATAAAAAAGGAGAATATGCGCTGAATGAATTATGGAAAACGATTAATGGATGCTCCAGCAAGTAATAATTTTCCGGATAAATATGCACATACATATTCATTTGCTCTCCTCTTCTTTCTTCCTCTTTTCTTTCCTAACATAAAATCTGCCTAATTTCCAGCAAATAGCCTGCTAAAGATTCCATTGAGCCATGGTGCATAGTGAATGCACCATCCATAGTCAATGCAGTTCAATCTCTGGGAGGTTTTGTCTGAAATGTGAGAGAACATAATAAAACATAATGAGCAGTGGTGGAAAGTAACTAAGTGCATTTACTTAAGTATACTGTACTTTGTACAATCTTGAGACCCTACTCTACATCTCGGATCCAAATATTGTACTCCACATTTACATTTATTTGTAAACTTTAGTTACTAGTTACTTTTTAGATTTTTAACATACATTAACCAAATGTTGACCATTTGAAAATAGCTGATTTACAAGCTCACAATGTCTGACTTTTACTTGTAATTTTTATATTGGAGTATTGATGCGTTTACTTAAAGAAAAGTATCCACCAGTGATAATAAGAAATCTGGTGTGTGCTGCTGACAGTTGAAACTCACTCGGTACACTGCGGTGTGGACGTGTGAAGTGTCCTCACTGCAGGCTCCTTGTCACAGAGAAGGCCCCCTGATGTCTGAGCTGACCAGAGCCAGAGGACACTGTGTGGTAGGGGGTGACAGGTGCAAGGATGGCCGGGGCAGCATGTGCCAAAGCAGGTGACATATGCAGCTCTGGGAGGTATAGACCCTCAGGCTCCCAGACAGGATGGAGATAGAAAAGAGGTGAGAGGCGTGTGTGTGTGTGTGTGTGTGTGTGTGTGTGTGTGTGTGTGTGTGTGTGTGTGGCCAAAAGCGGCCCCACGGGGCAGAGAGAGAGAGAATTAGAATTGAAAACCCGTAGGATGTTTAGAGCAGTACACCCTTTGCACTGGTGCCAATTTGAGCAGAGGCCAGAAGGGACAGACCTGAAGCATGTTGTTCCCCGTCAATTTGAATATGAAATGCCTGCTCTCTCTATCCACATAGTTCCTTGTCAGCGCTGAACACGAAAGGGTGTAGACGGTTTGTGTTGACGTGCATTGCCCTGGTATTTATCTCATCAAATTTGGCATTTAACTTTGTAGATCTGCTATGTTCAGCTAAGGGATTTGATGTAAATGGCAAAGGGGGTGGGTCCCTGCTGTGGACTTCAGTCAACAAAGTATTTCATAGTGTTAAAGCAGTTAATGAATAAGAACTTTTAACATTAAAAAAACCTGCATGATGACAAGTTGCTGGCATTCCAAAACTTGACAAATTTAAATGTGTTTTATACAATTATTATAGCCTACAGTAAAACAGATCGTTTCGAGGAAGCAATTTGGTTGGTTGAAACAGCCATCTACCGGCATAATGGCACACCTAATCAAAACATAAAAATCAGCTGTGCTGGTGAGACGGAGTCTCACAGCATAGCTGGCTGAGTGGCTAGGCTAGCAGGGGATATTTGCGGTTGTAGTGGCTAAATTTGGCATTAAAAAATTATGAATTTTCATCGAATATCTTTGTTACAATAACATTGAGATGTCTTTTTTAGGGCAACTGTTGTATAATCACAATATTAGTCTCAAAGGGTGTGCTTTATCATGATTATTGGCACTTGCATTGACGCTTGCAAAACTCTGCTAAAGCCTTTACGTCAGGAATGACGTCAGGAATGACGTCAGGAATGAGCCTTTAGTAAAGGCTCATTCCTGACGTCATCACTGGCGTACCAATAATCACAAAAAAGCACACCCTGTAATTTTGCTTAATTATTATGTTTCTTTCATTTTAGGGAAATCTTAGCTATTCCCTCTCTCATCCCTTTTGATCAAAGCTTCCCGTTCTCCAGCTCTGTAGAGTACTCAACAATACCTGCAAGATTAAGATGAAACGTTTTCAAATTCAGTTTCAAATAAAATTAGCTGCTGTTCAAAACCCTTTGTAGAAATGCTCCCGTGTGCTATTTGGCACCTGTTAATAATATCAGACACCACACAATTAAATTAAATTGCAGAAACCAGAAATTGTCGTGGGATAATTGTTTATAGAAACAATTATGACACCCAAATGCCACATGGTATTTTCAATCTGTAATCATGCGCGTCTTTGTTTGCAACCGAAGGTCACGAGTAGAGGTGGCGAGTGGTGACTCAACGGGATACTGCCTCAACACTGTTATACTGACAAACAAGCATGCACGCACGCACACTCTGAAGTGCACTTACTGTAGATACCGTTGCTGTCGGCATGAGTGTCGCACAAAGGTAGTGAACATAATAGCCCATCTACGAGGCTATTTTCATAATTTGCCTAAGAAAATAATAATACAATGAAACTGTTTTGGACATACAAGGTCTACACCCGACAGTACCGATAAAACGGACACACTTATGAGGACACACACGCAGCAGCCTCAGAGACATTTACAAATGGGCTTCTTGGCTTGAACGTTGCTTCCGTTCATAATTATTTCTCCCTGTCATGTGGGCTCTGCACACTGCCGGTCCCCTGCTAATGCTGTAAGCGCGCCAAAGCAACTCTAGAGCCCTACCTCCGTGTTCAGGCGGCCAAGGAAATCTCTCTCACCGCGGCTAAAAGCCAATTATTTCCCCGTAGATCGGCATGACTGTGTGCCCCGATAATTATTGCCGTGTGACCTTTTCACACGGGGAAATTGAAATCGCACTAACAAACGTTGGATGATTTCTTTCCCACGCAAGTTCTGTCATACCTGCCTCATGTCTTGCGGCCAAATCATGCCAGATGCCACAACGTAAACACCTGTGTTGACACTGTGTGTGTGTGTGTGTGTGTGTGTCATGTGAAGTGGTGATCGAGGGAAAGAAAGCATCAGAAATAAAGTTTTGACTGTGTGACTGCACCTTTGTAGTTAGCTGGATGTGTGCGGTTATGTGTGTGTACTTCATGTGAAGTGGTGAGGGAGAGACAGCATCAGAAAGTTTTGGCTGGGACTACACAGGCTAGTGTCTTTTGAGGTTTGTCGAATGTGTGCGGTTGGGTCTGTGCGGGCATACTTTTCTGTGTGTGGGTGGGTTGGGGGGGGGGGGGGGGGGGGGGAGAGAGAGACTGTGGACATGCACACTTGCAAACCCTGAGGTTTGGTGACCACCACTGTGTGTGCTCCACTCCATCTCCCATCGCTGTTACCAGAATGAGACTCCACCTAGACATGTTACCATAGCACTCAGTCTCCAGCATGCTTTCAGACAGAGATCAAAATGGAAGACAGATGGAGAGAGATGTGAGAGAAGCATTGGATTATAGACTTGGTTTGTTTTCTGAGTCATGCAATTTGTTTCCTTATTACTTGGACTAAATTTAATGGGTTTTGTGTAAAAAGTGTTTCATGACCGATACGGTATGGCCAATTACGCCATGCATCGGCCATTAAATAACTTTAGTTGACTTATTATTCTTTTTTTTTTTACCTGAATAGAGCTAGTGGTTAAATAAAATACATTTTGGTTCATGCTTTAATTTATATTTATATTTGTTCATTGCATAATTTGAAGTTTTTGGTATTTAATTTTTTGTTTGATTTTAAGTTAACTCTTTTTTTCTCCAAATTGATTAGGAAACTATAGTAGCGTATTCTATAAAATATCGGCCAAAAAGTAATTAATTAATCGTCATTGGACCAAAGATCTTGTGCTGCTTTCAGCGTGTCACTTTGTGACTAGAAGCTTGTACATCTGCTATTTTTGAATTTTTTTAGATAAATCTTGAAAGTGTGACAACTAAGTGAGTCTCAGCCCAAACCACACCGATATAGGGAGTAGGGACTCCTTGGGACAAAACCGTTTCTTGGTCAACCACACCAGCAGATCTACAAGCTCATAGCGTCTGCTATTTTTTTTATCGAAGAACATAGCTTTTTCAGAAAACTGTCATTTTCAAAAGCTATAATTCCCATTAGTGGTGCAGTGAGTGGACCCACATGTATCCCTGCTGCCTTCGGATGGAACGCCACCGTTACATTCTCACCTTTTTAACACAAAACGGTCTTCTGATGAGACAAATATTTACACCTTCAAAGTGCTTTCTTTTACCTGAGCTGTTCTGAATAATCAGATTTGATTGCAAGCCATTGCCAATGCAAACCCGACATACTGTTATGTTCATTCACTTTCAAAAATGGATAAAGTTGATCAAATATTCTAGACTAGGCCATGAATAAATATTGTGTAGTTGCCCTCTTTCTCTCATAATGACTTTTCATATTTTGTGCATGCATAAATATGTATTATATTTATACCATGCATATATTGCGTCCATCTTTCTCTCACAATATGATTTAGGGTTTAGGCTATAGTATGCAAATACTTAACACATATTGACTAAATGCCTTTCTGTTAGAAAAACTACTCTTCTACCCTTCTAAAAATACAAGGACTTGCATGACCTATATTTCAAGGTCTATTCAATGAATTTCATTGTCTAGACTACACATTATGTTTAAACCAACTGGAGATATTGTAGTTACGCCTATTAGCCAAGAAGTCCAACAAATCCATGGGTCATAAATATGTATGTTTCCGGAAAATTTCAATACAAACCTCGGGAGAATGCCACTAATGGCTGATGAAAAGCAATTTTGCAACTGGTTTAGTTAAGTATGGTTTATTTGTTTTGGCTCCGGTTGTGAGAGTGACAGGGCTCTTAGGTCTGTCCGAACACATTGAAACCATTTTATGCAAATCAGATTTTTAAGATTTGTTTTTTGGCTTTTCTGCCAAATAGATACAGGTGAAGAATGACAGGAAAGAGGGAGAGAGATACGGGGAGAGAGAGGTGCAGCTAAGACCGCCATGAACGGGACTTGAACATGCGACGCGCTGTCAGGCCAGAGCCTTTATGTGGCATGCGCCTGGACCACTAGGCCAGCGGGCGCCCCTGCAAATCAGATTTTAAATCACATTCCTTAGCCTCAAACTAATGCGACTCCAATCTAGGTTTGGATTTAGGTAGCCAGTCTGAACAAGGCCTTAGCAACCATCATCACTGCTCACATACATACTTTTATGCATCCTTAATTTTGGTTAAGCAATAAATCATTTATAATAATGAATAATTAACCTGTTTAATCCCAATATTGTCCAATTTAACAGCTTCCCTGCGTAACCCGCTATTCACTCGTTTTATTCTATTGTCTTTCCCTGCATAACACGCTATACCCGCTATTTGTGTTATGTTTAATTCGCTGTTATTTTATTAGTTAAAATAAATAAAATCGGCCATTCATAGAGATGTACAAAAATATTGATATCAATTATTTTAGGCCTAGAATCAAGCCACCCAGGATCCTGATGAATCATGACAATAACGCCTTTTGATTCTGTGAAGAAAGACAAATGAAAACCGATAAACAAAGGGTATTTATTAAATGTAATATAATGAATTATTCAAATGACTTTCTTCACATAATAAAGGGTTTCTAACCCTATAACTCTTTTGACTTGCTGGAAATTCTGGAAATGTTCAGTGCCCGTACCTGTCTGTTATTCTAAGCTGTCTACTGTATGTTTTGACAGGATACAGTACTGTATGCCAGATGTGTGGAGGATGGAGATGACTGGAGATGTTGCTGGAGGGCTCATCGTCTCTTTATCCATGGCTTCCAAAGTATGACCCTGTCCATCACTTACACCACTGATGATGTCCAGTAGAAGACGGCTCAAGGTAAGAACCTTGTTTTATTTCTTTGCTGCTTGTTGTGAACTGTGTGAACACTGTATACTAATGTGATTCAAGGTGTTGTACTACTGCTCTTTTGGGACTCAATGACTGGGTGGCTGATGGTCAGACGTGTGTGTGTGTGTGTGTTTGTGTGTGTGTGTGTGTGTGTGTGAGAGAGAGAACCTATTACATATACTGTCTTGGGGCCTGATTCACTAAGCTGTTTAGACCCATTAACTTCCACGTTAGTTGTCTCAAATAAGGAATTCCGACATACTGTACAGCAAGTTTTGGTCCCATGTAAGTGGGACTTGAGAAAGAGCAGCCGTCTGCAAAATGCACCGACAAAAGAAGATTACTGAATTGTAAATTGAAAACATATATATCCTTATACAACTGAATTAACGTAACTTGCATGAATTGGCGCTTGCTGAGTGTCACCAAGAAGCCTACAGAAGAGCATATTGCAATAACAATGTGTTATTGTAGCAAACTCCAGAGGCACACTGGACTTGTGTCGTGTCACAGTACAGCAGTGTGCACACCATGTGGGAAGCATTGCACTAGAGGGCAGCTCAGAGTCAACTAACAAACACATGGACTCTGTCGGTTGGAAACCTCATATGCAGATCTACGAGCTCAAGACGCGCCGCTATGCGCCGCGTCTCGAGCTCGCATATCTGCTACTTTTAAAGATTTAGTGTGATGCTGCAGTGTGATCATCAAGTAATGTCAGAATATGGAGATAAGAGGTTTCTGCCCGACGGCAACAATATAGTTGCCACTGTACAACTCGCATTTTAACTTCAGACAAATCTCCTCCCAGCTGTTCGTTCTGTAATGACTGTTTGTCTTTGTCTTTGTACCCGGGTGGAGTGACACCATACTGTAGGCTATGTTTAAAACTTCTCAACAACTCTCACAAACCTCTCCTCAAAAAGTTATTTGTTATGTCTCGCTTGAACTAGTTGTAGTTCAAGCGATCGTGTTGTTTATGCAGTTTTACTGAGGGCATGAGGGCAAATTCGAATTCTTCAAAGTAAAAATCAAAACAGAATGAATGAGTGACTTTATTGTGCAGCAACAGGGCTGACATTTATCGTGGTGCAAGTGTCAAAGTAGTTTGATAATTAGATTTGATACAGTTTGGTGTCAGCAAGTGCCAGTGTCTAGCTTTTGATCAAAATACTGCTAGTGGCCAAATTATAGCATGGATTGGATGACAGAAGAGAGCACAAATCCCTCAGCATCTAACCATCATTTTGCCCTTCAACAAGACATTTACACAACCGATACAGAAGAAATGTGTGGTAGGATAATGCAGGACCGATCAGAGCAATAAAGACAAATGGCAATTCTGAGCCTCTCATTTTTTTTGGACCAGTTTGATATAACAGCAGCACATGGTGACTACTGTATATGTTTATGTTAAAGATATTTCACTTTCAAACTTTCAATATTTTTTTGTAGTTTCTGTAGATTTTTGAGTGGTGCAACCACTCCAAGGAACAGCAATGTCCGTGTTAGGGCTGTCAGTTCACCTCTATAATCCAATTCGAATTTCATTGCTTCATTATTTGTAATTTTCGAAAATATTTGAATATTTACATTGTTTATTTTAGCTCATATTTAGCCTATAATAATACACGTGGCTGGCTTGTCTTGTGAGTTTTGGGAAGTGCATAGTTTTGACAGGTCTGCCTGCTGTGGACAGTGAAACCCTGACCATTAAACACGGGCAGACGCAACGATAAAGTCTATCATTCATTGTGAAGCCAGCAACATGTTGATGCAAACAGACGTGTACAGTAGCTCCAAATGATATTCGCATTCGTCTGTCTGCCCGTGTAAACGCAGCATCGAGTGTGAGGGTTGGGGAACGGATGGAAAGTAGTGTACCATAGTGTTATTAAGGAGGACTCCTTGGCTTCTAACGATATGGACCAGAGTTAAACTAATGTTAGCTCCCATGCTAACTAGTTGCTCGTCAGAAACAACACCACAGATCGGGTGGAAGATGCTGATATCACTTTGCTTGTGTCCGTGGATGGGAAATGAGATTTAAAAGGCTATAGAAGCGTGGATGAAAGGCAAGCACAGATGTGCAATAAAGTTGTGTCGTGAGACTGTATTATGATTTTCATTCTACCGGCGATTTCTGTCTGTGTAGTATACTAGTATCTATGTGTTACAAGGGTTTGTGTGTCTGTGATTAAATGGGTTACTGTTAACAGCCAGTAAGCCCGCCCACCCTGTAGACTGTCTCTGATTGGCTTACCCTGAAATCTGGCCCTACGTTAGCCAATCAATGACCTTTTCTGCGACGTGACCGGACGTGCACCTTTTCACATGCAGTGGAAGCGGCCGGGGAGATTTCACAGCGGTAGATTCGTTACTCAATACATTTAGTGAGCGGATAAAATAACATAAAACAAAATAAAAAATATTAAATAGAATTAATAAATGATAAAAGCTCCATTCGAATGGCAATTTTAGCTTTCGAATATATATTCGAAAAATATTCGAATTTCTTTCATATTATGAAATTCGTTCTGACAGCCCTAGTCCGTGTCTATGTGTCCGCCTATGTGTTGGTCCGCCTATGTGACGTTAATGAGATAGATTGCACCACTCGGTTAACACGGGTGTGATTTTCTTTTTCTAGTTTTCACTTTCTCAGGACCTGCATCATGCAGGTTTTCAGGTGTCTATAATTTTGACATCCAGATAAAACATAATTACACATCCGTGAAGTTTGCCCAAGGCTGAGACTCACCCGGTGTTGTGGTAAACAAGCAGAGAGTTGGAATGAGACTTGTCAAATTAGTTTAGACAGCCAGGAGATGAGTTTAAGTTGGACTGGTTTCCACTCAGGCACCCACAGCAAGTATGTTTATCCTTCTTGCCGAGAATAAACCTTGTAACCCTGAATCCCATAAATATTATAACTTTCTATGTTATTTTCTTTTTGCTTGTATAGACCGGCTTATTTTTGAGCGAAGGTATTCACAAGAGCTTGTGACTATAAATGTGACCAATCTTGACACACAGTAAGTCATTGGATCTTTTTAGTTTTTTCATTTCTTATGAAAGCAAGGAATCATACTGTAGCTTCAAATTAACATATTTTGTTTAGTTTACTTTGACCCACCAGTTTTGGACTGGAGATATGGCTTATAGAGTAATGTCTTGCAGAAAACAGCGAGTTCAGAAAATAGGCTTGAAAGGTTCACTTACAGGTATGTGTGGAATATTTACATGTCGATTTCATGTCGACATTTTTTCAGACATGCTCTATGTCTATGTATGTTAAGAGTCTGCCTGTGCTATTAACTCATATTGTGATGAAATAAAATAAATAGTAGTTTTTCTCCTCTGCTGAACAGTTTGTCAGTTTTCCGCCATGACTGTCTCTGTATCAAAAAGAGTCTCGCCTTCAGTGGAACACAGTGGAACTTGAGTGACTAAAGTTAGTTGGAGTTCCTGTTCTTTTAGAATGCAAACCGATGACTTCTTTAGGTGGAAGCAGTGCTCAGTGCTTGACTAATCACTGCCACGCAAACGCCGACGTTGTCATTTGCATGCGTTCATTTCATTTGTGCCCTCCCATAAATTGTAACATGGATACCTGCATCAGCAAAATAGTATAATCATAAAACGTGGAATGTAAAACAGATCGCCACTAAAAGTCATCATCAGCATCATAAATATGAAATCGGGGCTTGAATGGTGGGAGTGGTGGGAGGGAATAGTGAAGCACGGCCCACATGGCCATAGATATTAATGCCATGCAAAACATTCTGCTATATCAGTGGTTTTCAACCTTTTTCATATCGAGGTCTATTATTTATTCAGCATTTAAGCCACCATTTTATAAGATTTGTCTCTCGGACCCAAAACTTTGAATATTTTTGCCTGAAAAGTGTAGATTTCTTGTCAATCAATATGGCAGATTAACAACAATTTCACTCTTGAGATATATTTTTAGCGTTTTTAGAATCGGCCTCAGTCCTGGACGGATACTCAACTAAATGTACTTGCTTGGCTGTCCATCACTGTGAGTGACACAATGATAAGTTGACCTTCTCCAAGTTAACACAGTGCTACGGAAGACACTCAGCATGAAGGACAGGCCGTTTGCAGAAAGCCATTAAATCAATACTTTTATTATACCTTTCTCTGCGTGCACTACTTATTCCCATGCCTGTGCACGGCTGCGCCGTTCACATCGGTGTTCTGCATAATTCTCTGCACAGCTGTCATACAGGTTCACCCAGTCTTTTCTGGAAAATCCACTTGGAAATCTGTGGCCCGCCCATCAGACGTGTTGAGTGGACAGATGGGTGTGTCACGGGTCTTTTCAGAGCCTTTTCATATGAATGATCGATCGGTCGATTAAGTTGCGGCTTTCATGGATCAACGGAACTGACGTAGTATACCACGTTTCTGTATGACAATGAAAACTAATTTTAATTGTCTTCTAAATCATGAAAAATTTCTGAAAAACCTCATGTTTCTATATCTGTGGTTCTCAATATTTCATGTCAAGGACCCCAAAAATGTTACGTAATAGGCCCATCTGAAAATATGTTGTTCCAGGGACCTCCTCCCAGAAGCAAAGATTTGAGTTATGCTCTGAAAGAATATATATTCAAAGATTTGCACAGACATTTTCACGATTAAAAAAAATAGCAGATTAGATCTACAAGCTCATAGCGCGCCACCAAGTGGCGCGCTATGAGCTTGTAGATCTGCTATTTTTCAATAGCTAAATTATAACAATGTTTAAAACACCAAAAGGGGTTCCCGTCCAGAATGAGTTAATGAAAAAATGTCATGACATGTTAAAATATGTCATGACATGTTAAAATATGTCATCATCATCAATACAGTCTTAAGAGTGTGTTCTGTCAATTATTTCGGGGCACACTTGCACCAGTGGCCCCTGAGCCCCAATTCGCTGCTCTATAATCTATACACATTCCTCATAGCATACAGCAAGTGGCTGATACGGTAATAGGGAACAGGTCTGGCATATAACGAACACACTGATTAGTAGGCCTACAAAGATGCAAATGTAAAACGGCTGAAATTTCCAGCTTGTCCGCTATATTGCTTATGGTTTGATCTCACCAACATGAAACGTGCATGTATGAATATGAGGATGTGTACATTTTTTTAGCCCAGGCTGTCTGTCGGTGCGTTGGCCGCTGCTTGATGGATGGCTTAATTAGAGTCTCTGCATCCGCGGCCGAATGGCTGGTCCAGGAATGAGCAAGCTGTCATCACTGTGTAGCGGATTGCAGATGAATCCTCCCAGTCGACCCCGCCAGTCCAGCATCAAGCACCGCATTCCAGATCAATTGTGGGGGACGACGTTCCCCTGGAATGAAGCCGTGACTGACGCTGCTTAATCACAGCATGATTATGAAAGATCCAGATGGACTGGGATCAAGATTTCAAGCCGGTCTCTTTGGCTTTAAAAAAAAAAATGAACAGAGACGCTAGCCTCAGCCACCCCGCTACACTGCGACATGGTTTATGGCAATAGTCGAGCAGAAAATCACATTTATAATAATGATTTTTCCCTTCATTGAATTCACACATACCTGGAACTGATCTTCTGCATTTACCCGTCCTCATTATTAGGCAGCCGTAGAATGTAATAATTGCTTGCCATTTACTGAAGTACACTGTGCCTAAGTGTATTTTTTTTAATACATTACGTTTTACTCCAATACAACTGTCAAATAACTTACAGCTTTGCAGATTATTCTTTTTACAAAACATACACTTAAGCCATATTTTATACTTTCGGGTATTCAGAATTAGCTGATTGACATGCTCGCTACGTGTTGTCAGGTTGCAGAGCTCAGCAAGTATATTTGGATGCCAATACTTAGTAGTTTTACTCAAATGTTTTAGCTGTGTTATGGAATATTTCTTCCACCACTGTTATTAGGGCACTGTTTTTAACAGTGCCCAGGGAGAAGTTAACCACATGAACTCTAGCATCACTGTATACACTGGGGTGAGAATAGCCGATGTACAAGCTCCCAAGGCATCACGTTGTGCTAGAACAGATTTAATTGCGCGGACCAAGGATAGACAAGGGCGCCAGTGGCTCAGGAGCAGAGTGGCCGGTAGAGCAGCTGGATGGGAACCGTGAGGATCCATGACTCCCCCAGAGTTGGTGTTGAAGTGTCCTTGAGCAAGACTCTGAACCCCTAATTGCTCCTGATGACGAGCATGTTGGTGCCTTGCATGTTTCCTTCCGCCATCGGTGTATGAATGGGTGAATGTAATGCATCTCTGTAAAGCGCCTTGGATAAAGGCGTATCGACAAATATGTATCGATGTGGGGGTCCTTGTCATGAAGAAGTTTGAGAAGTAATGATTTGGAAGGCATTTGTAGAATCAGCCTCAGGTCTTAATGCATGGGTCAAGTGTGGTTGTCGTTTCGGAGGTGAGGTGTTTGCAAATCAATGCTTTGAACAGTCCCTTTTTTTGGTAATAATTCCTTCTTTGCAACGAGATAAACAAGACCACCATTTTGTTGGACAGTGCTTTTGGCCAGGCACCATTACGTCGCCTCTGTCAGGAAAATCTGCTACTTTTGATGCATCTGTCTGACGCTGCAGTATGATCTGAGGGCCGACAGTTTACGAAAAAACAAAAAATGGAGATAAGAGAGGTTTCTGCCCGACGGCAACGACAATGAAAGTGGCGCAGGCATTCGAGCCAAGCGCTATAGCGGGAGGCGGGCGGAGGGGAGCGGGCTGTGCAGCAGATGTTCCGCGTCCGTCCAAAAGGGGGGGGGGGGACCTCGCGGGGAGTGTTTGATGATGAGATCTGTGACCTCCAGCGCACCTCTCCTTCACACCTCCGCCTGGCGACACGTGTCAGTCACTGGCAGGTCAAGCAGCGCCATGCCGACCCTCCATGTGCTTCCCAGGCAGGGCGTTGGGCATCGGCGCCGGACCGTTACCAAGCCCGCCCCCTGCCGTATGTCGGCCAAAGGGCACCAGGGCAGCCTGCGGAGGAAAGTACCTGCGTAGTAACAAAGTGTATTTACTCGAGTACTGTCCTTAAAGTACAGATTTGAGGTGTTGCAGTATTTCCATTTTTCCGATACTTATTGTACTTTGTTTTACTCCACTAATTATTTGACAGCTTTACATCAGATACACATGATTTAGATCACTGGTTCGCAAACAGTGGGTCACGGACAATCTTTTATGGGTCCCTTTGTTTTTTGTTTCCTTTTCCTTTTCAATTACTGGCAATATTATTTATTATTTTTATTTATTTATATATATATATATATATATATATATATATATATATAAATATATATAAAACATTCCCAAAAAAGCAAATCCCGTTGTGCAGTTAGTTGCTATAATGGACAGTTTGAGGGCTCAATGGAGTTGTCCGAATCGCTTTTTTGTACTTTTCATTGGTTCAATATTTTGAACCACAGGCACACGCACACACCCCACCCTCTTCCTGACATCCTGAGTGCTAAACTGCTGTGACACACGGCCCACCCCCCTTCCACAATTTTTTTCAGATACTTAGTTAGCAGTTATCTCTCCGTTCAAATATTTTCCATAAAATTTGCGACATGTTGTGAGCTGGCTATTTCCGCTATTTTGAAAATGTCACATTATTGTATATGCAGTCTAAACTAAGTATGCACCCCTCTATATTTTATTTGTCTTATCTGCCCTGTGCATTTTTTGTTTTTCCAAAGCCTAAATCAATGTAATATTTGTTTCTGTTCTAACGCCCAATGCCAAAGATGGATGGCCGTTACTTATAGCAGTGAAGTCAAATCTCAGGGTTGTGACAGCCCTGCCATCCACTTCACCATGCAGCACATCACTCAATCCACCCACCACACTTTATCCCATTTGCTCCACATGGCTGGCCATCTCGCCACCATGACCAAAGGGAACGCCACTGAGCCGGCCAGCGATAGGGGAGGGGAGTGTGTGTGTGGGGGGGGGGGGGTTGTAGGGATGGACTGGTGGTCTGGATCAGTATCTTGGCTCAGTCTGGTTGGCTGTAACTTCCGTCCACTCGTCCAGAAGCCCTGTGGCGATAGCCCCCCTCTCTCTCTCTCTCTCTCTCTCTCTCCGTGCTATCCCTGCCATCCGCAATGTGTGTGTTTGTTGTGTGCTGTACAAGTTGTGAGTGCCTTCCATGTGTGTCGGTGGACACCTGCATGGGTCTGTTATGTTTGAAAAAATATGCCTGTGTGTGTGTGCACGCACGCACACACACACGCACGTTTTTACTTGCGAGGGCCAAATGTGCCCTGCACTATTATAGCAATTTGACAAATAGACATTACTGTATTTGTGAAGACCATTTTCCTGGTCCTCACAAGATAAGTGGTTGTTTTGTGTTTAACTACAGAACACTAACGTTGACATTTTGCAAAAAAAATTATAAAACAACATTGGGGGGCAAAATCTGTATGCATCTTGTATTGTATTGTTTTAAAAATATGAATTGAACTTAGCTGGGAACTTCTCCTTTGGTCCACCCATTCCTGACACACGTGAGAATGGTCTAGTCAAGCCACAGTCTAATTCAACTAGATTAGGCACGTGCCACAATTGTAAAATGACTTGAAGTCAGGGGCCACAAGACTATCACTAACAATGAACACAATGTTCACGGTTAACCGTGTGCTACTGTATATACAGTAGGACTCTGTGTGTGTGTGTGACTGCAAATTATCTATTCGTTTCAAAAAGCTTCATATCGATGCCAACGTTGCAATGTGACATGGCTATGTTTAACACAACGCTGTATCCCTTCCAAGTACATACTTTCCCCATGTTTTATATTCTGTTTTGACACTTGCTTTGGCACTGTAAATGTATGTTTTCTCATGCCAATTTGACTTGTGCGAGTGGAGGCAAAATGGTCTGCAGTGCAGAGGGTGACACCAGACACTGGCGCTTTCCGTAGCTCCCGCTACGCGAGTGGGCAGCCGAAGGGGGTCAACCAACCTCTCATCTCATTCCATCAAATTACCGCCGCTTATCTGGCGCTGGAGCTCACCTCGAGCCGGCTGCGCTTCCACATGAAACGCCCGCACGCACACCGGGGTGAAAGTATTGCGTGTGTAGGCCGTGTTGGGTGGTTATTAGAGCTCAGCGTTGCATACGTTCTGCGCCACAAAGTGAGAGTTCACCATATGAATTCATGGTGTCTTTCTGTTTCTGCCATGCTTTTTATTTTTGCATACATATAGTTGTATGTCGTAACAGCTTGTTGGCAGGGGTGTAGCACACATTTATGTATGGGCCACCTTTCCCTCTCTTGAAAACCTTTGATAACTTTTAACCCATTGTCAGCCTTCTGATTGGTCCATGGCGAAACAACCAGCGGGCTCTTTCCGTAAACAACCACTTTGTTTATGGTGCGTTCTTTCGACATGAACACTGTATATCATTAGATGAATAGAGAAAAGAAGTGCTGCTGTGGTCCTTGCAGTTGTGAACTGAAAACAGGCTTGTATAGCTGAAACGCGTTGGTCTGTATTTTAATGATCTTTGCCATGCCGTTACAATAAAGGCTGGTTTCACTTGACTGGAGCAGAGTGCCTTGGGCCTCCTTTTATTTGTACGGTATCGTTGGTGCTTGATGTGAATGTGCACTTTGAGCTTAAAGGGATATTTCACTGTCAAAACAACGTTTGGTCATTTCGTCGTCTACTCAGGCTTTTGTGAAAACCACCAGACAGTTTTTATGTTGCTTGATTCAGTGTTTAGATATTTGATATACATTTACCTGCAACCTCCCCCTTCCTATACAAACCCATTGTAACTTCAAACTCCATTTTAACCATGATAGATACTTCGAAAACACCCATGCTTATTATCTGGTGACTGATATTGTCCTAATACGTAAGGGGCTGTGTTTTTTCAATTACTGTTTTAATTTATTTTTAATACTGGTAATTATTTTTGAAAAGAAAACGATATCAGTCACCAGAAAACAGTCACCAGAAAACATGGTTACGATGGGTTTGTATAGGGAGGGTGCGGGGCAGCTAAAATGCATATAAAATTCCTAAATACTGAATCGATTAATTTCAAAACAGTCTGGGATGCTCACATAACGTTTTTTTTTAAGTGAAATATCCTTTAAACGCAACGCAACCGTACCTTTTGTTACCCAATAGTGTTCCTTTAACCGAGGATATGCATTTCTCACTAGAAGAGCAGGGAGTCCACTATGGAGTGGAGTCCATAGTTGTGTTGCAAATTGGTCAAAACAATGTTTTATTCACATAAACACAAACGAAGACTGTCTGGGCTATAAAAGTTGGTTGCCTCTAGCTCTCTGCCTTTGGGTCCACCATCATGAGACAGGCTCCATCCTCTGCAACCATCAATTTAAGTTAGTAGGTATTTAGACAAAATGAGTGCGTGAGAGATTTTGTGATTGTGGGCCTCCTCCTCTGTCACCAACAGGCTGCTGCTGGGTTTGCTAGTATAATGGTTGTTGTTGGGCAGAAACCTTGTACCTTGTCGCAATTCTCCTTAAGTTAATGCATTTCTTCGTCGTACAGTGTCAAACAAAATAGCCGATCACAAGCTCACAACGTGCTGCGACACGCTGTGAGCTTGTACAGTGAGCTTGTCGATTGATAAGATATGTTGCCCCAAAAATAACAGATATACAAGCTCACAGCACAGCGGTGAACTTCCGTACATCTGTAATTTTTATTATGTATTATTTTTTAAACATCTTTAAAGTGTTTGATGAATTGTGAATAATTTTGAATCTTCTCTTCTTTACGGAGAGGTCCGTAGCCAAAAGGTATATCAATTTGTAGGTCCTTAATTGGCATGAATATTTTTATATTTAAAAAAGTATTGAAAGTATGCTAGGGTTTTATAAATACTGACCAATGAAAAGTATTAACAAGCGCTAGAGACTAAATAACTAGATTGCATCCATCGGAACACAGGTTCTTTTTTTTCCACGTTCTGAAAAGTAACAGTTTTGGATATACGAGGTTTCCCGTCCCGGCAGCAGCGGCGGTCCACGAACAACGTGCTTTGGCTCGCCCGAGATAAATCCTTGTTAGTTAAAATTGTAGTGACTTTGATTATACAGGACATAAAGGAAGCAGGACAGGTAGAGGAAGGAGTTGAGGCTTTTTATTTTGAACGCTTCCCTAAAATTAGATTTAGGCATAATTGAACCCCTCTGGAAGGCGCTGATCGTCACAATAAAGTGGCGGCATTACCCCCAAACCGGATTTAGCAGCAACATGATCCTCCACTAGCTTGAGAGACATTTAATTAAGTCCTGCTGCTACTTTCCTTTATTTATTTGCAGAACAGTCATATAAGTGAATTAGCAGTGCGGCTAGACCCGCCAGGCAATGCATTCAGCTCACTTCATTCAGTGGCCTCGTACAACGCCTTGCTTTTAGCCCACAATGAAGTCTGCACACGTTTTGTGTAGCGAGCAGCAGGCACAGGCAGCGAGCGGAAGAGAGTGCTGGACATGGAGAGTGTGAATGTCACAGTCACTTTAAATGAGAGGGTTTGAACCGGGCCTTCAGAACCGTCAGAGATTTTTTTTTTTTTTTTAATATATTTTTTATCCCACGATTTTGTAACCCATTTTTCACCCCTGTGTCAATCATCTACTGTGATCCTGGGCTCTACACACCCTCCGCCAACCTGGGGAGAGCAACGGACTTAACTCATGCTTCCTTCATGCTTGAGTGTCGGCGGCGACTTTGCCAGTGTAACAAGAGATATTGTGTGCGGTCAGCTTTGCCAAAGACGTGGCAAAAAACAGGAACTCTAACTGTGACATGCCTAAAGGGGCGAGCGAGCAATTCTCCTAAAACACCCTTTCGTCTCTGTTGTCTCTCTCTCTCTCTCTCTCTCTCTCTCTCTCTCTCTCTCTCTCTCTCTCTCTCTCTCTCTCTCTCTCTCTCTGTATGTCTGTTATTTTTAGCTGACTAGATTTTCGTGTTTATTTTTGCCCTCCTGATGGAAGGAAGCAGGGGAAAAAGCAATGATTTCAGTGAGCCGCCACAGACAACATCTGTCATAGCAGCCCTCAGGCTTTACTCTCTCTGAGTGTGTAGGGTCAAAAGATCTAAACTGACCCAAATCTCACAGGGCGGCCGCGGCAGCACACTGTCTGGGAGAGAGAGACACAGACAGTCCAGAATGAGGCTCTTTTTTTCACTCTTCTTTTACAATTTAGGTATTTAGCAGACACTCTTAATCCAGAGTGATTTGCAGTAAGCAAGAACAACATGAGGGTAATACTGTACATCAAATGCATCGAAATAGTCTTCGATGGTGTAAATAGATTTACACCACTGCATTAAGAGGCGCACATGCATGATTGTAGTATGTCCACACACACACACACACACACACACACACACACACACTTACTATTATACAATATACAAATACATGAATGTATTTATAGATAGTTATACTATGCAGCTGTGTGTGGCTTACTCGTACACATATAGTTATTTATATAGATACACTTTGCTTGAACATAATTGCTATGTAGGTACATTATTTTATTCATCAATCTGTTTTTAGATAATTTTACATTCCATTGTCATTTCTTGACTACGGTTCATGCCATCTACTCAGATCTTGCACTATTGTGCAACAATCTTCTACCATGTGCATTCCACTGCAATGGGCCTCATGTGCCAATAAGTTCCTAACTTCTCCTCTTACATTTCTTCCTAAGTGGATTTCTAAGAGAAGTCTAGTCAGATTCATGAAACGTTCGTAAGTAGGCAGAATTGTTCGTAAGCAAGGTTTTATGATTAATCCAAATCCTAATTCATGAATGTACTTTATTATTTATCTCACATTAGCCAACTTATCACCACTAGACGTCAATGTAAATTAACTGAAATTAGCATATTATTCATATGTCATGTTCAGAAGTAGTGGATATAAAACATTTTATTACTGAACCCTGGAGGGTGGGTATGGAGGGGCTTTCAGGTAGGAAGCGTACGGGAAAATGGAATGGTGTGGTGGCTGTCTGTGTATGGGGTGGGAGTGTTTGTGGGTGGGAGTGAAGTTTTGGGGTGGCGATGATGGTGGGTGGGGTCGGCGTTATGATGTGGGTATTGTTCTTGGCTTCAACTCAACTAGTCTGTTTGGGTTTGAAAAGGCACCCTGCGAGTGCTCCACAGTGTGCATAGATTTTGTTCTTACCTACGAAAAAATCACAGCTAAGAAAACATTGAGGGATCCCAAAAAAAAGTACAAATTTCCTCGTAAGAACTTCTTAAGAACGGTTGGCGCACGATGCCCAATTGTCTGCCAGCCTTTCTGTCCTCAATCATCAACTATAGATGATGCAGAAGGCCTAATTCACAAGGCTCTAGTCTCCTCCATTAAGACACCCATTGTAATGTGCAGAAAGAGGCCACACAAGGACAACTGAGAAGTGTTCCAATCCCCTCTTACAGCAACCAAAGCTACAGAGATTGTCTTCCCATTGGCAGTTCTCCTTAGACTCACCCTAATAAGACTCCATGTTGCTCCAAACAGATTATAGGACTCTGTACCCGCAGAGTCCCATAATCAAGCACCAAATGACCCCTCCGTACAGATATAAAGACAGGCACCACGAACCACTTTAATGAGATGGAACTGTACACTCCATGGAGTCCCAAAGCCGGCTGTTCCCTGATCAGACCTATTGGCCCCTTCCTGCTAATCTCTGCTTCCGTTGAGTTTGGGGCTGAGTTAGTTCAAACTCGCTCATCCCCCGCCGTCTGCTACTGTATATCGGTGCCAGAGGCTCAACCCTCCACATGCACACAACCACGCGCACACGCACGCACACACCCACGCACTGTAATAATGTTAATATGGGCATTTGTGTTTAAATTCCGGGAATGGCCTAAAGATTACCAACAGCATGTGTATGGATTACCTATCAGCGTAACATTTGGTTGCTGGCTTGAAAGGAAGCATGAAAGCAAAGAAGCTCCTTTGATGATCAGAAGCACTGATTATTATTGTTTGTTCCCCAGAGAGAATGGATAGACCAGTGGTTCTCAAACCGTTTTGATTTCAAGGACTCCCGTAACTCTTTGTAGTACACTCTCCGCAAACCTACATACCTGTAAGCGTCCATTTGGAAACAAGGACCCAGAGGTCCCTGGACCCCACTTTGAGAATCACTGGGATATGTAGCGTGGCGGTCTCCACATTGGAAGGTGCATGAACATATGTGTATTTTGATGAACGCATTCATAGTCTGTTTAACAATCTAATCATGCACAAATCCATCACTTAAGTCTCATGGAAATCAAGGTGATCGGTGATCGGTGACGATGTCGTAAAGCACAGTGGTTTTCTAAATAACTACTGTGCCCAATACATCAATGTGCAAGTTACAATTTCATGGCACACCTGTGTTCACAGCAAACATAGCTGATCACAACGTGATATGTTGTGAGCATGCGTACCTGCTACTTCTGATAGATAGGTGAAGCAATACATGAAAGTGGTTATATATTTTTAGGATAAATAACGTGCCTTCATAATAGGAATTGATTTGGTTATATCATGGAGTTAATCTAAAAAATAAATCCATAAACATTTTGTATATTTTGCAATAATATGTAGTTGTCACAATATCCACACCTGGACTTAGATCCACTGGTATGCATTAAAACATGTCAAACACAGAATACACATGGAAATTGGTCTGTCACGATTACTATTTAAGTTGATGATTAGTTGTCAACAAATAATTGGGATTAACGATTTAATTGTGTTTTAGCCTTTTAGACTGATAATTATGTGACACAATAATTGTGATTTGACGATTATGTAATTAGACAGCCCTATGCTTAGCCAGGATTAAACCCTCCTGTGCCAATGACTAGAATCTCGTGTTGATATCTATGAATCCAGAATTAATACTTGTAAAGTGCAGGTGGTCGCTTCTCCGTCGATAAGCAACGCTTGCTTCCAAAAACTCCCTCAGATTGAGGTGATATGAGCTGAGGCATTTTGTTCCCAACCTTTTTATACTGAAGTACCACCTAAGCAAGTTTTGCTCCCCATGTACCACCATAATAAATAACATTTATTATTTATTTGGTTAAAATACAGGAACGTATACCTGCCCTTTTTGTTCCATTCCTATAAGCCAATAATGCTGCTGCTCTGACAAAATCACTAATCAGCACAACTGATGATATCTGATTAATCCGTTCTCAAATCTTCTATGAACGGCTAGTTGTGCTGTCATGCACTATTACAAACTATCACTATTTTCAGGCGGATTTTCATGTAATGGAACAACGATTGCGGCCGGGTGGTTCTTCAAAGGTTATTGAAAAACAACGGCAGTCAAATGGGGATTACGATGATTTAATCATGCAGGTGAAAAAATGCACAGTTTAGTACATGTATCAAATATATACAGTATAACTTCCTTCACATTGAGACATGCTCCCATTTGGAAATACGAGGTGCTATATCTATCTGTAATAAAAGCATTATTTATGGCAGTCCATGATTTAAAGTTGGGCCATAAATGAGAGGCTGAACACGGTAAACAAAGGCTGTAGGGGCGAGGTGGCCCGCGACTGTGACACGTCAACACATCACGAGATGCCCTCCAAGTCACCGCTGAGTCAATAAAGACATGATTAATCGCATAATAAGTTAATAACACCTCATAGAATTATACAACCCCTCATAATTGGAGGTTGGTTGTGGCGACGTGCGTGTGTGTTAGATGGGTTCTGCTTAGTACAGCCAAACAACATTGGCGTGGCCTTCGACTGCAGGGAAAGTTGGCCTGTGTTGATTCAGCTGATCACTCTGTTTCACATTCGATGAACAAAAATGCTTTTGGCGAGGAGGTTTTAAAATTCACCATCAAAGAAAGACTGTAGTATTACCAACTAAGTGCAATCTGTCAATCTGGTATCCCGACACCCACACTCCACTCTGTCACCAAGAATCCATCGCACACATAACAAATGGATGTAGTGCATACACAAATGTGTATATTGCCCACCACGACCGGATTGTTGACCTAGTGTCTGATGCAGTTCGAAAATATGTGACATCTAGTGCAGCAATGTATAAACATTCAAGAGCGTTACCAGATTGGTTTAGCTGTGCATGCGATGTCTTTCCTAACATCCCAAATGCACTTGATGTTGTTTTTGTTGACACCAGTCACAAGGAGGTCCTGATTCTGGAGGTGGGGTGGGTCTTTGATTTGTACATGGACCAGGCATTCCAAGATAAGCATTCTAAGTACCAACCATTACTTGGAACAATAACAAACCTGGGGTATCTATGTAGATTTGCTTGCTTGGGAAATGTAAACGGTTCATTGTATACACTTGTGGAACACTCTGTACTTGTTTGTGATGTACAGCACGTCACGCACGCATGCACGTACGCACGTACGCACATGCTAATCACCAGGTACATTGTACATTGATTGTTATGTTTAACATTGCCATTTCCATCTTGTCAGATGCGGGAAATAATTGGAATTCTGTTGGGCTGCTAATGGCTTGCCTCAAGGTTAGGCTCGCACAAAAAAAAAAAAAAAAGGCGGAACGCGTGATCAACAGCGGTAATTAATTGGAAATATTGTCGAATAGAGCCTCGGACTGATGAGTTTCCAGCCTCGGTCTGACTGTGTGTCTGTCTTTGCTCATGCATGCACATGTCTGCATGTGGATATGCACGTGTGCATGCACATGCCTGCATGCTACTCAGTAAGGGTAACGCCACCTGACAACATACACCATGATTTATAATCTGTCATGTCTAAAATTGCAGATCTACAAGCTCACAATGCAACGCACAATGCAACTCATTGTGAGCTTAAAGGGCATCTATTTTTCTGCGCATGACACTGGCATGCGACAGAGTCTAAATTGGGCTTAACGGGTGATGTTATGGACAGGGCTGCACACAACTCTTTTGGTCTAGTACTCAGAGGATCACCTGGAGGAGTTTCTTGGTGCTCCTAAAATGTGGCGACCCGTCTCGCCGGATGGATAAAAGAGGGATTAATAACTTATTGCAAAACAATATTTATTGGATCAGTGGGGAGTCAATGGAGGGTATTGCAACTCTAGATTTAGCCCTAGAATGGCTCTTGTTGTAGATTCATCCCATTATTAAAGAAATCTAAATTTGCTCAAATCTAGGTCCATGTGTGGTCCAGCCCTATGGAATGCATATTATAATAAAAACAACTTAATACTTCCTAAGGATAATATGAGCATCAAAGCAATATTTAGATTTTTTATTATTTTGTGTTTAAATAACCGATCTACTAGCTCACAACGTGTTGCGACACGTGAGCTTGCAGATCAGCTATTTGTTTAACATGTGACACATCGTAGGGCGAAGCATACATCAGGCTTCCCTTTTGTTTTTAGCTGAGGCGACGTACGTAGTCAGACAGTCAGACACACATGGTTCCTCGGTGCAAAAATAAACGGTGTACACTACCCGACTTTACGATAATAAGGGACCGTATGTCGAGACACGGTGTTCATGTTGGGCAGCAGCAGTGCCAGTCCGCAATGCTTTAAACTCTCCCCACTCCACTATGTCGGAACTAAAACCTTAGTACCTTTAAAAAGTCGGAGGCCGGTGCCTAGGCTGTGAGAGACGCTAATATGGTTTCTGCCCCGGAATAATCATATATATTAAAATAAAATATTTTATCGTCTGACTCTGAGGACCCACACATATCAAATACCCATGGTCTAAAATGTTGAATTTATAACTATACATTATAAAAAAAAACATAATCTATATCCCATGGCCTGGATGGACAGTAATTGCTGATGGGTTCCCTGATTGCAATTATTGTGACACTATATTAGCTAATTTAGCTGGAGACCAAGCTGGAACACGATTGATTGAGAAAGAAAGTGGCCAGATTGGTGGCTTGATCCGGAAATCCTTCCTGAGTTGAATGCTGATTCCTGAGGAGACTGTGTGGTCTCAAGTCATGATCAACATTTCTGGTAACAAAACTTTTTGGCACTTTTTTTCCGTAGTTTCTTCTGACATCGCTCCACTAGACCACCCGCGGTGTGGTTAAAATGTGAGAGGATGTCTTCCGTGTGTATTTTTGGAGTCTTTTCATGTCTGCGAGCTTCTCTGTCAAACAGGCAAATAGTAACAGACAGGAATTCTGATGTATCAAGAACATGCTCCTCCGATTACATTAATATTAATATTGAATCACGTCACTCAAAAATAGTATACAGTACATGTCATGTTGCACCCAACTGTGATTGCACCTCAACAACCAGGAAATGTATAGCGGAGAGGATGAGGAATGTATTGATAATCTGTGTAATCCATGCATGCAAAATGCTATTTCCAGTGGTGGAAGAAGAACTCAGATTTATTAGAAATAGGAAATGCCACAATTTTAAAATCCTCTTTTACAAGTACAGTACTGGAGTAAATTTACTTAGTTACTTTCCCCCACTGTCCATGACACTGTGGAAATTGAGGTGGCAAAATATGGCCCCGCGTATAGTGAAAGGTTTTTACAAAGGTTTTTACAAATCGTTAAATCTGTGTAGACAGTTCAGCAGTTCATCACAGTCGGTGCCAAACGAGACGTTCACTTGGGTTCTTTCATACAGTATGTATGAGCGCCCATTCAGCTGTCTCAGAGGGCAGTCAATGTATAACAAATGTACATTATCATGTTAATGTCGGCTACTTATAATAGTATGTCCTCGTTAAGGTGTCTTACAACGTGCTCGAAAGAAATTAGAATTAGGTTGAAGAAGGCATTGCGTAGGTGAAGTGAAGGTGAAGTCTGAAGCAACTGGAAATATTCACATGCTCGTGGAGCACATTAACCACTTAAAGCAGGGGTTCCCAAACTTTTTCACGTCAAGGACCCCCAAATTGACACCAATTAGCTTGCGGACCCCCATTTGAAAAGATATGCCAGGGACCCCATAAGAAGATTTTTACGGCTCTAATTGATAATGGCATTTCTATCTCTGGGACTAATTTAACTCTGAGAGTGTACACATGGAACCAAACGGACCCGTTAGGGTCATACATAATGTATGCTTTTAATTTCCTTGATACTGTAATTTTGTTCTGCCTTGTTGTTGCACACTGGTTTTTTTTATGCTTTCTTTTGTGGCTTTCGCCTTTATTTAATATTTTGTATGGAGGGACAGACAGTAGGCTGACAGGAAATGGGGAGAGAGATGGGGGATGACATGCAGTAAAGGCCGTCGGGATCGGGAGTCGATCCTGCACAAATGACACAAAGTGCATTTTAGAGAGAAACTTGGGACCTGAGACGCTTCCCAGGTTCGAGAATAGACTTTTACCAAGGTCTAGCAGGCTTTATTTCGGTGAGTGGTTACGTCGTTTTGTTTATTTGCTGGTATTAGAAAAACAGCGCACGGGAGTGGAAATATGACCAGAGGGCTGTGGAAGGTACTTCCACAAGGCGTCAGAGAGAGACACTCGCTGTAAGCATTGGACCAGGGCTAACATACATACCTACATACATACATTTCTGAAGTTGAAGCAGTTTTTAAGGACCCACTTTTAGGCCAGTGCAACAGAGCAAACTTTTGCCTTTTTTTAAACCCTACCCATTTTAACCACATACTGTACATACATACATACCGGTACATACATACGGACGCACATAGCTGCCTAATGGCGTGGAGGCACTGCTAAAAAAACCCGGCCTAGCTGTTTTTCTTCCACATGATTTTGGGCTGAACAATAAAAAAAAACATCCCTTGTGTTTTCCCTACATCACTCCACTTCTCTCTTTCTTTCTTTCTCTCTCTCTCCCCCTTTGTCTCCCTCTATTCATCGTGCTATTACCCTAATCAAGATTGACAGGCCTACTTTGCAAATCTCCTTCATTCAAGCATGCATTCTCATCTTCACATTACCTCCATTGTAGGCCGCATTAAACTTAAACAGATAAATATTAAACACGGCAGCGAGTAGATAGGGGCAGAATAGAAAATAGAAAAGCTAACAAAACACACTGAGATCATAATACCTCTTCCCCTCGAGACTGAAATGAAATTAAACATGATTATTAAAAGACATTCAATGAATTGTCTCTTTTCTTTCATTGTCAGTCTTTGAGACAGAGAAATGATACCGCGGGCCCACCCCAATTCTTGGATTTATTTAAATGAAAATCAGACAAAATATTCCTTCTATTTTTGCCCATTTTTCTCCCCAATTTAGTCGTTATGCCAAATGCCAATGAATGCCTCCCCACACATATGTCACTTTGTAGTCACTGCTGTTATATCCTACTGGCTCACTTGCTAGCGAGGAGCCCCCACTGGTAGGACTTAGTGCCTCCGTCCTATTCCTTTTCTCCATGCTGACAGGCGCCGCCTCCAGCCCTCCAGTGGGAGTCTGTGCTGTGACAATTCTCACCCTCCCTGTCCGGCTTCTCTGCCCCCGGACATGGTGTCACCGCATGGCCGCTCCACAAAGCCGGATGCACCACGATGGGTTCCAACCCCTAGACCCTTCGGTGGTGGGCAGCTACTTTACCCCTGGCGCCGCCCGAGCACTCTCTTTTTCCTTTCCCGTTTCTTTTAATCAGGCACAACCAGTCAGTGGGTTCAGACCCTTTAACTGTGACCGATGGCTGAACCCATCTCCACGCCTCTACAGGAGGCTTCTAATCACCCTCGGCACCCAGGAAACAATTAACGCTCGAACGCAATATGTTTCAGCCCAATTGGACTTAATTGAATGCTATTTTCTACTTGCAATGGCGCAATTAGGCCGAGCTTCATATCCATTCGAGTGCCACTCATCTGTTTCCAAAAGCAAGTCCATCTGTCTAAAGCGGTGTGTGGTAGCATTTGTGCTGTACTCTAGATGAACTTGTGGTCGTGGCGGGAGGTCCTCGTGTGGGCGGGAAGGGAAGGCAGAAGCTCAGACACTAGGCAGATGGACCTGGGCCTCAGTGCACTGACAGGGTGAGTCCTGTGGTGGAAATAGGCGTTCCAGCAGGCATGAAGGCCCTCGGAGACACTGGCAGATCACGCTGTCAGCACGCACGCACGCACCCACACGCACTTTCACGCCCACACACACAGATTGGCTATTTTCCGTGCACAACACGGGCACCCAACATATGTATAAATCATAACTCCAACCCAAACCTAACCTCTAAACATAAAACCCTTAACCCAGGGGTAGGCAACCTTTATTATCAGAAGAGCCATTTTTGGCCCAAAAACGTATTACAATTCTATCTGGAGCCGCAAAATATGTTTGCTTTAATTATTTATTCAATAATAAATTATGATTAAATGTAAAAAAAAAAAGAAAAGAAAAAGAACCTCTTATTCCTTTTCATACTTCTTTGCCGCCCGAAGCAACTGGGAGCCACGGGAGAGAGCCACAGGTTGCCTACCCCTGCCCTCCAAACCTGATTGTCCCCCCCCCCCCCCCCCACCCTAATTGTAAGCGCCAATAAAAAATAATTCTTGGACTGGGTGCTGGGAGAATGGTGTTGGAGGGGAGGTGAGAAGAGAGGAGGAGGCAGGATCACGTTGCCCTGGGAGCTGGGAGAATGGTGATGGAGGTGAGAAGAGAGGAGGAGGCAGGATCACAGAGGCGTACAGGAACTGAAGGTGCGACTTGCATACAAAGCCATTTTGGCAACTAATATAAAGTTGGCAGAGTGTGACTGTTCCCTGGCTTAACGACAGTCTGGCTGATGGAGAGACTGGCAAAAACGGAGCTCAGCTTCCCCACAGGTGACAGCGGTAGCATGCAGCCAGGTGGAGCCGTGACACCGGTGTCAGGCAACCTACTCGGAAAAACAAGTTACGGCGGAAATATGACACTGTTGCTGGCTGCCACACACAGTCTCTCCAAAGTTCCCTCCATTCTGAGTGGGAAAAAACTAAACAAGTTAAGAGTAGAGTTTTTGTCTTCTTATTCTTTTGTTATGTAGCCTACTCAGTTTACATTGCAACAGTATTAATCCCATAATGCCACTGCGTATTCATCTCATTTATGGTCAGATGAGGGTCAATTATTGCAGTGCTTTATTCCACAGTGTGGTGGGCAGGTGGTGTTGCAGTGCTGTAATGATTCGATGTGACCTTTTTGTGGGGGAGATTGATGCCTTTTTTGTATGGTGGTTAATATCAGCCACTTGATGTTTAAAAGGCAAGGTACGTATATGTAACCTGACGCTGCCAGATCCAAGAAGCTTGCTACACATGTTTGTTTGTTTCACAGCTTATTGGGATCTGGGATCGCGGAAGCAAATTCGAGCATGAGGCCGATTTGAACAATGTGGTGTGTCTGTCTTTGCCTACAGGGAGGGTGTGTACAAAGTGCCACAGCGATTGGTCCAGCGGTTGCAGAGATGACCTGGTTACAGACGGACGGACGGAAGGAGAGGGGTGAAAACATAATCTCTGCCTCCCGGCCTTTCTGGCCTGGTGGAGAAGGTAAGCTAACGCTAAACAACCGGCTGCAGTATTATAATGCTCACCCGTTTCAACTGAAACGGGTGCATTTTTGTACTTTCTCCTGTTTATTATTGGGGTGCCATAGTTTTTACTCTAATAGGCCATCAGACGCAGCAAATTCCTTTTTTTCAAGATACATGGTAGATGATTGGATGGGACCGTCTGTCTATCACCGTGTGGGCGTGCAAACACAACCAATCATATTGACGTGTCTGTATAGCTTCACATCCGGTTTCGCACATATCCCGCCCTTAGCTCACGCTGATTGGTTCGGTACGGAGCGGTTCGGCGTTAGCTCAACTCCCTGCGAGATTCCAGATGGATGTGGTGTTGGGGAACATGGTTACCCAATACCGCCCCCTGCTGGCAAAGTCAGGTTAACGTATATGTTCCTTGAGTTGAGAAATACCGCAAGGACTCGTATGCCTCGGTGTTGATACATTTTACATGCAAATGTGGAATAAGGTACTGTGGCTCCTTGTGTGTGTGCGTCACTTCCTTCAGCCAGTGTTGCCATAGTGCCGTAGTGTTACAGTAGAACTTATTTGGGCTTGCTTCCTAATTTAATGTTTAAACCAGTGGTTCCCACATTTCTTCACGTCAAGGAACTCCATATTCATTTAATTGTCCTCGGACATCCATCTGAAAATATTTTATGCCATTTTTGTTAAAATCTTAAAATATTTCAATTATTATCCCTTTAAATAACATATGTACAACCTCATGTGTCACTGTGAGCTTGCAGATCTGCTATGTTATCAGAAAGAGGAAGTTATACACACAAAGCGCAAAGACTTATGGGGATCAAACCGCTTCTAATTGAGTAACGTCAGCTGGCTCATCTGAGGGTGACACAACGGGGGTAATGCACCTTATCTCCAGCCAGGATTCCCAATCCAATAAACACTCGCCCCTGCTCCTTTTGGATGATTGGGACTCCAATCATCAAAAGGGAGCAGGGCCGAGTGTTTATTGGACACTCATTGTTGAGCACAGCCAGAAATTGGCTTTGTGCGTTGTGCAAACGCCGACAGACAGTGGCTAAACACAATAGAGGCGGTAATTGGTACATTTTCACTAGGCAGGCAGAAGTGAGGAATCAAAGGCCGAGCATCTAGTGATCACACCCCATAAAAACAATTGTTAAACACCGTCCCACTTTAAGGCTGCATTGATTGAACAATCTGGGGACCCATTCAGTTAAAAGTAAATAAATAAAATAACATTACCAATAATGTATAACAAATGTACCTCTTTGTGCAAGCTAGTTTCAGTGCCTGAATAACATGCAATTGCGTTTTGCCACACCTCTATGCTAATTTGCTTGCTTCCTGCTCAAGGGCCAGGAGAGCTCCCATGCATTCAACTGAACGGCAATCCTGCTGACAAACTGAAAATGTGTCTTGAGAGATTAGATGTGGAATTACACTGTTTTTACAGCCACTGATTTATGTTTAACCTTCTAAAGCCTTCTAAATAAGTAGTTTTCAATATTTTCCGTGCCAAGGACTCCCAAATTGATACATATTTGGCTGCCGAGTGCCGACCCCCTTCCCCCACCCGGTTTGTGCTAAAGATTAAAAAATTATCACAATTCTAACACTAAATTCATAATAAAAAAAGTTAAACACCAGATGTACTGTACAAGCTTGCAGCACGGCACAAAGTGACTGCGCTGTGAGTTTGTATATTTGGTATTTTTTTAATAGCCGCAATGCCAGAAAATCTAAAATTACATGTTTGCTTTCCCGCTTTTAGTGGGTTAAAGTATTCGATCACGGCTTCGTAGAACAATTATCGAGGTGGCAGTTTTGCTGCCGAAATCAATGGGATCGTTATCTGTGCTGCGTTTGTTCCTGTTTCCGACTTCAAATGTACAATAGTAACAGGTGCATGTCTGTTCCGCACCCCCACCACCATCGGCACCACCACCCTGAGGTGAAACCTTGATAATTGGTCATATGGGATAGGGGTAGATTATATATTTTTGGTCTGGCAAAGCCACTTCGTAAGTCCCTGAACAGACCAACGTTGAAGCTGCTACCATCTGCCCCTTGCTTTTCTACTCTTCAGCACAGTTCCAAATTATTATCACCTCCAATCTTTACCTTACTGTTTTTATGACTATATATATACGGTATATATATCTATGAGCCCTATCTATTTCAAATACAGTATAGTGACAATAGCAGATGTACAACGCACAAAGATGTGTATGTACTTTTGAATACTACTAATTATTTTTTGTAAAGCAAGTACTCCTATTAATAATCAATTATGTACTGGCCATATAAGGAGCATGCCTTGAGTGTACAGGGTTTGATGAGGTCAGAACAGGTCAGCTACATAAAGTATATGGAGATCTAAGGGTGATAGCAGGGGCCTTAATTTTCGGGCCTGTTGAGAATAACTTTAGGGCAGGCCTGTCTAGAGTTTGAATGGACATGTGGGCCTGTTCTGAACTTTTCGCCGGCTGCTAAAGTGTGATAATTTAGGCTGACCTAGGATCAGGTTAGTGTTCCAGCGACATGAACTGCTGTGTTACGTGTGATGATTATGCTGGTTTAGGCAGCAGTGCAAGACGTACCATGCAATGCAAGCCCCGTCCTGGTTTGCCTTGCGCTGATTTGAATGAAAACACTGGCGTGCAATTATGCTTTATATCACGATCACGGATCCCGACAACAGTGTTGACCTCAACGAGGTGAAAGCAAAGTAGCAAAGCTCAAATCAAATTAATATAAGAAGGTTAAAGCAACCATGACAACTCTCCTGTGTATCCCATTCCCCACACGTGGATAAAGAACTTAAGAAGAGAGCAAAGAGCTGTTTATAAGTGCATTGAGTGTCGTGACTTGTTAATATTCTATTCAGCCAAGACCTGTACATGCATCTACACTCTGTGTGTAAAAAATAAATGATCCGTTTGGTTAATTTTAAATGCACGCACGTCGCACGCTGTGGAGACGAGAAGAGACGAGACACTTCTCTCTCACCCTCTGCTGCAGCGTGCAGCCTGCAGGGAACCTCTCCCTCTCTCTCTCGCTCTCTCTCTCTCTCTCTCTCTCTACTATATTTTTCATATAGTCCACATTCGGATCTCGGTCGGGCTCTGCGCCGCCATTTGAAAGAAACCTCGGAAGAGGTCGGAGTCGGACGAAATTGTCACGGATCCCTTCGGGTTTGGTTTAACTATTTGAAAATATTTTCGGAACGGGTCGGAATCGGTAAAATGTCACATTCATTTTGGATTTCATTTGGATCTAGTCTAGCCCTCGACTCCTATACATCTGGCACTGCTGCTATACTACTGCTATACTTTGACTCAAATTCCGCGGTTGAGTACTTCATTGCTTGGTACTAATGGTTCTGCCTGGAATGAGATGGTTATGTATACAGACACACAGTGATGATGATACAATGCTCATTTCACTTTCACAGAGACACCTCCACACTCCCGCCTGCTTTCCTTTCCAGGCTGCGTGCGTTTGGGCGCTGCGTCACTTCGCCATACTTTGCTCCGTGAGTTATGGGGTTCAACAGGCGACCATATGGACAGTAAATGTGGTTTCTGTCACCACAAAACTCTTTTACAGTTTACCAGCGCGTTGCTTTCTTAATCACGAGTGCCATTATCATTACCGTTGATGTAGCATTTTGTTTTTTTTGGTCGTTAGACTCGGGGCTTTACATGATTAAAAATAAAATATATGCTGCGGTGCAATCTGCAGCGTCTGCTGCCTGCCAATCCAGCAGTTCTGGCCGCATGGTTATTGCCCTCATCAAACCCCTTCGGAGTGTACTGTATATTTTCAGACGTTACGCCTCGACTAGCCGCATCATGTGCACAAACTGCACATGGGTGTTTTTTATCACCCGGTTTTATGAATATTTCAGATACTGTATGTACAGTATACAAAGTGAACAGGGTATTATGATTTGTTTTTCCTTAACAACAGTGCCTACGACACAACGTGTGTCTGTTCATAAATATCTGTCATGGTCGAGGATGGATGGTCTGACCCGCTGTGGGATGGGATGTGCATTATTGTTTGTTGTGATAAACAAATGCTCAGAGCAATCGTATCGCAGATCTTTAAATTTATGGTGAAATGATGTGTCATACAATGGACAGATTGTTTTTTCCTCCCAATCTCCTATAGACACAAATGGCAGATTTATAAGCTTCTAGATCTGGGTAAAGGAGAATTCCATGGAAGAAGGCTTTCTTACCTTTGTTGTTACGTCCCCACCAAAGAGGTCCAGGTGTTATTTTGTGCAAAGCGCATTATTGGCTATTTCCCCTACCATAAGCCCTCAATGAATTGAATTGCATTGAATTGAATTGAATTGAATTGAATTGAATTGAATTGAATTGAATGGGGCATTGGGGTGTTGTGCTAATTTGCTTATTTCCATCGCTCAAAAATCCTTGTATATATCCTCTCTTCATTATGTAAATAGTATCCCAAGCGGCACACTTTACTACTTATTTAGATGGAAATTTATCACAAAAACCCAACCCCCATTAAGGGCTTATATTAGGGGAAATAGCCAATAATGCACTTTTGCATAAAATAACACCTGGACCTCTTTGGTTGTGACGCAACAACTACAAATAAAGGTAAGAAAGCCTTCTAGCATGGAATTGTCCTTCAATAAAATATCATTAATCGCAGTTATTTTTGGCCATATTAATCGCGCACATGAAATGTTCGCGTTGTCCCGTCCCCGTCCACGCCAACAACAGCAGCACAATTTGTGTTCCCTGCTCGCACACGCCCTATACCTGTCACGTTGGAGGAGGGGGCTGTCTGATGCCGCAGCATCGGGCCCGCTATCACACTGGGTGCAGCTGTACAGCCGACAGGCTGCCTCAGCGCTCTGAGGCTGTGCACGTACACCTGTGCTCCAATCTGCCTCGGAACATCCTCTTTTTGCTAGTTCTTGACACTTGAATCAAAAAGTAAATACAAATTTATATCTATAAACCACCCTTGCTCTTTGCCTCAATCTTCCACCCCAACCCACCCCCTCGTTTTTCCGTTCCCCCGCAATTCCACTTAGGGCGTGCTCTGTGTGTACATGGGCTGCACAGGGAGGCTTCGTGTCCCGGTAAGCCTCCTATTTTTCCCTGACAGAAATGAGAATATCAAACTCAAACGGAGATGCTGAAGATGCTGCAAAATGACCACGCTCATGCATGGCATGAATTAACCCTGAAAATAGAGGAGGGATGATAAAGTCCAGTTGCCGCGGTTAGAAAAGTCTCACTGCGCCCACATTAATAACACAGCCTACCAGAGGACAGGTATTTTTGTAGCTATGCCCAGCTTTCAGGGTTTGTGTGAACACAAACATTGGCTTGTGATTGGCTGAGCAAAGTACATATTGAAGATAAAAGTAAGGCCAGAAAAGTGAAAACGCCAAAAGTGATTCGCCGGAATTACTTTTGTGATGATTTGATTGGCCTAGCAGAGAATGTGATGTATGATAAGAGCGCCCCTCACTTTTGAGTGTACTCCAGATTTAATGCATTTGTCTTTTGCTTTAAAGGGTAAGACCACTTTTGTAGAGGTTTGGGTTTGTGTGTGCACTGCCCCATTTGTGTGAAATGTATATGTATTACTTATGAGTATTGGGTAAGGAAATTAAACATACTGGGGGATAACAAGGGATTATATTGGTTAAATGGATATTTCACTTTAAAAAACACTTTAGCTATATTACGTTTTAGTTTACTCCATCCTCCTCCTGGAGGAGGTTCTTTTCCAAAATAATTATTACAAATAATGACAACAGTAAATGAAGAAAACACGGCCCTCTCATGTATTAGGACAGTATCAGTCACCAGAAAGGACTGTGCTGAAGGGGGCAGGGCAGCAAAAAGGAGTATCAAATATTTAAATATTGAATCAAGTAACTTAAATACTTTTTTTGTTTGGGGTGTTCACATAGGCCTGAGTAGACGATAACATTACGAAAAGTTTTTTTGAAAGTGAAATATCCCTTTAATTAAACTATGGTTGAACATTTTACCCCAAAATGTAGTATACAGAGAATATATTGTGTTTAATGTGTAGTTAAACATTGGTCATCCATTTTCTGTTGACTAGGTTTGATCATAGGGGGAGCTCTATGAGCTGTCCCTCCCTCGCCCAAAAGGTAGATCTAGATCATTAAGGTTGTGCAGACACATGGCATGGCCTAAAAAATATGTAATTTAAATATAAAAAAAAATAAGGTGACTTGATTGATTGACTTCAAAAGGTACATTAAATTATTTCCAGCAATTGTATAATATTTATTTGGTGGGTAGATCTTGTTGAGCCGGTCATTTTGAAAGTAGCTCTCTAGTCAAAAAAGTGTGTGCACCCCTGCTCTAAACAATTGATTTCCCAACAATCCAAAACAACATTCAGGTGAACTCACAAGGCAGCACTAATAAGGTGTCATCTATGTCAGACTTATGTTGCCGCTCTTTTTAACAACTCCTCCAATGAAAAGGATTTGCGTCATAAGGCCTTGTCGTAACCCCTCACCCTTTCTTAACTGCTTAATGGCTCAAACAGAGGCAGCAACGGAGACAATGCAACAACCTCTGCTGATAAGACAAGTTCATAATTCTCCGGTGCTCTCTCATCTTTGCCCTGGCGTGCGCCGCATGCCCTTCAACATCCCCCCCATTCATCAATAGAGAACGCTCTCCTCGGAAAGACGAGAGCATATGCAAACCATCCCTGACAGAAGGTATTTGGTATGCTAAAGGCTGCTGATAAATGGTATTAACCTGGCCAGGTTCTCTCACGGCATGCATGCATAAAAGAGCCATTGGTAAGGACAGCCGGTCTGGTAACCTATAGATTATAGGAAGAAAAAGGTTGAGGGAAAACGAAGGCACATAAAAGAAGAGGGGGCACGTGGGTATTACGTGAAGTCAAATGGGGCTAAAGGGAGAACGATCGAACGCATCATATCAGCACTTCATCTCATTGTCGTCTGCACACTGTAGTCGGGGGCTTGCACCGCTGTGGTCTGCATACAAATGTAAAATTACATTTCCCCCGACTACGGGAGCCAGAAGCCAGCAGGGCATGTTCTGAGCGCACTTACTAATGCCCTTTGGAGTCCAATATTTATACTCTAGCCGTTTGTTGGGAGAGTTAATGAAATGAGCATTGGAGCTGAGGAAGACTGCCTGTTTCTCTGTGTGTATGCCAACACATGCAAGGGCCCTGCGAGGGTTTGAAGTACGTTCAATTACAATCTTAGCCAAGTCGGTGTCTTTCCAACAAATTACTGTAGGTCACTGGCTCTCAGTATGGAGTCCGGGGACCAACATGTCTCCTCGCGTGGGTGCCAGGGGGTCCCCCGGCAAATGATGGATGGTTGGGAAGCAAATTGACCCTTAAACGTCTGTAACTCCGAGGGGGAACAAATGGAACCAAATGGACCTTACGGTTGTGTGTAGTCGGTTGTCCAGTTAAACATTGTGTAGCCATGCCATCTTCTCTAGTTCTACCTTGAAGAGACCATCTTTAGAAACACGAACATGGGTTTAGATTCCCTGCTGTAGGTGCTCTGTCTGATCTCAAATGCCCTGTGCCCCAGCACCACTCCGTCCCTGTCAATAGGAAATTACCATGTAACACGTTTTCTGTGTGGTTCGGGCGGAGGTTGGACAGTCGGAGACGATTGATCGAGGCTATGTATCAATACACGGGCACAAGACACTCAGCACTTTTCGGAAGGAGGATGCATTTCCGTTTTGATGTGTGGGGTTGAAAGCGGATAGGATGGTATTTGGACTCTGTCTTCGAAGCGAGACTGCATTCAGATTCCTCTTTAGTAATGCATGAAAACATGTATCAGTTTTACATCCATATCTATAGAGACATGAGGTCTTGCTGCCTGTGCAATAGCGGGAGTATTTGATCTGGAGATCAATCTTTTTCCATCGTACAGTATATGAAGACCATCGCCCATGAAAGGATAATGCACTGCTAGGCATTTGTCATATTGTCGTGAAAAGGAAATGCAATCCATGCAAGATGATGTATTAGAGCTTACTTGAATTCTATCAATTGCCAAGTGATATTGATTATTGGCAGAGCCAAGGAAGTTCCACGATGGTGGGTCTATGTTTAGTTTTTTAATCAGTCACGAGAAAGATCATTTATCAGCTTCAGTTTTTTTTAGCTGGTCTCACAAGATCACAGAGCCATCTGTCTAAACAGGTGATCCATTTGGTAGTGATGGCTGTTTACATTCAAACCCAACTTATGTAGTTTTTACATAGATTACCTGACACTAGACTAGCTGTTGTATGGGTTTTTAACGCACAATTAATTTCATGTGCCTTTTACTCTGTAACTGGTATTGCTGACAATAAAGCTCAACATTGAACCTTGAACTGAAGAAACAATACAAAAACATGCGCTAAAACTTCCATGTCACATTTCATAGAGAACAAAATGGTATTCCAAAATATTACAAAAGTGTAGGCTCACTAGGCTGTAATGAGTCTGAATTAATTAATTGGTTTGATTATACATTTCTCGTTTAAGGTAAAGATTGTTCCACCACAGCATGTCACAGAGCGATGCCTGTCCATCTGCTATTTTTGAACATATTTGAAAAAGAAATGTGAACGTGCCAGAACTACTGCTTCATAAGGCATTTTGGAGAATTGCCGGCGGGGGCAGCGGCTGTCCACCTCATGAACAGCTCTCAGTGGGTAAATGGAGACCCAATTGGTCTCCGGTTCCAACTCCGATGTTTTTGATTTCCCCCCATGGACCCCCCAGGGGTTTAAGAGGTTTTAATGGCTTCACTTTAAATTCAAAACATTAAAGACGTGATTTTGTAGCTGTGATCATGTGCTGAATTAGTGATTCTCTGTCACATTACTGCAGACCCCACGGGTAACAAAATAAGCTGAAGCTGATGTTACTCCAAGTGGAGAAGGGTAAAGACGAAAAGAACAAGTCCCGTGTGTATGAATGAATGAGGCTGGAGCCTCAGGCTAGGGGTTGACTTCACTTGATCCACTGTGCTGCGAATACATCTCACAGCAACATTGTTCTATAGCTGTACGGCTGTTGGTTCTGTACACTAAACTTTTTCAGCTGACATTTTAATTTGTCATCTCCCCATGACCCAATCTTGTATAAAAATATAGTGTAGAAACTTTGCTTATTTGGGCTTGCTTACTAATTAAACAAGTGGCTTTCAAACATTTTCATCTCAAACCAAAATTGTCCACAGACCGTCAGACCCCCATCTAAAGATATTTTCTTTTGTGACCCTTTGGTGTCCGATGTGGCCCATGTGGACTACAGTCGCTTCGCTGGTCTTCATAGACCTTCTCTCAAGGTCTATGAAGACCTTCTCTCTCTCTCTCTCTCTCTCTCTCTCTCTCTCTCTCTCTCTCTCTCTCGCAAAATCTGACAACACTGCGGCAGCCTATTTACTGTGGGGTTTGTGAAAGTGGCCATTCCGGTGAAATCCGAACATCTTATATGCACACCATTTATGACTGTGCTGAACCAAATATATATTTTTCTCATACTACCGGTATATAGAAGGTATGCACATGCATAAAGTGAGTGGAAAATCGAGTGCGGCAAAGTGAGTTTTATGTTATTGAATGTCGTTTAAGGAAGTCAGATAGGACTTTTAAGTTTGAATATATGGGCTGTCAAGGCCACAAAGTAGATTTTTGCCACTCAGGAGGCGTTTCCCACATAACTTACATAACCGGGTATGATGATGATGATGTCACGCGCATACCCTCTATTTTGCCTTATGTAATCTTATCTTTAACTTGACATCCCTCATGCATTAGCATGCTTGTTCAACAATGCTAACAATACAAATGTTTTTATTTTATTTAAACCTAATCTCAAGCATGTGTACAGTGCAGCACAATTAACAGACATCACCTTGCCGTCTTCCTTCAGGATGGACCCGGTGATGAACTCCGACAGAGGCAGCAGGTCTCTTCAGGCCCAGCCAACGCAGTTGCTGACCAAGCGCCTCACTCTCCACACTACAGGTCTAGTACACACGCGCACACGGCACACACATGCACATTGATTTTAACAGCCAAATGTTTTAGTTTGATACAAAAATGTATTTTGGTGGGCCTTAGTGGTGTTGTAACTGATTTTACACTTGGCTGGATGCTGAAAATAGCCGATATACAAGCTCACGATGTGTCACAGCACGACACGTTGTGAGCTTGTAGATCTGCTATTTTCAGAGCACAACGCCCCGGACGCAGCCAAACATAAAATGACGTATCTTTTAGTTCTACTGGATCTCTTCTCTCCTCGTCCCTCCCTAACATTTTAGCCTAGTTTTTATTTGTTGATGAAATTGTCAGTATATTTATTTAGTTAGTTTTAAGACATCATAGCTTAATTTCTATATTGTTTTTAATTAGTTTTCGTCAGTGACAAACATTTGTCGTCGTAGTTTTATTCGACGGAATTAACATTGACTCTCTCTCTCTCACACACACACACACACGTGCACACATGCTGCAGTGCGCGCACACACACCGTTCTCTCAAGGGCATGGACAATAAGCGCGTGCGGGAGCGTGGGGTGAGGAGAAGTGTGGCATAATGCTCGGACTAATTTAACCAGCGGGCTGAGAGGGGAAGTGCTGAGTGGACAACTGCTTGGTGGCCGATCTGGGGCCAGGGCTGAGGGCCCCGCGGCGACAGACAGACAAGAGACAGCCAAGAAGCTGAGACAGCGGAAATGTCTACCGCACACGCACACACACACACTCCTCTTTCTCTGAGCGTGTTTTCCCCCGTGCACACGCTCTCATCAAGGAATACGCTCGCGCGCGGGCGCATTTTCAAGGGTATGCCACCCTCGGGTGCCAGCTGCAGCCCCAGCCGCTGCCGTCGCATTGTTCTTTATTTTGTTCTTGCGCTAAGGGGCTTGTTGTTCTTCGTTTCTTTTTTTTCTCCTTCATTTTCTTCTCCCCTCCTTTTTGGCATCTGTCGTCTTACCCCCGTGAGCATGTCCATGCTGTGTCCCGGCTCGGTGACAAGGACATCCCATAGCGCCAGATGGACCTCCCACCCAGCAACCTACAGTCCCTTCATAAATGTTGATCTTGTCATAGTTTTGGAAAACAAATGGTGTTTCTTTCTCTCTCTCTCTCTCTCTCTCACTTTCTCTCCCTCTCTCTCTCTCTCTCTCTCTCTCTCTCTCTCTTCAACTTTGTGCAAACGTGCTCTGGTAATGGGGCGAAGTCTCAGATTTCCTGCTTTTCGTGTGCCCTTGCCTGTCAGCTTGCCGACACGGAAACAATGACGGAAACAATATATCAAAAATCCAGAAATGTCTTTTTCTGTCAGTATCTTGGCACTACATTGGTATAGGCTATCGACGTACTCTGTTGCTGCTAGTGTTTCATTGGATCCTCTGAGTCCAATCAAGTCTTACATAACGCTGATATGTGCCCGCAGTTATACCTCAATATCGTCAACGTTTCATTTGATTCCAGCCGTTCATGGCAATAATGTGTTTTTTTGTGTGCCTGTGCCCATACATTTACAGTATCTAACCTCATTGGCCAGAGAGGAAAGTGCATTGTTGGGAGGAACGCAAATAAACCCCCAGGACTTCTCTGGTCTGGGTAACATTCTCTAGGAACTTCTGCTGACGTACACCTTGGCTAAAGGTCTCGACTCCACGTCACCCTGCTCTCCCCCTCTGATGCCAGCAGTTTCAGTTCCCTTAATGTCAAGCCACTTTTGTGCATTCAGCAGCAGTCTGTTCCTCGGTGGGAAAGGTTAAGATGCTATGTTTGAGGGTTCTGGGCGGGATGCCTCCTGCGCCTCCAATGCACAGGCCCCTGGGACACAGGCCACAGCTTAAAACTGCTGACAAGGCCACTTTGCCAGTAGGTCATTGTGGAAATGTGAGCCAATTACATTTTAGATGTAAGCATACAACTCCACTGATCTGAATGTTGGACAGCAGTGACTCGTGCTTGCGTGCGGTGTGTGTGTGTGTGTGTGTGTGTGTGTGTGTGCGTGTGCCAGGCCTAAATATGGCTGTTTGCTCAATGTCACTCTGCATCTCGCCCTCAGGGCTACGCTGTCCCAGGGGTAGATCCCTGAGGTGACAGTTTGTGACTAACAAGTGCAACCGTTGTTTTTGTACAATTTGATCGATGTGAAGTCTATGAACTTCTTGTCAACGGTAACCTTGCTCAGCCAGATCACAGTTCCATCCCTCTCCACAAGTCTATCTAGTCAGCCCTCGACTTGTACAATTCTGTCGAAACCTACAGTATAGGTGACCAGGCCAATCACCATTGACATTTTCTTGGACATTTCTGGACAATCTTTGCATTTTGGTCTGAGATTTAATTTACAGCAAAGCATTGAGTTGAACATGCACTTTGAAATTTGTACTTTTGAATACTTATTGTGTATTTCTTGCTTGTATTTCTAAGCATAGTACTACAGTAATTTTAACTCAAGTATAATTGGACAGAGCAACTTTCACTTTTACAGTAGTTAAAAATATTGACCAGGAGCATCTATACTTTGACTAAAGTACTGGGATTAAATACTCCAACCGTTTCAAACTCCCCACATGGTTTCTGTGTAGTGAAACATATCAGGCATGTTAAATGCCAATTGGCCGCAATGTAGTGGTGTAACGATACACCAATCTAGAAAATAGCAGATCTACAAGTGCACGTCAGCTATATTTATTACTTTTAAAAATAATTTATAATAATATCTAAAATGGGTACCAACCCACTGCTTGGTAAACAGTGAATTAGACAATGTCAATATGTCAAAACTATGGTTTACCATGGTATGTTTTTTAATTACAATACAAAAAAATGCGTATTTCCAACTCGATCAGAGTTTCCCTACCACAACTTTGAAAGCGGCATTACTGTATCTGTCCTTTTCAGAACTTCTGGGCAAAGTCACAAAGAATACTTAATGCTAACAATACAGTACAGAGGGGGAATCCGTCTTATAATAAGAGAGCATGACTGAAATTGTACAGGAGCAGAGCTACAAAGCTCTACTGTATGTGTGACAAACAAACAAAAAGCCATGAACAGTAAATTAATAAAGGGAATTAATTCATAAATAATTCATCGTTCCTTCAATTAGATCTTAGCATGAGATGATCCCTCAGCTTCCCCCATCTCTGTGGAGAGTTACTCTGCAGCTAAATGCGGCAATAGTTTGGAAATGCTTTCCTCAGTAAAACAATCTTCGAACTGATTCTCCCCAAATCCAAAAATGCTCTACTATGCACACAACCATTTATTTAGTCCTGGCTCAAACTAACCTTGAAGGGGCGTCTCAAATCCCATGTCTGATTGGGTGCATGGCTTCCTCTGTGATAGAAGGCAAAGCAAATGCAAAGTATTCATTAAAAGGAGAGCAAATGGATGTGGTTCACCCTGGAGAACCTCTTCTTCTACAAAAGCCAATTTGAAATCTTTGCCAAAATATATAATGCAAATTCTCTGCCTTCAACAGTTCAATAGTTTCCTTTGCCAACTCAATTAGTTTCTACTTTCTACACAACTTCCTTTCTATCAGTCTTGATACACCCTCACATTGACTACCTCAGGGTATACAGGTAATTCTGCAAAATATAAGCCATTATGAAGAAATATGTTGTGCATTTCTTCCTCACTTTTACTCAAGCCTAACGGAAACTAGGCAGAAGTCCCTCAGAGCGAATAAGCCACACAAGGTCACAGGATCAATCCAAGAGACTCCCCCATGTGGGAATCTTGTGAACCTGAAATTGCCACTCAGTTAATTGCCTCAGGAATCCTTCCAACAGCATCCCGTTAGGACCTCTACAGGTAGTGATAGTGTTTGGTTAAGGGGAAAGGGAGGGTGACTGGATGCTGCAGGGGTTTTGGGGGGGGGAGTAATAATACAAATCTCTGCATATAGTTTTTCTTCTCACACCGGAGAGCAATTTGCCGGGCTGTACGGGCTGAAGAATCATGGTGGGAGGGGCAGGGATCAGAAATCCCCCTGGAGCCCCGGGGGGGGAGGCCGGGCCCCCTGGCTTCCTCTGGACCAACGGTGCTTGCGGCAGATTCGCGGCAGCCATTTTCAACAACACCACCCGAATGTTGCCAAGAAGTGCACCCCGACTGTGACACCGCTACTGGGAATCTGTGCCGTTTGTTCTGACCTCAAAGTCACTGCTGTTGATGTGCCGCGTTGCCAGTCTCACATCTAATTAAAGCTGCACTTAGACCTACAATCTCGGCACAATTTCCCTTGTAGTTTTCATATTCTTAGTCAAAGAAAAAGAAGAAAAACAACAGCAGGGTTTGTCAAACTAAGTGAGCCCTGGCACACACCGGGGTAATATTTCCAATTTGTATTCAACAGCTAATGGACATATCAATTTCAATGTAAGAAGCCAACACGAGCCGCACTCTTTAAAAAAACTGATTGGTATTCTAGCACTACGTGGTCAGGGACTGTCGCCATTACAAGCCCAGCATGGAGGATGACAACACACTGAGAAGATGAAGACAGAAAATCAACAGTTGACGGGAGGCCAAGGCCGTAAGGTGACATCAATGTTTATATTAAAGACAACTAGTCTTACAGGCGAGGGACTCCATTGTTCTCGGATGATAAAGTTTTTGTTTCCTGCGCGGCGGTTACAGTCATCTGATACAGTGTACTATCGCTCTCTGCCTCATTTTTCAGCCGGGAACATCATCCCAGCGCCCTTGGTCACTGCTGGAGCAGTTGAGGCACCGGCATACATATGAACTTTAAGATGTTTATACGACAGTGGGAAGAAAATGGTCATTTGTAAGATAGTGTAGAGGGAGGATACAGCCCACTGATTGTGACCCCATTTTCTTTTCATAAGCTGCTTTAACATTTTCTTATTATTGGCCAGACATTAAGGTTGACACTAGCCCAGACTGTAGAATAGTAGGAATGTAATTGGTTTGATGTTAATGTCTTTGAACACGGCATCTTTGGTTGTAGTCAATTTAGCTCTGTGGTTCACTTTAAATGTAGTGTGAAACAATGCATCTTTATTCCCATTGGTCCATAGGCATATTCCAATTAGCCTACATCACAATAAACCTGCACCTCGAGTTTATGATAACATTGCATTATATTAACCTCGTGAACCCTGGCATCCCTATCCTAGGCCGTCATAATAGATGAACATTCAGCCAATGTAGCGGAGCGGACCTACTGTACCAGAGCTTGTAAATCTGCACACACAGGGAGCCAAGTAAAGACTCGTGGGTGGACCCCAGTCAACGGAAGCTCAATATGCTTCTTTCGCTGTTATGTCCGTTCTATTCTATTCATTATTACATTTGAGATAATTCCACGCCAACAAAGCAAATAATAATAATAATAATAATTAAAATAATAATAATCTTTATTTATAGAGCACCTTTCAGACACAAGTGCAGTTCAAAGTGCTTTACATACAAGTAAAAGAATCACATAAATGCAAAAAATAACAAGGGTTAAAAAGACTAAGTAATAGCTTCAAATCTGGTAAGTAGAATTTGTTCAAATTGAAAACTAAAGATTTTATTAATATCCCGTGACTACCAGACTGACTTCAACACAGCATTGTGGGTCTTCGACTACTGGCCAATCAGAGCGGGGCTTTCCGAGAGCACGGAACGCTCACTCTCCCCATATTTCCCCTAGCTCTCTCGATCCTTGATCCATTACAGAGTTCCCATCTGCCCAGCACAGAGAACATGTGGTCAGTGGCCAAAGACACATCGCTGTCTGCCTTCGTTCAAAATGTACGCTTTGTGTGTGTGTGTGCGTGTGTGGGTCTCTCTCTCTCACTCGGACACACAATATTCACTGTGACACAGACGTCTGGCGTTAGACGTGCGTAGGCGCGCAAGGTTCTAGTTATGAACAAGGGGAACCTGGGAATGTGCAAAGTGCCAACCATGACGGGGTGCATACTTAGTTTAGACTAGTCATGGGTTAAGGTTAGGTTTAGGTGTGCTGCCCCGTGGGAGGTTATTACGCATACTATATTTTGGCTCTATCATCAAGTTCCTTTTCTGGCAATTCTAACCAACTAAAAAAAAAAGTGGATTGAGACCTTCAGGGCTCCAAATAAACTTCTACTTTGCGGCACTGGTGCTCAGAACCTCTGCACCAAATATAGGCAATAGATTTATTTATTTGTATATAAAAAACAAAACGTAACTTAACCGCACGGTTTACACAACAGTAACATAACTGTGATTTGCATAACTGTATCACCACCTGGGGACTAGGGTCCAGTACAAACGCTGAGTAAATGCATTGAAGAAGCCAACGTTAGATGTGCCAGAATTTTCAAAGACAAACTGTTTTTGGATCAAAGGAAGAGCAATTAAAGTCGGCGCTCAGCTTAAATCTGTAATGTTAAAACCTGAGCCAGACATCTTGGTGTAGTCATTGAGTGCGGTTACATGCAGGCTTTTCATTCAGAATAAATACTTCCGAAATAAATCATTCGGAAGTAATGTGTTTTGCTACGAGTTTACATGGGAAATGGTCATTCCGAATGATTGTTTACATGGACGATACTTTGAAATCCCATAATTTCATTCCGCAGCAGCTTTGGGGCTGGGAAGGCTTCTGATTGGATAGAGGTGGGCATATATGTTTACGTCTTTACGTAAACATATATGCTGGGAAGGTTGATCATCTCATTTTGTACTTTTCACACCCAATCGGACTTAAAATTCCGATTGGGTGTGAAAATAGGCAGCACGGCAAAAGCACACAACACACTGATTAGTATCAAGGTTGCTCGTTATTTTAGAGAGAGAGAGACTGTTGAACACACACACACACACACACACACACACACACACACACACACAAAGCTGTAAACGGAGATATGGGGGACATTGCATTTATCAACTTTTCTGTTGTGGCCCACAAGGCTATTATGGATTTATTTGTGCTTCGTCTTTGCCCAATGCACGTACATTGTGTAAGAGGCCAGAGCTGATCTACAGGCTGACAACGTGTCCTATCTGTGGTCTTGTACATCACATAATGTTATCTGCACGACAACATCGTGCGACGGAAGATAATCCAGGCTTGAACCCATAGAGACATCATCATCATGGCATGGCATTAAATATAATATTATATATGTATACTATTATGGGGATAGGATAGATATGGACATTATAGTGATAATAGCGTATTCTTGGAACTGTGTGTGTGTGTGTGTGTGTGTGTCAGTCACTGATCAGCGGGCTGACAACATTGTGTCCTCTCCTCCACTGTCTTTCTCTGAATCCCCCGTTGCACTGTACAGTAGCAATCCATGCAGAATCTTGCATATACAGCGCTAGCCTATGTTTGCAGAGTGATTATGATCAACTCTGGATGGTTCAGATTGGATTTTTTAACACTCACAGATCATCAGGGGGATCATCCTCACTGCTGCTGCTCCACGTTTTTTTCGGATCTGCAAAATGCACGAAAAAATGTGCAAACTTTGACCAACTATTTGAAGTTGGAGCGCCTTGGAAATGAGCATGCTCAGAAAGACAGGAATGAACTTAAATCCGAATGAGTGTATACATGAGTCCAATTTTTTTTCAATCGCATTCAACATCGGAATAATCCGGTCTGTGAGTGGTTTTTAAATCACATTGAGCATTTTCATTCGGTTTTAAGTTTTTGTAGGTGTTTACATGACAACTTTTAATAGGATTTAACCTTTATTCTGAATTAAAAGGGGGTTTCAGTCCTCATGTAAACGTACTCATTGACTCAGACCTGAATTTCAACAGCTACATTAACACAATTTCAAAGCGATCCTATTTAACTGTAAAGTACTTATGTTGATTTCTGTAGTGTTGCTGGCTTTGCTGTCACACCACGGTGCGTCCACATACAGTAGGTGGTCCAGCCGCTTCCCCTCCTAGCATGTGCCTCGGGATGGCTCCCGCAGTGTCGGTGGGCTTTCAATTGGTTCTGCGTTCATCCTTTTTCTCTCTCTCTCTCTGTCTCTAGGTGCTGCCACACTTACTCTTTTCCGGGTTTTTAGACAGCTGGTGGATGGAAATTAAGCTCCACCCCGTTTCTGGGAATCTGTCCGTCGCGGCAGTCAGCCGTGGAGGTGGAGCTTCTTTTCCATCCACCAGCTGTCTAAAAACTCGGAAAATAAGTTGCGGACAGCTTCTTCTGTCCGGGGCTGTCGGCCGTTTTCCGCTCAGGTGTGGAAACACTGAATCTCTCTCTCTCTCTGATTTTAAGATTTTATTGTTTGTCTTTAAATCACTGAACGGTCTGCACCTCAGTATCTCTCTGATCTCATAAAGGTTTATACTCCCTCAAGGCCATAATTGCGGTCTGCAATTTGTAAACCTTGAGTTGTGAACGGTGATGTGTAAATAAAGTGGATTGGATTGACCTTGTCCGTGACCCGTGAGAGGCTCACTTTTCCCATGTGACATCAAGCAGTGTTGTTCTTGAATAGTTTTCATTCAGTTTTGGTCACATTTTAGTCACCTGGAATGTCTTAGTGTTAGTCTAGTTTTAGTCAACTAACTGTCATGAGATTTTAGTCGACTAAATCTACAGTTGATTTAGTAGACTAAAATGTATTTTGGCTGGCCTTAATGCCGTCGGAATGACAGTTTTTACCCTTTCTGAAAATCTACAAGCTCACAACGTGTCGTGCTGCCACACTTTGTGAGCTTGTAGATCTGCTATTTTCAGCATGCTTCCAAGTGTAAATTGATACACTTATACTGGATCTTTTGTCACTAGTCCCTTCCTAACATTTTAGGCCCTTTCTAAATTCTATTTTTAAACCCTACCCCTTATACCTTGCCCCTACCCCTTATACCTTGCCCCTTCCCCTTATCCCTACATAATGAGTGTAAAGGGGAATCATCCCCCTAGGAAATGGAACGTCCCTAAATATTGAACGTCCCTTGTAGATATTGATATGTGATATAATATTTTGATATACAACCTCATATAACGTCATAGCTTAGTTTTCATTTAGTTTCCATTTAGTTTTCCTCAGTGAAAAAAAGTAGTCGACGGATACTTTTCAACACTGACATGTGCCATCCGTTGCATTCCTGTGCAGACAGGGCCTGTTCCTGCTGTACTGTGCTCAACGTCTATTGTTTTGGCCCCACATACAGCAGTACTCGTTCTGCTGTAGCCACAAACGGCTGCCTCTTGAGGTCATCATCTCCCATCTCAGATTTCCACACTCTCCTCACCGTGTGCAAGTGCCCCCCACCCCCAGACCTTCATATCCAGTTCCATTGAGGCAGTCCAGGCATTTCCCTTATGTCAATGACTCTTTGAAGAATGCTAAAATGCTCTCTGCGAAACATGAATTCACAAGAAAAGTAGAAAACACATGCACACACAAGGCACATGCACACAAGCAAGTTATGCTTCATGTGTGCGCATGGACGTCACCCGCTCCACACTCCCACGCACGCACACAAGCGCAACCACATGCTGGATACTGTGTGCACTGCACTCTGAGGAGTGTGCTCACTTTGAACCCGTGCGGCATCATTAGCGTGCTAGGTTGCCAGCGGCTATGGGGAAGGGCTACCGCACACAGCTCTGCCCCGGCTCACACAGCGTCCCGTGAGGTTCATTACAGAGACATGGCGAGCTGCAGTAGTCCAGGCACATTGTGAAACCAGAGGAAACCTATCATGGCAATGATTCAAGTGTCTGTACCGTTCACTCAGGAGGGATTTCCATGACTTGGCTTCCCTTCCTGAGGCTCATTTAAACATTGACAAGGGAGATTTTCGGGGCAGTTTGTCTTCGTCCAAAGGGGGAACTTATGATTGGGAAATTGAGACAAAGTGGACACTTTGTGTTAAATTGCTGTGTGCCCCTGGGCAGAGCTTGGGGCCTCGCAAATTGCATTTGCACTGTACACGCTCGCTCGCACACGCGCGCACACACACGCACATGCAAGCACGATGTCCACCCAGTAACGGGTCCCCTTGGGTCTATTTTTACTGTGCGTGCTTGTAGACATACAGTACACCTACACAGAAACACGGCATTCAAGCCTCCATCGTCTCTGCTGTGCGTTGGGTGCGCCGCCGTTTCATGCTGACTGCAGGGTTTAAGACACAGATGAAATTACAGTGGATTATTATCTAAAGACATTCGCTGACCTTCACGGCGAACGTCCCCCCCCCCCCACACACACACACACACACACACACACTTATCCGCCTCCGCACAGGGAAACGTAACGGAGCGGAGCGGCGAGAACAAACACGCCGCTTAATCCGTGCTGAAGTCAGCACTCTGGAGAGATGAAAGGAGAAAAGGAGAGTGCCCTATCTGTTCTCTCTCTGGCTCTCATTTGCCCTCCATCTTGCCACCAGAAGGGTGTCACTTTCACTACTCTCGCCGAAAACTGCTGTCGGCGCTTGTCTCAAAGTGCTGGGAAATTTCAGAAAGTCTCTCAAAGAAACCCTAGACTTGTCAGCTCTAAGTGGTACATATGCGGTACATATCAGCCTACCCTCCCACCCAAAAAATAATCTACGACTAATGGTATACTCCTATCCCAGTGTCGTGCGGACTGATACTTTGGATCTGTATTACGACAGCGACGTCACAATTCGATTTATAATCTGTCACAGACCAGATTTGCAGATTTGACGACACATGGGGTTTTGAAAAGCAAAACAACAAAATCAATCCTAACCACAGGCCTGTAAAGCATAATTTATGCTCTGCAAATGGCAGTGAAATAGCAGCCGGTCTTCTGTTCTCGTCGCGTGACACCGTCGAAGTATGAATGAAGCTCCCGCCAATGCCGTTGAATTGTGTGTTGCAAACGGGCCGCGTGACAGATGCACACGTCCTGGTGTCTTTGGACACGACTAGCAAACTGTCTCGCTCCAAATGAGTGAAGAATGACTGGCTGATCGAACCCCTGGTTTTATAAATCGTTTCCTTTTTGGCCGGGGAAAGCGAACCCCCGCCTAATTACCTCACGTCTCTAAATGGAATTAAAAGGGTTTCCTTTCCACACTCCTACACCATCGATATACTTTTCATTATCCCTGCAGCCTTCCATAATCATGAATTCGTTTTGAGTGCTTTAGGTATTTACTTCAAATTTGATAAAATGCCAGTGAGCAAATAAGTGTGTGTGGGGGGAGGGGGGTTATGTATCAGTTGTGTGTTAGCCCAGTACAGTGAGTGAAAGATGCCAGGCTTGTATCGTTGCTGTCGGGCAGAAACCTCTTATCTCCATATAATATTTTTTCCCCCCTTTTTTCGGTTTTGTAAATGAATGCCATCTTACTACATCGTCACACGAAAGTAGCAAAAGTAGCCCATCTCAAAAAGCAAGCTCAAAAACACGCTTCGATGCGACGTTTTCCGAGCTTGTAGATCTGCCATTTTTGATCTCTTTGGATTTGAATCTTGACAAGCAACCGTTTTGGACATGTGAGGTTTCTGCCCGACAATGACGGTATATTATTTATCGAGGCCTAACAGACACAGTTCTAATGTAGCAGCAAGATGAATAATCGTGGCCCTGGGCGTCTCATTCCCAGACGAGTGCCAGGGTGCCATTCATGGCAGAGTGAATTGTAGTCCCTCTCCCGATATTAATCATTGACTGCATTACTAATGGCAATTTTCCTCTCTTTTCCTTCCCACCACTATCAGTTCTGCCTCTCTCTCTCTCTCTCTCTCTCTCTCTCTCTCTCTCTCTCTCTCTCCATTTGCCCTCCCCTTTCTTTCATCTTATGTGAATCTCCATGCTTCGCGCGCGTTCGCCACCTCATATGTGTGCAGGCAGACCCAGTCACAGGCCTGTCAAAACAAAACGTTGCATCGGCAAGCGAATACATCAAACTGAGAAGAAACATCAAAGTGCTTTATTTTTGCCGTGATTTCTATTTGTTTTATTTTAGTGGGAGTCTGCTGCTTCGCCATACCATTCGTCTTTCGGATGGAAAGGTCGGCGGCGCGATACTGTACCTCCAGGCAAAGGTCAGGGTGCGCCGTGGCAGGCAGCCCTGCATGAGGTGTCGTCCATTGTCGTCGTCGTCGTCCCCCCCCGGTCTCATAGTAAGCATATGCACGCACATGCACACGCACTGCATGTACACACACACACACACACACACACACACACACACACACACACACACACACACACACACACACACGTTTCTCTCTTCAGTGGCCTAGTAGTGCATGAAGCGATGCGGCCTCTGAGAACATGCTGTACTACTTTTGGCTCGCTCCCAGCCACAGACCACCCCATTGGCTCCCGGGAGGTCTGGAATCTGAATGCCATTATCCCCCATATACACATACTGTACACAATGGTGTCAAGTACATTTACTTAGTACTGTACAATTTTGAGGTATTTGCACTTCCAATTTTCAATACTTTTACTTCTACTCCACTTTTACACCACTACAATTATTTGACAACTTTAGCTACTAGTTACTTCGGAGATTTTAATGATTCGAAAACATACATTAACCACTTCAACCCTATACATTTCGGCCATCTGTAAATAGCCGATCTACAATCTCACAATGTGTTGCGATGCAATGCATTGTGAGTTCAAAGGATACACATTTTGAACTTGTGAAATGGGCCATTCTGCAATATGAGTACTTTTACTTTTAGTACATTTTTATGCCGATACTTTTGTACTTTTACTTGAGCACAATTTCAATACGGGACTTCTACTTGTAATGGAGTACATCTACATTACAGTGGAGGGAAAAGTACTCACATTTTGTTCTTGAGTAATGGTATCATTATACTATGACCAAAGCATTTCCGGGGGTCCCAGCCAAAAACGTTGAGAACCCCTGCTTTCCACCACTGCCCACAGGCAGCATGCGGTATCCATCCTTAGAGAGAGAACCCCTGCTTTCCACCACTGCCCACAGGCAGCATGCGGTATCCATCCTTAGAGAGAGAACCCCTGCTTTCCACCACTGCCCACAGGCAGCATGCAGTATCCATCCTTAGAGAGAGAACCCCTGCTTTCCACCACTGCCCACAGGCAGCATGCGGTATCCATCCTTAGAGAGAGAACCCCTGCTTTCCACCACTGCCCACAGGCAGCATGCGGTATCCATCCTTAGAGAGAGAACCCCTGCTTTCCACCACTGCCCACAGGCAGCATGCAGTATCCATCCTTAGAGAGAGAACCCCTGCTTTCCACCACTGCCCACAGGCAGCATGCGGTATCCATCCTTAGAGAGAGAACCCCTGCTTTCCACCACTGCCCACAGGCAGCATGCGGTATCCATCCTTAGAGAGAGAACCCCTGCTTTCCACCACTGCCCACAGGCAGCATGCGGTATCCATCCTTAGAGAGAGAACCCCTGCTTTCCACCACTGCCCACAGGCAGCATGCGGTATCCATCCTTAGAGAGAGAGAACACATGTCAAATGATCCATGGCATATTATGAAGCGGCATTAGAAAGGGGGGACCATCTCACTTACTCGCACCTAATTCTCTGCTGTAGTGTCCCCTGGGCCGACGCTCACATTCGCCAACATTGTGTGCCCTCTTTTTGTCACCCCTCAGGGATGTATGCCAGTGTATTTTCTGTTTTCAGTCACTGGGGATCAAGCAGCTTTCGCGAGACATTGGCAATAGACAAGCTCACCATGTGGCACGTTTGTGAGCTTGTCGATCTTGATGCTGGGGTTTAAGTGGTTAGATTGTAGCAAAAGCCAGGAAATGCTTTGACGTTTTTTTTTTTTACGTCCGAATAAGTGGATCATAAAATGTAATCATTGACAAATGACTGTGAGCTTCAGTTCCCGAGGGATCTCACGGCCCTCTACTATTATTGCCAATTTTCATGGAAAACGACAGCACAGAACTGCCAAAACTGCTAAAATGGCATAATTCTTACGGAAACAATAAGGGGTAGACGTCTATGCCCTTCGGGCTTGTTCCCTAATTAGTAGAGTTTGTTGCTGTATGTGACTATAGTATTTTTAAATCAGTGGTTTTCAACCCTTTTCATATCAAATTTGATGAGATTTAGCCTCTCAGAAAAAGCAAACGTTGATCATAATAACAGTTCTTCTACATTCTCTAAGTGTGTAGACTTTGTGCAGATGTTTAACAATCTTTTTTTAACTCTTGAGTGTAAAATGAAACCAAATGGACCCATAGTCCATTTGTTTTCATGTTTTGCTCTCGAGAGTTAAAGATCTATACGGGTTTCAAACTCTCCATCATTTAGCTGGGGACCACCTGGAACGCCCTCAAGGACCACTGGTGGTCCACGGACCACTGGTTGAAAACCTGCACTGTTTTAAATGGATGTGCACGGCTGCACGCTATATAAATGTACAGTAAAAAAAACAAGTGCTGCTGACTTGGAAGTCAGTGTACCTGATTTTGGATTTTACTTGCACTATATTTAGCGTTTTGTTTTCTTTTGGTGTCCCAGAAACATAAAACTGTCAGGGTGCAGAGCCAGTTATGTTATGGCTCCCCGCAGAGCAGCTAGGCAGCTCGCTCAAGGACTCTGTCACGGATGGGTTCCCTCTTTTTGTGGGGGATCGATCCCATGACCTTTCAGTTAAGGGGGAGGGCGAGCACTCCAGCCACCTGCCATCAGCAACTAAGTGTTAATGGCACAGCGGGTGAATCAGGGTTCGATTTGCTGCCTGGGGTGAGGGGGGGGTTCTATTGCCGATCTAGCTCAAAACGTGTCACTGTGTGAGCTTGTAGATCAGCAATTTTTTGCTATTACCGTGTGTTTGAGCGAGCGGTTTGGCCACAGTTATCGGGCACCTGTTGGGGGAGTGGCTGTGTGAAGTCCTCTGTAGGGCTGATTGGCTTTCATTGAACTAAGAGAGCAGATTTCTGCTCACCTTGACAAAAACGTCAAACCCAGAGTCCTGCCTGCCTTGCAGTCTCAATGCATGGCCTCTTAATGCCATACTAGAACAGCTGCGTTCCGAATTTAAACAGTCCTTGCGCTTACATTTCCACCCCATAAATTAGCATTGTATTTGATTGTTGTACTGAAAGGCAATCTGATACAATCCTGTTGCAATCTGCTATTGGCTTCCACAACAATGCATGCCTGAATGTGTGAATCAGGACATTAGAGTGTCACCGATACACGGGTTGAAGTGTATAAACGTGAAGTGTATGGGGCACAGGGTTGAAGTTATTTTCTACAGGGCTGCAACTATCATTATTTTATTTACAATTCAATCCACCTATCTTCTTTTTCCAATTAATCAAATAAACGAGGAGGTTGATTATTTCATACAGTATACCGGTATATCATACTATAATTCAGTCAATGTCTCTGTGTGTGTGTGTGTGTGTGTGTGTGTGTGTGTGTGTGTGTGTGTGTGTCTGTCTGTCTGTCTGTCTGTGTGTGTCAGAAACAGCGCATTATCTCATCATTGCCTGCACCAAACACTCCCACTTTTCACACAGGCATTGACCATATGAATATGGAGGTCTTAACGGAGCCCTTTTTTCGATTTGACACATTAATGATTAATAATGAATTAAAACGCATCCAGGCGAAGTACCCCCCGTGGCCACAAGGGGGGGGGGGGGCAAATATCTCACAACGGGTAAGGGCTAGTATTTTTAATATAGCAATGACACGTAAGCCCTATTGTATGCTGTCGAGCAACGGTGTGCAGTATCCATGTAGATCTGCTATTTTCAAAAATAGGGATTGATTATTAATATATTTTTTTCATTGAATTAACCTTTTATATATATATATATATTAATTAAATTAGTTTTAATTATTGCACCACTACTTGGCTGTATAGGATTGGCAGACGGTGACATGAACTATAATACACATGCAGGTAATTGGCATGACACAATGGGAGAACCACTAAAAAAAAACCAAATTTAAGTGCTATAACAGCATTGACGTCATAGCCTTCTTTGAAAGCCAGATCAGTTGACTCCATAGCCTTTGAAACCCAGCTCAGTTTTCGCGGCAAAAGTCAAATGGAAAACATCAACTGAGAATCGATCGATCCCGGCAGGTGTAAGTAGGTGGACGGCGAATGCTTTAGATGATGAAAGCCAGCAATTCCGTATTTTGTACAGTAGCTGCACTTGAAGAGGTTAGCTTTGATGCTGCAGTATTATTAGTTTGACCAATACTGGAGTTCTCGACATTCATTTGTGGCTTGCTAGCAATAGAGTTGTTTACTATAGCATACAATGCGTGTGTAAGTGAGGTGCTCCGGTCCAACATTGGTACCTCTGAAGAATGTGTTCCCCTGATGACTGTCGGCTAGTAGAAACCTTTCTGATTTTATAGCGTGGTGATCTTCTCATCATTTCAGTGCCTCCCCGCTATGATCCATCCATCCATCCATCTTCAACCACTCATCCATAGTCGGGTTGTGGGGGCAACGACCCGAGATGTTGCAGCAACTCTACTCCAAGTCTCTCTTCCTCTATGATGTGCTAGTGTTTCAGAGAAAGATACCCCCCTTTTCCCCCTTTCCTGGCACACCACAGAGCGATTTGGACAGTATGTGGCTAAATTGTAAATGATGCATTTATCCAAAGTCCTTTACATTCACACATGCGAGCCATGCAAGGCACCAACCAGTTTGGGGTTCAGTATTTTGTTCAAGGACACATTGACACGATAGCCTTGTTTTCCAGCCTCTGGTGCCTGGTATTAAAGGGTTAGTTAAGATTGTTTGGACGTATAGCTGTATCTACCACGAATCATTTTCCAGACTAGAAGATTCCGTTTTCCAGACTGACATCTGCCGTGCTAAAGGACAGCCATGTCTGGATATCAGAAGGTCACCAGTTTGCCCCCTGGCCTCTATGTGTTGAAGTGTCCCCGAGCAAGACATTTAAATCCTAACTGCTCCCCGGATAAACTGTATTAAAACTCTTTCTGCGCCATAGGCACTCTAATTACAAGTCCCTTCCGTGCCAAGCAATTTGGCCATTTTCGCCAATAATGACCACAATGTCACCTCAAATGAAAGCTAAAGGTCTCCTCCTCCTTACGTTTCTAGCATGTTGCATTAAAGTATTGCCTGAGTCCCGTGTTGGGAGATCTGTTCTGGTTTTGGTGAAGTAGTTAGCGGTAATGTGTGTGACAAATCGTACGACTTTGACTTCGTGGGGGGCACTGGTGCCACGCATTAAAAGTAAATATATCCACAAAACTAACGTCATTTGTTTTGTTGACCCATTTCTTTAATATTAACTTTCGTTTCACTTTGACCCCTCTATCACATAGAACTATTTTTGGGCATAGTGATATGGACACAAAAAACTAGTTCCGTGTGATATAGGGGGAAAAAACTAAAGTTGCACTATGGTAGAAATAGGTCAACAATACAAATGACGCTGGTTTTGTGAATTAATTTACTTTTAATGCGTGGCCCCCTGTGCCCCCCACACAATGACCAGAACTACTTAATATTTCACCAAAACCAGAGCAGAACTCCCACCACGGGACTCGGGCAATCAATTAATACAGTTGCAACCACTATATTAATGTCAAGCTTAATTGAAACATTCTGAACTATCCCGTTAATTACTTATAGGCTGACACCTTGGTCAGACATTTTGGACATTGGTTTTCTGAATGACCTGTAAAAACACCTTATTTTTCCCCGCTTCAGTAACTTATCAGCCTACAGTATATGTACAGTATTTGTCTTCAATCACAAAAAATAGATAATACGATAAAGTAAAAGGGACTTTCACTCAGTTCAGAAATGATCAGCATAATTTTTTTTACTTCTCACCCCCACAAAACTAGTTATTTGTGCATGGTTACTGTAAACATTGTCAATATCTTTTGGATACAATAGTATAACATAAACAAATGTAAATATGAATAAGACATAGAAGTAAATAAAAAATGTCTCACACACACATTTTAAGTATGCACGTGTCTATGACATAGACATACAAATCAAAACATTTAGGTGTTCACTACAAACCTCGCAAAAGCTTCCTCTGTGTGGAGAGGAACTTTAGTAGGCTATATACAGTACGTCCACTGGCAAAATGCCAGACAACGAGGAGCAAAGAGAAACATCATTAGGCTCTCATCTACAACATGCATCACGGAAACACTTTCTGATTCACCCAGTCCAGTCCATCCCCCGCCTTATGAAATAAACAGCCAAAGAAAAGTGTTGCTTTGAAGTGTGTTTCGTTGCATTTATTACAAATGCTAGATGGAAGTTCAAAAGCCTCTGGTGTAGGTATAGAGCGAAAACACAGGATACGGGTGCGTGCAAGGGGTGGGGGGAGGGGGTGTAACACGCACCATTTACAGACGCTCACAACATCCAAACCGTTGGAAATCTTCCGCCTACACATTCAGAATCGATGGCAAAACTAGAGGGAGTGGCATGCAGCTCCACACAGACAAGGAAGGGAGTGAGTAGAAGAGAACACTTTGAAAACAGAGCGAGGAAACTGTTCACAGTGGCTTCTCTCGGGAGGCTTGAGTATTAACCTGGACGAGGGTCGTCGATTTATTTATCTATCCAGTTAGGATGCAGGTGGATGAGGAGTCGGGGTGGGTTTTAGCATGGTTAATTATTCTCACTTGTCCCAGTTAATCCTTGAGCACTGAGGTACAGGCAGATGCAGCGAAGGGGCCGGTGCCAAAAAATCACATCTGTGCTGGATGGGGAAAAAATAAGGGAGAGGGAAGATAGGATATTCACTGCTGTGCACACACTTTTCGTAGGTATATGTGTTCTGGCACCGGCAGGTGTAATTTAGAGCCGATTGCATATTGCAGAGTCTTGGATATGGATTGTGTTTTGGGAAGTAAGCAGAAAAGCTCTAGAGGCACTACTTCTTGAAGTTTGAACCGAGAGTGCACATGTTTCAAGTCAAAAGCACAGGATTGTAAGCCTTGATTTGAGTCTTACTGTTGGACTAGTAAGTGAAGCATACGCAAAACATTGAAGGCTATTGTAGTTTTGGAGTCTTATATGCTGAAACGGCACGAACATGATTTCTCGAGAGAAAACGGTTTAAAATGGATAATTACGTATACAAGCATTTGTTGTGGATTGTGCAATTAAAGCACAGAAATCCACTCTAATCTGGATTATTTTCTGAAGTGTACGACTCATCCTTACAAACACATCATTTTGGTATAACCTACTGGGAGAAGCACACATTTTAATCAGTGCTAACCCCAAGCTTTGACATGAAAATGTTATCTGACTTTCTTTGTTTCCCCTCTTTCCTCCATTTCCCAGTGATGTGGGGGAGATATGCATATTCAAAATGCATTTAACTTATTATTACAGTAAATAACAAACAAGTGCAGCTGTGAGGGGGTCTAGAAGGTGCAAGGTGCACAAACTGACTTTGGTAATTGTTCTTTATATACAAGCAGAAAGCTCAGCTTGCCCAGCTTTGCAGTGATAATAATATCACATCGCTTTGTGTTGATTAGGTTGCACGCACACACACACACACACACACACACACACACACACACACACACACACACACACACACACACACACACACACACACACACACACACACACAGGTGGAACGTGTGGTCCCAAATGTATCTTTGTGGGGCTTAGTCAACCGTCCCTAACACAGTCAGAGTACGCTACAGAGAACCAATAGCACTCTGTGCTATTCCCTGTTAGCTGCCACTGTCACCGGAGCGTGATTGTGAATCCCACCAACCTTCTAGGGTACACCCTGTCAATCACAGCGACTACTGGCCAATCACAGCGGGGCTTAGAACTGTTGTGGGATCCATAATAATAAGGCCTCACCAGACATGTCCCTTTTGTTCTCTAACCTGGAGCATCACGGCAAAGACCAACCACTTCCCTTTGACCCATGACAGAGAGCACCGCTCTGCAATTTGTAACTACCGGTAGCCCTAGAAAGCATCTAGCAGCTTCTAGCAGTAATCAATGATATCTTGTCATTGTATGTCTTTAAATGTCTTGATGAATTGAATACCCAGGACCACAATGGAAACAAGCCCCTAGAGCTTTTTTGTGTTGTCCTACCGTACACTGTACTGTTTACAATCTGTTACCTTACGTATTCAATCAATTCAATCAATCAATCAAGGTCTACATACACAGGACCCTCAGTTCTGTTATTATAACACTAAAGTTATATTGGTTATGCCAATATAAACTTGTTTCAATTTGTCTTTGATATTTCTGACCGAACAGCACTTTTGTATCATTCATAAGCCTTAATCTTTGTGCATCTTTGCATTTACATTTCAAACTCAATTTAAGTGTAGGTGGCTGACTTTGTATATATCTTCAGTAGGAGTGTTATGCAGATAACTGCACTGCCAATACATTGGTTAGTGATAACAACAAATAGAACATGAATTCCACTCATCTCCTTTCCACTCCTTTCCTTTATGCTTATCGCCTCCCCTCCGACCGCAACATACTTTTTTTTTGCTTGGTGTCTTTCTCAACTCGTCGTGTCTCGTAATCTGTCTCCTCTCCTGATTACGGCAGCAGCAGCACGCTGACCCGTCCCGCCGGCAGTCTCAGCTGCAGCACTCCAAATCTAAAAGCTCTCGCCTAGCCCCACACGGTGACGGCGTGATTACCCTTTTCATCATAACTGTGAGGCCTAAACATGAGCCGACTCGTCTCCACTGAAATAACCGCCTGGAGCTGGGGATACACAGCGTGCGTGTGTGCGTGCATGTGTGCCTGCGTGCGTGTGAGTGAGTGATGGACGGACAGACAGATCTTTTTAAATCTGCAAAGATTGCAATCAGACAAAAAAGTACCGCAGTCATTTTGTGATCAAGCTCCTAGTTATAGTACCGTACGTGGAAGTGGACACTCCACTTAAAGCCATCGTTATCATGGGCTGTCTGGAGTTGGCAAACACATCCTGCCAGTGCATATAGTGGCAAGTGGCTGATAGTGAGTGTTTAAACACATCCTGTCAGAGCATATAGTGGCAAGTGGCTGATAGTGAGTGTTTAAACACATCCTGTCAGAGCATATAGCGGCAAGTGGCTGATAGTGAGTGTTTAAACACATCCTGCCAGTGCATATAGTGGCAAGTGGCTGATAGTGAGTGTTTAAAACACATCCTGCCAGAGCATATAGTGGCAAGTGGCTGATAGTGAGTGTTTAAAACACATCCTGCCAGAGCATATAGTGGCAAGTGACTGATAGTGAGTGTTTAAAACACATCCTGCCAGTGCATATAGTGGCAAGTCACTGATAGTGAGTGTTTAAAGCAGTGGTTCCGTAAACTTTTCAGGTCGAGACTCAAAAGAGAGTTTAGATGTTTGCCCCGGGTCTGGAAATCCATGGTTTAAACTAAAGCATGGGTCTCCATGGCCTTTCAGCATTTTGCAACACTCCAGTCCAGGATACATACGTACTGTATGTATGAGTGTTCAAACGTGTGTTGAGGTGTGCAGAGGAAGTGCGGTGCCCGGCGTTGAGTCGGTTGGATCGGTGGTTGCCCAGAACCGCCGATCTGACCGTTATGCCCATGTGACTTCAGGGACCTCCATATTTGGGCATAATAATGGGGACAAGGACAGGCAGAGATCTCCATAGGAGACACAGTACTAATACGGACGACGCATATGGGTATTGCATTAACCGGATGGGACATGTACTGTACTGTATGTCCTCGGTGTGTGCATAGCGAGCGGTTGTTGGCGTAGCAGCACCATCTGAGCTGTGCTTCCTGCCAGTCTGAGTTGTGCTGTGATTGGTGTACCTTTGTGGAGAATGATATCGTAGCGTAGCTGGTCTACTCTCCCTTGCCGGCACCCAACTGTAAAAAACACCATACATAACAACTGTGTTTCATGATAAATTCATGGCATGGTGGAGAAAGACATGTGGAATTAGACGCACACACATGAATGTGTGCACATATATCTCACTCCCAATATGTTGCATATACTGTATTCACCATAAGTAGAAAACAGTGAGAGAAGCAACACACTGTCAAATCTAAACCACCATCAATAAACATTATCATTAGCATACATAACCGTAGCATATCACACAAAATAAATGGGGACTGGGAGGAATCGGCTTGTGCCGTAAATATGCTGTATGCATATGCTATATAGCAGTGATTCAGAGCAAAGCAAAGAAGTGATTAAATTGGCGGTGAATTTCCATTTCATGTAAATATAATGAGCAGTAAAGTAGCAAATTCATATCTGAATACACTCATTTAGAATGCATGTTAATGTTACCGTGCAATGTCATTCGACCCGGCACATGCATGTAGACGTGAGTTTAAAACCACAAAACCATGCCATTTTGTTCATCACATCACAATTGTTCCTTGCATAATTGCTCCTCGCAACTGTGGCCAAAACACTGCGCGGCGTTTTTGACGTCACGCGCAATGGCCCCTGGTCGGCCGCGGGAGAGACTCTGCAAACATGGAATGGTAAACATTTGATGTCGACACCGGAGACACGCTCTCAGCTGTGGGGAAGATTTCTAAAATGATCTCGCTTCCATCGTTGGAGTCACAGGAAGCCAGTGATTCTCCCGTCCGCTCGGGCCGTTTGTCTTGCTTTGTGGATCGGGAGCAACATTAGCCGGAATTCCATCAGTGTCACCACATTCTGTTGGCTGCCATCTGCTCCGCTCTATTACAGTGGGGATTAATGGCCGAGGGTGAGGCACGACAAATCCCTCCTCCTCCACCAGCCATGCTAATCTACAGCCTCTTCTACGTCGACGTGTGCGTGTGTGTGTTCATATAGGTCTTTAGCCCATTCAGGCCTGACCTCGAAATTAAAAAAAAAATCTTCTAAATCCTGAAATAAATATTTTCACGATTTTTCAAAAATAGCAGACCTACAAGCTTGTAGCGCGCCACTCGGTGGCGCACTATGAACTTGTAGATCTTGTAGATAGCTAAATTACAACATAATGTTTAAAACACAAAGGGGTTGACCCCCAGAATGGGTTAAACAACAAGAAAAGCTCTTTTCCACCGAGCCGAGTGCGAAAACTCTCACATGGATCACACAAAGAGAAGAAGTCTTCATCCATAGTGAGAGACGTCCGCGAGAGACCACTATGTGTACCCTATTCCCTATTGTATATAGTAATACCGAGATCATGCAGTAATGGATACACTTGACTCTACAATGTGCACTGCACCACGCTCGGCATGCCCTGGCCATTCACGGCAATAATTAAAAGACGCATCGATCCACCCGCACATTCCATGCAGCCTTTCCCCCCTTTTTAAGATCCAACTCCTATTTCCTGGCGGATGAATTTAACACCCACAATGCCACTGGGGTGCGATCATTCACAGTGCGAGAGAGAACAGAGTGCTCCACAAAGAGAGAAGAGGGTGGAAAACCGGTGTCTTTTGTGTTCCCCCCGTGTCAGCATACAAATGAATGGACCATTAGTAGGCAACTAGGCATAATGGCCTGGCCCAAGCCTCGTCGTTATCGGAGGTGAAAAATGCTGCGTGCGTTCGGAATTTCCGTCGCTCGAGTCCAATTTGCTTTGGAAAGTGTGCAAATCCGAGTTAATTGCGTTGCGACGTCGCATTGCCACCGAATGGCACATGAATTATTACCATAATCATTATCCAATTCTTAATTGCATTTTTTTTCTGAATAAAACAACCCCCCAAAAAAGGCATATATGCAAGCTCACCTGCGCTCCCCCCACTGCATCGCTGTAGAACCACCATTTACGTCGCGTCGGAGCGAGGGCCATTAGAGTTGCTGCTAATGCTTCACGACGGCTGAAAGTCAATTAGCACGTTGGGCATAACATTAGACAGTGGCGGGGAACCGGACTGTCAGCTGGATTGTTGTCTGGCCAGCGGCCTTCACCAAGTACAAAAGGCTGTGTAAATCAGCATCGGATGCAACTCCACTATACTCCCTGCAAGAATGGCTAATTGGAATTACCGTCTAGGCTTGTTTTTTTTTAGGTCCACACTTGATTGAGCACCGATTTGAGCCTGAGGGGGAAACTCGTGTAAACATACATTTTCTATCAACAAGAATAATATAGTTTTTAATGGTGTAAATAGTCCACACTGAAGCAACATGATGAACTGTTTTGGCACTTCATCATCTATTAATGCAAACGGCCTTCATAAAGCTCATGCCTTTAGACATGCACGTTGAAGGTGCCACTTAACTTGTTTAATTCTCTATTATTTAGGTTTATACTAGACATTATCTGACAGAAATCTAAATAATTATGCACATTGGGACTCAACTATGACCAATTACAAGTCCTTAGACTGTACATTAAGAAAACCTTGAATTTGAATGTACATGCTGTAACAGCTTGCAAATGAATACTGGTGCATTCACACATTTGTGTGCTATACATGAAACCCTTATGGTTGACACATCAGGCATACTGTCAGTAGGAATTCTGTACGTGTCTCACAGAGATGGAGATAATATATTTTCTTAAATATAGTAGTTTCCTTAGCACAAGCAATTACCTGTCTTAAAAATAAAATAAATACATTTCTTTCAACTGATATGCTATCCGTTACAATGTGCTTGCGAAAACAGTATGATGAAACATTGACAAAAATAAAGTATTAATACTATTACTGCTACTAATAATGATAATCCTGCAACTGTGAGAGAGGCATATATGCATGTGTATTGTGTACAGTATATGTTCATAAAAAAGCAGGGTAACGGATCATTTTAATGGCTGCACATTCAATTAATTAGCAAAACAGTGTCTGTTACAATGCTCATAAACAAGGAATAGGTTACATACATTTGTATCTAACCTAAATCTAAAACAGCTAAATCTTCCCTGCCCCAACATGCAAAAAATGTCACGTAAATAATGTTTTGGAGTGGAAGCAGTCCGCCATGGTGAACTCCAAGCTCTGAATAAACACATACAAGGAGTATGTCAACACTATCAGTTTAATTTCAGAGTTAATATCAGAGGCACTCCAACAGCATTGCAATGATAGCTGGTTTTGAATGTGATTCCATATGTTTTATTATTTTTAACAGAATGTCTTGTTATTAACAATGGTTAACTGTAGAGGCACTTCCACAGCATTGCAATCACATACTGGCCCATAATTTCCATCCATTTTCTTTTGCAACTGATATTGTTGTCTAGATATGGACTAGTACAGAATATAAATATCTGATGTGAAGTTGTCCCTTATCTGTTGCCCTACCTTTAAACTACGCCATGAGAGTGGTGAGTGTTGGAAGCACCACTCATCTCTCTGTCCTGGCGGCCATGACGGCGGAGATGGGGATATATCTTCAGAGAGTCTTTGCTGATGCCCTCTGCCGATAACACGTACACATCAGCACAAGCTCTCTACAAACCCAATATCATTCCATTGACACTGAGCTCAGGGCATCATGCTTTAAAGTTAAGCCTCGCCCACAGCTGTTGTTGTATGGTAATGTGGGAGGGGTTATGGGAGTGGTTAGGGTTATGATGACACAAGAAATGGTACTCGGTACAGTTAAATAGACACATATTCAGACTGATTCGCTTTATCTCTAATATCCGATGTCTCTCTGTCTGTCTGTCTGTCTGTGTGTGTGTGTCTCTCTCTCTGTCTCTCTCTCTCTCTCTCTGTCTCTGTCTCTCTCACTCTCGACTTGTGTCATATCTTGCACTCATTTAGTGTTTGTCTTGTGATATGGTTGTTGTCCGTTTCCCATTTTGCTGCTTGATCACCCATCCCATTCAGGTACATTGGTCAAATGTGCGCACGCACGCAAACACACACACACCGACACACACATGCACGCGTGCGCATTCAGGGAGGATTAGCACAAAGCTCTGGAGACGGCCTGCAGAGAACAGTGAGGTGGAATATTCATGCCAGTGAACAAAGTGCCCAAATGCCTCCATTGTGCTGCCAGCGTATAGCGTCTCTCCTTTTGTAACGCACTCGCAATTAAGGATGCATGCTTTTGAAAATGTGCTCCACTTAGCAGTCCAGTTAATGCTAGGTTACTCCCACCAACCAGCCCCACACCGTATCGGATGAGGAGGTTAATCGTGCAGTTAGGAAGCACGCCCGTGCCATATATGCGCCGCCGCTATCGCCATCGCCCAGAGATGGCCCCTCATTCGCCAACACGGAAACGACTCTACGTGTGAGCCAGATGAAATGTGCGTTATGGAGGGGGAGCTGGTTGTGAATGGATATTGAATTACCCAGAAGCCCTTAATAGAGGGTTCATTACTGTGTGTGCATGTGTGTGTGTTGGGCCTGTGTGTGTTGTGTGTGTGTTGGGCCTGTGTGCACGTGCGCCGCACGCAACTGTGTCAAAGTCAGTGGTCACATTAGCAAGCAGATGCAGTAAACATTTGTGACGGGCAGCGGCGGGTGTAATCAGGGGGTACACGCCCTGCTGAGCCCTCCTAAGTCTAATTAGATTGTTTCCGTTTCAGATGTAATTAGGCGAGATGGGATTGAACCTGCGCTACACAGTGTGACATACATACATACATACATACCGTACATACATACATACATACATACATACATAGGTATGCGGTCTAGCTTAACTTGGACTCAGGGGGGTGGACGCCTCTGCCTTGCATAGTCCCCAGTGAATAGGCATTTTGCCCTTCACTGGTAACCTTATTTTGGATTTGTTTTAAATATATGAAGGTTTTATGGGCTGGGCTTTTTACTAAAAAGCCCCCCCTTTTAAAATACTACACACATACATACATACCCACCTACATACATACATTTCAGACGTTTTAGCAGTTTTTAAGGACCCACTTTTAGGCCAGTGCACCAGAGCAAGCTTTTGCCTTTTTTTAAACCCCACCCATTTTAACCAAATACATACATACATACAGTACATACATACAGTACATACATACAGTACATACATACATAAATACTTGGCTGTGGTGGAGCGCCATTTGAAAATATTTTTGTACCCGTCAAATGTAGCAATTAGACTGTCTTGTGAGCTTGTATTGCTATCTTCAAATAGAAGGATGCATACCTGTACAGTATAGGTTAGACACATTTTTATTGGGAATTTGGGACCCCACTTTGAGAAGCACTCCGCTCCAGTGTACAGGACATCCGATCGTCTATAATTGCACCCAGACTATTTCTAATCTTGTCTTGGCTCCCAGGCAGTCCTTGACCTTTACACAATGACCTTAAGAAGATGAACAGTGATTTTCTTTTATTCTTTTTTTAATTAGCCAAAGAAAGTTTTCATTCACCCGGCAGTAAGTAAAGCAACATATTTTCTCTAAAATGACATTCATCCCAGCAGTGTCCCTCACTATGGCTTTAGGCCATGCAGATTCTTTTTTCTTCTATTTTACATTTCATTCCCTTTTAATTAACAGTACACGGATCCGGTGTCCGCCATTGATATGACAGGGGTCAAACTCAGACTTCACTGAAAGCTAAAGTGAATTTGAACTGCAAAGCTGTTTCAAGTTTCAAAGTTGACAGGCTATTAACCACACCAGACCCTTGGTCTAACATTTGGTGAAAATAGGGAAACATTTGGCAAACATCTGCATATCTGAAAGCATTGCATCACACCAACATATCAGTGTTGTACGTGAGCTTGTAGATCAGCTATTTTCAATATAGAAATACTCTGTTACAAGTAAATGTTTCAAATTCAAAATATATTTTAGTAAAAGGTAGTGGCATCAAAAAGTACCAAAAGTAAAAAGTACTAATTTTGCAGAATGTCCTGTGCTCTCAATGCAACACATTGTGAGCTTGTAGATATGCTACTTTCAAATGGCCGAAATGTATACAGGGCTGAAGTGATTATGTTATGTGCTTATGCTATGCAGTAACTATAGTAACTAAAGAAAAAAGTAAAAGTATTGCAAATTTGAAATACTCAAGTAAAGTACAAATACCTCAAATGTTTACTTAACAAATTAACTGCTCGTGACGGAACGTTCCGCCAATTAGAATCCAACCGGCTTGGCCTTTCTTTCTTCAACGATCCTAGGCCGGTTTCGCACATCCACAGTGTCGTTCACTTCTTGTATACAGCCGGACTAAAAAGCTGAATAACTCTAAATTTACCGAGTTCTCCATGGTTTTGATAAAACACGCAATGTTCGGAGGTCTTTGCTGATTATCCGGTGATCCTGATTGGAACATTGGCGCTTTCTAGAGCAAGGATGGCTTCATTTTAGCTCGCTAGCATTGACGCTAATTATTTAGCATCTAAGCATTTAGCCAAGCCGGACGTGTATCCAGCGTGCAACGCACTAAAACGAAGTATTTCCGGGTCGGCAGTCTAGTGTTGGCTCTTGCGTCCACCAGGTGGCAGTCAACTTCTTAAGCACAGTGCTTAGCCTAGGTAAATGTACTTATAGGTCCTCCACACACCACTGCTTATTACCTGCTTTATTAGGCGTACTGATGAACACTTCCAAGTGTCTGCTCCCACCGCTGAAGGAGATTATTTGTTTAGACAGGTAATCTCTGTGAGACCCCGGGTCTCCTTCTCTACAGAGCGGGCCAGACAGCTTGCACACACAGACACACGTACAGGACATCCACTACAGGAGTGGTTCTCAAACCTTTTCATGTCAAGGACCCCTAAATTGACACATTAGCCTGCGGACGGCCATTAGAAAATATACGTATATAAAATATATAGGCTACGGTCCCCCATTCAATGGCATTTCTATCTCTGGGACCCCCAATTTATATTGTAAACTCAGAGTGTGCAATAATGTACAAATGGAACCAAATGGACCAACAAGCTAGAATTTGTTGACCACCAAGTGTCACCTTTGCACAGCTTCACACACACACACACACACACACACACACACACACACACACACACACACACACACACACACACACACACACACACACACACACACACAGGCCAGGTAGGCAGTACAGTACAACACCACTCAGTTCAGATGGGTCTGCTTTTTCTTTTGTCATAGTTTTCAACTAAATCAACTCTATAGGTGCATGCATGCGCTGTAACTAGCAAACTCTGCAGAATTAAAACAAAAAGAAAAAATTATCAAAAACGCTAATGAAGAGCTCACATTTGGGAAAAGTGAATAACACTGTCCTCCTCGTACGGAAATGGTCAATGTCCGTGTACGCTTTCAGATAAATATTGGTGAAACCATGAAAGCACTGAGGAGAGAGGGAGAAAAGTTTTCCTCTGTCTGCACTGTGCATTTCTCCTGTAAGGAGAATTATTGATTCAATAAAGTGAAGATGCAGACAAACTGTAAAAAAGTTGAGTTGTGGAGGAGGAGTTGTTGTTATATAGCCTATATTAATGCGAGCTGTGTTATGACTGGTGAAACTCCTATTATTAATCCAATAAATTGGATTCGGTTCTGAAAAGGAACTGGCTAAACACATTATATTGTACAGTCTGGAGGGCGGTTGCAAAAATAATATAGTAACTTAATACAATACTCTGTGCGTGCGTCCGTGCCTGGATATATTCACATTTGACCCCTGGGGGTCCCCGGAACCCAGAACGACTGACACCCGGTACCAGAACAACCTAGCCTGGTCCTGCTTCCTCCATCAGTGCTATTTATAGACGGCTAACCTTTTTTGTTGCCGGGCGCCTGTCCAGGCACTCACTGACTGCTCTGTTATTGAGTGGCCTACAGATCGCCACATCCCTTCTCATCGGATGTGGGAATCGGAGGCGATGGGTAATTATACCGACTCTTCACTCTTCAGAAGCCCCGTTGTTGACCCCTGCGGGGCCACACACTTGTCGCACGTGGCCAATGGACACGCTGGCCGAAGCCTGGCTTCCTAGAGTGGAATTACCTCTCACTGGATTGTAGTTTATGTGTGAGCTATATGTCTGAGAGACCTTTACGTCCGTAGTATGTGCAGCTGTGCAGAATGAAGTGATTCCTCGCGTTCAACAAGGCCTTTTTTTCTCCCCCCTGAGTGCTGCATATCTTTTGAATTGCCTCCGATGGGAGTTGTCACGCGTTTACGATATGCTGGAGCCGTCAGCATGTGTGATGAGAATCTATTCGCTGCACATTCACGTCTGGTGAAACTATTTCAACCCAGAGTTGAAATGGTTTCAAACTGTGTTTTGACGAGAGCGTCATGTTGGATGCCGGTTGAGTTTGAATGCATTTATTTAATTTCAGTAAATAAATTATAACAAATATGTTTTGTCCCCTAACTGGCTAACTGTACAAATTTAAAATTCATCATTTTTTGTTTTGTTCTTAAGTAGCCTTGGGAAAACTGTTTTTTTCCTGCCAGTGCATTAGACATCTTTGAAAGTTTGACTATGCTAGTAATTAATCAAATTATCACAACGACTATGTTTGACCGCTCCTCAACGATTAATGACATCAATTAGAGAAACTGCTTCTCCGAGCATTTCACCAAATCCTTTCAAGCCCAGCGTGGGAGAGTGGCCAGGGAGCCTTTTTGATGCTAATAAAGCTTCAAGTCGTTGCTGTGGGGCAGAAACCTTGTATCTCCACATTTCAACTTGTTTATGTTTCTTTTGAAAATGTTGAACCAGTGGTTCTCCAACTTGTTCATGTCAAGGACCCCAAATTGACACCCCCGTATGAAAACACATGCCAGCAAAAGCGTGCGCACACACACACACACACACACACACACACACACACACACACACACACACTGTACACACCAAAGCAGCTGGCTAAATGTCTCCTGGCAACATAATGTAATGTATGTATTTGAATGAAAGAATCTCTACAACATATGGTTGTATTATTCGATGTCCTATTGTTCATAACCTGGACATTATGTACAGTACATTAAATGGCCTGGGCAATGTATCTATATATTGTAATAGGAAAATAGATGTAGTCTGGCATTATGGATGTCATAATAATACTGTGATATGGTGTTTAAACAATAGACAAGCTACAGTGTAGAACTCATGGTGCTGCGTATTGTGAGTAGATCTGCAATAGTTTGCTATGTTTTTGTTTTTACATTTTGGAAACATTTAAAAAGACAATCAATTACATTTTCATCACAACTAATTATTTGGTCAAAAGTATTGTAATATTACATTTATATCTATAATAGCCCAGCCCTGGGTTGTACAGTAAGAAGAAACATGTCATGGCCTTCTCTTTCCATTAGAAGAAGTGGTGGAAAGTAACAGTATGTACTGTACTATGTTTTGTAGGCTTTACTTTACTTGAGCATTTCCAATTTTCAATACTTTTACTTCTACTCCACTACACCTCAGATCCGGTCTTGTATTGCTATATTGCAGTATTGATACTTTTACTCAAGTACAACATGCAAGTACTTTTTCCTTCACTGATGAGAAGCAGGCATAAGACCTCCTGTGCACTTGTAGGGAGAGTGGCTGTTGCTAATTAGGCCACATTGGAATTAGTGCGATTGGCAAATAAGAGGGAGGTGTTCACCTAAGCATTCACACACAATTTAATTGCATAAACATGCATGCATGCACACGTGTTCATACACACGCACGCACCACACACGCGCTTATGCACACCTGCATGCTCTCTCACACACACATGTGTGTATGCACGCACACGCACGTGCGCACACACACGCACACACACACACACACACACACACACACACACGCATCTGTTTACCCCACAAAGGCTTGGAAACACTACCCGTGATACCTTTAAGCTGTAATTCAATGTCCTTCTCCTTCAAAGTTCTTTTTTGTATTTTATAAATGCTACTACTTTGTACCGGGCTTATATTACGTTTCCTATACCAATCATATACTTTACCACCTCTGTGTTTTACCACTTGTATTACCATTTTGAAAAAGGGAGAGAGACATGGACGGGGACGGAGGAGAGAGAGAACGCGGGGAGGGGGCTGTGTACATGGAAGCCAATACAACAAATCAACATTAGTTGGTATGCATGCGGCAGCCTGAGCTATCGTGTTATAAATTGGCGTATGGCAGCAGGCCAGCATTGCATTGCATTAGTCAGACGCCGTCAATGTAATAAAATGCAGTGCAGAGGGAGGGAGGGGGAGAGAGAGAGGGAAAAGGGTAAATGTGCTCTCTGCAGATAGAGATCTTAAAAAGGGTAGCCCACTGAACAATATATCTGGGGCAGAAACCAGGGCTCAGACCAGCTGAAGGAGATCATATCAGCACACTGGCTTAGGCTCTGCTAAATTAAATGACATTCACTTTGACAAATAATTTCCTCCTCAGTTATGCATCATATAGGGTGGGCGGGGGGGAGTAAATGGTTTCACATTGGAAACCCGCGGAAGACCAAACTGTTTGGCAGAAAATGGATCTCTTGATGTGAATGAATTAAGCAGGCCTGCGGCAGTGGTTCTGATCGAGTTAAACTGGTTTTGGTGCTATATTTACCCGGGGACCCCCTCAAGGACCTGTGCACAAGATGTAACGATAAAGTTCATTCTTCAACTTGGAACCAATGTGGGAATGTCATTAAATCACTGGTTCTCAGTGAACTGTCAGGTTGCTATGTATGATAAGCGTGTGAATGCAGGTTCTCGATGTACCGCTGGTTGATCGACGTCTATGCATTTGTGTGACTGCATTGCAGGGTCTAGAGGTACCCCTGGTCGCAGTGTTACAGTGGTCGACTCCAAAGCTCCCCTTCACAAGGTACGCCATCATCTTCTGTATTCATCCTTATTGCATTTATTCCAAAATAATATAATCATTTTACTTAACCCATTTAGGCCTGACCACAAAATAAAAAATAAATCTTCTAAATCCCCCAGTTTTCTGAAATAAAAATAGCAGACCTACAAGCTCGTAGTGCGCCACTCGGTGTAGTGCTATGAGCTTGTAGATCTGCTATTTTTCAATAGCTAAAGTATAACTTAATGCTTTAAAACACCAAAATGGGTTCCCACCCAAAATGTGTTAAAGTGGAGTAAAGAAAGAGTTAAATGTATCCTTAAATTATATTATATAAACATTGTCTACACAATTAGTGTTGAAGATCTATTTTATTTTTATCCAACGACAACAAAATATTAAAAGTTTGGGGCTAATACTCATCAAATGGTGATCCGTGGCTCAAATGCGGAATACATGATGAACCTTGATATGAAAAGGTTTGAAAACCACTGCATTACACGGCATCCACTGAACACACTGCAATTCAGAGTTTATGCTTTCTTCATGGTACAGGATGCTGTTATTCAATAGCATATTGAATATACTGTAAACATGTTTTAATCAATGTGTGCTATGCAATATGTTTTTCATATACCAGCTGTTGTCACACAGCTTCAAAAGACAATGCACCAAACTAAATGGAATCTGATATCTGTGATTTCCAACTGATAATTTATGTTATATGTTAATCTATATTCGATTGGAAGTGATAGTTAAGAGTCCTGTCCTGTGTCCTGGTTTCATATTCATACACCATTAAGAAGCCGCGAGGGTTTTTTATTTATCATGATGTTATATGAAATATTTTCTATAGATCCATAGTAATCTAGTTTCTGTCTTTGGAAGAGAGTTGTTTATTTGTTCATGCAAATACTCTCATATGGAACGCTACACGTACAGTCGTACTCTTAAATTCTGACAGTAGTTTGGTTTGACGTAATGATGTAAATGCCCCTGCAGCCTCGAGCCGGTCTTAACAAGTGTGACTTCTTGTGGAAAATGTATTTCATTTTTTGCTGTGAATGTTTCGAAAGGGGTTCATAAAGCAGTCTGTTTGCAAAGTTCAGATTCTAATTTAGTGTTGGTGCTTAAAAGATCACTTCACCCATTATCTTCATTATAGTGTCCTCACTGAGATGGCGTTCCTGTGACCTCGCTCTGTGTCTCGGAGGTGAGCGGTGGGAAGTTCAGTTACCATGTCTACCAATGACACAGGTAGGCAAAACTTCATTTTTATTGATGCAAGAACAATTCCTTCTATTTCAGCATGCTAACTTGCCAGGAAGAGAGATGCTGTCATTTTCCATTAGCTTGGAATCCCCACTGAGAATATATCATTGTTAGGCAGGTTCATAAACTCAGAAATTTGGAGAGCGAGTAAACGGAAATTGCACCATCTTATAATGGCAAATGGACTGCATTTATACAGTGCCTTTCTAGTCTAAGAGTTTGGGACGTGTGGAGCGTTGTCCCGGCGTTTTTAGTGAGGGTACTTCCAGCTTCCCTGCGTTGGCTGATCTGAGTGTGCGGGAGGGTTTGTAGGGTTCAATCATACTTGCAAGATATGGGGGAGCCATACCTTTGGTTGCTTTGAATGCCAGCATCAGAGTTTTGTATTCTGTGCGGGCAGCGACCGGGAGCCAGTGGAGGGAGCGGAGCAGGGGGGAGACATGTGAGAATTTTGGCTGGTTGAAGACCAAGCGAGCTGCGGCATTTTGGATCAGCTGGAGAGGCTTAAGTGCACATGCTGGTAGGCCAGTAAGGAGGGAGTGTCTCGGAGGTGGGCGGTGGGAAGTTCAGTTACCATGTCTACCAATAACACTGGTAGGCAAAACTTCATTTTTATTGATGCAAGAACAATTCCTTCTATTTCAGCATGCTAACTTGCCAGGAAGAGAGATGCTGTCATTTTCCATTAGCTTGGAATCCCCACTGAGAATATATCATTGTTAGGCAGGTTCCTAAACTCAGAAATTTGGAGAGCGAGTAAACGGAAATTGCACCATCTTATAATGGCAAATGGACTGCATTTATACAGTGCCTTTCTAGTCTTTCTGATTGATTGATAAGACAATAAGTTGCAAACAGTACAGGGTACAGTCAAGCACAGCATTTGTCCAAAAGGACGGCACCGAAGAAAGACCCTGCGGTCTTGTTTCCATTCGGGTCCCATGAATTCATTCACAATGACAACAGTGACAACAAACAATAAGTTTCTCAAACACATTAAATCTACATGTACAGGTTTGAATAGAAATACATTAATAAAACATAAAGGGGGGGGGGCAGCAATCACCTTCTCTCCCTTTGACCTGATGACAGTGACGGGTGAGTTTTCAGCCCCTTTTTAAAGGAACCCAGTGATCTGCTTGTTTTGAGCGAAGGGGGCAGGGCATTCCACACTTGAGTGGCAGTGCTGTGAAATGTGAATTTACCCATATTTGTTCTGAAAATGGGTGGCACCAGATCATTATTTACGCTCCCTCTAATATTATGGCTGTGGGAGTTGCTCACCTTTTTTCAGGTAATCAGTCAAGTAAATGGGCACTGTGGGCATGGATGGCAGAGCTGCATTTACAATCTTGAATGGTAGTCCCATTTTTAGTTGTTTAACTTTGTCTTCAACACTGAGCCAACGTATGCTATCAAATTGTGTTGCACAGAGGTGGGCCATGGGCCCTAGTCCTAGCACACAGGACACACACACACACACACACACACACACACACACACACACACCCACACACAGGTCTGTGGCCTCAAAAGACTCCCACAACCGCAAAAACACACATACTCCACTCCATTTCTAAGACTAATAGTATACTTTTGCAGTGTCCACCACTGCAAGATTCAACATTTCAAGCAGACTGATAATTATCACCTGTCATGAGTCACAGTCTCTCTTACAGTCACAGTAAGGGTTCAGGCTAGTTGAGAATCGTGTGAACATTCTGGTAGATCATATGGATCACACTTGTTGATTGCATGTGAGTTTGGCCTCTCTTCTCATCCTGCTCCTGCAGGAACTATATAGAAGAGCACGTCAGATGAAACATGGCTGCTGAATAATTATATAGTTTCTTAGTTTCTTACCTCGTGGCTCGTGCCATGGTTTGAAGAAAGAATAATTAAATAAATCCAATAAATATAATCCAAGGTTTGTTTATCTGGAGAATGGAGATCCAACACTATGTCATATTAATATTATTAAAGTAAATAAGCTGGTCATTGTGCTGCAGAGTGAGAAGCTGCTCCGCTCTGCTAATTGATCTGACCTGCATTTGCGCAACTGACTGGCATGAGGTAGCCTAGTAATTATACTTATTTGGCAGCACCTGCAATTCAGTAACCTATACACATTTCAAAAGGCTTTCATATGTTTTTAATATTTTTTCTTATAAGGTTTGTTTTTATAGATAGAAATGTGATCATTTTTGTATAGTTTTGGATATTAACAAATTAATTATTAAAGCACAGGGCCTCACATTTCTCCCAGGCAGCTATGATTGCGAGCCATGCGTGCGCCTCACACCAATCACTCGTCTCGCTGCTGTCATAAAGCCTCGATTAAATGACGCTTTATTTCAGTTAATGTTACGCCAAGAGGAGAAGAACAAAAATCCGTTAGTTACTTTGTTTACACTTGACATCGTGTGTTGTTTTGAATGGTAGCCAAACTGTTACTTTTAATTTTTTTTGTTTTTTGTTCCATAGAGAGCCTAGAGGGTTTGATTGATTTAAGAGTTCATTCATGTTACGACGGTTTTTTGGTGTTTTCACATCTTCAGTTTCAATCTGAAGAGAAGCAAAATGCCTTTCGTTTACAATGTCTGGATTATAAACAAAATATTTGAGATAATATTTTACACAAGTGCTCTATATCTTCCTGCGTGTCTGCGGCGGTTATGCAGTCCTTCGCCTCGCCTTCAGAGGGAAAAAAACAGTAAAATAAGGAACTCCCCACGAGACAGACGAATTGTCGGTGCAGCCACCTAGCTGCGTACGTCTCCGTTCCATCCCCAGTGTAGCCCCCCGTAACAGGTTTCCAACCGACAGAGGATGAAATTAAAAGAAATCACACACACAGGAAAGCATTTCAAAATGAATCAAATGAATGTCAATATTCATAACATGGTAATATTTCAATTCCAACTGTAATCATCCGTGGAAGGTACTTGTGTTCTCAACGTTCCAGTACCAATGCTGCGCTTGTGTGTTGTTGTTGCTATATTCATGCATTGTATATCCACAGGAGGCACAGTGTTCAACATGTTCTGAATGCCTTCATTAGAAACATCAGACTTGGTTGCGTTGGCACCACGAGAAATAAATCGATCTACATGCAAAGTTGCTAAAGGCAATGTTTTTTCCCCCGAGTTGCACTCAATGAGAATCCCCACCAATGATGTCACACAGACTTGTAACGTTTAGCGCACCGAGCTGGAATCAAACCCTGATCTCCAGCTCAGCAGACCGTCAGGCAACAAGCCACGGCAAGAGAGCTAGCTCCCTTGGAGGAGCATGTTACGGCCGGGTCTTTTGCAGGGTTGTTACGTTATGCAGGTTTTAGAACTGCATAGCCCACCAATGAGACACTTACTGTGAGTAGACATGGTGCAGAAATGGTGCATTAACTATATAATGAGTTTGCTTCTGTAACCACATGGCTGCCATCCCAATTATTGGCTTGTCATAATAGTGTGTAAAGGGGACCCTGCATGGGGTGCGCAGTGTTAGCTGATGTTTTGGGCGGCTGTGGCTCAGGAGTTAGAGCGGGTCGTCCAATGATCCCTGGGCCAGCGGTTCGAATCCTGGCTCCACATGTCGAAGTGTCCTTGGACAAGACACGGAACCCTACATTGCCTCCAATGAGTTGGTCGGTGTGAGCTTGCCATTGGTGTGTGAATGTGGGAAGTGAGTCCTCCATATATAGACACTGGGCAGGGGCCCTGTCCAGAGCCCGGGCAGAGGTCTTTTGGGGGCGGTTTTCTCATTGTCCAGCTGCATCTTCGCAAGGGCCTCATTCACTTGTACTGTATTTTTTTTACTTTTTGGCCAGTAATTATATTGTTATTAAGTAGGGCTTAATAGTATTCATCATGGGGTTTGTGTGAGGTGATTAATGGTAAGGAGAAAATGAGTATGACCCCTGTACTAACTCAGTGTGTTCTGAAGTGTAACCCCATTTCCTGTCTCCTGCATTTGGCCTGCACTCATGAATTACAGGGCACATTAATAAGTGTGCTGGGCTATTTGTTTTGGCGGTACACCACAGTGAATGTCACAGAGTTTCATACGGGGGCACCCGGAGCAGCTCATGGGTTATAAAGCTGCTGTTAGGAATAACCTATCGAATTTATCACTCTCTTTATTCTCATATTATACTTTGAAATATACAGAGCGAAGAGCTGTGCTTTATGAATACGTAATGCAATTGCCTCTGATGTCAAGGAAAGTTCAATGCATTTTATCATTTTATTGTGAAAAAAAAACAAAAACAAAAAAACACCTTAATCCACCAAGGAGCGTGAGGTTCAACCTACTGAGTTGCATTTGAACAGTTTATGTAATTGTATCAATATATATAAACGGCTATTTAATAATGCAAGTGGAGCAAACTCGCTAATGTGCAGCACTTTTCCATCTCTTTGCTGATGCTTTGCTTTCCTTCCACTTAATATCGGTAAGTAGCCACTTGATTAACCCTTGAAGACCTAGAGGCCGAATCTAGCCTACAAATGCCTTCTAAATCCTTCGAGTTTTCTGAAAAACCTATGTTACTATATCAGTGCTCAAACATTTGAGGGAGGATGAGCTCCAAAAGTGGCATTTGGCATGCCATTCAACAAAAAGTGGTATATGCCACTTTGAAAATTCATGTCAAGGACCCCCAAAAATGATGTATTTGGCCACGGACCCCCATCCCAATATATTCTGTTCCAGCGACGCCCAGAAGCAAATAGTTGAGTTTGATTAAGGAAACATATAGATATTTGCACACATTTTCACGATTTTACTAAAATACCATATCTACAAAGCATGTATAGCTTGTACTGTATATCTGCCAGTATAAAATAATTGTTAAAGTGGTTAAAACATGAAATGACACGTACGCTTTCACGGTTTTAATGGGTTAAAAAGAAGGAACATATGTGGACGTGGACGCCGGACGCCAATTTACTAATTGGCTTCATTCCATCAGATTTTTTTTTCTGCCATTTCTTTCCTTTTCTGCTCTCGTTCCGGGCAGTGGCATTATTATTATTGCTTACTCAGGTCCAAATTAACTCCAGGAATATAACCATATGATCAATCATTTCTGAGCGGATCAGAAACTCTGATCAGTTAATTAATCTGTAATTCCTCCCTCGCCATTCCAAGACCCTTGGCATACACACTTGAACCTAATACAGCTCAATAACTCCATAACCCAAATGTCACCAGTGGTGCAAGAAGTAGCCGAATCGCATGTTTTACTTAAAGAGCGAGTGCCGTGATTTTTGTACTTTTTTCTGTTTTGTACGTGTCTATGGAGTTAACGTTACTCTAATAGACCCCCAGGTGTGGTTATAATATTCAAAAAAATATTTTAATATAGACACAGTATGTCTTCCCTGTGTATTTGGTTTCTTCCTGAAAGCTGAAAACCTTTGAGATAAAAAGGCCCAATCGAATTACACAACTTTAGTGACAAAACCTAACATACAACAGCTGGGGGAGTGGTTTCAGGTTGTGCTATGGTGAAAACCAGCTATACTTAATGAACTGGAACTGGATGAACTGGATGACAGACACTTTTAAGTAAAAGTTTCAATACTGCAAAATATAAATACTGTTAAGTGGTTGATACGGTTGACACCACTGGTCTTATAAAGAGATACAGTAGACATGGAGAGATAACATTTTCAGTCAAGAAGTGCATTAATAACCTGATGGTAAAGACATCTTTATGTAAATAGGACTGTTGGCAGACACACACACACACACACACACACACACAAACACACACACACACACACACACACACACACACACACACGCACAAATAAAACATGGCACGATCAAGAGCTCTCGTGAATCATTAGAGGAATTACACAAAGGATCTCACACGCGCACGCACTCATTGCTCACGCATTCCTCCTAGGCACTAGTTTACCCATGGAGCAGTATTGCAGACGTATTAGATCGGGCGTCTGCTCCACCACTATGGATTTATGCTTCATCACCGCGGCATCTCTTTTAGCGCTGATTATAATTCCCAGAAGCCCTTAATTAAACTGTGCACATGAAGGGGCCCTTTTTCTAAATTATTTATTTCTGAACCAACGGCGGAAGCCCTCAGATTTACTGACTGACCGGTGATCGCGTCCCACGCTTGGGAGAACCAGTGGGCTCGAACGCTCATAAATTGCACACACGCGCATGCACACACACACACACACACACACACACACACACACACACACACACACACACACACACACACACACCCCCACACACAATTTGCTCTGCTTATGAGGCACATTCTCCATTTGCCTGGCACATATTTTCAAACGGTCCCCCATCCCACCTAATCACAACATAATGGCCATTTATTCACGGTGCTTTTCTTGACTTTGCCGAGTTTATTAGGTTGCAGCCAAGTTGATCCCTTTCAGAGTCTGATTAGGGATTCTCCCCATGATCTAGCAGCTAAACCGCCGCCAAGGTATTGTAAGCGCGGACGTTACAATGTCAATCACGCCGATAATTGCTGCGAGTGCGAGTTTCATCTGTAAAGTCTCAAATCTGGCAAATGTGATTTACTGTTACCGAAACTATTGTGCTGTGCAGATATAATGAACCAAATCTGGATGGTATTCATCTGAAAACTTTATAGTTAATTATGTCAGTATACATTACTGTCATCCATTTCAATTATTCCCTCGTTCCAAAGTAGTTTCTACACCCCAGTACGTACACAACAGTGCAGTCTGCTGGCCATATACGCTCTATAATTCCTAACATTTTAACAGCCACTCTTTTTATTGCTGTGGAACACTTAGACCTCAGTCAGAGCGCCGGGCGAGTGCTGATGCCGAGCAAATCAAGTTTGAGGTGAGGAGGCAGAAGCCATAGCCAACGTCTCGCTGACAGTAAAATAGAACATGGAATTTTAATCAACTTAAATCAACTGAGTGTGTATTTATGGCTTCGACTTAATTCTCTCATTAGTTTACTTATACAGCACTGTGTCAGCATCTCTCCGGCTTTTAATATTTTACTGATGGAGCTCACCTTTCAACATTTGATGCATAATATACTGTTGTAGAACCAAAGGCGAAGGAGTGCGCTGGAACGACATACAGCCGAACCTTTCTATTCCATTAGGTCCATTGCAGTGATTGAACCCCATTAACTGATATGGATTGGGCTTCCACTGCTATCCTCATTGAAGGCAGGATGCACTCACTTCATCATCGATTCAGCTTCCCACAGATGGTCAAAGCTGGTGTTCCTGATTTCCCTCATCATTTTTGAGAGGTGCAGCCACTCCAAGGAACAGCAATATGTGTCCCTTTGTATGTCTGTTTAGAGTAGGTGACAAAGTGGCGCTGTTGTGTCACACTGCACAGGTGCATGATGGGAATCAGTACAGTACAGTACAGTACAGTACAGTACAGTACAGTACAGTACAGTACAGTACAGTACAGTACAGTACAGACTACATAGTCTGACAACCAATAGAGGGTTTGCACATGCATACGTTGAATGGCAAATCGAGTGGCAAAGTGAGTGACAAAGTCAGTTTAATGTCGTTTTAACGTTGTTAAATGCAATCAAATACAACTTTTCTGTTTAGATGTATGGGCTGTCAAGGCCAGAAAGTCGTTTTTTGCGGCTCAGTAGACGTTCCCACATAACTTCCGGGTTCGATGAAGATGATGTCATGCCCATATACCCAATGTAGTCCGACAACCAATAGTCCGACAGCCAATTGTCGGACAGCCAATAGTCAGACAACCAACAGTCCCACTACTCCAATAGTCCAACAGCACCACTCAGTTCAGACGGCTCAGATTTGTTTGGACACGTACACTTTCCCGGTATTAATGGAAATCTTCAAATTTTGTGCATGCATTTTGAGTGGACACCGAACACAGTGCAGCATTAAAATCTATGGATATGGCACTTAACTCAGTGGTTCCCAAACTTTTCGAGACCCCAAAAGAGAGATTAGACGTTTGACACGGAACCCAAACTAGTGAAAATAGCAGATCTAAAAGCTCACAAGGTGGCACGAAGTGTATATTTTTTTAATGTAATTTAAAATGTGTTTGATGACAGGAAAAGAAAATGGGATTTTTCATTAATCTCGTGACCCATAAGAATTGGTCCATGGTCTACAAATGGGTGCCGGAAAGCCGGGGACATAATATGTCCCCGGCTTTCCGGCACCCATTTGTGGATCCACTGGTTCACTCACATATTATGTGAGTGAACCAGTGGTTCCACTCACACATGTCCCCGGTTTTCCTCAGCGTACAATACATATGACACGTTCTGTGACACAAGCATGAATTCCTACGGATCCAAGGCTGGTCCAGAGTTTATTGTCTGTGCTTGCCTGGCCTCTAAGGACATGTGAGCCATATAGACTGTACGTCTGAAATATCACTGCTGAAATGAACTTGTCAAAGCTGTCATGGGGAACCGGTCCCATTGTCAGGATAGAGAGGATCCAGGGGAGAGAGAGAGAGAGAGAGAGAGAGTGTGTGTGTGTGTGTGTGTGTGTGTGTGTGTGTGTGTGTGTGAAAATGTGTGACTCATTTTGAGCTTGTAGATCAGCTACAGATTTTTGTGTCCATTTCGTTTGGCTACTCAAATGAGACTGGCTTCAACGAGCATCCAATCTTATTATCTTAAACACCGTCTTGGGTTTCTCTCTCTCTCATTCTCTCCCTCCATAACTGTCTTTCCCCACTTGTGTCCCCCCCCCCCTCCTTGAAAGAAGTCCTCGCCCACAAGCACCCTTGAGAAAACGAGGGGGCCAGATATACATGTGCGGCGTTCAGAACCGGATAATGGTGCACTTGTTCAACTTAATTGGCCTGGAAAGGCGCTGTAATTTGTGACTGGAGAGCCCCTGACTTGACTTGAGAGACTAAATATAATTTTGCAGTGGAGGAGGAGCCCCTAGCTTAATCAATTCTAACAAAGACGACACTTAAAGTTTATTAGTGCCCGCATCTGCATATCCACCCTCATGATTTAATAGACAATGCCCCCCCCCCCCCCCCCCTCCCCCACACACACAACTCCAACTCAAATGTGTTTGTGTGGAGCATTACATTGATTGCACACTTCTGAAAAGTACAGCTATCCTTAATAGAGTGTGTGTAGCCACTGCAGGGTCTATGGGTTTGAATCTAGTGCGGTGCATCCGGCTTTGTTGAGCGTCTGTGTATATGAACCTCCCGGTGGGGGCTCCTCACTGGCAGGTGAGCGAGTATAGGGTGTACAATACACACATAAATGTGTGTGGGTAGGAATCTATATTGACGACTAAAATTGGGGAGAAAAAAGAAGGAAAGAAAGGTATACAGTAGCATTTCCGCCTTGCAGTGTGAAGGCCAACATTCCTACGTGATGTATGAATGAGATTTAACCACTTAAACCCTCTATACTTACTTAGTAAAACGGTACTTGGTACACTCTTTATTCACGTCACCAAAAATGGCAGCTCTACAGCTCAAGTGGTTAGAAATCTCAGAGGTTCCGTAGCTCTACCATGTTTTGTTTTGTTAAATATTGATCTTTTTAAAAAGCCTGTGAAAATGGGTACTGCTATTGGTCTGATGATGTAAAGAAGGTGGGTGGAGCTTCATCTGGTCAACAGTGGTGGAAAAACTTAAGTAAAAGTATCAATACTGCAATATAATTTAGAAATACCGGTACTAATAGTACTAAAAGTAACAGGCAGGAATTCAAATGTGCTTTAGTAAAAAGTACAAAAGTATTGTCATCTAAATGTAAAAAAGTAGTAAAAAGTTAAAGTACTCGATATGCAGAATGCCCTGTTTCAAGTTTTCAAATCTATGAAAATCTTTTGAAAATAACAGCTCTACTTTTCAAATGGCCGAAATGTATAAAGGGCTGAAGTGTTTCATGTCTTAATGTGTAATAATAATAATCTATACAGAGTAACTAGTAATTCAAGTTTTCAAATAAATGTAGTGAAGTAAAAGTGCAATATTTGGATCGGAGATGTAGTGGAGTAGCAGTAAAAGTATTGGAAATGGGACATACCTGTACTCAGGTAAAGTACAAATACTCAAAATTGTACTTAAGTAAATGTACTTAGTTACTTTCCACCACTGTGGTCAATACATCACTAGTAATGCAGACAGAAAGTGATGGTATCTTTTAGCAGCATACAGTATGGTACAAACTAAGCAACAACAAAAGCAGCTGGTGTTTACAACGCTTGTCACAAAGCATAGTATCTCCTATGACCGTCCATGCATTGCATGATCTTAATTAAATTGATGCTGTGTTTGGAAAACCCCATTGATACTTTCCATGCATAGTAGTATATTCCCCAGTGTCAATTTAACCCCTTAAGACCTGAGGCTGATTCTACAAATGCCTTCTAAATCAGTAACTTCTCGCATTTTCAAGATTTCTAAAAAATGTGCAAAAATAGCAGATGTACAAGCTCACAACGCGGCACAAAGTGGCTCGCTGTGAGATTGTATATCTTCTATTTTTGAATAGCCAGCTGTACACAGATGCTTTCCCATGTACATCCTGACCCCCAGGAACGCGCCCAGGGGCCGAAACGGTTGAGAACTGACAGTTACCGTGTGGGGGTCCCCAGAACATCCAGACCCTCAGTAGTCTCGTGTTTTAGTTTATTTAGGATCCCCATTAGCTGTTACACCTGGCAACAGCTATTCTTCCTGGGGTCCTCACAGAATAATATACATATAAAAACAACATTACAGATATCACAAAATAAATACATTAATGCATAACAACTACGGTTAGTGCATTCACTCTAGATTACATTAACTGGTATATTGACATAAACAGAATTACATTGCTGTAAAGACGAAACGGAAGTTTATATTTTACTCACGATAGAACTTCCGTTGCTCCAGACTGTATGATGGAAGCATTTGGAAATCGTGAGAGGCAACAGTCTGCCAACGCGAGACTAGACCCCCAGGAATGTGCCCAGAGCTCGTACTGTAGTGTACTGTGTGGCCACTTTAGGTGTTGCAGCTGTCCGTGCTCGGACACAGAGACAGACATACGGACACACATAGCTGCGTAATGGAGCGGAGGCACCGCTCAAAAACATTGGGTCCGTTTTTGCCCAAATGAACGCTCAGTTTTTCTGTGTAGGACAATATAACTATTAGGCTACACACCACATGGCAGAGATGTTTATGTTTGGCATGCAGACATATGCACAACAATGGCATTTATTATTTTGTTGATGAAAATTGCTAGTTTCTGGTGTTCGATATATTTGTTTAAGTTAACAAGATATGAATGGGTAGTATATATTTAGTAGTCATGTCCCACACAGTATTAGAAAAATGCAGGGTTATTTTGGATTTTTCCATTCGTTTTCATGGTCTCCACCAAGCCGTGTGTGTGTGTGTGTGTGTGTGTGTATGGCACCGTTACCCTGGTCGATGCCAAATTTTGTACACACACTCCCTGGATGACAACAATGAACCTCTGCCCCAAATTTTCCAGAATGGCCAGAATGTGACAAGGAGGCCACTTTTTTTTATATTACTCCTCCAGATTCTGTCCAAAAAATCCCGCAAATCGTTACACAGTATCTCTACAGTCATGCGTTCAAGACAGATCTGTCCAATATTTCCTCATAATTGGCTAACATTGGCAAAGTTTGCAGGATTGGCCCGTTTTGAACAAAAAGCCTCAAATCATGAACACAGTGTGCAATTTATGTGAAATCTTTCACGGACTTTAGGCTGAGGAATATATCCCACCCTTTTTTCACATTGGCCTCTTTTAGCACCACCAACAGTGAACACATTTTTGGAACAAAAGGCCTCAAATCATCCTGCCATCCAAGGCTTGAGAAGAAATGGGCACCCTGTTCACATTGGCCTATTATAGCACCGCCAGGAGGCCACAACCTCACCTGGCCTGGTGGAGACCTCTTTATCTAGTTTAGAGAAAAGGCTTTGGACCTCGGTGGTCCTTGACATGAAAACGTTTGAGAACCATGGCTTGTGGCTGTGGCCACAGCATCAGCATGTGGCTGAGTGAGGCCACAGCATGTGGCTGAGGCGGTGTGTCGTTGATGATGACCATATAAGGTAGTATCAGTGGTGGATGACGTACTCCGATGGTTTACAGCAGACAAAAGCAGCAATGCTACAATGGAGAAATACCCTGTGATAAGTAAAAGGCCTGTGGTCTGTAGAGGAAAATGGAAATACTCGGTCTCGGGTGAGGCGAAAGTACCTCAAAATTGTACATGCATAAGCACAGTGCTTGAGTATATGTGCACTTAATTACTTTACACCACCGGGTATTATGAGTATATTGTCCGTAGGCTATATATTATCATCATCACAGGACATTACTTACTGAGTTACTGTATACTGGCCGCTCTACTCGCTGTCCTAAACTACATTATACAGGTGGACTGAAATAGCTCACTCTGACACGTTATTTACAATCCAAATTAGAGAATAAGTGTTTGCGTGTGTGTGTGTGTGTGTGTGTGTGTGTGTGTGTGGGGTGGGGGGGGGAGTGCAATGAGACGTGTTGCGCGGGGGATTAAGGCTGAAGAAAAGAGCTAATTTGCAGGCTAATGCATGCTCATGTGCTTGTTGGATCAAAAGGCTGTTGAAGAAATGGGAGAAGAGGCACAGACACGCGGTTTATAAATGAATCCTATCACGCTGATGGAGTCGTTTAGCCTGTTCTGAATTATTAGTATTATTTGAGGATTATGTGCTGTGTGTGTGACTGTGTGTATAACTGGTTCTGTATGTGAACAATCTGTGGCTGGCTGCTGGGCAAACAGTGACGACTGCACCTTATCGTTCGTTCATTCATTTGTTGGTTGTAGTCGACTATAACCAGTAAGACGCCCTTCGCATCCGCCTGGGTGACGGCAGACTGCTGGGCGAGCACTGGCACTTTGTCATGGGCGGTCAGATCAACATATATTACAATATATAGTACTGGCCATATATGGAGTGTGTCTTGAGTGTACAGGGTGTGATGAGGTCAGATCAATTATGGAACGTCAAGGACAGGTGGGGTAGGATCAACATATGGAATGTCAGAACAGGTCAGCTCCATATATGGAGATCTAAGGGTTTGAGGTCAGATGTAGAGTTGCTGGCCGGCTCCATATATGCAGGTCTAGGTGATGATCCAGTCTTCTCCATGTATGGTTATCCAGGGTTTGATGAGGTCAGTGTCGTGATCTTCATGAATGCAGATGGCCTTATGGTGGCGTGACGTGTCACGAGACGTGACCTGAAGTTGTGACATCACGAGGCGAGACACTATATGGAGGCGTGATGTCAGGAGTCGTGACCATATATGGAGTATATATCCACTCTTCCTGTAGTTTATTTTTTTCTTAATTTTGTTTAGTTTCTCCAGAGCCAATTCCGACTGAGGGTTGCTCTCTCCACTTGGCTTGGCAGCGCTGGCCGTCGCCCAAAACATCTCTTTGGGCTCGACGCTCCTGCATTCCTGGATGTTATACCCATACTGCAGGAGGAAGTGATGCCATGCAAGGAGGAAGGGGGCGAGCGAGTCGAAAACAAAGCCATCAATGGGATTGGTTGTCTGGACAGAGGCCAGAGGAGGGAGGGGGGGAGACGGGGAGAGAGAGAGGGAGAGATGAGGGCGTCAAAGGAGAAGTTGTGTCTTTATAGGATTGTACTCTGTAGGGATCAGGATAATTCCGTGTGTGTACGTGGTGTACGTGCACGTTTTTATATTGTAGCTGAAACTCATGTCCAAAGCTGTTACTTTCCACGATTCAAAGTTCAAAACTAGCAGGTTTACAAGCTCAAAAGGTGACGCAAATCTGCTACGTTTGATACTTTCGTGACGCTGTATGTGGTAGTATGATGTAAGTATATGCATTAATTTCCCCCAAAAATATAAATAATGGTACAGTACTGTATGTATGTACTGTACAGTATGTGTATGATCTGTACCTCTCATAACTCAGCTGTGTGTGTGCGTGCGACATGCATACATGTGAATGTGAGATGTTGCGTCGCCGTCCCAATGCAGCTCTGCTGGACCCTGCATGGCCACTGTGACTGCATCCATGTGTAGAACCTTTATAGAGAGCTATAACCATTACTGTACTGCCTACCTGTCCACTTTATTCAATTCAAAGGAGCTTTATTGGCATGAGAAGGCATACGTTTAGCCAAAGCAAGTGGCAAACTATAATAACAACTGTTGAACGTGAGGAAAGTATAGGCCTACAGTATATACAGTTGGGAGGGGTAGGCTATAGCATTGTGTGAACAGGTAACATTGCGGCATTATACACAAGGTATAAAGCTTTTTTTAAACAAATGGCAATCTTTTGCAGTCACTTTGGAACATGACAGCATTTTTTCTCAAGACTATTTAAATAGTATACAAAACAAAGCCTCAAATGTAATGCGTTTAAAGGTAGCAGCTCTGTTTACATGTGCAGTAGGTCCAGCGGTCGACTCGGTACAGATAGTAGCCCTTGGGGTGGTTGTATTATTTTGGCTAAGCTTCTTTTATCACAACAGTTCACAAATCTTGCTGCTGTGTTTGCACATTGTTGTATTTCTCCCAATAGGTATGCTAGCTAGTAGCTTTTTGCCATTGGGCATAGTTTCAAATTCACTTTGGGTGTGTGTGTAATCTGTGGGAAGAATGTGTCTCTGATTTCTTGATAGTTTAAGGGCCCCAGACGGAGATCTCCATCCTATTAATTAGTACGGTGTGATGCCCTAGACGGAGATTGATTAATAGGACGGAGATTATTGATGCCTAACCGCTCCAATGACTGGCCGCGTGGGTCTGTCTGCATCTATGTCCTTCTGTCTGTCTGGAGTATGAACAGCTGCATTACTGCTGTGTGACCTGAAGTGGCACTGTTGAGCAGCCTGATGGGTCATTCACACTTGAGCACATAATTATAACTGCAGCCAGCCAGCAGCTGTAATCACAGCAAGCTTTTTTTTGCCAAAGTGCTATTTTCCGAGGCCAGCTAATTGCACATGCATTAAAACATGTCATGTCTCATGTTGCACTCAATGTTCTATACCTCTATGGCATAATACAGCCTTATGCTGTATACACATGGTATAATGTTATTCATTCATTTGCCCAGTATGGCATTTCCTCTCCTTTACTGTGTGTGTGTGTGCGCGTGTGTGTGTGCGCGTGTGTGTGTGTGTGTGTGTGTGTGTGTGTGTGTGTGTGTGTGTGTGTGTGTGTGTGTGTGTGTGTGTGTGTGTGTGTGTGTGTGTGTGTGTGTGTGTGTGTGTGTGTGTGTGTGTGTGTGTGTGTGTGCGCGCGCGCGCGTGTCATCTTGTGATCCACCGTGCCGTCCTTAGATTGTAAGAAGGGAGCTCTTCATTATCTCAAACTTTTTTGCCAAAGTTTCTTGGAACGTCTGAGCGGCGTCTGGTCTCAGTCATATTATTATAATCTGAGAGCTTTTGTGTCGAAACGTAATGTAGCAAATTCACATTTTTCTGTATCTACATTTTTCCTGAGATGCTTTTTCTATCCTTCCCATATTTGCCTTTCAAAAAGTTTCAGAATGCTGTCGCGACTCGCTACATGGGGGTGGATCTCAGACAGTCGTTCTTTAGTCTCTCTCAGAACAGAAACGAGCAATAAAGGATCAGACGGAAGTTTGGAGGAAATATTCATCCTCTGATCTGCAGCAGCAAGTCAGACAACGGCTCAGTTGGTCTGAAATAATAATAATTGCCTTTAATTGGTGGACATAATAGCCTGCATTCATGGCCTATCTTGAACAGGCACGCTTGTTGACTATTATTGAGCCACTGTTTACTGACAGCCCTTGATCACGCTGTGGCATTCTTTGATGTCTTGCTCCTGCACGTCATGTCCTGCACTCTACAGTACTGTAGTCTATTGTAAATCAGAGAGACATACTTCCCACAGATTCCACACACCCAAAAAACTCCCATACCTACTGGGAGAAATACAACACAGCAGCAAGATTTGTGAACTGTTGCGATAAAATAAACTTAGCCAATATAATACAACCACCCTGAGGACTACTATCTGTACCGAGTCGACCGCTAGACCTTCTGCACAAGTAAACAGAGCTGTTACCTAAACACATCTTGAATCTGAGGGTTTACTTTGAAATGCTTTTTGTCCCAAAGTGACTGCAAAATATTGCTATTTGTTTCAAAAACGCATTATACCGTGTAGAACATGTATTATGATGCAATGTGACATAGCTCTGTTTACACAGACGTCGGGGTTCAATCCCCAGCTGGGGCATACCAAAGACTCTGAAAAATGGGACCCAGTGCCTCCCTGCTTGGCACTCAGCATCAAGGGTTGGATTGGGGTATAAGTCCCTGTGACATACAAGCATCATGCATGTCCACAGGGTGTACGTGTACACCAAGCTGCCTCAGGCTACAGAAACAGGAGATTTCTGTATTCTGCCGATTGCTCGCCAAGACCTACTTTGGCAATGTTAAACATATGTTTTTTAATTGTAATTATAATTACAACCTATTGACCTATAAATAGGTCGGAGTGGCTTATGTGGCGGCAGTGGCTCAAGGGTATAGTGGCCGGTAGAGCAGGATGGGAACCGTGAGGTTTACAGTTCGTTCCGGGGCTCCCCCACAGTTTGTGTCGAAGTGTCCTTGAGCAAGACTCTGAACCCCTAATCCCAGTGAGCTCCCGATGAGCAGGTTAATGCCTTGCATGGTTTCCTCCACCATTGGTGCATGAATGGGTGAATGCAATGCACGATCTACGTAAAGCACTAAAAGCACTATATATAAATAATGCACCATTTTCGGTATCGGCTGAGAATGAGGCTAGTCTATCTTCTATTCAACATGCTAGATGGACTGAGGTGGATTGCTGAGGTGGAGCACGACACACACCATCAACTGCAAGTACTTAAGTTACCGCATTAGTTACCCCAAGCCGTGCTACTCCTAAGATGAGTTGGCGGTGCACAGGATCGAACCCAGAACCTTGTGGTCCAAAGGCGAGTAGCTCTATCGATTCAGCTACCCAGACAAACGGACAACCGTAAAGTAGGTCTCCCTAAGTGCCTTGATGTAATGTAAATATGATATGAGTGAAGCCATGGCGTGAGTAGAGATCGTAGGGTCTGTAAATGCTTGCTTGTTTTTATAAAGGTGAAAGCATTGGATAATTTTGGAGAATGGACAGACTTTAACTTTGTTGCTTCAGATCCTTTATAAAATATTGTTGCTGTTGGGCAGAAACCTCTTACCTCTTAAATGATTGCCATACTTGATCACAAAGGCATCAAAAGTAGCTGATCTGCAAGCTTCAAACGCGGGTTCAAGGGCGGCTCGAAACGACGCGTTTTCAGCTTCTGTTTTTGAATTTGAATCCTGAAAAGTAGCAGTTTTGGACATATATATTGACAGCTTGATTATGGTTGGCACACTGGAAACAAATGTAATGACAGTGTGATGACAGACACCTGGGTCAGTGGGTGTCAAACTGTCATCACAGCTAACATAACATCAACAAAAAAGACGGATTACTGTATGCTGCTTTTCAACATGAATCTTTTCCGGATGTGTTTTAGCTCAGTTTAGCGGAATATGTGTTTCCAAAGAACAGCCAGAAGCTCAACAAGAGTAACAGTTTAATTTCATGGGTCTGACACACTCACTCTAATTTCTAGCACAAATGGCCATGTCTCCTTAGCAGGCCTGACAGCTGGCCTGACAGGCCAACTGGTGTGTATGAGAATAGCCAAATGCATTTATTTCAATTCATGGTTACAGACGAGGCCGGACACACACACACACACACACACACACACACACACACACACACACACACACACACAGAGAATTATCATTGTAGAAGCTACATGTATATCGTCTTGTCCAAAAACGGTTACTTCTCTTAAGGCAAAAGTATCAGGTCTTCAAGCTCCAAATGCATCGCTCCGTGCAGTGTTGCACATATGTCACTTTTGTGTGACGTTGTGCGTGTACGATCAAGTAGGGCATTTCATTTTCGGAGAGGAAAAAAACTAAAAGGTTAGAATATGGAGATGAGAAGTATCTGCCTGCAGACAGCAGCGATATGGGAATGGGTGTACATCTTACCGCTGGGTCAGCCTGTGTGCCTGCTGTGTTCAAGACCCCTGCCACGGTACTACCAGATACCTGTTGTGAGACTACAGCTATGTGATGCCTAGCGTGAAATGGAAACACCAGTTTAGTGCTAGCCTACGTAGCTGTTTTGCAATTCTAATGTCGGCTGTTTGCCGAGTTTGCTTGAATTCATAATTGAATCAATATGCCGAACATTGCAACATCAAATTACTAATTTTGTAATTTGTTAATTAACTCTTTTGGGAAGGTGTCCAAAAGAATTATGGAAAGTTTATTTAAGGCTTTGCCTTCCATAAATTAGTATTTTAGTCAGTTTTCCATCTCGAACACAGTATGAACTGAGTGGTGCAATCCCCCCCCCCCCCACCTCTCTCTCTCTCTCTCTCTCTCTCTCTCTCTCTCTCTCTCTCTCTCTCTCTCTCTCTCTCTCATTAGCAGGCACAGCACTATCCCTCTCTGTTTCTGGCGCCTACTGGTACTAATAAGTCATATACTCATGCTCAGATAGAGCACGAGTAGGTATACCTACCTACACATAGGTAGGTAGGTACGCACGCACGGACATTGTGGTTGTAGGACTGGTTGCACCACTCAAAAAATGGACACATTCTGAAACAGACCCTGAGGATAATTTCCGTTGTTACATTACACTTGTAATGGGGGTCCGGCAATCCCCATGGGTTGTTGGGAGGGTTCAAGGGGTCCCCAGCTAAAGTCGTCATAACAATCATTTTAACCACTTCATTAATTTAAACGTTGGCTATTCAAAAATAGCACATCTACAAGCGTCACTTCGTGCCCCGCTGCTATCTTGTGCGTCTGCTATTTCTGAAAAATATCACATTTTGATTTATTTTCAACATAAGTCTTCTCTTCCGGGCTCCAACCCGGGCACAAACCCTTTTCAGATGGGGGTCTGTGCCCAAATGTATATTAATTTGGGGGTCCTTGACATGAATAAGTTTGAGAACCAGACTTTACATTACATTTTGATTTAGACTTGAGGAACCCAGTAGACGTATCATTGAAATGGAAATCTGGTCTGGTCTGGTCTGCATTGACTTGTGGGCTCTGTTGCAGAGAGCAACTCAATTCCAGTCCGGTCAGCATAGAGTGGTCAATTAGTGTCCATTAGGCCTTTTATTTGGGAACTTCCAAGTGAAATCTGGAAATACTTTTGACCTGATGGTTGTTTGAGTGGTTTACTTTTTTATTTTATTATGATAAACAATAGAGATTATGCTCCCACATCCATACATCCTAAACTCCTGGTGAAATATTGATGTCCTGTAACAGAGGTGTGCTTGTAGAACAAAATAGAGAAATGCTTTTCAGAATGCCTAACTACTATACATAAATCTCATCTTTTAAAGATGTGTTATGAATAATAGAGGCTGCAGAAATGATGAACAGCTGTTATTAATACTTATAAGGGGGCATGGCTGCGGTTAAATTATTATCCCCCAACCCAACCCAACTCAAATCTCACCTCAAGCTACTCTCAAAGGTCAACGTAGGAGCCCACTTTGAGAACCAATAAAAGCATGTCTCAACATCAGGATACGTACATTATAACCGTCAGGGCCCAGGTAGGGGTGGGCCTTCATTTCCGGGCCTTAATTTTCGTCTAGAGTTTGAATTGACAGGTATCAGTCGAAGGGGAGACATCGAAGAGGAAGGTGTGAGAGAGGATGTATGGATAACGTATGGCATGTCAGAACAGATCAGCTCCATATATGGAGATCTAAGGGTTTGAGGTGTGTGTGCGTGATACGTAAATATTGAACCAATGAAATTAATTAACAAAACCTTGTGACTAATTAATAACTTGGATCCATCACAGGTTTGTTTTTCAGACGTACAAGGTTTCTGCCTGACAGCAACAATATATATATATATACAGCACACAGAGGGTGTTGGTTCAGGTCCATATGTTGCAGGTTGACTACATATTATAGGACACAGACAGCTCCTGTTGCAAGGTCTACCCGGCCCGTCATGTATCCGTCACTGCCTGATGCCGCGCCAAACGAAATAACAGTGCGCGGCCAAAAGAGAAGGAAAAAAATATAAAGCGTCTGGCGTCCACACTATGCCTGTGGCTTTCCTGCCATTTTCAATTTCACACCGTTTTCTCTCGTGTTCCCATTCTCTGTCTGTCTGTGCAGTACCAGGTCTTATTACTTAACTTAAGACCTGGAGGCGTGGTCAATGCTCTTTGGCCACTCAGAATAGCCAAATGGCATTGATCATGCCTCCAGGTCTTAAGTTAAGTAATAAGACCTGGTACTTAAGACACACAAAATACAGCCCATAGGCTGATATACTATATTGTCATAGGTGACGTTGGTCACAGTATCTACCTGGCTAGAAAGATAATGACGCCGACTGTTCGGCCGCTGGAGAAGCCATATGAAATGTAGCCTATACTGTATATATTGGTTATTTCATTGTTTTGAACAAGGATGCGCTGGATTAAACTCACCACGGAACAACTAGTGCAGGGCATGATTGTTGATCATTTAATTTCAATAATAAGCCTATTATTTACCTTACTATACTATTAGTTACTGTTGACTGTGGCCTACTACAATATGACTTGGAAACAGATGGCATTAACATGAACTTGGATTTTAGGCCTGTGCTGCTTCCATAAGGGCCCATGACGTGAATAGGACTAACAATCGGAACATTATAAGCGCAATTCTGCACAGATGTAAATTGATGGAAAAATGGCCCAGTACCCCCTCCCCTCTCTCTCTTTCGAAAGCAATTTAATGGACTGGTCTTGCTGGGTCGGTATAGCTACTTTTTAGTTTTTGCGGGTCACAGGGCGGGTGGACCGTTGATTAATATATTGTTTTGCGTGGCAGGTTGGCTCCCTGGACGGGACGGGCGGGCTATGAAAAAAAGCCGGCGGGCATCACTTATAGACATACACACACCTTGTTTTCCACTCTGTGTTTTGGTTCCTTTAACCACACCAGCCGTAGCAATCAAGCAATGTTTGACATAGCTCTGGCCCAGAGTGTTAGCGAGTACGTTCTCTCTAATACTCAGTCAATGGTCATTTATATTGACCAGAACTGAGGGCGCTGAGTGTAGTAAATCAGGTGGGCATTTTATTTTCTGCCTAAAAGGTGTATTATACAGAGAAGGTGGGGTCCTGAGAGGATTCCCATCCTGGAGAATAGACGTTCAACAACACAAAACAGCCTTTGTTTTACCGAGTAGAGAAATACATTTTTTTCTCTTTTTTACTAAAGTTCGGTAGTGGAATTGTTGTTCTATGAGAATAGCAGTGCGCCTGGCAGAGCATTAGAGAGAGAACTTGCTAACGCTCTGGACCACAGCTACAGCTGAACGCCAGCCGTTAAAAATGTTTTATTTTATTTTAGATTGTCTGAGCTCAATTGCACCCCAACTTTTGAACTTTTAACATTCAGTAGATTTTTTTCTGGTCTGGGGTTTTCTGGCTCAAACAAATGAGTCCACAATTCCCATAGATGACATAGGAATTTGCCAGCAGATGTCACTGTTGAGGGATTTTGCCTGTTTTCATTGCAGCTCAAAAGGCTTCAGAACACACCGAGAAAACCCCAGGCCACAGAAAATCCACTGACTGTTCAAAGTTCAGGTTGTGTGGGTGTAATTGATGTCATGAAACCTTTAATGTTCAGCGCGGTGACAGTGTTTACTATGTATACTTGTACAGTACATACAGTACAGTACAGTACACACGTGACAAAGGGACGCCAGATGTGGCCCTGCTGTGCATGCGGCCTCCAACGGCTCTTAATGAAGGGCATTCATGTTGTCCCACTCGCAGTTAACACAGTTCACGCGTGCACGCACAAACACACATACACACACTGTGCTCTGCTCTTCCCCCTTCTAGAGAGAGAGAGAGAGATGTGAAGCAATCGAAAGGGAGAGCACCAGTGTTGCCATGTTTGATTATTATAAGTGATTTGTTCCTGTACAGTTAATTGCTTGCAAATTATTGGTACATTTGGTAGTTATATTGCTGGTTTTTGGGCTTGTTTGTAAAATGTAGTTTTACAAACTACAAACCCCCAGATTTGTGGTGTTGACATTTTTTCCCACTCCAACAATTTGTGACCAGCAGTATCTGAAGTTGATTCTCGGGGGTGTCTCATCACAACGCCTCGTGAGCTTGTAGAACGCATATAATAGGTTTAAAGTGCTCATGTCGAGCATGGCACTCGCTTCTTTGTGGCCTTATTGTTTTCACAGCCACCGGTTTTGCTTATACATCTCTCTCTCTCTCGCAAGATCCGGCAACACCGGAGAGAGAGAGAGCGAAACTGCAGAGGGAGGGAACAGACCTGCCGGACAGCTTGGAGAGCAGCGTGAGGCCGCGCTTGTCACTTCTCCTTCCACCCAGCCCGTCTATTGGCATGGGCCCACCATGCACCAGAAGAGCACTCACTGTACCTGCATGGGCATCTGTGGAGGGGGCGGGGGGATGTGTCGCACCACAGGCCCTCGGCGCCTCTTTAGCGGCCAGGCAATCTGCTCTGTGTGCCCCGGCCCGCCGTAGGACACACACGACGACCATGATAATGACACACACACACACAGAGGCACATGGTGGACAGACTGGCGTGTAAACAGTGGGCACACACATGTTGTCAGTTGTCCACACATCTAGCCAGTAGGCTATTACTACTACACACACTGAAGACGTGTTGCTTCACTGTCCTGCAGTATGGGCGCTCCCTATTCATGCACAAACATCATTTTGAGAACAGAACATCAGATATACAAGCACGCAGCATGTCACCTCATGCCGTGCTGTGAGCTTTCAATTCAATTCAATTCAAACTTTATTCAAGACACTCACAGGGCGGTCCATAGGGTGGAACACATAAAACATAAAAACACAAAAGTAAACAAACTATAATATAAACTAGAACTGCACTCTGTGGCCAGCTAGTGCGCAAGCAGAGCGCGCAAGTACTTTCGACCGCTGTAAACTGTCAAATCTCAGTATCTCTGTGAAGGGATAACTATTTGCTATACCTACCTACTTTATGCATATAAACACATAGTATTATTAAGTATGGTTCAAGTTTCTATCTATATAAGAAATACAGTTTTAACGATGTAGATATATTCTGGATCCCTTTTTAGTTTTTTAAAGAAAAATAAATTATTGATTTGTGATGAAAAAGAAGGTATATAAACTGAATTAAAATATGTTATACAGTATAATACTGTATACATATACTATATAGAGTATGTAGTTGTAAGTTGATTAGCGGTATACTGTGGTTACTTTGCGCCAAAAACCGTGCCAGCCAACCCGCCAGTTGTAAGTTGATTAGCGGTATACTGTGGTTACTTTGCGCCAATAACCGTGACAGCCAACCCGCCATTTGATGCGTATGCAAGAAAAACAGCAAATCTGTGCCTGCTTTGCTGGGACCAGATTACACAAATGACCATATTTCTTACGTCATCATTGAGAGCTAGTCATACATATACACACCACGTACTCTGGTCTCAGCAGATCAGGCACAATTTGCTATTTTATTTTTTACTGATTATGTATAGTATACAAATGACTAGCTCTAAATGATGACGTAAGACATACGTATACATATACTATATAGAGTATGTAGTTGTAAGTTGATTAGCGGTATACTGTGGTTACTTTGCGCCAATAACCGTGACAGCCAACCCACCATTTGATGCGTATGCAAGAAAAACAGCAAATCTGTGCCTGGTTTGCTGGGACCAGATTACACAAATGACCATATTTCTTACGTCATCGAGAGCTAGTCATACATATACACACACCACGTACTCTGGTCCCAGCAGATCAGGCACAATTTGCTATTTTATTTTTTACTGATTATGTATATAGTATATGTATGACTAGCTCTAAATTATGACGTAAGACATATGGTCATTTATGTAATCTGGTCCCAGTAAACCAGGCACAGATTTGCTGTTTTTTTTTGCATACACATCAAATGGCGGGTTGGCTGTCACGGTGAAAGAGACCGGGCGAAATTATTACTTGCGCGCTCTGCTTGCGCAAGTAACTAGATAAAGTGCCCCTCGGGGCACAGGTCTCCACCAGGGCAGGTCAGGTTGTGGCCTCCTGGTGGCGCTATAATAGGCCAATGTGCCTTGGATGGCAATTGGATGATTTGAGGCATTTTGTTCCAAAAATGTGTTTTACAAAAATCCACCTGTTGGTGATGCTATAACAGGCCAATGTGAAAAGGGTGAAATATATTCCTCAGCCTATATAGTAAAGTCTGTGAATGATTTCACGTAAATTGCACACTGCGTTCATGATTTGAGGCGTTTTGTTAAAAACGGGCCAATTTGCAAACTTTGACAGCCAATGTTAGCCAATTAGGATGGAATATGAAATATCCGTCTTGAACACATGACTGGAGAATGCAGGATTTTTGGACAGAATCTGGAGGAGTAAAAAGGTTCTTCAAAAGTCTGCCTCCTGGTGGAGCTATAGCAGGCCCTTCTGGAGAATTTGGGGCAGAGGTTCATCGTTGGCAGAGCTCTTAGGCAGGGTTGGAAAGTGCTATGATGCTGTTCACAGAGTCTGTTAACCTGCACATAAGGTTTCGTAGCACAGCGGGGCAAGTGGGTACATTTATTTCTACAAACATTTGACTGGCACTACAGCATCTTGGGGCTTTAAGCAGCAGTCTCATGCAGTCATTATAGGCCACTGTCATTTTTTGCAGGCTGCCCTTTTTGTACAGTAGTGTCGCCACAAGTGGGCAGTGTACAGCGGAGTACAATAGGCTTTAAAAAGTGAGAGCTTCACTGGAACAGAGCAGAAATTAAATTTACGTACGATCATCAGATAGGTAATTTGTTATAAAAAATGACCTAGATATTTGGTCTCTTTGCATTCTTTTAATGACGGAAAGGTAGACATCAGGAAATACCAGCTTACTGTCTTCTTTACTTCTCACATTCAGAGTTATGCTCTTCTTAGTGTACTTTACATGAAACTCGAGACCGTACTGTGAGCATACTCTTAGTAACTGCTGGAGACCAGCACTACATGGACATAGAACCACCAAGTCATCTGCAAACATGATGTGGTTAATGAAACAGTCACCAATGATACACCCTGTTTTACAAGCAGGACCATAACTTTTTAATTTTAATTTTTCATTTTGTTACACAAATGTTCTTCTCGGGGGTCCTTGGCATTTGTGGAATAGGTGGTTTTATTGTCGTCTTTTAAGATAGATTTATAAAGTTACTATTAACTATTCTAGCTGCAAGCCGGAGGCACGGCGGTTTGAACCCTAATACTGTAGTTTCCCTGGTGGTGGGCGGGAACTTTACCCCTGCCCACCTTAGCGCCTCACTGTCAATGGTATTGACCCACAGAACGCTATGCGCTCATCCTCTGTGTTCCTAGAATTCCCATGATGCATTTCCCAGGCATGTAAATTATATTTACCCTGAAGGGTTAGGCCTACATAGCCAGCAATCTCTGGGGAATTCTCTTTAGAAGAAAAGGGGCTTTGGCGGCCCATTACAAGGCTACGCACACTGTATTTCCAGTTTCCGGTTATTTGTTTTCCAATGCAGCGCCGGCTAGTCAGACCGAGTAGGCAGAGCTGCGAGTCTAATATGCCTATACTAGTCTCGGGTAGACAGGCGATCAAAGATCTCCTCACCTATTGATAATGTCTGGGACCTACTGTATACACTAACTTTTTTGGAGACCAATACTAATTAATGTTTATCATACCAGTATGAAGGACTTATCTCACCGGTATGCAGAGATCTTCCCTAATCTGGCTGCGGAAGATTAGGCTCACCGCTCATTGGAATTTCCAATTTGGGCATTTAGCAGACGCTCTTTATCCAGAGCGCTGTACAGTAAGCGCCAGAAACACGAGGTAATATATCAAACGCATACCCCACTGGATGATAAAGTTATGTATCTACAGTATTTATCTATCTAGATCTAGAGAGTCTATACCAAATTGTAGAACTGAAAATCTTGTACAGTACGCCATTTATGAGTTATGACATGCCCACAATAGTGTCGCCGGGGTTCTTGTGGTTCAGCAATGGAAGCAAAAGTGTCTATTTACTTGAGGTTGGAGGTTATAGAGGAAGGATTCTCGTTCTGCACAGAGAGATCTACTCTTAATCTGTCTGGCTCGCCTTTCATTTGGAGGGATGAGGTGAGGATTGATCGCTTCTCAGGGGCACAGCATGTGACAGCATTGAACACTTCTGTCACTTTTCCTACTTTACTGAATTATCTCCCTTATCACGTGCGTGTGCATGTGTGTGCGTGTCCACTGGTGCATCTCAGCCATTTGACACCTGTCTCATGTCAGGAGCCTTCAACTCCCTCTGTGAAGATTAGCCCATTTTTCACTCACAGAAGCGGTAATAAATACCCATATTACATTCATTTAATGGCACCTTTTTGGCATTAACTCACTTAACACAAAATGGATTAAAGTCATCATTTAAGTAGAGAGACTGCTATTTAAGTTGAATGTCACCTTAGCAGGTGTTGCCTTCATAAAGTCCAGCCGTGACTGGAAAAAGGTACATTACCTCTTGTAGACACATGGCCCCTCTGGGCCAATATACACACACCTCAGACATCACTGTACTGTCAAAATTATACTCATGGTCCCTGTGTGGTTAAGTGGGCAGCCATAGCTGAGTAGTTAGTGATCCCGCCTAGGATTCCGCAGTTCCCTGTACTATTACAGCCTTCAGCATTGTGTCCAAGTGTCCTTGAGCAAGACACTTAAACTATAACTGATCCCTCTTCCACGCTCCTCTGTGGGCAGCACTCAGCTGGATGAAGCTGAAAGCTGAAGTTCCCCACGGAATGTGATGGGTATTAAATAATTTAAAAGAATTGTGTTAATTTCCCACCTAATTTAAACTAAAGGTTGTCCGACTGCCCGTGGCAAGTATGAATAAAACATTCGAGCAGGTGGAGTTTTGCTTTCAGGTTGCCCGACTGCAAGTGTGTTTGAGTGGGGGATATAACTGTCTTTAGTTTGTTATAAACACAACACAAGAATTGACAAATGACAAATATTGAGATATTGTCCATATCGCACAGCCCCAGAATACTTACAGTATAGTATAGCTTGTGAATCTGTGTTCCTTCTCAATCACAAGTGTGACCTTCCTCGCTTCAATTATTGTTTTGTCCCCAGATGACTTTTATTTTTGTTTCGGGCAGCATCTTCGAGCCCAATTCCAGTCTGTTTTCTCACTTTATAAATAATGGTGGTGACACTAGGGTCGCTCGGCAGCAACAGTGGCACCGGCTCTAAGCGCTGTTTTGCTAGGCATGGCTAGCTTTCGTAATTATGTTTGTCCCCAAAGTACCAAGTACAGCTCAAAACTGTGGAATTCAAAGTGCTGAGGTATAAAAAACAATGCATTCCACTTTGCAATGTGATTAATGCAGAGTCTGGTGAAGACACGCCGTACAGTAGGGCGGTGGTTCTCAACCTTGTCAGACTGTGACCCCCCAAAAGAATCATATTTTAACTGGGCACTCCCCCTCCCCCCTACACATTTTAACCATTTATTTATGTCCACACAAAGGATATGCATACAAGGACAAATATTATAGGTGCATTAAAGTTACATCTGCAAAGTCATGGCTTGTGTTTTCATGATATAAGTAACGGCGTCTCCGCCATATATGACGGCGACACACACACACACACACACACACACACACTGAAAAGTACTTGGAATGCAGTAATTATTTTGACTGTCAGTCATTGCTTGGCGTTGTGAGCTTGTAGATTGGCTATTTTCACAAAGCGTCTTTGTTATATATTCATTTGGCCAATCGTTTTTTATAGTATAGTATATAAGATTTTAAAAGTCCTTTAAATGATCACTTCTCTGTCATCTGGGGACCCACACTCAAATCATGGGGAGCCACTTGGGGGTCCCGACCAACGCGTTGAGAACGCTGCAGTCGGAGATATTTACCTTTGTCTTTACGGAGTGATTCAGAACAGACCGTGTGGATGTTCACAGCAAAATGCCAGTGTGGTCGTACTCGTAAAACATTACAAGCAAGTGGTTATAATGTATTGTACTCAAGGTCAGCCTGCCATAGTCCAGTCCAAATCTGTCGTTAATGGTGACCTTGTTTTTTATGTTTTATGTTTGAATGAAAGAACATATTGCTTAACATTTTATTAAGCCATAGGTTGTCTTATGAACGCAGTGATCGTATAGGAGTCTAAGCCCATGCAGACACCCATTCTGGGTGGGAACCCATAAGCATTATGTTATGATTTAGCTATTGAAAAATAGCAGATCTACAAGCTCATAGTGCTGTGCTACGAGCTTGTATTTTTGAAAAATCGTGAAAATGTGGCGCATCTCTTTGAATATATATTCTTTCAGAGCAAACATTTATAACTTGCTTCTGGGCGGTGCCTGGAACAACATATTTTCAGATAGGCTGCCAATTACATACTGTATATTTGTGTGACTCCTTGACATGAAAAAGGTTGAGTACCACTGACATAGAAACATGTTTTTTTTCCCAGAAAACTGTCAAACGGACATTTTGTAGAATCGGCCTCAGATCTAAATCCGTTAATGTTGGCGCTCTCAGACTGAAACCTTCTATCTCCAAATGTAAACCTTTTACTGTTTTTTCTGTAAATGAATGCCCCGGTTCATCATCCAAGAGTGTCACACAAAAGTAGTGTAAAGTAACAGATCTAGGAGCTCACAGCTCCTAGATCTGAAGAAGAAGAAGAAGGGAATAGTTTGGGAGGTACAAGGTTTTCGACAGCAACCATTTGCATCTTTGCATAACTTTTTGGTGTATAGTCATTAATTATCACAGTATAAGTAATGCTAGCAGCATCCTTCAGTGCATATATTAGGGCTGCTGCTTTCATGCTATTGAACAAAGTGACATGCAATGCTGGGTTTGAAAGTGTCTGATGCTGTTCTCTATAAAAGCCTTGAGAGAGTGTGTGTGTGTGTGTGTGTGTGTGTGTGTGTGTGTGTGTGTGTGTGTGTGTGTGCGTGCGCGCGCTTTGCAGCAACTCATTAGGGATGCTTTTCAAATGTCAGTATGTGGCAACTATAAAACGTAGTTATTTTAGGATTAGATTAATCCCACAGTTCCAACAATTTGCCATGTCAATCAACGGTGTGTGTGTGTGTGTGTGTGTGTGTGCGTGCGCGGCCATGGAGTGACATTTGTGAGTTTGTGAATGTACAGTAACCTTTACTGCACCTAAAATACTTGTGCCCCTGTATGCTTCCCCACTCCATGGTAACGGATTGGTGTGGGGCACCCGATTGGCCCTCGCAGATCCCAGAGTTGTACTGACTGATGTACAGTCGCTTCTCTAGGCCTGATGAAGGTCTGAACAACCGAAACGTTGCTCAATAAAATGCTGTAAGTGAAGATCCCAATTGTTTCTACTTCTCCAGTTATCAGACTCTATATAGCATTCGGACTTCGGAGGTTGTGGAATAGTTGTCCGGGTAGGCTACGCGAGACTACTGAAGATGTGACCGCAAGGCAGACCGATATGGTTTGAGATGGCATAGTTAGCGAGGCACAAAACGATGTCCAGAGGACAGCAGTCGTGAGGGGATAAAAAAGGAGGGTCTCTGCAATATAATGAGCGCCATTAAGTGCATGCAAGCGCACCTCTCTACTCTCTCCCCTTCTTCATCATCCAAGGCCAGTGTGGGGACCGACAGATCCCCTCCGCATGTGTTCAATTACAGCCGGTCACCGCTGACGGGGTCGGCCGACCTCCGGCGGGCTCCGCCATCCGCCCCCGCGGCCTGATTGGCCGCCCCGCCTCCGCCCCTATCTCACGCCCATCAAACGCAGGGGGGCGGGGTCGAGCGGGACGGGGACGGCGCCCCCGACCCCCGTCCCTCCGGGGATCCCTCTTAATGATGACGGGCGCTTCCTGTGAGCCTCATTAAGAATATCGTTTAGAGGGGGACTCGCTTAAAAGCACATAAAAGCCACCGGCTGGGCATGGAAGCATGGCCGGAGCTCGTCCTCTGCCGGATCGCGGGGGCCAATTTGCGAAGTATGAACTTGAGCGGCTCACCGTACACACACACATGCCCTGCCACCTCTCAAGCTTTATTCCACCCTTGCTCGTAAAGCCAGCTTTATAGACGGCCGGCCACATCCACTAAAAGTGGCGTTAGTGGGAGCATTTAACACCCAGATGTTAACCCAGGACGTCGGGAACCCCTTTTGGTGTTTTAAGCATTATGTTATGCTATAGCTATTGAAAAATAGCAGATCTACAAGCTCGTAGATCTGCTTGTGAAAATGCGGCGTGATTCTTTGAATACCATGTACTGTATATATTCTTTCAGAGCGAATGTGTTTAACTCAAATCCTTGCTTCTGGAACTACATATTTTCAGATGGGGGACTGCAGACTCAAAAAGTTGAGCACCACTGACATACTGTAGAAACATAGGTTTTTCAGAAAACCTTTATGGATTTAGAAGACTTTTTAAATTTTTGTAACTGCCTCTCACCTAAACGGGGCCAGTTGAGCAAAGCGCTGCACAGTGTCAGTGGTTGTGTTGAACCTGTCGGCAACTATTGCACTGAAACCCCCTCCTCTCACTCCCCCTCCACCCTCTCCTTCTGCTCCGTCGGCTGTGTGAGTCAAAGTTCTCCCTTAATCAGCACAATGCTCTTGGTGGCAGGTGCTCGCCGGGGCCTTCCGAGCATCTTGATCACCCCTCGGGGAGCGCGGCGGCCACCAGCGCTCGCCGCTTCACGGGAGATGTCACCCGCGGGAGGCAGAGAAGAAACCACCCACAGCGCGCGGACGGAATCGGCGCAAATTAGGCTGCTCCGGCAGACATAGGGAGAGAAGGGGTTATTAGGATTAATCCATGCAGCGATTAGGTACAATATAAAGCAGGAGGTTAACTAGCAGCATGTGCTCTACCGGACCTGAGCGACTGCAGCTTGCATATTAAAGATAATTTGATTATAAGGGGAGTTGTGACTCTGCAAGGATTAGCATAGTTTTGTGGAAATGGGCAGGAAGTCTGTGAAATACAGAAGAAAAACACTGGATAACGAGTTGTTAAATGACTTGTTTGTGTTGCTATTTATACCTTGTTTATCCATGTGATGTGTCAGTTTGTTATGGGTGCTCAGCGTGATTGCTTTGTGAAGGCCCTTTGCTATAGCTGGCTTCGTAAGGGGAAGGTGAAGTTACCATAGCAATAGCAATCTTGTGTACTCTATATGGTAAGAACAAACAAACAATATATAGAATATGAAATTTGCATAATAATGAAGATCCGCGAACAAAGAAGAGGGCTATGTTCAGGTTGGGAAACAGAAAATACGACTGGCTTTGATCGGAGTGATATCCAACATAGGCAGGACACTTTAGTAATTGCCATGCGACTGCGGAAAATCCAGTTAGGCCCATTTGTTTTTTGATGCCAAGAGAGTTCAGAGTTGAACCATGACGTTTTAGTGATTTGGTGCCGCGGTGCTCAAAAGGCCTGTCGGCAATGCTCTTTAAGACTTCTGAACATCAGTTACATCCGTCTGCGGGTCGACATTACAGTACGGGGAGAGACTTCATTACATCAGCACCTCACACACGCTGTTGTCTGCTAGAAACCTCTTATCTCTAGGCTGTGTTTTTACTTTTTGAGTTATTTTTCGTAAATGAACCCATTCTGACCGGGCACCCATTTTGGTGTTGGCATCATGTTATGCTTTAGCTATTGAAAAATAGCAGATCTACAAGCTCATATCGCGCCACCGAGTGGCGCGATACGAGCTTGTAGGTCTGCTATTTTTGAAAAATCGACTGACATTTTTTAGAAATCTGATCTCAGGTCAGAATGGGTTCATCAGACCAGTGTGTGTCCCGTGGAAACCTCGTATGAATCTGATCTCAGGTCAGAATGGGTTAACACCCTACTTGATCACACTACGGCATTATACTAAAGTAGCAGATCGACAACCCCCCAAATGCCTCTCGAAAAAATCGTTTCAAAACATGAATGTGAATCAGCGTGTTTTGAGCTTGTCCATCGATACTTTTTTAATATCATCCTGAAATGTAGCAGTTTAGGACATATGAGCTTTCCACCCGACAGAGGCCATATACTTTATGGTTCTTTTAAGATTAGAGATAAGGTAAGATACAAACGATAAAGCTTTATTCATCCCAGGGGGTGAAATCAGGCCATCACGCAGCGGCAGGCAGTAAGATTTAGATAAGGCAATAAACAAAAAAAGAACGAAACAACAGTGTAAGTTGAAATTGAAACAGAAGCTGAAAAATATAGTAGACAAAAGGTGAGTATGAACTAAAGCCATTCGCTTGAAAATCACCCTCAAGCAAGCTAAGCCCAAATGATGCAATTTTGCAATATGAATATGTTTCTTCATGATGCTTCTTATCTGCGAAAACCAGTGGTAGACATTAACAAAGTCAAGTATTGTACCTGCACTTTATTTGAGATTTTTGAGTGGTGCAACCACTCCTATAGACGGCTATGTGTGAGGCTGTGTCCCTGGCTCTGTCCCTGTGTCAGAGCATGAAAATAGTGTTATAGCGTTTGTTCAACACCAAGTGTCACTGTTGCACAGCCTAACACACAGACACACACAGGCCAGGGAGGAGGGCTTGTACAGTACAGTACAGTACAGTACAGTACAGTACAGTACAGTACAGTACAGTACAGTACAGTACAGTACAGTACAGTACAGTACAGTATACAGTCAATCAATCAATCATGCACTCTTGAATCCATGCTTGTATTTATAATGGCAAGTATTTGTGCCGGAGGATCTGAAGAATATTTAGGATCTCATAATTATACTGTGTTGCAATGCCTTCGTGTCAATTGTGTAAATTTACATACAGTAGACCTTGTGGTGGACAGCTGCCTAGGGGTGTCGGCCTCTCAGGAGAAGCTAGGAGCCTAATTCCGGTCTATGTAAATTAGGGGTCTGTTGACGTAAAGGGACAGAGTGATTGAATCAAAGGACTGCACCATGTCGATCCCTTTGACCAAATGTGGAAGGTTTAAAAGGTGGCCTACAAGGCTATCAAGTCAGTCAGTCGGGCGCAAGCCTTGTGGGAGAGCCATGCACTCTGCTGCATGGCTGGCGTGTGAGTCTGTTGCTGTATGCTGTGTATGCTGTGTACTCCGTTTGAATAAACACCTTGGAACTTCTCTTCGTCTGTTGCGTGCACATTTCTCCTCTGTATGGTATATTATATACATCAGATCTTTCATTTGTATCTGCATGTACTTTGACTCAAGTAGGCCTACTACGGGTTGAGTACGCCGTCCACCACCGCTCATAAGCAAGCTAACCATCTCCCCAAATGACGTAATTTTTGCAATATTAATCTTTCCCTCTGCAGTGAGCCTTCAGCACACAGCATTGCATGGGCGTCAAATATAGCAAACGCTCACACAAAGTGATTGCTGAGCAACACAGTGTGATGCAATGACTAGCCCACATGCATGAATATTTGACATTGCTGATACGGACATATTTTACATTATGATAGCAAAGAACATGGAACAGGATGAGCAAAGCGCTCACATGTTTTCCTCACTTTCCGCTCATGTTTGGAATTTATATGAGCTCTCAGTACAGTACGGGCTACTCCAAGGGGGTCCTTGGGTTGAGGAATGGAACATTTTGAATAATTTAGATTAGTTTTTTACACAAATCTTCTTTTCTGGGGGTCCCCCATGGCACAGAACGTTTTCAAATGGGGGACTGCGGCCAAGTATCAATTTGTGGGACTTTGACATGAAAATGTTTGAGAAGCACTGATAGGCTTATATGCATTATTTGAGAAAATATGGGTCATGTAATGTACATGCCCCCCCCCCCCCCCCCCCCCACCCCAAAAAACAAGATATCTCTCTCTCTCTATTTCTCTCCTTATCTGCTCTCTCTCTCTAATTAGCCTCTACAGCGGGCAGAGACTGGACAAGGGGCGGGGTGGGGTGGGGGGGGTTGATGTAGCCAGATGTTGGAGATTTCACCCCGGGGAGGAAATGTTTTGTTTACTACGAGATGAAAACAACTCTCTGGCCCTCACTTTCCTTTCGGGCTTGTTTATGTGCAAAACCATGAAATCCCCCCCCCCCCCCCCCTCCTCTTTTTCTCCCCGTCTGTGACCGAGGTGAGCCTGCATGGTATTAATCTTCTTTTGTATATTCGCTGAGGTGTTTAGTCATTTCAGTCCATTGGAAAAAGTGTCTGACCGGATTATAAATGGCATTTTAGGGTGAAGCGGAGAGAGAGAGAGAGGTTTAAAAGAAATGCAAGTAATATTCACCTGACAGCCTATTAAATATTGATCTGACAGAACGCGGTGCTGAAATGCATAATTGTTGGTATCAGCACAAAAAGCCATAATTGTACGGTCTCCACTTTCCCTTCATCTGAAAGTGACCTGACACCCATTGCCCAGCTCAACACTGCATTACCACACAATTGACATGTAACTCATTTCTGCAATGATTCATTTAGCTCAGGGTTGGCGTGGCTGAGGTTTCGGTCTTAAGCAATGATTTATACCTTGTCACACTGCAGTGTCTCGCGTCGGGAAATACCCGATCGACAAGCTCAAAATGCAGCTCCTCTGTGTGGCATTGTGAGCTTGTAGATCGCCATGTTTCCGGTGAGCTGCCGTCGTACCACAGACTATAAATTAAGCGTTAATCAGCTGAGCACAGAGAGAGAGAGAGAGTTTGCACAAACGCACATCTTTTATGACGTAATTATCAGACAAAACAAAACATTAAACTCTGTCCATTGTCAATGGCATTTAATGTTTGTTTAACCCATTCTGACCGGGCACCCGTTTTGGTGTTAGCATCATGTTATGCTTTACCTATTGAAAAATAGCAGATCTACAAGCTCATAGCGCGCCACCGAGTGGCGCGCTACGAGCTTGTAGGTCTGCTATTTTTGAACGACTGACATTTTTAGAATCTGATCTCGGGTCAGAATGGGTTAATCAAGACCAGTGTGTGTCCAGTGGAAACCTCGTATGAATCTGATCTCAGGTCAGAATGGGTTAAGGAACAACAAACATTAAATTAAACATGCATGTATAGGGGCTATAGCGCCCCGCAACAACAACACGGGGGAAGACGAATGAAAGACTCTTGGAATCAACTCCATCTGCATCGGGGACCGTTTGGCCGAGCGTGATGATAGGACGGGCCGGGTCGATGCAGAGAGTCAGCGCGGCGTGTTTGATTGGACAGTAATACCTCTAACACTCCTCGGCATCTGAAGACCCACTGCAGCTCTGCTCCAGAGTCACTCCAACACAGCTGATAACGTTGATTAGTCCAATAGCGTCTGATTGGTGCGTATAGAGATAGCCGGGCGGAGATGAGGACGACGGCACAAAACCACCAACTCCCCAGTTAACCCATGCAACACTCAGATGTTTTGAGGGGCGCCCCTCCAACTTCTGGCTTTTTGGAAGTACAAGCTTGTAGATCTGCTAGATTATTTCACAGCGTTTTTAGCTGAAATCTTTGCTTCTGGGGGGGGCGGGGAATACAGATAATTCTGGGGGTCCTTGACGTGAAAAAAGGTTGAGCACCACTGACATAGAAACATAGGTTTTTTTTAAATCGGCCTCGGGTCTGACAAAGGAAAAAAAACAGAGCCACACGTGATGTCATGTGGCAGCCAGGTCTATGGACTTTCTAATGTTTGTTTAGATCACTTTAAACAAATTACATCGACAATATAACTTATTGTCTCTATACCAGGCGGAAGGCATGGGGAAGAGAGTATGTTTTGCACGGTGTGCAATTTCCGTGAAATTATACACGCACATTTCCACTAGGCCGAGGACCACATCATCACATGCCACTTTTTTTTCCTTCTCCAAATTAGCCTCACGGTGGCGCTATAACAGGGCAATTCCTGTTTTTACCTATAACTGCATTGATCTGTGTGCAACTTTGTATGCGCACTCCCTAGAGCCCTATTTATATGATGTTATTTTTGATCATTTCTTCATTCCATTCTTTAAGCCCAGGTGTTCTGGGGACTTTCCAATGACGCAACAGTATTCTGGCAGCGGTAACAAGTCCAACCTTTCATACTTTTTAAATCATATTCGTGGTCATGATGGAAACATAGAAAACAATAGAAGCCAAAAAAAAGTGAAGGATTTGTCTTAAGTCCATGAAAGCAGGTGCTATAACCTTCCTGACAATTGAAATTAATATAGTTATGTCTATATATATTTTCTTTGAAGATAGTTGTGTTTTTAAAGCGAACATTTAAAACTCAAATATTTGCTTCTGGTGGGTCCAAATACATAAATAATTATGGGGCTCAGACATGAAAAGGTTTGAGCATGAGTTCTAGCAACATAAGTCTTTTCAGACATTTAGAATCGGCCTCAGGTCTTAGTGGGCTAAGGAAGAGCTGCCTCTGAGCTGAATGATAGAGCAGTTTCCTGGGAACTGTAAGGTCCCTGGTTTTGATCCCTTCCACAGCATGCCGTCATGTCAAGTCAAAGTGTCCTTGAGCAACACACTAATCCAGGCTAGCAGATTAGTGCTGTGCATGGCTCCCTCCGCCATCGTGTGTGTGTGTGTGTGTGTGTGTGCGTGTGTGCGCGCGCGCCTGTGGTTCAAAATTTTAGAACAGAACATTAAGTAATGCCACATACTTCATCGTGTGTGTGTGTCTGTGTGTGTTGTAGAAAATTAAAAGATGCTATATAAATGCCAGCTATAATTTTTATACATTAAAGTTCACTTCCACTTTTTTGAGTGCTTGTATCTCTTTCCTGTTGATCCGAGAAGCACCTTCAGAATATATATATACATATTTATTTTTAATCTCCTTTGAGCACCTGGTTACCTCTTTTGTTTTAGTTTTTCTACCCAGTATGTACTTGAAACATTGAGCACAGAATCAAGCTTTCATGCTCTAGTTAAAGTTTCTCTGTTCGGAGCAAGAAAGGGGGAGTTGCTTTTGCTTACCATGTGTTTTTTTTGTTTTTTTTGACATATTCATAGACTATTCATACTGTTGTGATTTTGGTCAGTCTGGTCAGTCTCCATCTAACAAGGGTTGGTGAGTGGTGATTCAGTTGAGACACGTCCGTGGAAAAACACCAGGGAGTATTGCGTGACACATTCTAGTGTATTTTTGACTCGCAGATAAATATATTCAGTATTGTACAGCAGACACATGACGTGTCTAGCAGATATAAAATCACACCTGTGTGAAGTAAGCAGTGCAACTCCGTGTGGGGGTCCCCGGGGAGGAGGGGTTGTTCCAGACCCACAGGAACACACCCAGGGTGTCGGTCCGTTTCCGGCAAGTTACAGAGTTACCGTGTGCGTCCCTCTACTGTACCCTCTACTGTACTGTACTGTCTGTCACTGTACTGTATTGGCACACCCAAAATCACCATATATACAGTTAATATGTGCGTGTGTTTGTGTGTGTGTTAGGTTGCGCACAGGTGGTGAAAAACAACCATGCTGTTTTCGTGCTCAGACGCACCCACCCAGACTCACTTAAGGAAGTGGTTGCACCACTTAATAAAAACGATGATAAGAACAGGAACAGAGCATGCGTCTCATATCATTGTGCACAGACGGTCTCTCTGATAGTCATCATCATATCATGGATATCAATGTGCTTACAGTATGTAGATGATTTTCACACTGGGTCAAGAAAGATAAAGTCATAAATCATGACCCATACTCGTAATAAGAACAACCTTGTTCTTATTGTATTATCTATAAAGATTGCATTATTTTTATTTTTAACTTTGTTAACCATTGTAAAATGTGCTATATAAATGAAGTGGATTGATTGGATTGGTGCCAAATTAGCCTGATGATCTACTTGAGGAGAAATGTGCCCACGTAAAAAACAAACAAAGCCACACTTTCATGTGTGATATGGTATTACAGAAAGAAAGTTGGGCATGTGAATCGTGGATGTATCTAGTTCAGCACAATTCACATGCTTGCTTTCATTTGAATCTCTCCCACCATTTTTCCTGGCATGGAGAAAGAGAAAGGCCAATCACATTAGCATGAAGTGAAATCTTCCTTTTGTGAAATGCCAATCCAATTAGCACGTTCTTGTTTAGCTTTCGTTTGTCTAAATGGGTCCTTTTGCATCTTTTACAAGGATGGCGCGCCGTAAAAGAAACATTTAAGCAAAGCTGCGCAGCCCTCGGGCCTTCCCCTGGGACCGTTTCGAGCTAGGTGGTTAATGAAAGGGGCCCATAAAGTCAGCAGGAAGCTATGCGGTAGGCCATGTGTGACACAAGCACACAGTCACCACGGGGTCTCCCGGGACATGAAACGGGGGCAGAAAGTGCACGACTTGTTCAAACACAGACCTCTAAGGGCAAGGGGAGGTTTTGAGGTCTAAAACAACACGGGTGATTGATTGTATGGCTTCATGTTCGGCTCATTCCCTCAAGGACTTAACCGTCTTAATGCCACACATGCAACAGAGGAGCAACGCAGCTTTAAAAAAGCCTTGCAGGATCCAGGCGGGTTCCAAAAAATGTCTTGAGCTGAGACGGAGCATGCAGACACCAGAAAAGTGTATAACTTTTGGTGTCTGATACTAGTAGAACTTGTACAATAACACTGGAATAATGCCTCGGGGAGACGAAGAGGTAACGACAGCGATAAGTGGAGTCTGCTGTGTATGTATATAGGTGTGGGAACTCCTCACGGCATTCCTGGTTCTGATTGCTTGTTGGACCGGGTCAGCCGGTGTCACAATACAGACCAGAGGGATGGTGAGTGAGGCACACCATGGGGAGTGAGAGATTTAACAAGCACTGAGGAACTTCCTAATCTCGCCACGGTTATGTTTTCAGCAAAACTATCTCACTAATGAGAAGCTTGACCATGTCTGACTCTTGTTAAAGTGCTGTGGGTCATTTCCATTGAACCTCGCAAATTCTTCGCTCCATTTTCCCCCCCAAATCTATAATGTCTGGAGTAGATATGGCCCGGAGAGGACGCCCGGCAGACCTCGCATTACCCTCCTCCTTTTTCAGGTCCTTTTCCTCATTTCAGCTGCCCCACGTCCTTTACTTTTGTGGAGTTTCTACCTACACTTATCTTTATCCAAGTTATCTTGTCTTGCACGCACACATGCACACACGTGCACACACGTGCACACACACACACACACACACACACACACACACACACACGTCTCTCTCTCTCTCGCTCTATTTTCTTGCTTTCTTCGCGTACAGCTTTGGTCGCTGCCTCCGCCAATTTCATGCCAGGCCAGTCCTTGGAGAATCACCAAAGATGATGGAAACAATCAAACATCTCTTTTTTTCCTCCTACTCCGTCCCCCCAATAATCAGACCTGAGCACCTCATAATGGCCAGTCTTAGCAGCACCCTCTGCCCCACAATTATAAGGAACGGCAATTATTTTTTAGACATGTACCCTTCGTTCTTTTCCTATTTCTGCATTTCACAGTTCAAGATTATTTATCTAAACGTGGCACGTTCTGCGTTGCATGGCCCCGGAGCTATTTTCCACATGGGCAACCATGAAGTCACATTGACACTAGACATATGGTCGGCCCTGTTTTGAGATATACTCGCAGACTCCCAACGTTTTACTTGTCTTAATGAATAATACCATGGTGTATTCCGGCGTCTGGAATCGGCAGATTCTTTTTTTCAGCACCACCAACAATGCCTTCATGCATGAATCAACGTTGTGTGCATTTTTTACACGGTGCAAGGGAACACAATGCTTTGAAATTTCACTTGCCATATGAGGGAAAAAATTAAAAGACATGCAGGTACCGTATTAGTGTGCTGATTTATGTTGATTATCATTCCGGTTCACCTGGATACATCTTAGCGCAATAAAGGAGATCTTAGTGAAATTTGCGATATTTTACAATACAAAAAAGCCAGTGCTAGCCAGTATATAGTACAGTAGGCATACATCCCTTTATTTATTGAAATGCATTTGTCCCTCTGAGAGCCCTGGCATCGTTTCAAGACTGGAGCTTTCCTGTGTGCACTGAACAGAAGAAATGTAATATTAAGTGACAGCATAGGTAATGAAACTAATGAGACCTCATCATCAATGGGAGTTTGGAAGACAGCGGTCTGCTTCCACTCAGACAAAAGGAGATATTTGTGTCCATGGCTCTAATTCCGGTGACCTATACAGAGAACCTAGTAATATATAGTCTTGTGTGTGTGTGTGTGTGTGTGTGTGTGTGTGTGTGTGTGTGTGTGTGTGTGTGTGTGTGTGTGTGTGTGTGTGCGCGTGTGCGCGCATCTGCATGCTCTTACTGGATGATGTGCCCTCCCTTATACAAAGGGAAGGTTCATGGAAAACGTCTTAGGTGGGTGGAGGTTGTAGAGGTGGGTGGAGGTGTTCAGAATTTCCGAAAAATACATTTCGGAATGGCAATGAGGGCTGTCCCCGAGATGGGTAGGGTACTCAACATTATAATAGTAGAGGCTTTGCATTCGAGTGGACCAAGTAAAAGATGGGAAAAAAGAAACAAAGTGTGCTTTTGTAATGTTGATGCTTTGTGCCTGCATGTGTGCGTGAATGCATTCCTGTGAGCGCATCTGAAAACGTTCTTTCAGTTTGCAGCTGAATATTTCTGAGATGTGGCGAGCACAATAATAGCCAATATAATAGCCATGGCACAACCTTGCTGTGTTTATCAAGGTGCAGTACTTGACATCATTGACTCAATGCAAAAAATGGGTGTCTAAAATATAGTAGACACAGTACAGTAAAGTAAATGAACAGGGCAAATGCCAGATTTGTATTCGTCTGAAGCTTGAGAAATCACTACTCTCATTTGCTATAGCTTCCCATTGATCTTGTGCGCTCTGTTCTGCGCGCCTCTTCACAACAACATCCCTCCCTGGATCACCTCGGTAAACATGTTTCATAGGCCTATGTGAGAACTTAGCATGCCTAATGTGTGACACACTGCGCAGCGCTGTAGATAAACTCCAAAACGGCAAAAAAAGACAAATCAAGATGCTAATGAGTGCAAACTGAACGACGCCACAGCCTGTCAAAATGAATACATTAAGGATGAAACGCGCACAGCTATTTATTTATTTGTTTATTTTATCTTTCTGTCAAATGCAAGCACCCCACTTGGGAACCGTCGCTGCATGCTGCAACAAATTAGAGTAGGACTTTGTAGATTTGTATGTTTGTTTGGGCTTTTAAATCCAAATCTGCTCCATTTCACGGCATTAGGATTTGGTATGGTTACAGTCTACAAAATGTGACCCTGTTCTTGTGTCATCGTAGTGACCTTCCCCTGGAGCAATTTCACAAATATCCCTATCTTCTAAATGGCCCGCAATGTGCTAATCAGTGTGAATTAGGGTTGCCAGCTACTTGAATTTCAAATAAGGGACACCCAGAAATCTCACTGCAAATTATGTACAGTCTTTGTGTATCATGTCACCACTTGAACCCATATCATGGGGGGTAACATTAGCCAAAAAATAGCAGATCTACAAGCTCACAATATGAGCTTGTAGATGGGCTAATTCTGCAAAGAAATAGTGTAGGACAAAAAAAATGCAGTTTTAAGGTCAAGGTGTACAGCGGACACATTTCCACGTCAGCTCCATTTAAACATGCTACTGCAGAGGAAGTCAGCATGAACTAACTTAAAGGTGCAGGTTAAGTGGCATGCCAGATGGTGGGAGTTGCATGTGAACCAAAGTCACTTTTCCCAGATGGAGTTCTATCACCCTCTACTATGGTCCAGTGCATTGGCCCCCACACAACAGTGGAACAGTGTGTATTTTTTAAGTGGGCTAGCTTTGCTATATTTAATGCAAAAAGTAGTTTATGAATGCATCTGTTCTATATGCACCAACCCAGTTACAGTACATAGCTTACTTACAGTATGCAGCACAATTAAAATAAGAGACTATCTATCTGCACAGCATGGCTTTTTGGAAGGATGTTTTCCTGTTACTTGATTAAAACAAAATGCACAAGCTCACTGACTAACCTAGTTTAATCATTTCACCCAGGCCAACTAGCCGTGATCACATGACTGTAAGGACATGTTTGGATGGAAGTAGGTTGTGATGTAATCACCAAGGGCATCAGTGAAGGGTGAGCGCTTCTTTTCACAGACATGTGCCCTCTGTCTCATTCATTCACTCAAGCGGCATATGTACGTACCCGAAACACCATTATTCATAGACAAATGTGGACATTTTGTCAAAACTTAAGTGGAAGCGTCTTGTTGACTGTGATGGAGTCACTGGGGAATTAAACATCCGCAGAAGGTAGTTCAAAGTGGAAACGCTGTATGTTGGATTTCTGTCACTGCACTGAAAGACCTACAATACATAGATACAGTAGCTCAAGGCATAACGTTAGACGCGAACAATCAAGACAGTCAAAACAATATCTGGTCAAAGAAATAACTATGGGAATGTGTTTATTTATTTTTTCTAAGCAGCGTCTGAAAGGAAGCCTGCATGGTTCTGAACCAATCAAAAGATTCCATCCCTCCCAGGGTATGGGACGTTCAATGATTGCAGCCGTGTCCAGTTGAGCTAGTTTTTGGCAAAGAAAGACGGCCAGCTGAGCATGTTTGCTACCACGTGGCCTATGTCTAACCTATAATGTTTTCAGATACATATTTTAGCGTGCTGATTAAGTTAAAAATGAGTAAATACACCGTCTGGATGCCATCTTGAATGGGATTAAAATGGAGTAGTTCTGTAATTAAAAACAGCTGTGTTTGAAGAACGTGCTATGGGAAACTCACGGGTGAACGAAATTACCAAGATTCATTAAAATTCATGAAATGGTATCTGTCATCACACGGCATGTTTTCGTTCACAGAAAGTAATTAAAATTGCCTTTTATAGGGAATTTTGATATGAAAACACCACGCTCTGCACAATATGCGCTGTATAGTTCATTGCTGAAAAGAAGCGGGATTTTGGTGGAAGTACCGCTCAAAGAAATGACGTTGGCACTTCACGAATCTGTTTACATTATCCGTGAATGAAACAAGTGTTGTTGATTGGTCAAAGAAATATCGTATCCGGGGGAAATACATCTGACGGATGTTCCGGACCGACACATCCGGCTATGCACTCTCTGCTTTATCTTGTGACCAGGCATTTCTCTTCAAAGATGAGTAAGCCTGGGACCGAGGCTATTAAAAAACCCGAAAATGGAACACGGATGTGCTCTATCCATCCATCCATCTTCAACCGCTTATCCGTAGTAGGGTGGCGGGTTCAACGGCTCCACCAGAGAGCTCCAGACTTCCCTCTCCAGAGCAATATTATAACTTCCTCCTGGGGGATACCGAGACGTTCCAAGGCCAGTGAGTCGATGTGTTTCCTCCAACTGCGGCTTGGTCTATGAAGACACCCGAGAGGCATCCTAACCAGATGCCCGAACCACCTAGGCTGGCTCCTTTCCAGGCGAAGAAGCAACGACTCTACTCCGCTTGACTGGACTTCTCACCCTATCTCTAATGGAGATGCCAGCCACCCGTTGAAAAAAACTCATTCCGGTGACTTGTATTCGCAACCTTATTCTTTCGGTCTTGGCCAGATGCTCTAAAACTGTGAAAAGCGTACTTTAAATTTTACCAGACCTTTAACATAGTCAGCACCATAGTCTGCACCACGTAGTTCTTAACATAGTCAGCACCACATAGTTCTAATTGCCATAGATCTACTGCAATGGCGCTAAGTGTGTTAACTATAGTCAGCATCACACATAGTCCGTAACATAGTCAGCAACATAGTCCTTAATATTTGTGTATTAATATAAATAATAACAAACCAAAAGGTGAGCAAATAACCCAAACTTTCAATATAACCCATACATATACTGTATATCTCTCGTTTACTATCTGCACAGTAAACTATAGCTTTATCCTGACACTTGAGAGTGTGCCCAGCCAAACCCCTTCATCCGGGCCCCCATTGGTCAGAGTGAGGCGCACGTGCACAGACGGGAAGCCAAGCGCACGTGTGCGTGCATTGCAGATGGATATTGATGACAGTGCAATACCGCTTGGTGTAATTAATGCCCGCGTTATATTGGGAGGACGTGGACAGCGATGCAGGTCATTTATCACCAGTGGGCCCCGCTTATTCTCGGCCCATTGAGCCATCCGAGTAGGCTAGCTGAGTGGAATCTTAATTGCAGGTTAAAGCTTCTTATACCGCTGTCGTCGTGGCACTACAGGAGGCCAAGCGGGCTGCAGGACGGGGCGAGTGGAGCTGCTCGTTATCCCCCCCTCCCACCCCTCCCCACTCCCCCTCGCGCTCTATCTTACTACTGTCATCACCTCACCTTTGCAGCCTCTTGGAACGAGAGGTTGTCAATGTGAACCCATAGACGCACGCACGTGACACACACAATCTCTCGCTCGCGCACACACGCACTCACATATGTACGTATGCAGGCAAACAATTACACGTGGATGCATGTACGTGTCCCTTGCACATAATAGTAGCTACAAACACACATGCACACACACACACACACACACACACACACACACAAACTACAAGCACACACGCATGCACACACACTAAGTTTGTCCCAATCCAATCACGGGAGCAAAACAACGTGATCGGACATCCCTAGTATCAATAATCCATATAATGATATTAGACTGGATATTGTCTGGGATTTTGGATATTGTACTATTGTGATATGACATAAGTGTCCTATAAAAATATCAATATGATCGGAATAGGATCAGAAGAAAAATAACGTGATCGGTACATCCCTCACACAAACACACACACACACACACACACACACACACACACACACACACACACACAGAAACATCACATTATGCATGTACTGTACTGTAGTAGGCTAGTAGTAGTGGCACACCATTTACCAAACAAACTTAAACTAACTATAATCTTAGAGAAAATGCCATCTTTGTCAAATGATGAAGAGTCATAGTATGGGAAATCTCATCCGACATCATCTTAACCCCCACATCGTTTGGTTTGGGGTTCTCTCGCCTATCTCTTGACAGTCTCATGGGGGGGGGGGCTTTTGTAAAGATGAAAAGATCGGTTGTGTTTTCTCCTTGTTCCTAGATATCTCTTTGGTATACAGCTGGGGAAATGGATGCAAGGCGGTGGTGGTGGGGTGGAGTGAATGGGTTTTGTGGACGATGGAGCCTAATTGAAAACATAAATGTCAGAGAGGAAGCGAGGCAGCGCGGCGCAGGCATGGCAGAGGAGTGCGCACACTGGGAATACCAATGAGCTCTCATTATCATCGCTGTGTTTTTTACCCTGTACTGCTCGAAGTGTGTGTGACTGTGTGTTTGTGTGAGGGGGGCCGGCAAGAGCGGGCCGGCAGACCTACAAGCTCACAAAGCGTCACGGAGGCGACTCGTTGTGAGCTTGGTCTGCTCTTTTCGGCGAGCAAGCCAGGATGGCAGAAAGACAGGGAGAGAGAGAGAGAGCTGCTGACGAACAGGGAAAATTGAAGGTGTACGACGAGTGATGGAGGGAGGATGAGAGCGCCATGAAAAGGAGGGATTAGAGTAGAGAGAGCAGAGATGAGTGTCTGGCAAATAGCAGAGAGGCAAAACGCAACTCCATTCGACAGATGGGGGGGGCACGCACACTCGCGTGCACACTCACTCACTCACTCACTCAGGCATGCACTTTATTACGATTTGCGCTGACATCGGACATACCCATATATGGGAATAAAACCGGTGCATTAGAGTGTCAGTCACAATGTTGTTTTGCACTACTGCATGTGACATGCTGATTTGCACTGGTGTTGGTCATGTTTGGGCCATTTCAGATGTTCCGCATTGGGTGCTTGTAGATCTGCTATTGTTTTTTCGTTTTTTTTTTATATATGTGACCGAATCCAGTGGTTTCATACACAAGTAGGCCATGGTCATTTTTCAGTGTTTTACATATTATGAAACTACAGCAGAATCTAAGCTTTCATATGATGTATGATTCATTGGACCATATTTTCAGAAGATATGACTCTTTTAAACTTGTTAAACAAAATAACCCAAAGTACTAAAAATGCCCTGACAAGATTTAGCACCTCTGAGCTGAGAGGAATGGGTGTGACAATAGCTACTTGTTTCCACCCCTAATCACACCCCTAACCACTCCCCCCACCAGTGAGAAATGTCTTGCATTAAACTCACATGTTTTAGTTAAGTAAAAGTGTCAAAGCTGCAATATAGAAATATAGGACTGAAGTGGTTAGTGCATGTTTTGTAATAATATACAATGTAACTAAATAAAGAAACTAAATAAGAATAAAAATAAAATAATTAAAGTAGTTTTTTCACATACTTGAACCTACTACATAATTGACAACATTGCACACATTATTATTATGTAAAAGATTTTTTTTTACCCCTAAAGGGATGCCTGTAATCAGCTGTGCACTCATGTGACGCATTACAGCCTTCCCAGCAGAATGTCAGGGGTAAAAATACCTCAGGACACTTTGTTATGATCCACTACTTTCCAAGCACAGTATTTTGTTACAAAGATTCACACCAGGTTTTGTACTACACTAATCATCTCAATCAATAGTTCAGCTTTTCTAACAATGTCATGGTTTGAAAACTGAGCTAATTAAATAAAAGACGGATTTACCGCGAGGATGCACGGTTTTATTCTCATCATAAATCACCATGAGCTGCAGCATTTTATTCAACAGTAACAAAGTTACAAAGATTTAAACACATAGCGCTAAACAGCTAAACATTTAAAACTGACATTCTGCATCATGACTACTTTCTACTATTGATACAATTTTGATGCCACTACTTTTACTCAAGTACATTTTGAATTATGGACTTGTACTCGTAACAGAGTATGTCAATATTGCAGCATTGATACGTTGACTTAAGTAAAACATACCTGTACTGTACTGTACTGTACTGTATGTTCAGCATGTTCAGCTCTTAAACGGAGGCAGCCAGGCCGACCGCTTATCCACTCCTCGTCGTTTGTGCCACAGAGCCTCGTCACACTCTGTCAATTAGTCATTAGTTCATCCCACCAGTGGCTAGCTGTCTTCCTGCTCGGTGCCGCGTGAAAAATGCAAATATTCCAACTGCACTCAATGATGAGATGCATTCCAAACAAGTGTGCCCCCTTAAACACCCCCCCCCCCCCCCCACACACACACACCACACGCCAACTCCCTGGCTTTCTCCCAATCCGCCTGTGTCAATACGGGGGGGGGGGGGGGGGGGGGCCTGCGGGGAGACGGGGCCAAAGATATAACGCAATATGATAGACTGGCCGACCTTTGGCTGTGATCAGAAGTGTCAATGGGATGACAAATAAACCGTTAAGTCACGCAAGAATGCTGACGCCGAGCAATACACGGGCCCCCGCATTTCACACAATTGCCTCACTCACTGATGAGGCTGCAAGAATAACACACACACACACACACACACGCGTGTGCACGGATGCACGTGAGCGCGCACACACACACACCAAGGTTATGCTACTTGCAATTTAAGTTTTTAATTCGTAATTCGTCATTTTAATTTAAATTTCTTTTTGACTTTTTGTTTTCAGTGTCAGTTTAGTTTAGATTAGTTTTGAACACTGCCACCATTGAACTCCGGCGCTGTCACTTCACTGCCAACCTGAAATTTACCGGATGATAATAATAATATAGACGATTTATATAGCGCTTTTCTGGGTACCCAAAGTCGCTTTACAGAAAGAAGTACAGACATATTTATTAGAAAACTATTAAAAAAGTGATGGCGCCGATAATGGTGGTGCTATGGTTTTATTATACATATATTTACATATTATGCCAATATATGGCAAGTATATGCAGAATATAACCTGGCCATATTCAGGTTCATATATGTGCATATATGTGTTATATAGGAAATATATAGCTTGTGCCATTTTTATTTCCATGTAGGGGGGTGCGTCAGCTAGGTCAGGAGGTAACAGGGGGTGCATGGCCAAAAAGGTTTGGGAACCGCTGGCCTATGGCATGGCACCATAGTAAATACTGCATTCAAGGTCTGGCTGGAGAGGGCAGATGTCTTTACAGATGTGTGTTAAAGGCCTGTGTGAAGCCCCGTGTGATGTGATGTGATGTCTATGTGTGCACGTGCCTGTAGACACCACCACTCCACCTCAGCCCACTTCCGGCTCTTCAGAGGAGTTGAACTGAGTGCGCCCATCAGCACTTCCAACGCTGCCTGCAGACTCAGACTGATACAGGCTAGTGTGAACTGATAGCCAGTCATGTAGGGCCACACACAAAAAATGTGAACATGCGCAAAATGCCGTCCCCAGTGGTTTCAGTGCTGTCAACACTTCCAGTATACACAAAGTGCTGTCCAAACACTTCTAGGTTGGCAGCAGAAATTAAATGGAAAATATTACCCTATGCAAGAGATTAGTTCTTACACTGCATCCTTGCTGCAGCACTGCAACACTGTTGATCTAATTGTTGAGATATGGTTTGACTTTTTCTCTCTTTCGTAAATACTGCTGCCTCAAACTGAACCCAAGTTACAAGAAATGGCCTAGGAGTGAGTTTGCGCTTGGCAAAGGCACGGGTCTCTAAAGCCTAGTTCAGACCAAAATATGTACAGTATATTTTTGAGTGGTGCAACCACTCCTATAGACAGCTTTGTGTGTCCCTGTGTCCGAGCATGGAAATAGCATTATAGCGTTTGTTCACCACCAAGTGTCACTGTTGCACAGCCTAACACAAAGACACACACAGGCCAGGGAGGAGGGCTTGTACAGTACAGTACAGTACAGTACAAACATGAGAAATGTCTGCCTATCATTATGCCATGCCCAGAATAGGGACGTAAGGGTTAATGTGGTTAAGGACAAATTTAAAAGTGATATGGTGCAGACGGCCTCAAGCGATTATCTGAACAGACACAGCCATGTGGCAAAAAAAGAGGGGGAGAAAGAAAAAAAAACAGCGAAGCTGTTACTTAGATGCACTTTGAAACATGCAGTGTGATAACCTTCTCTCACTTTCTTGTCCTCACCCTCCGGCTATAACACAGCCTGCTGTCATGACAACACATGTTGACTCTGTCGCCGCGGCTCTCCAGTCTGCTTCCTCCCAGGTTGTGTGTTTGTCCGTGCATGCGTGTGCCGTGTGTGCATGTGAGAAGGAAAGTACGTGTGCATATTACGTGCATAGATGTGTGATGAATGTATATGTGTGTGTGCATGTGAGAATAAAGTGTGCATGTCTGTACGAGCGCATGTCATTTATGTTTAGAGAAAGCACCTGTGCACCCGTGCAAGTTTCCAACCTAACCTTCCATCCCTGTTGGCCGAATCCGCTCAGCCCGGGATAGCATATTGATTGCTATCACTCTCACATGGTAAACGGGGCACTCCAGAGTCTTTGCTATAGTTGTAAGTAGGCCTATACAATGAAAATAACACCTGGACACTTTGGCATTGACAGACTTACTGGGCCTCAAACCTGATGTGTACCTGATGCTTAAAGGGAGACTGTGCAGAGTCTGCTGGCTAGCCAGTAGTAGCCAGACACAATTGAAGTCAGTGGTGGACATGAGTAGCCCAACTAAGCAGGCTGCAGTTAATTTATACCGTACTTAAGTAAATTAATTGTATTCTTTGCAAGTGCATGACTTTCACTCGACTACCTCAAATAGCTGATCTACAAGCTTCATATGTCCAAAACTGTTACTTTTCAGGATTCAAATAAAAATTAGCATAGGTATCACATTTTGAGCTTGTAGATCACAAGCTCAAAATGTGGTGCGAACAAGCTTGCAGATCTGCTAGAAAAAAAAAGGGGGTTTCTGCCTGACAGCAATGATACTTGAGTGTCCACCACTGCTAATGGCCCGCTGCTCAATGTTCCAAAGTTCTAAAAAGCGCCATTTTCACTGAGTCTCCCAATGTTCCATCACTGCTAGTAAACTAATATCCTTGTCGCTTTTTGAGTGGTGCAACCACTCCTACAACCAGCAATGTCCGTGTACCTGTTTGTGTACGTGTTTATGCACAGAGTGATATCAGAGTGGCACACTTGTATCATCACTTCCAAATGAAGAGGCCCTTTCTGACACACTTCATTTATCTGTGAAAGTCTCACTGAGCTCATTTCACAATCGCACCGATGAATCAATTCTCACCATGAGCGCGGTCTCTCAAGGTTCAAGGTTGTACTTAATTGTTACATCATGTGTACAGGTACTGTACACATACTGTATTCTTATGTGCTTCCTTCTTACAAGCACACACAATGAGTTTCAATGGAGTAGTACCTGTTCTCAAACCTTTCCATATCCAAATTGATAGGCATTTAGCCTATCAGACCAACATCTGCTAATATTTTGTGCCAGGGATCCTCACAAATGTTTCAGAATTAAATTGACAAATAGTCAGTAGTCATAGTATGTACAGTATATTGTTGAAGTGGTTAAAATAATTTTGTGTATTAGTGCCATAGTTATTTATCTTTATAGTTACTTCTTTATTACTTCTGTAATTAGATGTTTCAAATAAGCTTGACATGAACTAACGGTTGACCAGGTGCAGGTTTCAAAGTGACCACAGTTGCTCCAGTTACACTTGGAGGGTTTGCGTGATGACGGGACCCCATGAATGGACAGGGAGGTGTTCATAAGGAGGTTATTGGAACGTTATATCAGATGGAGATGGATTAGCAGAGCCGTGTGCTTAATGCCTTCCTTACAGCCGTGCGAGTGTTGACATTTCGGGGACACCGTTCACATAAACATCCGCTTTGTTTTGTCAAGTCAGTCAGCTCCCACGGGTCCCTCCTGCTGCTTGACGACGTCATCAAATCCATGTGGATTTTCCCCGTGTGAGCGAGTGGAAAATGTGTTCCCCGCTATCTACGCTTACACACACGCGCGCATATGTGTGTGCACCCCTGCGTGAGTGCGTGCATGCCCGCGTGTTTGTATGCGCATAGCATATTGGATTACCGCACTGGAGTGGATGTATGCGTGTGAATGCTGTGCATCCACACGTACATATGTGCTTGTGTGTGTTGCTCTTGTGCTGCAACTAATTAACCATATCCGTACCACGCGCGTGCATGCTCTTGCACACACGCATGCCGTCTCTCCATGAGGGAGGAGAGCGGTCGCTAGAGGCTGGGCAGGAGACCCAGACAGACAGCCCCTGATGCACGCTGCAGTGCCTCATCCCAGCCCCGCTCCCTACACCCCATCCCTCAGGGGGACGGGCAGAGAGTAAACAAGAGATACTGCAATATTGTGCACGTGTGTGCGTTCAGGAGGGGAAAATACGTTAGTGCTTGTTATTGAAAATAAGGTCACTCACATCCCGGTGCTGTATTCCCAAATGACGCAAGGCCCATGTGAGCACCTGGCTAACCCTCTGACACGTCATTCAGGAAGATTCCCCAACCAACCGACTACTACTAAATGTACAGTAATGCTTAAAACACACCACCAACTGGACCAGTGACATTAGGGAATAATTTTTCCTTGAAAACAATGTGTCTGAATTGGAAAATCTTATATATTATATATTTTAGAAGTAAAGTAACTATAGTAACTAGTTACTTTCATAATTTAGTAACTAGTAAAGTAATTAGTTACTTTTTCAGACTAGTAACTATAACTATAACTAATTACTTTTTAAAAGTAACTTGATCAACACTGATTAGGATGTTGATATTACTTCATCAGCCAACACCCCCCCCCCCCCCCACCCCAGGGAATGTGAGCTCAAACCCACAATTCAACATTTTGCTTGTAAGATGTTGATATTAATCTTGTATTCATCCTTTGGACCCCAAATCACACCTTGGAAAGCATGAGTGTCTATTTCAAACAAAGTGTTTTTTGACTGCAGGAATTGCCTGTCATAATTTGACCCCCCGGTAGTAGGATGTATTAGGATGTTGATATATATCAGCCAACACTCCCCACTCACAGGTAGTACCCCCAAAAAAACAAAAAAAAATGTTCCAGGCCTCAACTTTCAGCATGGAAGGTAAGAACAATATCAGTCAAAACTGGAAAAAGTACTCAAATGTTTTAGTTAAAGGGACCCTTTTGCTCCTGTGTTCGACACACGGCACCGCTAAACGACAAAGTCCAAATTTGGGCGTAAGACATGGGGGATCCCATGCATGTGTTCATTGCACTCTAACCCCAATACCTCATCAACAACTAAATAATGCCCATCCACAGAGCCATCGCATTTATGCAAATGCACAATTAAAACATGCACGTACTGCATGCTTGAATTTGTACGTTGATATATTTTCACGGCGCCCTATTGGAATCACATGTGTGGGATAATTATGCAAAAAAACATGCATGCGAACCGACACGTACAAAGGAATCTGTCTTCCGCAAAACATCAAAGACAGTGCTGTCCTTGTCATAATAAGGCATGCATAATCATTGTAGTCTGCATCACGAGACTGTTTTGTCCGATGATGTTGCAGGGCATGCCTAAGATACATATAGGAAAGCCTCCCAGGGGGATTCTGCCCGGGGGAGTGTAAAGATTTTCTCGGTTTCTTCCCCCAATCCTATTTCAGAGGACGGCATCGAGTGGAGCACAATTGCTCGAATGCATCGATCCTGCCAGAAGCTGCTATTAGCCAATTAATTAGTGTGGAGGACGCGCGGACAGCGTGCCTGATGCAACAGTCGTGCAGCAAACAAAGAGCCCCCCCCCCCCCCCCCCCCACCGAAGCCATTTGAAGCACATGGAGATTCCAGGTTGATTCTTTCTTGGCTCCGCAAACCGTGTATGTAAATACCTCTCATGACTTATTCATGAGCATGTGTCATGGACAGTGTTACTTTGGTATGCAAATGTGAGGAGGATATGTAAATAGGCGGCAGCTTGTTGGGGCCAGTGGCTGGTTTAGGAGATCTCCGAAGGATCAATAGTTGAACGGCTCGGAGGGACGAGATTTTGGCAGGCGCGGGTGTTTATGTATGTACACGTGTCCATGTCAAGTAGCATGCCGGCGTGCAATGGGCTCAATCACCCTGGCATGCAAACACGGGCCAACACTGTTCATGAAAATGCATGAATGTGTAATTGTGCTCGCCCGCGAGCCACAGAAGAGCAAGGATACAATTCAATTCTCACTCCAGGATGACAGGCAGGTTGGCAGGAGGGATGGGGGAGATGGACTGATGCATGTGTAACACCTGGGAATCGAACCCGGGTCTTCCATATGGAAAGCCAACATCTTAACCACTAATCCAAAGGTTTATCCCTGTGATTCGGGGGAGAAATTAGACTTTCAGGCCATCAGGCTGAGGCTGTGAGCCACTCTGCTACACATGGATGGACAAACCATCTGGGACCGTTTGAAAGAAGTTAACCACTTATACCCTCTATTTTTCTGGATTTCTTTCTACGGCAAAAATAGTCGATATACAAGCTCACAACGTGTTGCGTTGTGAGCTGATTTTATACTTTGTCGGTGTCGCACTAGCAATAATAAATGAGGTGTTGCTCCTACAATGCATAAATTGAATCGCTGGTTGTTCTAATATATTGAAGGTTTGACCTGCACCCCGGTATCTGTACGGAACTATGGTGATTCATTCTAGAAGCTCTGTATGCATGTAGATGCAGATAGACTAAGCCTGTGAGGCCATGGGCTGCATACTTTATCAATGATACCGCATGGCGCGTGCACAGACATTTAGAGGGGCAGGTGCACCTTGTGCAGTGCGTGGAACCGTCCAGTTGCCTTAATAGTGTGAGATTTATAGATTTTGGGGCATAAATAATATATTAGAAGAATTGATCAATGTCAACATGGTCCACATACTGTATAGTGCAGTACACTGTACTTTTTTCCCCTAAAGGGCACGTTGCTGTCCAGAGGGCAAAGGGCGGGTGCTCTAGCACCACCTAGTGTCTATCTGTGCACGCCACTGGGGCCGAGGCCCAAACATACAGCATGTCACCCTGCCTGTACAGCTCTGTACTTGTACTTGCTCTTGTTTTTTTTCACTTTCCTGAAAAGCAATGGCTTTGGATACCATCTCTGTCGGGTGGAAACCAAAACTATCACTTTGGATACCATCTCTGTCGGGTGGAAACCAAAACTATCACTTTGGATACCATCTCTGTCGGGTGGAAACCAAAACTATCACTTTGGATACCATCTCTGTCGGGTGGAAACCAAAACTATCACTTTGGATACCATCTCTGTCGGGTGGAAACCAAAACTATCACTTTGGATACCATCTCTGTCGGGTGGAAACCAAAACTATCACTTTTCAGGATTCCAAAACAGCCAAAAGTAGCAGATCTACGTTTGAGGCTTTAGTGTGACGCTGTAGTACAGTAGGAGCAAGAAGGGCATTCATTCACGGAAAAACAAAGGAATACGGAGATAAGATCCCGTTTCTGCCTGACAGCGACGATATATAGACGTTTTTAGCACTACAACGATGATGTGTATCTCTTAATTCTCACAATATATGAGTTTTAAGCACTTATCTCACTTTTCAGAATATGGCATTGAATTCCCCATAATTAAAACAATCAATCAAGTTTCTACCTTTTCTTAGTCAAACATGTTTTGTTTTTGTTTTTGTTTTTTTTTTTGATTTCAGCATTTGGATTTGGGTATTGTACTGTTGTGCATACGGCATAAACGTGTTCTATAAAGTATAAATATCGGATCAGGAATCAAATGGATCGGAATCTGATCGGGACATTTAGATTCAGCACCCCTTGACTGAAATTCTGTCGGACTGACTTGAATGATGAACTTAAGTTAGCGAACCACACTTTTTTTTTACTGTACTAAACATGACTCCCTCGTGCTTGATTCCATCTCCACCGTCGCCCTCCTCACCAGTATCGGAGTTCGCTATCAGTCCGGCTAGTAATGAGAAGTGCAACAGAGTGGGAGCGTGCATGGCACAGTGGGACAGAAATGGCTGGGTGTCTATCAAAGTGTCAGAAAAAAGGAATATAGCTGTGCTGCACTCTGGCTCAGAGCCATGGGGGTGAGTCAGGGATTCTACTGCCTGTCGCACACAACGCACCTGCACTTTGAGGTCAGCACCGCCATCGCTAGAGTGCTGAGTCAAAGCCCTGCATCTGTGATCTCGTGTGTGTGTGTGTGTGTGTGTGTGTGTGTGTGTGTGTGTGTGTGTGTGTGTGTGTGTGTGTGTGTGTGTGTGTGTGTGTGTGTGTGTGTGTGTGTGTGTGTGTGTAAGAGAGACATAGATGGAAAGATAATCGAACACCCTTTTTATAGAACTGGTTTCAGAATACTGTTATTCTAAAAGCCATAAAGACGTAAGAACAGCTGGAAGCGGCAAAAGTAATAAAAGACACAGAGAGAGAGCCTTGGGGACAAAAACGGTTATTTACAATGAAAACTGAACCTGCACCTGCATATTCTGGCAATGCACAGTCAAATCTTAAATGAACGCTGAGGATTTGTACCGCGTATCATCATTTTGCTAAATGTTGTTTACATTTTTAGAACCCTGCTACAGATGTGTTACATATATTCCTTTTCAATTTATACTGCTGCTTGTTCATGGTAGAATTGTTATTGTGTGACTGGGGTGTCAATCAACCTGAGTCAATAACCTATGGAGAACAACAGGGGGTGGGACTAAAGGAGGAAACGACACACTACAGAGTGTTGCACTATTGTCTTGTAAGTTGTTACTCAGGGTCTTTGGACTATGGACTATGGACTATTGTGGACACGCTGAATAATGTATTATTTGAGCACAGACGCAGTTCACTTAATGTGGTCTGCACGTTAATATCAGAATACTGATATGTTATTGATTTCAGCTGTTCCAATTGCAATTCCAAACATGCGAACATGACCCGCTTTAATTACTTCATAGGGCCTATTTAATCCATTAATAAAATGTGCCCATCGTCAGCAAGCGCCTCTAGGCTGTAGAGTGATGCGATCAGTTTTCATAGCACTAATTTGACGGAGATTATCAATCTCTGTCTCGGGCACATGCCTGTGCACTTGAACTTGGCTGTGATTTACGTCATGGGCCCCGATGATGTTAATGACTAGTACTAGTCTTTTTATGTCCAATAAAAAAGATTACTTTTCCCGATTCCAATTAAAAAATAGGTGAAAATAATTCAGGATTCCAATTAGAAAAATACCAAAAAAGCAGCTCAAAATGCATTGCAGTGCGACATGTTTTGAGCTTGTAGACTATATGCATTGTGGCCCTCTGGAGTGACTTTGAAATATAGTGGCCCTCTCCATCATCAGTTTGCTCAAGTTTCCCACCCCTGCCCTATCCAATGTTTTGTTTTGTAGGCTACTGCTGATGTTGGCAAATGGCAATAATAGCACAGTAAAGATGATAATAATCTATGATGTGTGTAGTTCTTTATAGATCTAGCCTCTTCATTTTTGGAACCCAGGGGGGGGCTATCATTCTAATCTTGCCTGAGTCATACAACTGATACTGCCTGCTTGATTTAACAACACAATATGATTAAAACAAGACCTTTTAGGCGCCGTACGAAGCCAACTCTTGTCGTGACAAATCATGACAACACACACAATTTTTCGGGCGAAACAAATAATTACAAAGAAGAAAAACAACAAAAAAAGTGTTGTAACCTGCCGTTTTTTTCTACTTTGTTTGGCCCGAAAAGTTGTGTGTGTTGTCATGATTTGTCACGACAAGAGTTGGCTTCGTACAGCGCTTAAAAGGTCTTTAAATAAATTAAATAAGAAATGCCTATGGGAGAATGCATTGGGTTTTCATTTCCTGGGCCACTCGTTTTTCTGAAAGGGGGAGGGACTGCGACGCTCTATAGGGGCACGGTGGCACAGTTGGTAGTGCTGTCGCCTCACAGCTAGAAGGTCCTGGGTTCGATTCCTGCTCGGGTGCTGGCGGCGTGTTTCCTCCTCCGCGTCATCAGTGCCCATACCCGAAGGCGGGGTTGGCGAAAGGGCCTTTCTGTGTGGAGTTTGCATGTTCTCCCCGTGTCCCCTAGGGTAGGTACCCTCACAAAAAACCTCACTGGTCACTAAACTGCCTCCCCCTGGCCAGCCGGGGCGCCTGATGGAGGGGAAAGGAACTGGTTGGAATAACGTGTTCCTTCCACACGCTACGTCCAACCAGGGAAACTCCCCCCTGTCAGGTGTAAAGGAGCAACTTGGACACTCAGGCATGAAGGAAGCATGAGTTCAAGTCCGTTGCTCTCCCCTTGTCCCCCATATATGGGGACTAGGTTGGTGGAGGGTGTGTAGAGCCCAGGATCACATGATTGACACAGGGGTGAAAAATGGGTTACAAAATCGTGGGATAAAAAGTATATTTAAAAGATATATATATATAGTGAGGGAGAGCGAGTGCATTTCCCGGCATTTGCCGTGGAGTCGCCGCCAATTGCCAACAACACCCGCGGGCGGCAGTGTATCTCTGCATCAGTCCGACACCCTACCTCTAACCTCACAGGGAAGACACGGCTGATTTTTAACCGGCAGCGCATGTCGGGATCTATACGGGTGAGTTTTAACCAGTGACACTGACACCCTATCCCAAACCTTAACCCTAACCTCACAGGGATTTTTACCGGCAACGCTTGCCTCTGCAGTTGTCGTCGCCCGCCGAACCGACAGCCATGTAAACACACACACACAATGTCATTTACAGCTAAACATTGCTCTGAAAAATGTTTTTGAAAACATTTGAGCGAGAAATAGACGAAGCGGTACCCGTATCTATTTGATCAACTCACTCCCTTGTTTTCCGACAGTGCTGCAGCTGGGCAGTCGCCGGCCAGAGCGACAATATGGAATCGGATGGTTAATCACACTGACGGTTCAACCCCCTTTCGGTGAATTATCTCCAGAGTCAATGACCACCTAGGCAGATGTTACCCCTTACATAGGTCTATCTGTCTGTTGATATCGATATATCCCATATTCAAAGTGGCTAATGGAAGGGGGGGCCGGCCGGGCCACGTCACTCTGATAATAAACAAACCTGAGCACCAATATGTTCATTTATTGACATACAGCCCTCCAGTTGTCCAGCAGAAGAAAATACATTATTTCCACATGTTTATTTTATTCAACCACATTTTGGTATTTTGCCAATGTTGTTTGCATGTTGCCTAGTATGAGCATTCATTTCATATTTTGGATAATTGATAATGTAATGAGTCATATTTGTGAATGCCTTTTACTTTCTAAATTTGATGTTTCAGAAGTACATACAACATAACAGAGTGGTGCATATAGTTGTGCTGTGGGTGCGAAGGCTGTAATAAATCAGTTGAACGGACATCACCTTTGTGTTTTTGTGACTGGACATTCCGGAATCTGTAGAGGTTTCCATTGGTTAGGAATAAGCTCATCAGTCAGGTGAAAAGAAGCAGCTTGGACTCCTCATTCATAGTAGGAAGCATGAGGTCAGTCCGCTGCACCCCAGGTTGGCAGAGGAAGTGTAGTGCCCATTAGATAATTGACACTGGTTGAAAAAATGGGTTGCAAAATCATGGGATAAAAATGATTAAAAAGCATCAGCATATCCGTACAATTATTTATTAATTTGATAATTTTCCTCCATGTTCCTTTTCAATTGACCCGCGGCAATTAAGCCCCCGCTATTTATTGTGAGTCATTGTGATTTCACAGGAGAAGAGACAAATGTCCCCTCTAAGCTAGGCAAGATTACAGTGGCCCTCAAGGACCAATTAGTATTTAATTTAGATTTGATAGTGTGGTAATGCATGGATATCATAGGCATGATTTTCCGAGGCTATAGGCATGAAGAAGACTTCAGTAAGGTCTGTATCTGTTTCATGAGTCTTTGTATAAGCTCTTTATTCCACGTGATCAGAGCACCGAAAAGCTACCACTGACTTATTCCATGTTGTCTGATATGTAAATGAATAAAAGGGGAAAAAAACTCCCAAGATTCCTTACAGAGGTTATAGACATGATTGATGATAACTGAATATGCATGCCACACATACAAATGCATCACCTCCAGCCAGCTATGGGGAAGGTCAACACAGACACATGCACACAGACACAGACATATAGTATAATAGTGTGTCAATGGTTGAGAGTCGGTGATTGCTACACGCCTCTACGGTGCAGGCCATTGCCATGGTGTGTCTAATGGGTCATGATGATGTCCTCCTTAATGAGAGCTCAGTGAAGCAGCAAGCTGTGTGTGTGTGTGTGTGTGTGTGTGTGTGTGTGTGTGTGTGTGTGTGTGTGTGTGTGTGTGTGTGTGTGTGTGTGTGTGTGTGTGTGTGTGTGTGTGTGTGTGTGGGGCGTGCATCTGGTGTGCGTGTTAGCACAAACCAACAATTTAGTAAAGGAACACTCTAGTCTAGTATGCATTCACCTAAAGTACATCACAAGTGAACATAAACCAAGACAACAATTCCAAAACATACAGATAATTATATCATCGTAAAATAATAGTATAAAGTATGCATTGATGAGAATATACAGAAACTGAATATGTAATGGTAAACATGATTACATGTAGATGTGGCTACACGTGCGCTGCTCTAGACTCTAGATGAGCCGAGTACTGGTTCGGTGAGTGGCCCCTGAGCCACGCGGTGAGTGGCCCCTGAGCCACGCGTTGCCAATGCACAGCAACTACCTGTGCCTGACGGTCATTCAGGATGGAGAAAACAAATAATAAAATAAAACGGTCGGACGAGTCAGTCAGCGGCGGCCAAATGGATGAGGTCTGGCGATGACAAGAATGACAAACACTGTGTTAGCGCAGTATCAATTACTTGGCGCCATCAATAGCTGGCTGCGCTTGACAAGCGCGGGTTAGAATGATGAGGCCTTTCAGTGGGCCGTGTTAAATGGATAAAGAAAAACATCCTAACAACAGCATCCATAGACCTGAGCACAGGAAGCCCAAACAACACCTCGTTTGCTGTCAGGCAGAAAACTCATAATGTCCATGGGCAGTGTTGGGGAATATGACTTAGCGGTATATGTTATTACTCCTTACTTGGAATCAAGTTTAATATTACATTATATTACACCCGCAAAAGAACAATCTGTTTAGCCAGCTCCTTTTAGAACCGATTCCAACTCATTGGAATTATAAAGTCTCCAATCAGCCAAACTGAATAATTTAAGGATATAAAACGTATAAATATAATGGTCAACAGTCTCTCATCAGTCTCTTTCTGCTGCATATTCCACATCAACAATCTGAACTGCACACACTGGCTGCAGTATCTCAAAACGGACCTGCAAGACATTTTTTCATAAGCCATGTCTCCAAAACTATAGTGGCTCAAACTGAACAACCATTATGTCGTTTTGAAGCTATGATTCCCTGTTTTCATATGACATGAAAATACAAACTGTGAAAATAATCCAATGATTTATTGTTTGTCAATCTGGGTCACATATGTCTGGTGTGCCGGCCCGGTGGCTTGTGGTGGTCCGGTCTGGGCAAAATGTTAAATGGGTTCCCTGTTTCACTGCATGTAGGCGTCTGTGACATTGTAACCCCACCCTGTCACTGTCTGTTTGCTCATTTATACTGCTCAAGGTCATTGATATTGGTCAAGGTCATTAAGTGGCACGCTATAGTGCACGATTCTTCATCATTGTTGAGGATTTGAAAAAAGGTTAAATCGCAGAAAAGCGAAAGGCTAAAGTCCATGGTCACGGAGGGCATACTATAGTATGTTGTTTTTCACGATTTGGTGGTGTGCGGGCTCCATCCAATACCTACACCAGTTGTGATGCAATAGAGTTTGCTGTGACCGTTGTGAATTATGGGTGGTGTGGTCTTTGCCAAGACGGTGGATTGTGGCCCATGCCTTCCTGCTGTTATTTGTCATGTTGGTGTTCTCTATATCTTTTCGTCCTGGGCATGACGTTAAAGGCTAGCGCATAAAGGCACGGGACAGGTGTTGTCTTGACGCATCCTGTGATGATGCGACAGGTGTCATTTAGGGCTGTGTCAACCAATTTGGTGTGACGTGATCGGCTCCAGCTTGAGCAGGCATACTCTGCTGTAGAGAAAGACAGGTCCATGGCAGTTGCACGGATTGTTTGTGCGTCTGTGCCCCACTTGGAGTTCACTAGTTTCCACAGGATGTTATTGTGGGTGTTGACCGTGGCTTTTGTGTTCTCCATGTGTTTTTTGAAGAAGAGTGTCCTGTCCAGTGTAACTCCAAGATACATGGGGTGGGTATGGTTGGAGAGTTTGTGACCATCCCAAGTGACGCTCAGTTGTATTTTTCACGTCTCGGTTCCTCAGGTGGAAGCTGCATAGTTGGGAATGGAAAAAGTTGGAAAAAAATGACGAAATGACAAAAACGATGGGTTATAGCCCATGTTTTTTGAAATTTTGAAAAAAAAAGTTATCCTCGTTTCTCATCATTTTGGACCGTGGGCTATAGCCCATATCGTACGGCATACTATAGCGCGCCGTTTTTCATCATTTTTGAGGATTTGAAAAAAATGACGAAATGAAAAAAACGATGGGTTATAGCCCATGTTTTTTGAAATTTTGGAAAAAAAAGTTAGCCTTGTTTCTCATCATTTTGGACCATGGGCTATAGCCCATATCGTACGGCATACTATAGCACGCCGTTTTTCATCATTTTTGACGATTTGACAAAAATGAGACGGAGCAGAGCAAAGGAACGACACAGCAAGCAGAACAAAGAGGAGGTGTGCGCGAGCAGTTTGGGCAGACAGACACAGCGAGATCGGGTGCACCACCAGACCAGAGAGAAAACAGCGGGGTCGCAATACTGCACGCCGACGACAGAAGGGCTCAGGTTAATACCTGGGCTGGCCTGTAAGTACCCGATTCGCAGTATTGCTGCACGGATACCTACCTGTCACCTCGATTCACATAGCCGAAGGCACTGTTTAAAACCAGATGAACTGTGTATAGTCTCTTTTTGGGTTGCAGTATCCAGAAGAAGAGAAGGCACCGATGTGACTGTCCCCACAACCGCACCTCGATCCTCCTGTATTGTTGCACATTGCTCCAGACGTTTTAATTGGCATTGGTCATTGTTTTGTTTTATTGTTTTTAAGATTTTAGTATAGTTTAGTGTCGTATCCAGTAATCAATAATTCATACTATATGTTGGAACGCGGACATAAACAAACTCCGCGTTTGATAGGATGAAATGGGGTAAAACCCATAAAACTTCTGGACGACATATGGCAGTCTGTCACCAAAGCCCTGATCATAACGCTTGTTATCTTATAAGTCAAATGGTGCTACAATTTTAGTTCTAATTGCTTAATGTCTTTCCAGAATATTTTCTGCCTGGGAACTGATCATTGGAGTGGTAATGTCGCCAATCTTGTCCAAAGGTAAGAACTACTGGAGTCTTGTTATTTGTAGGCTAGTGCAGTTTCTGTGATGATCAACTTAGCTCACTTTGAACCGATGTGAAACGACACGATCAACTGAGAAACTGCATCGCTTTAGGAAATGTCTGTCAAAACTATTAGACAACATGCCTACTTGATATGTTCTCCTGTTGCAGATTGCTGTGACATTATGGCTAGAGCCTAGAGGACCATCAAAGGCTTTTCAGGTAGGCATGTTTTATTTATTTGAGCAATGTAAATCTCTCCAGACAATGATGATAGAAATTGGAATCTCGTTCGTCTGAACTACTGTTGAATAACAATTGCTGATGTCAGCGGAGGCAGTAGGTGAGGCTGACTAAACCTAGCTCATTTACACGATACTGAATGGCTTTCTTCTGTTCCAGATGACCTAGCAGTGATGCTGTTGCACCTTGAGCAGTGTTTATTAACTCTCCTGCTGCGACTGGAATCTGACCAGAGGAAGGACCACCAAAGAAATTTCAAGTAGGAATTACTTTTTTGGCAGTGTAAATAATATTGCCTTCACAATGATGGTATAATTTGGAATCTTCTTTCTTCTGAACTGCTGTTGAGAAACAATTGCTGATGTTGGTGGAGGCAGTAGGTGACGCTTGACTAAACGTGGCTAATTTACACAGTACTGAAAATGGCTTTCTTCTGTTCCAGATGACCTAGCGGTGATGCTGTTGCACCTTGAGCAGTGTTTATTAACTCTCCTGCTGCGACTGGAATCTGACCAGAGGAAGGACCACCAAAGAAATTTCAAGTAGGAATGACTTTTTTGGCAGTGTAAATAATATTGCCTTCACAATGATGGTATAATTTGGAATCTTCTTTCTTCTGAACTGCTGTTGAGAAACAATTGCTGATGTTAGTGGAGGCAGTAGGTGACACTTGACTAAACGTGGCTAATTTACACAGTACTGAAAATGACTTTGTTCTGTTCCAGATGACCTAGCGGTGATTCTGGTGCATCTTGACCGCTGTTGGTTGAACTCGACTATGGCACGTTAAGGTATATAAATGTTTGCAGATAACACGTGACTGAATGGCACTCTTTAGACATGTCCACCAGGTTCCTTTGTGATGACATCCGCACATGTCTTACGCCTTGTCAATGCCAGAACCTGAAAAGGTGGACCCACTGGTGTTGCTTTGGCAATAAGGGGATATAATGTTGGGGTTACCAACAGTCTGCAAGGCAACTTGTGGGTGTGATGCAAAATCGGTCTAGAGAAGTAAATATTTTATCAGTTGTGTTTTCAATTAATAATTTACAACATTACTTGTAACTAAAGTAAATTTGTATTTAGTAGAAAGTAGTTTGTGACCATACATACAGTGGTGCTTTTAGAAGCAACAGCTTGGACATCTTGTCTTTTTACAACTGGCTTTAAAAAGGGGAATTTTATGTTTTTTATTATGGCCCAACATTGTTCTTGTCTCCATCCCATCTCTAGTTGTCAGCAGTGCAGCATTGTAAAGGACCATTCCAGCCAACCATGCAAGGTCAGTACAACTCAGATGTCTTCATTGCTGCAACTTTACCTCTAGGATGACCATGATGACATTCCAGTTCCACAGTTACCCTGTCAGTTTGCAAGTACTGCTCTCCTGTTGACCCAATACGACACTGATAACCCTGAATCATTTCAGGTGTAAGGTGATCTATTGGGACCCTGATGGGGAGCGGTGACTGGTTGTGAAAATGACTGACAGTCCAGCACCACCTATCCCTTTCCTTCAGCACGGAGTCAAATTATTAATTCATGCGGGACCCGTGGGTCATAAAAAAACCTGCGCAACACTAGTATGTATGTATACATGCATGTATGGTATTTGTTTTGTCTGTGTACCTCCATCTGAAAATATTTTGTTCCAGGGGCTGGGGCCCCATACACGATTTGTGTTTTTGTTAAAATGTTTCAATAATAGAATCTTTTCCACTTATTTCACATTTTCTTTTGGCTCGTTTGTTGTACGATCGCAGATTCCCTGCAGAGAGAGACCGCCCCAGAGCCTAAGATATAGATGGACAGCCCCCGGAACCAGTGAGGAGCAGGAGGCGATGCTTCAAAGTGGTGGGACCCTCTTCCTCCTTTGGCGCTTAGCACAGCAGGCATGTTTGGAGGTAAGCGCTGCTAAACTTTTCGTTGTTTGGAAAAAAAGTTAAAAAACCCATTTCTCTTTTTGTTGTACCATTTGGATATTTGTTAAATACATTTTAGAATTTGGGACTTTTACTTGTATTTGAATATTTCTACATTAAGTACTTTTTCCACTGCTGGCTACGATGATGTCTCTTGAACTCTCTCACTGAAATCATTTGAGGAAAAGGTTATATCAAATGCTGAGTAGCCTAAACTTCCCAGACTCTAGGTTGCTATATTGTATTCAATTTGACTTTGGATCATGCTAATGGCTGCTCTTTTTTTTGTTATGTTTGGGAAATGGGGAGAAGACCATCTCTACTGAAGGTGATTGTCCTGGAAAGACTATAAATGCTTAATTTGACCCAATGTGCCTTTACTGTTGAGAGCTAAATGCTACATTGATGATAACTGAACTCTCTCTTACTGAATGAACCTTTGAAGAAAACCCTTTACCAGATTCTGAGTAGCATACAGGCTCGCTAGTGAAGCACATTTAGATTTAGCAATTGTACAAATATTGTATGCGTTTAACCTCATGTAATCTCTCAATAGATGTCTATGAGATGCTAAGGAGCCACCCTGATTTGTAAGTAACTACATGTTGACGCTAATTGTTTAGAGTTTCACATGGGTTCTAAATGATAACCTTTTTTAAAAGACAAGCATATGCCTGATATTTGTGATGACAGCCTTTACCTGACTTGGACCTTACTGAAGATGGTGCTATTTCCCCCTACTTCATGGTTTTTGGCTAACAACTACAGTAACTTGTCCTGCAGATAAGCTTACTGTGTCGTCATGTGGCATCTTCTGGCTGTTCCCAGTGCCTTAACTGCTACTGGAATGCTGGCCTAGGTGAGTCTCATAGAAGCTGCTTTACTTTATAAAATAGAAATTCTGCTTTGGTGTTTAATATGATGATTTCATAGACAAGCATATACCTGAATTCATTGATGTCACTCTTGACTCTGATTATACACAATCATGCATTAAAATCCATTATGTAGTTGATGCTAGATTGTATTGAATGACTTGATGTGTTGAATAGGTGGCTGGCTATTGGACAAGGGAAGATGATGGTGAATGCTATCTGGTAAGCTGCCTTAATGCTCACCAAGGGCAGGCTAGCTGGAGTAAGCTGCAAATTAAAAATGTCATCGAGCAGGCCGTTCTTGAAATTTTGCTTGCCTATAAACTCTACTGGCATAGATGTTGTCTAGAATGTTTTGGACAAACAATGTTTGTTAAAAGTGAAGGTTTTCTGACCAGTGTTTGATAGGATGAAATGGGGTAAAACCCATAAAACTTCTGGACGACATATGGCAGTCTGTCACCAAAGCCCTGATCATAACGCTTGTTATCTTATAAGCCAAATGGTGCTACAATTTTATTTCTAATTGCTTAATGTCTTTCCAGAATATTTTCTGCCTGGGAACTGATCATTGGAGTGGTAATGTCGCCAATGTTGTCCAAAGGTAAGAACTACTGGAGTCTTGTTACTTGTAGGCTAGTGCAGTTTCTGTGATCAACTTAGCTCACTTTAATTGAACCGATGTGAAACGACACGAACAACTGAGAAACTGCATCGCTTTAGGAAATGTCCATGTCAAAACTATTAGACCACATGCCTACTTGATATGTTCTCCTGTTGCAGATTGCTGTGACATGTATTATGGCTAGAGCCTAGAGGACCATCAAAGGCTTTTCAGGTAGGCATGTTTTATTTATTTGAGCAATGTAAATCTCTCCAGACAATGATGATAGAATTTGGAATCTCATTCGTCTGAACTACTGTTGAATAACCATTACTGATGTCAGCGGAGGCAGTAGGTGAGGCTGACTAAACCTAGCTCATTTACACGATACTGAATGGCTTTATTCTGTTCCAGATGACCTAGCAGTGATGCTGTTGCACCTTGAGCAGTGTTTGTAAGTGCCCGTGACACTTGGGTTTAACTCCAATGTTTTCTTTAGTTTGAAGTTAATTTGTTATTTACCTTGCTCATTCTGGTTTACCTTTATTTTGACACTTCCTGTTACCAACACTTAGCTAGCTGAAGCCTGTTAGCTTCACTCACATCAGAACCACTCACCACACTCAGCCAGAGTGACACAGGCAGAGATACAGTGTTTCTAGCAGCAGAGCCACATGGTATGTTATGTTTGCAACTTCATGTTTGCCCAGTTGACTCTACATTATTGAAATGTTTGTAGCCTCAGTATACAATATGTGGACCGTTTACCCACAGTGTCCTCCACAGCGCTGATTGTTTGGGGGGACAGTGCCTGTTTGCTGTGCTTCCTGTGTGGAGCTCAGGGTGGCCTTCCAGCCCTTAGCACCCTCGATAAGCGGAGCGAGGTACAGCAGTGTTTGTTTGTTTCAGTTGATTTCATGATTTAATTTATGGTCTATTGTATTTTGTTGTGGTATTTTGTTTTGCATTGAAATTAACTTAGTTATTGTATCACTGCATTATTTATAATTGAACTTTAAATTAACATTTTTTATTGTTTATCATATACTGAAGTGATGAATCTAATGCACTGCTTTATTGTGAGTGAAACTATTAAATGTATAATGTCTAAAAGTATTTATTTATTCCATTTTATAGTTTTCACGGTGTACCAGTGATGATCTTCTGTACCTGAAGACAAAATAAATTACACCCGTTGAGACCATCCACATCTGATTATTTCACAATTCGAGGGCAGCTACAGTGTTTATTAACTCTCCTGCTGCGACTGGAATCTGACCAGAGGAAGGACCACCAAAGAAATTTCAAGTAGGAATGACTATTGGCAGTGTAAATATTATTGCCTTCACAATGATGGTATAATTTGGAATCTTCTTTCTTCTGAACTGCTGTTGAGAAACAATTGCTGATGTTAGTGGAGGCAGTAGGTGACACTTGACTAAACGTGGCTAATTTACACAGTACTGAAAATGACTTTCTTCTGTTCCAGATGACCTAGCGGTGATTCTGGTGCATCTTGACCGTTGTTGGTTGAACTCGACTATGGCACGTTAAGGTATATAAATGTTTGCAGATAACACGTGACTGAATGGCACTCTTTAGACATGAACACCAGGTTCCTTTGTGATGACATCCGCAAATGTCTTACGCCTTGTCAATGCCAGAACCTGAAAAGGTGGACCCACTGGTGTTGCCTTGGCAATAAGGGGATATAATGTTGGGGTTACCAACAGTCTGCAAGGCAACTTGTGGGTGTGATGCAAAATCGGTCTAGAGACGTAAATATTTTATCAGTTGTGTTTTCAATTAATAATTTACAACATTACTTGTAACTAAAGTAAATTTGTATTTAGTAGAAAGTAGTTTGTGACCATACATACAGTGGTGCTTTTCGAAGCAACAGCTTGGACATCTTGTCTTTTTACAACTGGCTTTAAAAAGGGGAATTTTATGTTTTTTATTATGGCCCAACATTGTTCTTGTCTCCATCCCATCTCTAGTTGTCAGCAGTGCAGCATTGTAAAGGAACATTCCAGCCAACCATGCAAGGTCAGTACAACTCGGTTGTCTTCATTGCTGCAACTTTACCTCTAGGATGACCATGATGACATTCCAGTTCCACAGTTACCCTGTCAGTTTGCAAGTACTGCTCTCCTGTTGACCCAATACGACACTGATAACCCTGAATCATTTCAGGTGTAAGGTGATCTATTGGGACCCTGATGGGGGCAGTGACTGGTTGTGAAAATGACTGAAACCATTTCTGAGCATGTCTCCAAAACCACATAATGCTGGCCCTGGTAATGCCGCAGTTTATTCATTGCAAAACTTGCTTTTTATCTCAACAGTTCCCAACACCCAATCCTCCTAGAGATTCTGGCTGAAGATGGCAACAAGTTTGACCCCTGCGGGCTCTGCAATTGGTATGTGCTGATCTCTTGAGGGATTTAAGGATCCCAATTTGTGATGTGTTATGCATTACCACTACTGGAAGTGATGATCTTGTTACCGCCCCAGTCTGACAATTCATGACTGACTGGTATTTTCACTGATCCTGAATTGTATTGTCAAGTGTGTGTGTGTGTGTGTGTGTGTGTGTGTGTGTGTGTGTGTGTGTGTGTGTGCTCTGTGTGTGTGCTCTGTGTGTGTGTGCTCTAACTAAGCTTTTCATTCAGTTTGGCATTGTGCTTTTTCATTTTTGGGCTCTATGCTGCCATTTACCCTGAGAAGCTTATTTTTGTATGGCTCATTATGTTTCCATCCAATTTCTAGTGTCCTGAGCATTGAAGAGAATCCTGCCAAGCCAGCCCTACAAGGTCAGTATCATTCTGGGTGAAACTTAATCAGTTTGCAGATTTGTGTAGAGTTGTGTACATTTCTTTAAACACTTGTGAAATCATGGGACATTCTGCATAATGAGTACATTTGATACCAATAGTTAAGTAGATTTAGATTTGGGACTTTTACTTGTATTTGAATATTTCTACATTAAGTACTTTTTCCACCGCTGGCTACGATGTGTCTCTTGAACTCCCTCACTGAAATAATTTGAGGGAGGAAAATGTTATATCAAATGCTATAGTATAGCGGCGTGCTATAGTATGCCGTACGATATGGGCTATAGCCCATGGTCCAAAATGATGAGAAACGAGGATAACTTTTTTTTTCAAAATTAAAAAAAACATGGGCTATATATAACCCATCGTTTTTTTCATTTTTTCATTTTTGTCAAATCGTCAAAAATGATGAAAAACGGCGTGCTATAGTATGCCGTACGATATGGGCTATAGCCCATGGTCCAAAATGATGAGAAACGAGGATAACTTTTTTTTTCAAAATTTCAAAAAACATGGGCTATAACCCATCGTTTTTTTTTCTTTTTTCATTTTTGTCAAATCGTCAAAAAATGATGAAAAACGGCGTGCTATAGTATGCTGTACGATATGGGCTATAGCCCATGGTCCAAAATGATGAGAAACGAGGATATTTTTTTTTCCAAAATTTCAAAAAACATGGGCTATAACCCAACGTTTTTTTAATTTTTTAATTTTTGTCAAATCGTCAAAAATGATGAAAAACGGCGTGCTATAGTATGCCGTACGATATGGGCTATAGCCCATGGTCCAAAATGATGAGAAACGAGGATAACCTTTTTTTTCAAAATTTCAAAAAACATGGGCTATAACCCATCGTTTTTTTAATTTTTAAATTTTTGTCAAATCGTCAAAAATGATGAAAAACGGCATGCCGTATGCCGTACGATATGGGCTATAGCCCATGGTCCAAAATGATGAGAAATGAGGATAACTTTTTTTTTCAAAATTTCAAAAAACATGGGCTATAACCCATCGGTTTTTTTATTTTTTCATTTTTGTCAAATCGTCAAAAATGATGAAAAACGGCGTGCTATAGTATGCCGTACGATATGGGCTATAGCCTATGGTCCAAAATGATGAGAAATGAGGATAACTTTTTTTTCCAAAATTTCAAAAAACATGGGCTATAACCCAACGTTTTTTAATTTTTTAAATTTTTGTCAAATCGTCAAAAATGATGAAAAACGGCGTGCTATAGTATGCCGTACGATATGGGCTATAGCCCATGGTCCAAAATGATGAGAAATGAGGATAACTTTTTTTTTCAAAATTTCAAAAAACATGGGCTATAACCCAACGTTTTTTAAATTTTTAAATTTTTGTCAAATCGTCAAAAATGATGAAAAACGGCGTGCTATAGTATGCCCATGGTCCAAAATGATGAGAAACGAGGATAACCTTTTTTTTTCAAAATTTGAGTAGCCTAAACTTAGGTTGCTATATTGTATTAAATTTGACTTTAAATCATGCTAAATTGCTAATGGCTACTCTTTATTTTTTTTATCTGGGAAATGGGGAGAAGACCATCTCTACTGAAGGTGATTGTCCTGGAAAGACTATACATGCTTAATTTGACCCAATGTGTCTTTACTGTTAAGAGCTAAATGCTACATTGATGATAACTGAACTCTATCTTACTGAATGAACCTTTGAAGAAAACCCTTTACCAGATTCTGAGTAGCATACAGGCTCGCTAGTGAAGCACATTTAGATTTTGTAATTGTACAAATATTGTATGTGTTTAACCTCATGTAATATCTCAATAGATGATGTCTATGAGATGCTATAAAGAGCCACCCTGATTGGTAAGTAACCACATGTTGACGCTAATTGTTTAGAGTTTCACATGGGTTCTAAATGATGAAACCTTTTTTAAAGACAAGCATATGCCTGATATTTGTGATGACAGCCTTTACCTGACTTGGACCTTACTGAAGATGGTGCTATTTTCCCAACATGTTTTTTTTGCTAACAACTAACTTGTCCTGCAGATAAGCTTACTGTGTTGTCATGTGGCATCTTCTGGCTGTTCCCTGAGTGCCTTAACTGCTACTGGAATGCTGGCCTAGGTGAGTTTCATAGAAGCTGCTTTACTTTATAAAATAGAAATTCTGCTTTTGGTGTTTAATATGATGATGATTTCATAGACCAGCATATACCTGAATTCATTGATGTCACTTTTGACTCTGCTTATACACAATCATGCATTAAAATCCATTATGTAGTTGATGCTGGATTGTATTGAATGACTTGATGTGTTGAATCGGTGGCTGGCTATTGGACAAGGGAATATGATGGTGATTGCTATCTGGTAAGCTGCCTTAATGCTCATGAGTTGGTTCAAAGTAAAAATATCACCAAGGGCAGGCTAGTGGTGGAGTAAGCTGCAAATTAAAAATGTCATCGAGCAGGCCGTTCTTGAAATTTTGCTTGCCTATAAACTCTACTGGCATAGATGTTGTCTAGAATGTTTTGGACAAACAATGTTTGTTAAAAGGGAAGGCTTCTCTGACCAGTGTTTGATAGGATGAAATGGGGTAAAACCCATAAAACTTCTGGACGACATATGGCAGTCTGTCACCAAAGCCCTGATCATAACGCTTGTTATCTTATAAGCCAAATGGTGCTACAATTTTATTTCTAATTGCTTAATGTCTTTCCAGAATATTTTCTGCCTGGGACTGATCATTGGAGTGGTAATAGTATGCCGTACGATATGGGCTATAGCCCATGGTCCAAAATGATGAGAAACGAGGATAACTTTTTTTTTCAAAATTTCAAAAAACATGGGCTATAACCCATCGTTTTTGTCATTTCGTCATTTTTTTCAAATCTTCAAAAATGATGAAAAACTGCGCGCTATAGTATGCCGTACGATATGGGCTATAGCCCACGGTCCAAAATGATGAGAAACGAGGCTAACTTTTTTTTTCAAAATTTCAAAAAACATGGGCTATAACCCATCGTTTTTGTCATTTCGTCATTTTTTTCAAATCCTCAAAAATGATGAAAAACGGCGCGCTATAGTATGCCGTACGATATGGGCTATAGCCCATGGTCCAAAATGATGAGAAACGAGGCTAACTTTTTTTTTCAAAATTTCAAAAAACATGGGCTATAACCCATCGTTTTTGTCATTTCGTCATTTTTTTCAAATCTTCAAAAATGATGAAAAACTGTGAGCTATAGTATGCCGTACGATATGGGCTATAGCCCACGGTCCAAAATGATGAGAAACGAGGCTAACTTTTTTTTTCAAAATTTCAAAAAACATGGGCTATAACCCATCGTTTTTGTCATTTCGTCATTTTTTTCAAATCCTCAAAAATGATGAAAAACTGCGCGCTATAGTATGCCCTACGATATGGGCTATAGCCCACGGTCCAAAATGATGAGAAACGAGGCTAACTTTTTTTTTCAAAATTTCAAAAAACATTGGCTATAACCCATCGTTTTTGTCATTTCGTCATTTTTTTCAAATCCTCAAAAATGATGAAAAACGGCGCGCTATAGTATGCCGTACGATATGGGCTATAGCCCATGGTCCAAAATGATGAGAAACGAGGATAACTTTTTTTTTCAAAATTTCAAAAAACATGGGCTATAACCCATCGTTTTTGTCATTTCGTCATTTTTTTCAAATCCTCAAAAATGATGAAAAACTGCGCGCTATAGTATGCCCTACGATATGGGCTATAGCCCACGGTCCAAAATGATGAGAAACGAGGCTAACTTTTTTTTTCAAAATTTCAAAAAACATTGGCTATAACCCATCGTTTTTGTCATTTCGTCATTTTTTTCAAATCCTCAAAAATGATGAAAAACGGCGCGCTATAGTATGCCGTACGATATGGGCTATAGCCCATGGTCCAAAATGATGAGAAACGAGGATAACTTTTTTTTTCAAAATTTCAAAAAACATGGGCTATAACCCATCGTTTTTCGTCATTTTTTTCAAATCTTCAAAAATGATGAAAAACGGCGCGCTATAGTATGCCGTACGATATGGGCTATAGCCCACGGTCCAAAATGATGAGAAACGAGGCTAACGTTTTTTTTCAAAATTTCAAAAAACATGGGCTATAACCCATCGTTTTTGTCATTTCGTCATTTTTTTCAAATCCTCAAAAATGATGAAAAACTGCGCGCTATAGTATGCCGTACGATATGGGCTATAGCCCACGGTCCAAAATGATGAGAAACGAGGATAACTTTTTTTTTCAAAATTTCAAAAAACATGGGCTATAACCCATCGTTTTTGTCATTTTTTTATTTTTTTCAAATAAGGGGATATAATGTTGGGGTTACCAAGGCCCTTTCTGAAACCAGTCCCTTGACTTGATGTGCTCTCGGGAGGTTCCCTCGTCAGGAAGTGCCCCTCCAGCTGAATCAAGTTCCCTTGATTAGGGTGCAGGGTATAAAAAACTGTTTGGAAATGCACTCGCCCTCCTTGTGCAGAAACGGGAAACAGACACCAGTGACTGGTTGTGAAAATGACTGAAACCATTTCTGAGCATGTCTCCAAAACCACATAATGCTGGCCCTGGTAATGCCGCAGTTTATTCATTGCAAAACTTGCTTTTTATCTCAACAGTTCCCAACACCCAATCCTCCTAGAGATTCTGGCTGAAGATGGCAACAAGTTTGACCCCTGCGGGCTCTGCAATTGGTATGTGCTGATCTCTTGAGGGATTTAAGGATCCCAATTTGTGATGTGTTATGCATTACCACTACTGGAAGTGATGATCTTGTTACCGCCCCAGTCTGACAATTCATGACTGACTGGTATTTTCACTGATCCTGAATTGTATTGTCAAGTGTGTGTGTGTGTGTGTGTGTGTGTGTGTGTGTGTGTGTGTGTGTGTGTGCTCTGTGTGTGTGCTCTGTGTGTGTGTGCTCTAACTAAGCTTTTCATTCAGTTTGGCATTGTGCTTTTTCATTTTTGGGCTCTATGCTGCCATTTACCCTGAGAAGCTTATTTTTGTATGGCTCATTATGTTTCCATCCAATTTCTAGTGTCCTGAGCATTGAAGAGAATCCTGCCAAGCCAGCCCTACAAGGTCAGTATCATTCTGGGTGAAACTTAATCAGTTTGCAGATTTGTGTAGAGTTGTGTACATTTCTTTAAACACTTGTGAAATCATGGGACATTCTGCATAATGAGTACATTTGATACCAATAGTTAAGTAGATTTAGATTTGGGACTTTTACTTGTATTTGAATATTTCTACATTAAGTACTTTTTCCACCGCTGGCTACGATGTGTCTCTTGAACTCCCTCACTGAAATAATTTGAGGGAGGAAAATGTTATATCAAATGCTATAGTATAGCGGCGTGCTATAGTATGCCGTACGATATGGGCTATAGCCCATGGTCCAAAATGATGAGAAACGAGGATAACTTTTTTTTTCAAAATTAAAAAAAACATGGGCTATATATAACCCATCGTTTTTTTCATTTTTTCATTTTTGTCAAATCGTCAAAAATGATGAAAAACGGCGTGCTATAGTATGCCGTACGATATGGGCTATAGCCCATGGTCCAAAATGATGAGAAACGAGGATAACTTTTTTTTTCAAAATTTCAAAAAACATGGGCTATAACCCATCGTTTTTTTTTCTTTTTTCATTTTTGTCAAATCGTCAAAAATGATGAAAAACGGCGTGCTATAGTATGCTGTACGATATGGGCTATAGCCCATGGTCCAAAATGATGAGAAACGAGGATATTTTTTTTTCCAAAATTTCAAAAAACATGGGCTATAACCCAACGTTTTTTTAATTTTTTAATTTTTGTCAAATCGTCAAAAATGATGAAAAACGGCGTGCTATAGTATGCCGTACGATATGGGCTATAGCCCATGGTCCAAAATGATGAGAAACGAGGATAACCTTTTTTTTCAAAATTTCAAAAAACATGGGCTATAACCCATCGTTTTTTTAATTTTTTAATTTTTGTCAAATCGTCAAAAATGATGAAAAACGGCATGCCGTATGCCGTACGATATGGGCTATAGCCCATGGTCCAAAATGATGAGAAATGAGGATAACTTTTTTTTTCAAAATTTCAAAAAACATGGGCTATAACCCATCGGTTTTTTTATTTTTTCATTTTTGTCAAATCGTCAAAAATGATGAAAAACGGCGTGCTATAGTATGCCGTACGATATGGGCTATAGCCTATGGTCCAAAATGATGAGAAATGAGGATAACTTTTTTTTCCAAAATTTCAAAAAACATGGGCTATAACCCAACGTTTTTTAATTTTTTAAATTTTTGTCAAATCGTCAAAAATGATGAAAAACGGCGTGCTATAGTATGCCGTACGATATGGGCTATAGCCCATGGTCCAAAATGATGAGAAACGAGGATAACTTTTTTTTTCAAAATTTCAAAAAACATGGGCTATAACCCAACGTTTTTTAAATTTTTAAATTTTTGTCAAATCGTCAAAAATGATGAAAAACGGCATGCCGTATGCCGTACGATATGGGCTATAGCCCATGGTCCAAAATGATGAGAAATGAGGATAACTTTTTTTTTCAAAATTTCAAAAAACATGGGCTATAACCCAACGTTTTTTAATTTTTTAATTTTTTGTCAAATCGTCAAAAATGATGAAAAACGGCGTGCTATAGTATGCCGTACGATATGGGCTATAGCCCATGGTCCAAAATGATGAGAAATGAGGATAACTTTTTTTTCCAAAATTTCAAAAAACATGGGCTATAACCCAACGTTTTTTAATTTTTTAATTTTTTGTCAAATCGTCAAAAATGATGAAAAACGGCGTGCTATAGTATGCCGTACGATATGGGCTATAGCCCATGGTCCAAAATGATGAGAAATGAGGATAACTTTTTTTTTCAAAATTTCAAAAAACATGGGCTATAACCCAACGTTTTTTAAATTTTAAAATTTTTGTCAAATCGTCAAAAATGATGAAAAACGGCGTGCTATAGTATGCCCATGGTCCAAAATGATGAGAAACGAGGATAACCTTTTTTTTTCAAAATTTGAGTAGCCTAAACTTAGGTTGCTATATTGTATTAAATTTGACTTTAAATCATGCTAAATTGCTAATGGCTACTCTTTATTTTTTTTATCTGGGAAATGGGGAGAAGACCATCTCTACTGAAGGTGATTGTCCTGGAAAGACTATACATGCTTAATTTGACCCAATGTGTCTTTACTGTTAAGAGCTAAATGCTACATTGATGATAACTGAACTCTATCTTACTGAATTAACCTTTGAAGAAAACCCTTTACCAGATTCTGAGTAGCATACAGGCTCGCTAGTGAAGCACATTTAGATTTTGTAATTGTACAAATATTGTATGTGTTTAACCTCATGTAATATCTCAATAGATGATGTCTATGAGATGCTATAAAGAGCCACCCTGATTGGTAAGTAACCACATGTTGACGCTAATTGTTTAGAGTTTCACATGGGTTCTAAATGATGAAACCTTTTTTAAAGACAAGCATATGCCTGATATTTGTGATGACAGCCTTTACCTGACTTGGACCTTACTGAAGATGGTGCTATTTTCCCAACATGTTTTTTTTGCTAACAACTAACTTGTCCTGCAGATAAGCTTACTGTGTTGTCATGTGGCATCTTCTGGCTGTTCCCTGAGTGCCTTAACTGCTACTGGAATGCTGGCCTAGGTGAGTTTCATAGAAGCTGCTTTACTTTATAAAATAGAAATTCTGCTTTTGGTGTTTAATATGATGATGATTTCATAGACCAGCATATACCTGAATTCATTGATGTCACTTTTGACTCTGCTTATACACAATCATGCATTAAAATCCATTATGTAGTTGATGCTGGATTGTATTGAATGACTTGATGTGTTGAATCGGTGGCTGGCTATTGGACAAGGGAATATGATGGTGATTGCTATCTGGTAAGCTGCCTTAATGCTCATGAGTTGGTTCAAAGTAAAAATATCACCAAGGGCAGGCTAGTGGTGGAGTAAGCTGCAAATTAAAAATGTCATCGAGCAGGCCGTTCTTGAAATTTTGCTTGCCTATAAACTCTACTGGCATAGATGTTGTCTAGAATGTTTTGGACAAACAATGTTTGTTAAAAGGGAAGGCTTCTCTGACCAGTGTTTGATAGGATGAAATGGGGTAAAACCCATAAAACTTCTGGACGACATATGGCAGTCTGTCACCAAAGCCCTGATCATAACGCTTGTTATCTTATAAGCCAAATGGTGCTACAATTTTATTTCTAATTGCTTAATGTCTTTCCAGAATATTTTCTGCCTGGGACTGATCATTGGAGTGGTAATAGTATGCCGTATGATATGGGCTATAGCCCATGGTCCAAAATGATGAGAAACGAGGATAACTTTTTTTTTCAAAATTTCAAAAAACATGGGCTATAACCCATCGTTTTTGTCATTTCGTCATTTTTTTCAAATCTTCAAAAATGATGAAAAACTGCGCGCTATAGTATGCCGTACGATATGGGCTATAGCCCACGGTCCAAAATGATGAGAAACGAGGCTAACTTTTTTTTTCAAAATTTCAAAAAACATGGGCTATAACCCATCGTTTTTGTCATTTCGTCATTTTTTTCAAATCCTCAAAAATGATGAAAAACGGCGTGCTATAGTATGCCGTACGATATGGGCTATAGCCCATGGTCCAAAATGATGAGAAACGAGGATAACTTTTTTTTTCAAAATTTCAAAAAACATGGGCTATAACCCAACGTTTTTTAAATTTTTAAATTTTTGTCAAATCGTCAAAAATGATGAAAAACGGCATGCCGTATGCCGTACGATATGGGCTATAGCCCATGGTCCAAAATGATGAGAAATGAGGATAACTTTTTTTTTCAAAATTTCAAAAAACATGGGCTATAACCCAACGTTTTTTAATTTTTTAATTTTTTGTCAAATCGTCAAAAATGATGAAAAACGGCGTGCTATAGTATGCCGTACGATATGGGCTATAGCCCATGGTCCAAAATGATGAGAAATGAGGATAACTTTTTTTTCCAAAATTTCAAAAAACATGGGCTACAACCCAACGTTTTTTAATTTTTTAATTTTTTGTCAAATCGTCAAAAATGATGAAAAACGGCGTGCTATAGTATGCCGTACGATATGGGCTATAGCCCATGGTCCAAAATGATGAGAAATGAGGATAACTTTTTTTTTCAAAATTTCAAAAAACATGGGCTATAACCCAACGTTTTTTAAATTTTAAAATTTTTGTCAAATCGTCAAAAATGATGAAAAACGGCGTGCTATAGTATGCCCATGGTCCAAAATGATGAGAAACGAGGATAACCTTTTTTTTTCAAAATTTGAGTAGCCTAAACTTAGGTTGCTATATTGTATTAAATTTGACTTTAAATCATGCTAAATTGCTAATGGCTACTCTTTATTTTTTTTATCTGGGAAATGGGGAGAAGACCATCTCTACTGAAGGTGATTGTCCTGGAAAGACTATACATGCTTAATTTGACCCAATGTGTCTTTACTGTTAAGAGCTAAATGCTACATTGATGATAACTGAACTCTATCTTACTGAATGAACCTTTGAAGAAAACCCTTTACCAGATTCTGAGTAGCATACAGGCTCGCTAGTGAAGCACATTTAGATTTTGTAATTGTACAAATATTGTATGTGTTTAACCTCATGTAATATCTCAATAGATGATGTCTATGAGATGCTATAAAGAGCCACCCTGATTGGTAAGTAACCACATGTTGACGCTAATTGTTTAGAGTTTCACATGGGTTCTAAATGATGAAACCTTTTTTAAAGACAAGCATATGCCTGATATTTGTGATGACAGCCTTTACCTGACTTGGACCTTACTGAAGATGGTGCTATTTTCCCAACATGTTTTTTTTGCTAACAACTAACTTGTCCTGCAGATAAGCTTACTGTGTTGTCATGTGGCATCTTCTGGCTGTTCCCTGAGTGCCTTAACTGCTACTGGAATGCTGGCCTAGGTGAGTTTCATAGAAGCTGCTTTACTTTATAAAATAGAAATTCTGCTTTTGGTGTTTAATATGATGATGATTTCATAGACCAGCATATACCTGAATTCATTGATGTCACTTTTGACTCTGCTTATACACAATCATGCATTAAAATCCATTATGTAGTTGATGCTGGATTGTATTGAATGACTTGATGTGTTGAATCGGTGGCTGGCTATTGGACAAGGGAATATGATGGTGATTGCTATCTGGTAAGCTGCCTTAATGCTCATGAGTTGGTTCAAAGTAAAAATATCACCAAGGGCAGGCTAGTGGTGGAGTAAGCTGCAAATTAAAAATGTCATCGAGCAGGCCGTTCTTGAAATTTTGCTTGCCTATAAACTCTACTGGCATAGATGTTGTCTAGAATGTTTTGGACAAACAATGTTTGTTAAAAGGGAAGGCTTCTCTGACCAGTGTTTGATAGGATGAAATGGGGTAAAACCCATAAAACTTCTGGACGACATATGGCAGTCTGTCACCAAAGCCCTGATCATAACGCTTGTTATCTTATAAGCCAAATGGTGCTACAATTTTATTTCTAATTGCTTAATGTCTTTCCAGAATATTTTCTGCCTGGGACTGATCATTGGAGTGGTAATAGTATGCCGTATGATATGGGCTATAGCCCATGGTCCAAAATGATGAGAAACGAGGATAACTTTTTTTTTCAAAATTTCAAAAAACATGGGCTATAACCCATCGTTTTTGTCATTTCGTCATTTTTTTCAAATCTTCAAAAATGATGAAAAACTGCGCGCTATAGTATGCCGTACGATATGGGCTATAGCCCACGGTCCAAAATGATGAGAAACGAGGCTAACTTTTTTTTTCAAAATTTCAAAAAACATGGGCTATAACCCATCGTTTTTGTCATTTCGTCATTTTTTTCAAATCCTCAAAAATGATGAAAAACGGCGCGCTATAGTATGCCGTACGATATGGGCTATAGCCCATGGTCCAAAATGATGAGAAACGAGGCTAACTTTTTTTTTCAAAATTTCAAAAAACATGGGCTATAACCCATCGTTTTTGTCATTTCGTCATTTTTTTCAAATCTTCAAAAATGATGAAAAACTGTGAGCTATAGTATGCCGTACGATATGGGCTATAGCCCACGGTCCAAAATGATGAGAAACGAGGCTAACTTTTTTTTTCAAAATTTCAAAAAACATGGGCTATAACCCATCGTTTTTGTCATTTCGTCATTTTTTTCAAATCCTCAAAAATGATGAAAAACTGCGCGCTATAGTATGCCCTACGATATGGGCTATAGCCCACGGTCCAAAATGATGAGAAACGAGGCTAACTTTTTTTTTCAAAATTTCAAAAAACATTGGCTATAACCCATCGTTTTTGTCATTTCGTCATTTTTTTCAAATCCTCAAAAATGATGAAAAACTGCGCGCTATAGTATGCCGTACGATATGGGCTATAGCCCACGGTCCAAAATGATGAGAAACGAGGCTAACCTTTTTTTTCAAAATTTCAAAAAACATGGGCTATAACCCATCGTTTTTGTCATTTCGTCATTTTTTTCAAATCCTCAAAAATGATGAAAAACGGCGCGCTATAGTATGCCGTACGATATGGGCTATAGCCCACGGTCCAAAATGATGAGAAACGAGGCTAACTTTTTTTTCCAAAATTTCAAAAAACATGGGCTATAACCCATCGTTTTTGTCATTTCGTCATTTTTTTCAAATCCTCAAAAATGATGAAAAACGGCGCGCTATAGTATGCCGTACGATATGGGCTATAGCCCACGGTCCAAAATGATGAGAAACGAGGCTAACCTTTTTTTTCAAAATTTCAAAAAACATGGGCTATAACCCATCGTTTTTGTCATTTCGTCATTTTTTTCAAATCTTCAAAAATGATGAAAAACGGCGCGCTATAGTATGCCGTACGATATGGGCTATAGCCCACGGTCCAAAATGATGAGAAACGAGGCTAACTTTTTTTTTCAAAATTTCAAAAAACATGGGCTATAACCCATCGTTTTTGTCATTTCGTCATTTTTTTCAAATCCTCAAAAATGATGAAAAACTGCGCGCTATAGTATGCCGTACGATATGGGCTATAGCCCACGGTCCAAAATGATGAGAAACGAGGATAACTTTTTTTTTCAAAATTTCAAAAAACATGGGCTATAACCCATCGTTTTTGTCATTTTTTTATTTTTTTCAAATAAGGGGATATAATGTTGGGGTTACCAAGGCCCTTTCTGAAACCAGTCCCTTGACTTGATGTGCTCTCGGGAGGTTCCCTCGTCAGGAAGTGCCCCTCCAGCTGAATCAAGTTCCCTTGATTAGGGTGCAGGGTATAAAAAACTGTTTGGAAATGCACTTGCCCTCCTTGTGCAGAAACGGGAAACAGACACCATTTGTTGCCATGGTTACCATCATGCAATTGTGTTACCTTTTATTTTGTTTGTAGGCCTACAGTTATATTGCATTGCATCGTGTATGTTTGTGTGACATGTGGATTTCATTCATATGGAAAAAGGAAATACAGCGTGACTGTCAAAAATGACATGTCATATACATCCATGGTGTTTATAAATCATTGTGTTAAAAGTTGTTTTGTTTGTGTGGTTTCATTTATAGTTTTTCACGGTGGGGTAAATAAAGAGCCCTTGTGAACATCATTTGGAGCGTTGTCTATTCTGCATCAGATGAAGATTTTTTTATTTATCATTTATTTGTGGTGGTACTTCCATTTGTAAAAAAAAAAAAAAAAAACGATGGGTTATAGCCCATGTTTTTTTAAATTTTGAAAAAAAAGTTATCCTCCTTTCTCATCAACCAAATGGACCCTTACAGGTCCAACACTGGTTATCGAAGCGTGCACACACACACACACTGTTGAAATGTAAAATTTACATTTCAACGAAAGGACCTGTAAATGACAACACAAAAACTAAGGCACTGGTGTCGTACTTCTGGTTTACCGGAACGGGGTGCAACTCCCTGCAGTGCCCTGCTCAATTTGTTGTATTTACATGGTTCATTGGTCCATGGCATTGCAATTTCCGCAATTCCGCAATTAACATTTCCGCAATTTCCGCAGTTAACATTTCCGCAATTTCCGCAATTTCCGCAATTTTGCAATTTCCGCAATTACCATTTCTGCAATTTCCGCAATTCCGCAATTTCCACAATTTCGCAATTACCATTTCCGCAATTTCCGCAATTCCGCAATTTCCGCAATTACAATTTGTGCAATTTCCGCAATTTCCGCAGTTAACATTTCCGCAATTTCCGCAATTCCGCAATTAAGATTTCCGCAATTTCCGCATTTAACATTTCCGCAATTTCCATTAACGCAATATCCGCAATTACCATTTCCGCAATTTCTGCAATTTCCGCAATTACCATTTCCGCAATTTCCGCAATTTCCGCAATTACCATTTCCACAGTTTCAGCAGTTTCCGCAATTCCGCAATTTCCGCAATTACCATTTCCGCAATTTCTGCAATTTCCGCAATTACCATTTCCGCAATTTCCGCAATTTCCGCAATTACCATTTCCACAGTTTCAGCAGTTTCCGCAATTCCGCAATTTCCGCAATTACCATTTCCGCAATTTCTGCAATTTCCGCAATTACCATTTCCGCAATTTCCGCAATTACCATTTCCACAGTTTCAGCATTTTCCGCAATTCCGCAATTTCCGCAATTACCATTTCCGCAATTTCTGCAATTTCCGCAATTACCATTTCCGCAATTTCCGCAATTTCCGCAATTACCATTTCCACAGTTTCTTAGTGCCTTAGTTTTTGTGTTGTTCATTTACAGGTCCAGGTGTGCATATACATGTGCGCCTGTGCGTGTGTAGGTGCACGCTTCAATATAACCCATCGTTTTTTTAATTTTTTCAATATTGTCCAATTCTCCATGAGTAGCTGTCTGTCTGTCTGCCTGTCTATGAGTAGCTGTCTGCCTGCCTGCCAGCCAGCAAGTTGGTTAACAGAAAATAAATTGTTATGGCTGAGTAAAATAAAATACAATATCCATTTCCACCATTTCCACCATTTCCGCAATTACCATTTCCACAATTTCCGCAATTTCCGCAATTTCCGGATAACTTTTTTTTTCAAAATTTCAAAAATTGCGGAAATTGCGGAATTTTGAATTTTGAAAAAAAAAGTTATCCGGAAATTGCGGAAATTGCGGAAAATGAAAAAAACATGGGCTATAAGCCATCCTTTTTTTTCTAACACTCCGCAATTTGCTAATGTTTCCCATCCTTTCCGGTAAATACAACACATTGAGCAGGGCACTGCAGGGAGTTGAACCCCGTTCCGGTAAACCAGAAGTCCGACACCAGTGCCTTAGTTTTTGTGTTGTTCATTTACAGGTCCAGGTGTGCATATACATGTGCGCCTGTGCGTGTGTAGGTGCACGCTTCAATATAACCCATCGTATTTTTTCATTTTTTCAATATTGTCCAATTCTCCATGAGTAGCTGTCTGTCTGTCTGCCTGTCTATGAGTAGCTGTCTGCCTGCCTGCCAGCCAGCAAGTTGGTTAACAGAAAATAAATTGTTATGGCTGAGTAAAATAAAATACAATATCCATTTCCACCATTTCCACCATTTCCGCAATTACCATTTCCACAATTTCCGCAATTTCCGCAATTTCCGGATAACTTTTTTTTTCAAAATTTCAAAAATTGCGGAAATTGCGGAATTTTGAATTTTGAAAAAAAAAGTTATCCGGAAATTGCGGAAATTGCGGAAAATGAAAAAAACATGGGCTATAAGCCATCCTTTTTTTTCTAACACTCCGCAATTTGCTAATGTTTCCCATCCTTTCCGGTAAATACAACACATTGAGCAGGGCACTGCAGGGAGTTGAACCCCGTTCCGGTAAACCAGAAGTCCGACACCAGTGCCTTAGTTTTTGTGTTGTTCATTTACAGGTCCAGGTGTGCATATACATGTGCGCCTGTGCGTGTGTAGGTGCACGCTTCAATATAACCCATCGTTTTTTTAATTTTTTCAATATTGTCCAATTCATTGGACAATATTGAAAATCATTGTGTCTGTCTGCCTGTCTATGAGTAGCTGTCTGCCTGCCTGCCAGCCAGCAAGTTGGTTAACAGAAAATAAATTGTTATGGCTGAGTAAAATAAAATACAATATCCATTTCCACCATTTCCACCATTTCCGCAATTACCATTTCCACAATTTCCGCAATTTCCGCAATTTCCGGATAACTTTTTTTTTCAAAATTTCAAAAATTGCGGAAATTGCGGAATTTTGAATTTTGAAAAAAAAAGTTATCCGGAAATTGCGGAAATTGCGGAAAATGAAAAAAACATGGGCTATAAGCCATCCTTTTTTTTCTAACACTCCGCAATTTGCTAATGTTTCCCATCCTTTCCGGTAAATACAACACATTGAGCAGGGCACTGCAGGGAGTTGAACCCCGTTCCGGTAAACCAGAAGTCCGACACCAGTGCCTTAGTTTTTGTGTTGTTCATTTACAGGTCCAGGTGTGCATATACATGTGCGCCTGTGCGTGTGTAGGTGCACGCTTCAATATAACCCATCGTATTTTTTCATTTTTTCAATATTGTCCAATTCTCCATGAGTAGCTGTCTGTCTGTCTGCCTGTCTATGAGTAGCTGTCTGCCTGCCTGCCAGCCAGCAAGTTGGTTAACAGAAAATAAATTGTTATGGCTGAGTAAAATAAAATACAATATCCATTTCCACCATTTCCACCATTTCCGCAATTACCATTTCCACAATTTCCGCAATTTCCGCAATTTCCGGATAACTTTTTTTTTCAAAATTTCAAAAATTGCGGAAATTGCGGAATTTTGAATTTTGAAAAAAAAAGTTATCCGGAAATTGCGGAAATTGCGGAAAATGAAAAAAACATGGGCTATAAGCCATCCTTTTTTTTCTAACACTCCGCAATTTGCTAATGTTTCCCATCCTTTCCGGTAAATACAACACATTGAGCAGGGCACTGCAGGGAGTTGAACCCCGTTCCGGTAAACCAGAAGTCCGACACCAGTGCCTTAGTTTTTGTGTTGTTCATTTACAGGTCCAGGTGTGCATATACATGTGCGCCTGTGCGTGTGTAGGTGCACGCTTCAATATAACCCATCGTTTTTTTAATTTTTTCAATATTGTCCAATTCTCCATGAGTAGCTGTCTGTCTGTCTGCCTGTCTATGAGTAGCTGTCTGCCTGCCTGCCAGCCAGCAAGTTGGTTAACAGAAAATAAATTGTTATGGCTGAGTAAAATAAAATACAATATCCATTTCCACCATTTCCACCATTTCCGCAATTACCATTTCCACAATTTCCGCAATTTCCGCAATTTCCGGATAACTTTTTTTTTCAAAATTTCAAAAATTGCGGAAATTGCGGAATTTTGAATTTTGAAAAAAAAAGTTATCCGGAAATTGCGGAAATTGCGGAAAATGAAAAAAACATGGGCTATAAGCCATCCTTTTTTTTCTAACACTCCGCAATTTGCTAATGTTTCCCATCCTTTCCGGTAAATACAACACATTGAGCAGGGCACTGCAGGGAGTTGAACCCCGTTCCGGTAAACCAGAAGTCCGACACCAGTGCCTTAGTTTTTGTGTTGTTCATTTACAGGTCCAGGTGTGCATATACATGTGCGCCTGTGCGTGTGTAGGTGCACGCTTCAATATAACCCATCGTATTTTTTCATTTTTTCAATATTGTCCAATTCTCCATGAGTAGCTGTCTGTCTGTCTGCCTGTCTATGAGTAGCTGTCTGCCTGCCTGCCAGCCAGCAAGTTGGTTAACAGAAAATAAATTGTTATGGCTGAGTAAAATAAAATACAATATCCATTTCCACCATTTCCACCATTTCCGCAATTACCATTTCCACAATTTCCGCAATTTCCGCAATTTCCGGATAACTTTTTTTTTCAAAATTTCAAAAATTGCGGAAATTGCGGAATTTTGAATTTTGAAAAAAAAAGTTATCCGGAAATTGCGGAAATTGCGGAAAATGAAAAAAACATGGGCTATAAGCCATCCTTTTTTTTCTAACACTCCGCAATTTGCTAATGTTTCCCATCCTTTCCGGTAAATACAACACATTGAGCAGGGCACTGCAGGGAGTTGAACCCCGTTCCGGTAAACCAGAAGTCCGACACCAGTGCCTTAGTTTTTGTGTTGTTCATTTACAGGTCCAGGTGTGCATATACATGTGCGCCTGTGCGTGTGTAGGTGCACGCTTCAATATAACCCATCGTTTTTTTAATTTTTTCAATATTGTCCAATTCTCCATGAGTAGCTGTCTGTCTGTCTGCCTGTCTATGAGTAGCTGTCTGCCTGCCTGCCAGCCAGCAAGTTGGTTAACAGAAAATAAATTGTTATGGCTGAGTAAAATAAAATACAATATCCATTTCCACCATTTCCACCATTTCCGCAATTACCATTTCCACAATTTCCGCAATTTCCGCAATTTCCGGATAACTTTTTTTTTCAAAATTTCAAAAATTGCGGAAATTGCGGAATTTTGAATTTTGAAAAAAAAAGTTATCCGGAAATTGCGGAAATTGCGGAAAATGAAAAAAACATGGGCTATAAGCCATCCTTTTTTTTCTAACACTCCGCAATTTGCTAATGTTTCCCATCCTTTCCGGTAAATACAACACATTGAGCAGGGCACTGCAGGGAGTTGAACCCCGTTCCGGTAAACCAGAAGTCCGACACCAGTGCCTTAGTTTTTGTGTTGTTCATTTACAGGTCCAGGTGTGCATATACATGTGCGCCTGTGCGTGTGTAGGTGCACGCTTCAATATAACCCATCGTATTTTTTCATTTTTTCAATATTGTCCAATTCTCCATGAGTAGCTGTCTGTCTGTCTGCCTGTCTATGAGTAGCTGTCTGCCTGCCTGCCAGCCAGCAAGTTGGTTAACAGAAAATAAATTGTTATGGCTGAGTAAAATAAAATACAATATCCATTTCCACCATTTCCACCATTTCCGCAATTACCATTTCCACAATTTCCGCAATTTCCGCAATTTCCGGATAACTTTTTTTTTCAAAATTTCAAAAATTGCGGAAATTGCGGAATTTTGAATTTTGAAAAAAAAAGTTATCCGGAAATTGCGGAAATTGCGGAAAATGAAAAAAACATGGGCTATAAGCCATCCTTTTTTTTCTAACACTCCGCAATTTGCTAATGTTTCCCATCCTTTCCGGTAAATACAACACATTGAGCAGGGCACTGCAGGGAGTTGAACCCCGTTCCGGTAAACCAGAAGTCCGACACCAGTGCCTTAGTTTTTGTGTTGTTCATTTACAGGTCCAGGTGTGCATATACATGTGCGCCTGTGCGTGTGTAGGTGCACGCTTCAATATAACCCATCGTTTTTTTAATTTTTTCAATATTGTCCAATTCTCCATGAGTAGCTGTCTGTCTGTCTGCCTGTCTATGAGTAGCTGTCTGCCTGCCTGCCAGCCAGCAAGTTGGTTAACAGAAAATAAATTGTTATGGCTGAGTAAAATAAAATACAATATCCATTTCCACCATTTCCACCATTTCCGCAATTACCATTTCCACAATTTCCACAATTTCCGCAATTTCCGCAATTTCCGGATAACTTTTTTTTTCAAAATTTCAAAAATTGCGGAAATTGCGGAATTTTGAATTTTGAAAAAAAAAGTTATCCGGAAATTGCGGAAAATGAAAAAAACATGGGCTATAAGCCATCCTTTTTTTTCTAACACTCCGCAATTTGCTAATGTTTCCCATCCTTTCCGGTAAATACAACACATTGAGCAGGGCACTGCAGGGAGTTGAACCCCGTTCCGGTAAACCAGAAGTCCGACACCAGTGCCTTTTGTGTTGTTAATTTACAGGTCCAGGTGTGCATACGCATGTGCGCCTGTGCGTGTGTAGGTGCATATGTGCATTTGTGTGTGCACGCTTCAATGACCACTGTTGGACCCCATGGGGATCAAGGACCTCTGGGAGCCACCCATAAATCACAACGGTCACAGCGAACTCTTTTTTTTATTTTTTTTTAAACATCTGTTTATTATGATTTTTGGCATAAAAGCATTTCAGTAATGATTAACCATAAAATTACAGATCGGACAAAAAATAGCAAAAAACATACAAACAAGAGACTTACAATAAAAGGAGACAAAACATAACTCAAAGAAAAAGACAAAAACAATAAAATTATAACTGACAAGGCTGATGACTACACGGCATTCCGAGGACAGAAACAACATCACTATAAATTCTATTTCTGATATGAAAAGGAAGACATATGCATACATGTGTACCCACATAGAAAATACAGACGTATACAGTATACACATATCAAACATTAATTATACGACATTACGGGGCAGAACAACATTCAATTACACCACTTCAGTCCAATGTAACAAGCATCTCAATAATGGGCGACCAGGTTTTTAGATAAAGGTGTTCCTTTACCACGACCTTGATTAAAGTATACATTTCGGAGATTCACAATACCTTTCTCCTTCCATGACATAAAAAGGATTCGAAAAAAATGACGAAATTACAAAAACGATGGGTTATAGCCCATGTTTTTTGAAATTTTGAAAAAAAAAAGTTAGCCTCGTTTCTCATCATTTTGGACCGTGGGCTATAGCCCATATCGTACGGCATACTATAGCGCGCAGTTTTTCATCATTTTTGAAGATTTGAAAAAAATGACGAAATGACAAAAACGATGGGTTATAGCCCATGTTTTTTTAAATTTTGAAAAAAAAAGGTTAGCCTCGTTTCTCATCATTTTGGACCGTGGGCTATAGCCCATATCGTACGGCATACTATAGCGCGCAGTTTTTCATCATTTTTGAGGATTCGAAAAAAATGACGAAATTACAAAAACGATGGGTTATAGCCCATGTTTTTTTAAATTTTGAAAAAAAAAAGTTAGCCTCGTTTCTCATCATTTTGGGCCGTGGGCTATAGCCCATATCGTACGGCATACTATAGCGCGCGGTTTTTCATCATTTTTGAGGATTCGAAAAAAATGACGAAATTACAAAAACGATGGGTTATAGCCCATGTTTTTTTAAATTTTGAAAAAAAAAGTTAGCCTCGTTTCTCATCATTTTGGACCGTGGGCTATAGCCCATATCGTACGGCATACTATAGCGCGCCGTTTTTCATCATTTTTGAGGATTCGAAAAAAATGACGAAATTACAAAAACGATGGGTTATAGCCCATGTTTTTTGAAATTTTGAAAAAAAAAAGTTAGCCTCGTTTCTCATCATTTTGGACCGTGGGCTATAGCCCATATCGTACGGCATACTATAGCGCGCGGTTTTTCATCATTTTTGAGGATTCGAAAAAAATGACGAAATTACAAAAACGATGGGTTATAGCCCATGTTTTTTTAAATTTTGAAAAAAAAAAGTTAGCCTCGTTTCTCATCATTTTGGACCGTGGGCTATAGCCCATATCGTACGGCATACTATAGCGCGCGGTTTTTCATCATTTTTGAGGATTCGAAAAAAATGACGAAATTACAAAAACGATGGGTTATAGCCCATGTTTTTTTTAATTTTGAAAAAAAAAGTTAGCCTCGTTTCTCATCATTTTGGACCGTGGGCTATAGCCCATATCGTACGGCATACTATAGCGCGCCGTTTTTCATCATTTTTGAGGATTCGAAAAAAATGACGAAATTACAAAAACGATGGGTTATAGCCCATGTTTTTTGAAATTTTGAAAAAAAAAAGTTAGCCTCGTTTCTCATCATTTTGGACCGTGGGCTATAGCCCATATCGTACGGCATACTATAGCGCGCGGTTTTTCATCATTTTTGAGGATTCGAAAAAAATGACGAAATTACAAAAACGATGGGTTATAGCCCATGTTTTTTTAAATTTTGAAAAAAAAAAGTTAGCCTCGTTTCTCATCATTTTGGACCGTGGGCTATAGCCCATATCGTACGGCATACTATAGCGCGCAGTTTTTCATCATTTTTGAGGATTCGAAAAAAATGACGAAATTACAAAAACGATGGGTTATAGCCCATGTTTTTTTTAATTTTGAAAAAAAAAAAGTTAGCCTCGTTTCTCATCATTTTGGACCGTGGGCTATAGCCCATATCGTACGGCATACTATAGCGCGCGGTTTTTCATCATTTTTGAGGATTCGAAAAAAATGACGAAATTACAAAAACGATGGGTTATAGCCCATGTTTTTTTAAATTTTGAAAAAAAAAAGTTAGCCTCGTTTCTCATCATTTTGGACCGTGGGCTATAGCCCATATCGTACGGCATACTATAGCGCGCGGTTTTTCATCATTTTTGAGGATTCGAAAAAAATGACGAAATTACAAAAACGATGGGTTATAGCCCATGTTTTTTTAAATGTTGAAAAAAAAAGTTAGCCTCGTTTCTCATCATTTTGGACCGTGGGCTATAGCCCATATCGTACGGCATACTATAGCGCGCGGTTTTTCATCATTTTTGAGGATTCGAAAAAAATGACGAAATTACAAAAACGATGGGTTATAGCCCATGTTTTTTTAAATTTTGAAAAAAAAAAGTTAGCCTCGTTTCTCATCATTTTGGACCGTGGGCTATAGCCCATATCGTACGGCATACTATAGCGCGCAGTTTTTCATCATTTTTTAAGATTTGAAAAAAATGACGAAATGACAAAAACGATGGGTTATAGCCCATGTTTTTTGAAATTTTGAAAAAAAAAGGTTAGCCTCGTTTCTCATCATTTTGGACCGTGGGCTATAGCCCATATCGTACGGCATACTATAGCGCGCAGTTTTTCATCATTTTTGAAGATTTGAAAAAAATGACGAAATGACAAAAACGATGGGTTATAGCCCATGTTTTTTGAAATTTTGAAAAAAAAAGTTATCCTCGTTTCTCATCATTTTGGACCATGGGCTATAGCCCATATCGTACGGCATACTATTACCACTCCAATGATCAGTCCCAGGCAGAAAATATTCTGGAAAGACATTAAGCAATTAGAAATAAAATTGTAGCACCATTTGGCTTATAAGATAACAAGCGTTATGATCAGGGCTTTGGTGACAGACTGCCATATGTCGTCCAGAAGTTTTATGGGTTTTACCCCATTTCATCCTATCAAACACTGGTCAGAGAAGCCTTCCCTTTTAACAAACATTGTTTGTCCAAAACATTCTAGACAACATCTATGCCAGTAGAGTTTATAGGCAAGCAAAATTTCAAGAACGGCCTGCTCGATGACATTTTTAATTTGCAGCTTACTCCACCACTAGCCTGCCCTTGGTGATATTTTTACTTTGAACCAACTCATGAGCATTAAGGCAGCTTACCAGATAGCAATCACCATCATATTCCCTTGTCCAATAGCCAGCCACCGATTCAACACATCAAGTCATTCAATACAATCCAGCATCAACTACATAATGGATTTTAATGCATGATTGTGTATAAGCAGAGTCAAAAGTGACATCAATGAATTCAGGTATATGCTGGTCTATGAAATCATCATCATATTAAACACCAAAAGCAGAATTTCTATTTTATAAAGTAAAGCAGCTTCTATGAAACTCACCTAGGCCAGCATTCCAGTAGCAGTTAAGGCACTCAGGGAACAGCCAGAAGATGCCACATGACAACACAGTAAGCTTATCTGCAGGACAAGTTAGTTGTTAGCAAAAAAAACATGTTGGGAAAATAGCACCATCTTCAGTAAGGTCCAAGTCAGGTAAAGGCTGTCATCACAAATATCAGGCATATGCTTGTCTTTAAAAAAGGTTTCATCATTTAGAACCCATGTGAAACTCTAAACAATTAGCGTCAACATGTGGTTACTTACCAATCAGGGTGGCTCTTTATAGCATCTCATAGACATCATCTATTGAGATATTACATGAGGTTAAACACATACAATATTTGTACAATTACAAAATCTAAATGTGCTTCACTAGCGAGCCTGTATGCTACTCAGAATCTGGTAAAGGGTTTTCTTCAAAGGTTCATTCAGTAAGATAGAGTTCAGTTATCATCAATGTAGCATTTAGCTCTTAACAGTAAAGACACATTGGGTCAAATTAAGCATGTATAGTCTTTCCAGGACAATCACCTTCAGTAGAGATGGTCTTCTCCCCATTTCCCAGATAAAAAAAATAAAGAGTAGCCATTAGCAATTTAGCATGATTTAAAGTCAAATTTAATACAATATAGCAACCTAAGTTTAGGCTACTCAAATTTTGAAAAAAAAAGGTTATCCTCGTTTCTCATCATTTTGGACCATGGGCATACTATAGCACGCCGTTTTTCATCATTTTTGAGGATTTGACAAAAATTTAAAAATTTAAAAAACGTTGGGTTATAGCCCATGTTTTTTGAAATTTTGAAAAAAAAAGTTATCCTCATTTCTCATCATTTTGGACCATGGGCTATAGCCCATATCGTACGGCATACTATAGCACGCCGTTTTTCATCATTTTTGACGATTTGACAAAAATTTAAAAAATTAAAAAACGTTGGGTTATAGCCCATGTTTTTTGAAATTTTGGAAAAAAAAGTTATCCTCATTTCTCATCATTTTGGACCATGGGCTATAGCCCATATCATACGGCATACTATAGCACGCCGTTTTTCATCATTTTTGACGATTTGACAAAAATGAAAAAATAAAAAAACCGATGGGTTATAGCCCATGTTTTTTGAAATTTTGAAAAAAAAAGTTATCCTCATTTCTCATCATTTTGGACCATGGGCTATAGCCCATATCGTACGGCATACGGCATGCCGTTTTTCATCATTTTTGACGATTTGACAAAAATTAAAAAATTAAAAAAACGATGGGTTATAGCCCATGTTTTTTGAAATTTTGAAAAAAAAAGGTTAGCCTCGTTTCTCATCATTTTGGACCGTGGGCTATAGCCCATATCGTACGGCATACTATAGCGTGCAGTTTTTCATCATTTTTGAGGATTCGAAAAAAATGACGAAATTACAAAAACGATGGGTTATAGCCCATGTTTTTTTAAATTTTGAAAAAAAAAAGTTAGCCTCGTTTCTCATCATTTTGGACCGTGGGCTATAGCCCATATCGTACGGCATACTATAGCGCGCGGTTTTTCATCATTTTTGAGGATTCGAAAAAAATGACGAAATTACAAAAACGATGGGTTATAGCCCATGTTTTTTTAAATTTTGAAAAAAAAAGTTAGCCTCGTTTCTCATCATTTTGGACCGTGGGCTATAGCCCATATCGTACGGCATACTATAGCGCGCGGTTTTTCATCATTTTTGAGGATTCGAAAAAAATGACGAAATTACAAAAACGATGGGTTATAGCCCATGTTTTTTTAAATTTCGAAAAAAAAAAGTTAGCCTCGTTTCTCATCATTTTGGACCGTGGGCTATAGCCCATATCGTACGGCATACTATAGCGCGCCGTTTTTCATCATTTTTGAGGATTCGAAAAAAATGACGAAATTACAAAAACGATGGGTTATAGCCCATGTTTTTTGAAATTTTGAAAAAAAAAAGTTAGCCTCGTTTCTCATCATTTTGGACCGTGGGCTATAGCCCATATCGTACGGCATACTATAGCGCGCGGTTTTTCATCATTTTTGAGGATTCGAAAAAAATGACGAAATTACAAAAACGATGGGTTATAGCCCATGTTTTTTTAAATTTTGAAAAAAAAAGTTATCCTCGTTTCTCATCATTTTGGACCATGGGCTATAGCCCATATCGTACGGCATACTATAGCACGCCGCTATACTATAGCATTTGATATAACATTTTCCTCCCTCAAATTATTTCAGTGAGGGAGTTCAAGAGACACATCGTAGCCAGCGGTGGAAAAAGTACTTAATGTAGAAATATTCAAATACAAGTAAAAGTCCCAAATCTAAATCTACTTAACTATTGGTATCAAATGTACTCATTATGCAGAATGTCCCATGATTTCACAAGTGTTTAAAGAAATGTACACAACTCTACACAAATCTGCAAACTGATTAAGTTTCACCCAGAATGATACTGACCTTGTAGGGCTGGCTTGGCAGGATTCTCTTCAATGCTCAGGACACTAGAAATTGGATGGAAACATAATGAGCCATACAAAAATAAGCTTCTCAGGGTAAATGGCAGCATAGAGCCCAAAAATGAAAAAGCACAATGCCAAACTGAATGAAAAGCTTAGTTAGAGCACACACACACAGAGCACACACACAGAGCACACACACACACACACACACACACACACACACACACACACTTGACAATACAATTCAGGATCAGTGAAAATACCAGTCAGTCATGAATTGTCAGACTGGGGCGGTAACAAGATCATCACTTCCAGTAGTGGTAATGCATAACACATCACAAATTGGGATCCTTAAATCCCTCAAGAGATCAGCACATACCAATTGCAGAGCCCGCAGGGGTCAAACTTGTTGCCATCTTCAGCCAGAATCTCTAGGAGGATTGGGTGTTGGGAACTGTTGAGATAAAAAGCAAGTTTTGCAATGAATAAACTGCGGCATTACCAGGGCCAGCATTATGTGGTTTTGGAGACATGCTCAGAAATGGTTTCAGTCATTTTCACAACCAGTCACTGCCCCCATCAGGGTCCCAATAGATCACCTTACACCTGAAATGATTCAGGGTTATCAGTGTCGTATTGGGTCAACAGGAGAGCAGTACTTGCAAACTGACAGGGTAACTGTGGAACTGGAATGTCATCATGGTCATCCTAGAGGTAAAGTTGCAGCAATGAAGACAACCGAGTTGTACTGACCTTGCATGGTTGGCTGGAATGTTCCTTTACAATGCTGCACTGCTGACAACTAGAGATGGGATGGAGACAAGAACAATGTTGGGCCATAATAAAAAACATAAAATTCCCCTTTTTAAAGCCAGTTGTAAAAAGACAAGATGTCCAAGCTGTTGCTTCGAAAAGCACCACTGTATGTATGGTCACAAACCACTTTCTACTAAATACAAATTTACTTTAGTTACAAGTAATGTTGTAAATTATTAATTGAAAACACAACTGATAAAATATTTACGTCTCTAGACCGATTTTGCATCACACCCACAAGTTGCCTTGCAGACTGTTGGTAACCCCAACATTATATCCCCTTATTGCCAAGGCAACACCAGTGGGTCCACCTTTTCAGGTTCTGGCATTGACAAGGCGTAAGACATTTGCGGATGTCATCACAAAGGAACCTGGTGTTCATGTCTAAAGAGTGCCATTCAGTCACGTGTTATCTGCAAACATTTATATACCTTAACGTGCCATAGTCGAGTTCAACCAACAACGGTCAAGATGCACCAGAATCACCGCTAGGTCATCTGGAACAGAAGAAAGTCATTTTCAGTACTGTGTAAATTAGCCACGTTTAGTCAAGTGTCACCTACTGCCTCCACTAACATCAGCAATTGTTTCTCAACAGCAGTTCAGAAGAAAGAAGATTCCAAATTATACCATCATTGTGAAGGCAATAATATTTACACTGCCAATAGTCATTCCTACTTGAAATTTCTTTGGTGGTCCTTCCTCTGGTCAGATTCCAGTCGCAGCAGGAGAGTTAATAAACACTGTAGCTGCCCTCGAATTGTGAAATAATCAGATGTGGATGGTCTCAACGGGTGTAATTTATTTTGTCTTCAGGTACAGAAGATCATCACTGGTACACCGTGAAAACTATAAAATGGAATAAATAAATACTTTTAGACATTATACATTTAATAGTTTCACTCACAATAAAGCAGTGCATTAGATTCATCACTTCAGTACATGATAAACAATAAAAAATGTTAATTTAAAGTTCAATTATAAATAATGCAGTGATACAATAACTAAGTTAATTTCAATGCAAAACAAAATACCACAACAAAATACAATAGACCATAAATTAAATCATGAAATCAACTGAAACAAACAAACACTGCTGTACCTCGCTCCGCTTATCGAGGGTGCTAAGGGCTGGAAGGCCACCCTGAGCTCCACACAGGAAGCACAGCAAACAGGCACTGTCCCCCCAAACAATCAGCGCTGTGGAGGACACTGTGGGTAAACGGTCCACATATTGTATACTGAGGCTACAAACATTTCAATAATGTAGAGTCAACTGGGCAAACATGAAGTTGCAAACATAACATACCATGTGGCTCTGCTGCTAGAAACACTGTATCTCTGCCTGTGTCACTCTGGCTGAGTGTGGTGAGTGGTTCTGATGTGAGTGAAGCTAACAGGCTTCAGCTAGCTAAGTGTTGGTAACAGGAAGTGTCAAAATAAAGGTAAACCAGAATGAGCAAGGTAAATAACAAATTAACTTCAAACTAAAGAAAACATTGGAGTTAAACCCAAGTGTCACGGGCACTTACAAACACTGCTCAAGGTGCAACAGCATCACTGCTAGGTCATCTGGAACAGAATAAAGCCATTCAGTATCGTGTAAATGAGCTAGGTTTAGTCAGCCTCACCTACTGCCTCCGCTGACATCAGTAATGGTTATTCAACAGTAGTTCAGACGAATGAGATTCCAAATTCTATCATCATTGTCTGGAGAGATTTACATTGCTCAAATAAATAAAACATGCCTACCTGAAAAGCCTTTGATGGTCCTCTAGGCTCTAGCCATAATGTCACAGCAATCTGCAACAGGAGAACATATCAAGTAGGCATGTGGTCTAATAGTTTTGACATGGACATTTCCTAAAGCGATGCAGTTTCTCAGTTGTTCGTGTCGTTTCACATCGGTTCAATTAAAGTGAGCTAAGTTGATCACAGAAACTGCACTAGCCTACAAGTAACAAGACTCCAGTAGTTCTTACCTTTGGACAAGATTGGCGACATTACCACTCCAATGATCAGTTCCCAGGCAGAAAATATTCTGGAAAGACATTAAGCAATTAGAAATAAAATTGTAGCACCATTTGGCTTATAAGATAACAAGCGTTATGATCAGGGCTTTGGTGACAGACTGCCATATGTCGTCCAGAAGTTTTATGGGTTTTACCCCATTTCATCCTATCAAACACTGGTCAGAAAACCTTCACTTTTAACAAACATTGTTTGTCCAAAACATTCTAGACAACATCTATGCCAGTAGAGTTTATAGGCAAGCAAAATTTCAAGAACGGCCTGCTCGATGAAATTTTTAATTTGCAGCTTACTCCAGCTAGCCTGCCCTTGGTGAGCATTAAGGCAGCTTACCAGATAGCATTCACCATCATCTTCCCTTGTCCAATAGCCAGCCACCTATTCAACACATCAAGTCATTCAATACAATCTAGCATCAACTACATAATGGATTTTAATGCATGATTGTGTATAATCAGAGTCAAGAGTGACATCAATGAATTCAGGTATATGCTTGTCTATGAAATCATCATATTAAACACCAAAGCAGAATTTCTATTTTATAAAGTAAAGCAGCTTCTATGAGACTCACCTAGGCCAGCATTCCAGTAGCAGTTAAGGCACTGGGAACAGCCAGAAGATGCCACATGACGACACAGTAAGCTTATCTGCAGGACAAGTTACTGTAGTTGTTAGCCAAAAACCATGAAGTAGGGGGAAATAGCACCATCTTCAGTAAGGTCCAAGTCAGGTAAAGGCTGTCATCACAAATATCAGGCATATGCTTGTCTTTTAAAAAAGGTTATCATTTAGAACCCATGTGAAACTCTAAACAATTAGCGTCAACATGTAGTTACTTACAAATCAGGGTGGCTCCTTAGCATCTCATAGACATCTATTGAGAGATTACATGAGGTTAAACGCATACAATATTTGTACAATTGCTAAATCTAAATGTGCTTCACTAGCGAGCCTGTATGCTACTCAGAATCTGGTAAAGGGTTTTCTTCAAAGGTTCATTCAGTAAGAGAGAGTTCAGTTATCATCAATGTAGCATTTAGCTCTCAACAGTAAAGGCACATTGGGTCAAATTAAGCATTTATAGTCTTTCCAGGACAATCACCTTCAGTAGAGATGGTCTTCTCCCCATTTCCCAAACATAACAAAAAAAAGAGCAGCCATTAGCATGATCCAAAGTCAAATTGAATACAATATAGCAACCTAGAGTCTGGGAAGTTTAGGCTACTCAGCATTTGATATAACCTTTTCCTCAAATGATTTCAGTGAGAGAGTTCAAGAGACATCATCGTAGCCAGCAGTGGAAAAAGTACTTAATGTAGAAATATTCAAATACAAGTAAAAGTCCCAAATTCTAAAATGTATTTAACAAATATCCAAATGGTACAACAAAAAGAGAAATGGGTTTTTTAACTTTTTTTCCAAACAACGAAAAGTTTAGCAGCGCTTACCTCCAAACATGCCTGCTGTGCTAAGCGCCAAAGGAGGAAGAGGGTCCCACCACTTTGAAGCATCGCCTCCTGCTCCTCACTGGTTCCGGGGGCTGTCCATCTATATCTTAGGCTCTGGGGCGGTCTCTCTCTGCAGGGAATCTGCGATCGTACAACAAACGAGCCAAAAGAAAATGTGAAATAAGTGGAAAAGATTCTATTATTGAAACATTTTAACAAAAACACAAATCATGTATGGGGCCCCAGCCCCTGGAACAAAATATTTTCAGATGGAGGTACACGGACAAAACAAATACCATACATGTATTTATACATACATACTAGTGTTGCGCAGGTTTTTTATGACCCACGGGTCCCGCATGAATTAATAATTTGACTCCGTGCTGAAGGAAAGGGATAGGTGGTGCTGGACTGTCAGTCATTTTCACAACCAGTCACCGCTCCCCATCAGGGTCCCAATAGATCACCTTACACCTGAAATGATTCAGGGTTATCAGTGTCGTATTGGGTCAACAGGAGAGCAGTACTTGCAAACTGACAGGGTAACTGTGGAACTGGAATGTCATCATGGTCATCCTAGAGGTAAAGTTGCAGCAATGAAGACATCCGAGTTGTACTGACCTTGCATGGTTGGCTGGAATGGTCCTTTACAATGCTGCACTGCTGACAACTAGAGATGGGATGAGACAAGAACAATGTTGGGCCATAATAAAAAACATAAAATTCCCCTTTTTAAAGCCAGTTGTAAAAAGACAAGATGTCCAAGCTGTTGCTTCTAAAAGCACCACTGTATGTATGGTCACAAACTACTTTCTACTAAATACAAATTTACTTTAGTTACAAGTAATGTTGTAAATTATTAATTGAAAACACAACTGATAAAATATTTACGTCTCTAGACCGATTTTGCATCACACCCACAAGTTGCCTTTCAGACTGTTGGTAACCCCAACATTATATCCCCTTATTGCCAAAGCAACACCAGTGGGTCCACCTTTTCAGGTTCTGGCATTGACAAGGCGTAAGACATGTGCGGATGTCATCACAAAGGAACCTGGTGGACATGTCTAAAGAGTGCCATTCAGTCACGTGTTATCTGCAAACATTTATATACCTTAACGTGCCATAGTCGAGTTCAACCAACAACGGTCAAGATGCACCAGAATCACCGCTAGGTCATCTGGAACAGAACAAAGTCATTTTCAGTACTGTGTAAATTAGCCACGTTTAGTCAAGTGTCACCTACTGCCTCCACTAACATCAGCAATTGTTTCTCAACAGCAGTTCAGAAGAAAGAAGATTCCAAATTATACCATCATTGTGAAGGCAATATTATTTACACTGCCAAAAGAGTCATTCCTACTTGAAATTTCTTTGGTGGTCCTTCCTCTGGTCAGATTCCAGTCGCAGCAGGAGAGTTAATAAACACTGCTCAAGGTGCAACAGCATCACCGCTAGGTCATCTGGAACAGAAGAAAGCCATTTTCAGTACTGTGTAAATTAGCCACGTTTAGTCAAGTGTCACCTACTGCCTCCACCAACATCAGCAATTGTTTCTCAACAGCAGTTCAGAAGAAAGAAGATTCCAAATTATACCATCATTGTGAAGGCAATATTATTTACACTGCCAAAAAAGTCATTCCTACTTGAAATTTCTTTGGTGGTCCTTCCTCTGGTCAGATTCCAGTCGCAGCAGGAGAGTTAATAAACACTGCTCAAGGTGCAACAGCATCACTGCTAAGGCTGCAACAACGAATCGATTAAATCGATAAAAATCGATAATTGAATTCGTTGCCAACGAATTATCTTAGCGATTATTATCGCGGGTGTTTTCCAACATTAAAATGTAACATAACGCTGCTTTCTTTTTACCGTTCAGTAACGGCACTAGGCTGAACGAACAATATGCAACGGGTCGTATAAACACAACACAAGATTGTCTTGAACGTGACCAGAGAGCTCCGCATCTATTCTACCCCTCTCTCTCACAACTTCAGTCTCCCCCCCCCCCCACACACACACACACACACACACACACCGCAACGATCCTGTTGCAACGTTAGCTTGCTAGCCTAGCAAGGTTGTGTTTACTGTTGATATAGCAGCTATCGCTAACATGAGGAACAGCAACAAGTCCTCTTTGGCTCTCCGTGTTCATCGGATTCTTTATCTTACATAAAGAAATACGAGCGACCTGTTAAAGAAGTTAAGAACACAGCGTGGGGACAGAAGTCACAGTGACAGACTTGTACTGAGCGTGCCGTATGTGACTGTGAGCATTGCGGGCTGAGAGGACTCCCCCCTCCGCTCCCAAAGCTCAGGAGGGAGGGGGCTTTTTGACTGTACTGTGCGCTGGGCAGGAGCATGTCTTAACGGTAGAACGGAGCGGCACTAAAAGTCAGCATTGCAAAAATAAAAAGTATGATTTTATAGTAATGATTTATATAAAGTAAGTCAATTCTGTCTTTCATATATTTTATTTATCCATGAATATTTTTCTTCACAGTTAGGTTTGTGGGCAGGGGGTGCTTAGGGGGTAAAGGGTCTGTAACAGAGTACAAAAATGGAACCAAATGGACTCAACATTGATTTTACAATAGAAATTAAAATATAAAAATTGGGGTCCCAGAGATAGAAATGGAAAGAAAGACAGTCAGCTATACACGGTCAACATTACAGATTACAGTATCATTACAAGTAGGAATGGCAATGAAATCAAATTGGATAAAAAAGGGGGTAACATATTAATTTTGAAGGAGTATTCATTTTTATTATCTTTATTATTAGTTACAACATGCCTAAAATAACTTGAAGCTAATTTTTTTAAGTAATTGCAAAAAGGTGCCATAATCCGATTAATCGATTCATCGTTTAAATAATCGGCCGATGAACCGATTATGAAATTAATCGTTAGTTGCAGCCCTAATCACTGCTAGGTCATCTGGAACAGAAGAAAGCCATTCAGTATCGTGTAAATGAGCTAGGTTTAGTCAGCCTCACCTACTGCCTCCGCTGACATCAGCAATTGTTATTCAACAGTAGTTCAGACGAACGAGATTCCAAATTCTATCATCATTGTCTGGAGAGATTTACATTGCTCAAATAAATAAAACATGCCTACCTGAAAAGCCTTTGATGGTCCTCTAGGCTCTAGCCATAATGTCACAGCAATCTGCAACAGGAGAACATATCAAGTAGGCATGTTGTCTAATAGTTTTGACAGACATTTCCTAAAGCGATGCAGTTTCTCAGTTGATCGTGTCGTTTCACATCGGTTCAAAGTGAGCTAAGTTGATCATCACAGAAACTGCACTAGCCTACAAATAACAAGACTCCAGTAGTTCTTACCTTTGGACAAGATTGGCGACATTACCACTCCAATGATCAGTTCCCAGGCAGAAAATATTCTGGAAAGACATTGAGCAATTAGAAATAAAATTGTAGCACCATTTGACTTATAAGATAACAAGCGTTATGATTAGAGTTGTCCCGATCACGTTTTTTTGCTCCCGATCCGATCCCGATCATTTGAGTTTGAGTATCTGCCGATCCCGATATTTCCCGATCCGATCACTTTTTGGGCTCCCGATACAATTCCGATCATTTCCGATAATTCTTCCCGATCAGATACATTTTGGCAATGCAGTAAGAAAAAAAAGGGACTAAAACGGTTCCGAACTGCCGCCCCGTGTCCGAAACGGTTGAGAAATGACAGAGTTACTGTGTGCCGGTCCCTCTACTGTACCCTCTACTGTACTGTACTGGCACACACGAAATCATCATATACAGTTAATATGGGCATGTGTTTGTGTGCGTGTTAGGTTGCACACAGGTGGTGAAAAACAACCATGCTGTTTTCATGCTCATACCCAGCCAGCCAGGCAGGCACCCACACACATAAGTCCAAGGGACTGGCTTGCACCACTCAAAAAGTTTATTTATAGCATTATCTTTTATTCTTTTTTTAGCATATATTATTTTATTAGACATTTCTGCCTTTTCATTATTTAAAGGGGGAAAAAAACCCTTATATTGCTATTTTAATGTGCCTCATCATTATGTTCAAGGGAAAAATAATGCACCTATGCGCTCACACGTGGTGCAGAGTCGCAGCACATGCAGGGAGGAGAGGAGAGCTCCCTGGGGAGAGGAGGGATTCCGTGTCGCACAGAAACATTTACAAAAGTTTACAATAAAGATCTCTGCATGAGATATTATGCTTATATTATTAGAAGAAGGGTTTCTATCTACAGTCATGGATTGGACATAGAGTATTTTGTTGGGACTTTTCAGACGGAATATTCTTCTCCTGCTCCGGGTGGACAGAGCAACAACAACGAGTTGTTTATGCTCTCTCTCTCCCTTTTTAGCACTCAAACAGCGAGTGCAGATGCAGAAGCAGATCTGAACAAGAGGGTGCTTAGAAGCCTGTTGATTCGAGGTTACTCCGCTGTGTGTGTCTCTGTGTATGACGATCAATAATTATTCCACCGAGTGGTCTTTGCGAGGGCTGGATTCTCCTCATCATCTCTCTCTCTCTCTCTCTCTCTCTCTCTCTCTGTGGTTCCTTCTTTTTAAAAGTCGCTTTAAGCGTCGGTTGTTTCAGTGCAGCCGCTGCCGCTTGTTGTCGTTAGCTTTCTGCTATTAGCCTACTAGCCACGCAAGTTACACGAACGTCGCCATTCGTCGCCCAATAGCAAATCTACAAGATCACAGCGCGTTGCGAAAGCAACTCTTTGTGAGCTTGCAGATCTGCTGTTTAGGGCCAACGTCACTGTCGTGCAACAAGTTTTCCTAGGAGCAGCAGCAAGAGGCTGTTTCGACTCAGAGGAGGATGTTTTGTTGTTATTATGAACCAATCTGTATTAAAAAACAAAACAAAAGACTCGGGAGGATGACTTTAAGACTTATAGATGGTCACGTTTCTTCTGTAACGTTAAATACAATTATGAAATGATTTAATAAAAAATATATATATATATATTTAATAAATAAATATTTCCCGATATTTTTTTCCCGATCCCGATCTTTTGAAAATGACGTGATCGGGCCCGATCGATCGGGAGGCCGATCGATCGGGACACCCCTAGTTATGATCAGGGCTTTGGTGACAGACTGCCATATGTCGTCCAGAAGTTTTATGGGTTTTACCCCATTTCATCCTATCAAACGCGGAGTTTGTTTATGTCCGCGTTCCAACATATAGTATGAATTGTTGATTACTGGATACGACACTAAACTAAACTAAAATCTTAAAAACAATAAAACAAAACAATGACCAATGCCAATTAAAACGTCTGGAGCAATGTGCAACAATACAGGAGGAGGTGCGGTTGTGGGGACAGTCACATCGGTGCCTTCTCTTCTTCTGGATACTGCAACCCAAAAAGAGACTATACACAGTTCATCTGGTTTTAAACAGTGCCTTCGGCTATGTGAATCGAGGTGACAGGTAGGTACTAGGTATCCGTGCAGCAATACTGCGAATCGGGTACTTACAGGCCAGCCCAGGTATTAACCTGAGCCCTTCTGTCGTCGGCGTGCAGTATTGCGACCCCGCTGTTTTCTCTCTGGTCTGGTGGTCCACCCGATCTCGCTGTGTCTGTCTGCCCAAACTGCTCGCGCACACCTCCTCTTTGTTCTGCTTGCTGTGTCGTTCCTTTGCTCTGCTCCGTCTCATTTTTGTCAAATCGTCAAAAATGATGAAAAACGGCGTGCTATAGTATGCCGTACGATATGGGCTATAGCCCATGGTCCAAAATGATGAGAAACGAGGATAACTGTTTTTTTTCAAATTTTCAAAAAACATGGGCTATAACCCATCGTTTTTTTCATTTTTTCCAACTTTTTCCATTCCCAACTATGCAGCTTCCACCTGAGGAACCGAGACGTGAAAAATATAACTGAGCGTCACTTGGGATGGTCACAAACTCTCCAACCATACCCACCCCATGTATCTTGGAGTTACACTGGACAGGACACTCTTCTTCAAAAAACACATGGAGAACACAAAAGCCACGGTCAACACCCACAATAACATCCTGTGGAAACTAGTGAACTGGTGAAGTGAAGTGGGGCACAGACGCACAAACAATCCGTGCAACTGCCATGGACCTGTCTTTCTCTACAGCAGAGTATGCCTGCTCAAGCTGGAGCCGATCACGTCACACCAAATTGGTTAACACAGCCCTAAATGACACCTGTCGCATCATCACAGGATGCGTCAAGACAACACCTGTCCCGTGCCTTTATGCGCTAGACGGCACCTCCCCCCGCACATCAGACGACTATGTATCGCTCAAGATGAATGGAGAACACAGGAGATAGACAGTGAAGTTAGGGATGAATGAAGGAAAGTCTGGAATGAAATGATAGAGAACACCTCACACACATAGTTTCCTTTCGTGGCTGTTTACATCCGAGGGTCGCCGACTCGCCGGTCCTCTCGAACGGAACAGTTTAACGTCATGCCCAGGACGAAAAGATATAGAGAACACCAACATGACAAATAACAGCAGGAAGGCATGGGCCACAATCCACCGTCTTGGCAAAGACCACACCACCCATAATTCACAACGGTCACAGCAAACTCTATTGCATCACAACTGGTGTAGGTATTGGATGGAGCCCGCACACCACCAAATCGTGAAAAACAACATACTATAGTATGCCCTCCGTGACCATGGACTTTAGCCTTTCGCTTTTCTGCGATTTAACCTTTTTTCAAATCCTCAACAATGATGAAGAATCGTGCACTATAGCGTGCCACTTAATGACCTTGACCAATATCAATGACCTTGAGCAGTATAAATGACCTTCAATAAGACTAGTAAATGACCTTGACCAGTACAAATGACCTTGACCAGTATAAATGACCGTGACCAGTATATGACTGTGACCAGTATAAATTACCTACATGAGACTAGTAAATTACCTTGACCAGTATAAATGACCTTCATAAGACTAGTAAATTATCTTCACCAGTATAAATGACCTTGACCAGTATGCGGTCCGTGACCATGGACATGTGTACCATACCTAGAGAACAGGACATGCGTACCATACCTAGAGAACAGGACATGTGTACCATACCTAGAGAACAGGACATGTGTACCATACCTAGAGAACAGGACATGTGTACCATACCTAGAGAACAGGACATGTGTACCATACCTAGAGAACAGGACATGTGTACCATACCTAGAGAACAGGACATGTGTACCATACCTAGAGAACAGGACATGTGTACCATACCTAGAGAACAGGACATGTGTACCACTACTTAGAGAACAGGACATGTGTACCATACCTAGAGAACAGGACATCATATTTCTCTGAGAATGTATTGAATACCGACTTTCAACACGCCTATAGAGATGGGCTTTCTACATGTACAGCACTGACACAGTTAATAGATGACTGTTTAATGAATTTAGACATTTTTAAAGCACAGCTCAAGACTCACTTCTACAACATTGCTTTTAATTGATCTTTTTTTTTTTTTATTCATGTCCTCACTGTATTGCATTACTGCTTGTTTTTTGTTTTTTAAATGTCGTTGCCTTGCTTTTCTTTTTTATTCGCCATTGTTCTGTAAAGCACTTTGAGCTGCATTTCATGTCATGAAAGGTGCTATACAAATAAAGTTTTTATTATTATTATTATTATTATTAAGAGACTAGTGGGGTCTGTATTGTTAGATTTTTGTGCCGCATTCGACATTATTGATCACAACCTATTGCTTGACAAACTTTCATGTTATGGTTTTACCTTATCTGTACTAAGGTGGATAAAAAGCTATTTATCCAGCAGATCACAGAGAGCATATTATAATGGGAGTCTCTCAGACACTAAACATATTCACTGTGGAATTCCACAAGGAAGTTGCTTAGGTCCTTTGTTGTTCACTATATTTACAAATGACATGCCACTGGTCTTAGACAGGGCCAATATAGCCATGTATTCTGACGACACTACTTTGTATATGTCTGCTAGTAATGTGGAAGATCTGTCTGTAGCTCTTAACAAGGAACTACAGAATATATCAGAGTGGGTGGTGAACAATAGGATGGTCCTGAACATCTCAAAGACTAAATCCATTGTATTTGGATCACAGCATATGCTCAAGTCAAAACCCAAATTGAATCTGAGCGATCTACTGTAGCAGTTGAGCAGTAGATGAAACAAAACTACTTGGGGTTACATGGTCTAACATGGTCTACTCACATTCAAAACATAACTAAGAAAATGGGAGGGGGTTTGTCCATGACTGTCCAGGACTCGCCGGTCCTCTCGAACGGAACAGTTTAACGTCATGCCCAGGACGAAAAGATATAGAGAACACCAACATGACAAATAACAGCAGGAAGGCATGGGCCACAATCCACCGTCTTGGCAAAGACCACACCACCCATAATTCACAACGGTCACAGCAAACTCTATTGCATCACAACTGGTGTAGGTATTGGATGGAGCCCGCACACCACCAAATCGTGAAAAACAACATACTATAGTATGCCCTCCGTGACCATGGACTTTAGCCTTTCGCTTTTCTGCGATTTAACCTTTTTTCAAATCCTCAACAATGAGGGTTTGTCCATGATTAGGAGATGTGCTGAGTTTTTAACTCCAACACCTGCTGTCCAAGCACTAGTGATATCCCACCTTGACTATTGTCCAGTTGTGTGGTCCAATGCAGCTAAAAAGGACCTGCGTAAATTACAAATAGCCCAGAATAAGGCAGCTCGCCTTGCCCTGAACTGCAATACTAGATCTAGTACACTGTTAAATCATCAGAAGCTGTCATGGCTGTTGGTGGAGCAGAGATTAGCTGCTAGTCTGGCTGGATGTTTTAGGAACATTTGTTCAAATAAAAAAACAAAATGCTTATATAAAAATATTCATTATACCAGTGATAGACAATACACATACATAATACCAGACATGTTGCAATGGGTCAATTTACCGTGCCTAAGCCAAGAACTGATGCATGTACAGGGCAATGACTTTATGGAACTCTCTACCAGTATGCATCACAGAAATTAAGGGTAAAAGGCATTTTAAGAAAATGATTTTTTATATATATATATAGCGAAATTGTAATTTTGTTTATGTCAATATACCAGTTAATGTAATCTAGAGTGAATGCACTAACCGTAGTTGTTATGCTTTAATGTATTTTTGTGATATCTGTAATGTTGTTTTTATTTCAATTTTTGTATGTATATTATTCTGTGAGGACCCCAGGAAGAATAGCTGTTGCCAGGTGTAACAGCTAATGGGGATCCTAAATAAACTAAACTAATCTAAACTAAACTCCCATTCCCTACCTTTGATTATCGCACCCTTATCTCTCCGTTGGACATATGCATACTTTCTAGGGTCCATCTCCCCATCCTGTCTAGTATAGTGCCTTGAGCCGTACAGTACGCGTTGTGGCATTATCTCGCTGTCCTAGTACTGTATATGCTATCTTCTCTCTGAGGATACTTGAACATGACACCGCTCCAGAGTGGCCTTCCCTACGTTCTTATCAGGCTTGTCACGGGGCACCTGTGTAAGGGCCTTGTATCTTTGCCGCAGAGCCTGGCTGGGAGGTCAGTCGTTGACCTTCCCCGTGTACAGCTGTGTGCAGTTGGCCGTGATGGAAGCATTTATTACTTAAGCAAAAGTATCAATACCACAATGAAGTAATGGTAACAAGTAAAAGTCCTGTAATATTATAACAATGTACTTGAGTAAAAGTGCAAAAGTATATTGGCATCAAAATACTTAAAGTACCAAAAGTAGGAAGCGTCGGTGTCGGGCCCGGGTCGGACGCACATATTGTATTAATAATTAAGGTCTTAAGGTATTAAGGACACAAAGCTGTCTGTGTCGGGCTGTATAAAGTGGGCCGGATCCCAGCTCTAGTGCGTAGCCTACCGACCTGCTATACCGACCTCTAACAAAATGACAACTTCTGATTTGTTAGGCTATAGGCTAAGGTTTCCAAAAATATATAGTTTTACTTATCTTCATCCTACGAAATTACATAAGGAACCTGACTAACATGAAGAGTGGAGTGGAGCCAATGACCTTGACTTGAATGCTGATTAATTAATTGGTTGTTGTTCCATTTCAAAAGTTGAAATTGTTACGTTTATGTAACCAAGTAGTTTTCATTACTCAAACCACTTAGCTTACACTGCAGCAAAAACAAACAAAATGAAAAAAATATATATATATATATATATATATATATATATACATATATATTAATATACATTAATTTCATTATAGTTGGTTGTACTTTTGTGTTTGGGATTTATTTTGTTTCTTGGTTTACCAAAACTGTCTTTAAATTAGATTTCTACTCACTATTTTACTGGATTATGCTTGCTTATGCTTGATTATTCAATTACACAGAATTGTTCGGCATCTAAATTAGAGAAATGTTTCTGAAAGCATAAACGGTCTAGTTACGAATCTTGACATGTTCGGCACAATGGTACTTGATAAATTGCCTCAGTGTTTGCATACGGGATATCAGTGCAGCTAATACTTTCTCCACAGTGCCACTCTTATCTAATCTTATTTATGGTATTCATAATATTCAGTCATTGTTTAATTCATAAAAACTATTTTCGTAACAGTGCATTGGCATGCATTGCCTAAACATTAATTACATTCAAATTCATTATTTGTCTTAATGTTCCAGGCAGGTTCTATGCCAGGCAACTAAAAATGCTTCAGAGAAGAAAGGAAAATTAGCTAAACCATGCGAGCCACCATCCCTGCTCATCGGAAGCAGTTAGGGGTTCAATATGGACTTTAAGCAACGACTGTTTTCAGGACGGCTCCGCTAGGCGGAAGTACGGGAGCTGTGACGCAATCGGCGTAGCTATCAAAATGGTTCCCATGGTAACGCATATATGCAGCATGTGTCAAACTATTGTTTTTAACACCCCGTCGCGCATCAGCTAACTTGCCGATATTGCTTAATTCGTATGTGCTGGATCTTAATAAACATGGTTAATATGACATATTGTATTAGTGTTATTTCTTCATTCAGAGCATGCCAACACATTACACAGCATAAGAGAGGTGATGGAGCAATCGGTGTAAATGTATGACAGCTATAATTTCAATAAACATGGTATGTGGGGGCACGGTGGCACAGTTAGTAGTGCTGTCGCCTCACAGCTAGAAGGTCCTGGGTTCGATTCCCGCTGGGGACGCTGTGGGCACTGGCGGCGTGTTCCCTCCTCCGCGTCATCAGTGCCAATACCCGAGGCGGGGGTTGGCGATACGATAGGGCCTTTCTGTGTGGAGAAGAAAAACTGGGTTACAAAATCGTGGGATAAAAATTTAGAATTAATAAACATGGTTATGACATGGCGTTGTAGACACTACGTGTAAGTGTAGGTTCTGCCGTAGTAGAAAGGGCTGCGGAGAGCAGGTTTATGTATCGAACACTGATCCATTTCCGGTTTTCGTAGCCGACTGCCATAGACGTCGTTGCTTAAAGTCGCTATTGTCTTGCTCAATGACACTTCGACACTAACCCGGGGGGAGTCAAACCGGCAACCTTCCTTTTACCAACAGTGGCGTTGGTAAAACATTTTGAGGGGCAGGTGCTCAAGTTGAAAAAAAAGGGGCACCTTGTGTGGCGTGTGGAACTGCCGGCTGCCTTAATAGTGTGAGATTTATAGATTTTGTGACATATAGCCTATAATATATTAGCAGCTTTTAATCCAGAATTGGTGGATGTCACCATGTACTGTACACTGTAGGCCTACACAACAAAAATAAAATGGAAAAACAAAAGGGCACATTGCTGTCCAGGGCAGGTGTGCTCTAGCACAGTGGTTCCCAAAGTGGGGTCTGGGGACCCCCAGGGGTCCTTGAAGGAGTTCCAGGGGGTTCCCAGCTAAATGACCCTTATGGATCTGTATAACTCTGAGTGTACAAATGGAACCATTTGTACACTCTCAAGAGTTAAAATGAACATTGATTTAACAACAATTTGGGCATCCCAGAGATAGAAATGCCATTAAATGGGGGTCCGTAGACTAATGCATGTCAAATTGGGAGTCCTTGAAATTAAACGGTTTGAGAGCCGTAAAAATCTTCCCTTGCATATCTTTTCAAATGGGGCTAATTAGTGTCAACTCGGGGTCCTTGAAAAAAGGAAAATAGGACGGACAGCTCGTAGTCACAAGGCAAGAAACTTTTATTGAACCGACATTTCGGCAAACAAGACGCCTTCTTCAGGGTATGAAAAATGAATTTCAAAACGTATTCATTTAAAGAGCTAAACGAAACGAAGCCAACTCGAGTCGTGACAAATCATGACAACAAACACAATATTTTGGACCAAACAAAGAATTAGAAAGTAGAAAAAAACAGCAGGTTACAACACTTGTTTTGTTATTTTTCTTCTTTGTCATTATATGTTTGGTCCAAAAGTTTGTCGTCATGACTTGTCACGACAAGAGTTGGCTTTGTACGACGCTTATAAGGTCTTTAAATAAATAAGTTTCGAAATGTCTATGGGAAAAATGCATTGGGAATTATTTCCTGGGCCTGGCGTCGTCATGAAAGGGGGCTGGACTGCGACGCTCTACTGTCTATCTGTGCACAGCCCTGATTACCAAGGAGCTGCTCTACCTCCCGAGCCAATGCGGACAGTCGGGGACCCCGGTCAAATAAGCATACAGGGCTTTAAAATCACCCCATGGAGACTTGAATTCATGGATACTTGGACAGTTGTTTTTGTCACAAAAAACTAAACAAAAACAAAACAAAAAAAACAATGTCTTCCTAGAAGGCGAGAAGCTATCGCTCACAGCAGCTCTGCTCTGGTTGTTCATAAGTTGAATCTCTGTGCATTAGGCAAGCCAATAATGTGACGACAAGCAGTGGTTCCCTATGAAGACACTCTTTTGTCTCCATAGGGAGTATAGAGATCATAGGGAGCTGGTCATCAAGATTAATTATCAGCATAGGAATGTGACAAAAACACCAAAAATTATCCATGAATTAAAGTCTCCATTGGGTGAGTAATCTCATTTTTTATTTTGGGGGTGAACTATCCCTGCAAGACTAAAGTCCTTAAACCAAGGTCTGATAATATGAAAAGTATTAAAGAAAAGAAAAGTAGCCAATCGTCCAGTCTTGGTTGAAAGTACACTCTTTCAGTCAGGGTAATACTCCGATGGGAACTAACTGGGAGCCAAAACTTTTCTTTTCCCTCCCAAATTATTGAACTTAGGCGATGTAATTTTATGGTGCATTGTTGTTTTCTATTAAGACGCCATTAGCAGTGTGAGGGGGTAGGAAAGGCTATGGTGGCCTGTTAATCAGAGCGTAGGGAATGGAGTGAAATGGATCCCTAATTACCTGGCCTGTAATCGCCTCATACATCACACAGACATATGGGCTAGATAGGACACACACACGCGCACGCACGCACACAAAGTAACTAAGTACATGTACTAATACCTTTTGGAGCCAGACAGTAGGCTGACAGGAAATGGGGAGAGAGATGGGGGGAAGACATGCAGTAAAGGCCGTCGGGATCGGGAGTCGAATGTTACAATAACACATCAACCAAGTTCATTCATTTTACATGACCACTTCAGAATTAGCATTCTATCGTTTGTAGCATAAATCAATGGAATTTCCCTGTGTTTACATACACCAGCATTAGAGCTAACGTTAGCATATAGCAGTGAACAGCCACTCACCATTGATATTTCTCCACAAAACTCGATGACTTCGATGTCAGGTGACAGTCTCTCTGGCTGCCCCTAGTTGCTTCTGCATAATACAGCTGGACTGGACTGTTTTAACTTGAGTTTTATCAACTTTTGTTCAGAATACTGGCTTGTGGCTTCCCTCAAGTCTCTCTCTCTCTCTCTCTCTCTCTCTCTCTCTCTCAAAAGGAAGTAGCATGTTCTGCACACAGGACTTAGGCAAGCTGGCTCAAACAGGAAGTGTCACATTCAAAATAAAAAAAAGACTTTACTTACTGTTTACTACATTTGCTTTAGTTTAGATTAATCATAGATATTTAACCCTTTGTATCCTGAGAGCTTATCTTAGCTATATTCTCTAAATATAATTAATATGTCTTGCCATATAAAATAGACATATCTTTTGGACACATTTCAGGGTTTTTTGTACACAGATCTTATCAATCCTGGGTTACACCAATCCATGACATTGCCGTTATGGACATTAAAAGTCCTTCTAAAATTCTGGGTATTATTAACTTGAACCCCTATTCTGGGGCAGGCATTTGCCAGTAATGGCAGATCAGAAATGACAGATCTCAAAGCTCACAGCACATTGCAAATTTGCAATGTGTCTTCTGACATTCTGGCAAATACATCTTGTGTAGGCCTACAGATCCCTTTTTTTATATCGAGTTGTAGCCTACGAGTGTATATGCCATACTACTGTCCATTGTGTACCACCATAACTCTGAGACCCCTTTTCCACCAGTTCAGTTCTTTTTGGTTTTTAGTCCATGAGCCAGAGCTCCAAAATTGGTGGGCAAACTATACCCTATATTAAATTGTTTATAGGATCAATACAAGTACATTAATACAATTAGGGAAGTTTCATGGTGATAACAATCTAATATAGGTATGGTTTTGCCCACTCAACTCATAATTAACGTTTCAATTTTGGAGCTCTGGCTCATGGACTAAGAACCAAAAAGAACTGAACCGGTCCTTTGGGAACCAACTGGTGGAAAAGGGGCCCGAGAGTGTACAAATGGATGGAGCCTGCACAGGCAGCATAGGTCCAAAATACCTTTGTCTGTCTGACAACGATCTTCATCAAGGTCAGACAAAAAAAATGAAGCAGTCTTTTGTAGGCCTACCTGGTATGTGGTGTATGGTATGCAAGCTCCATCCGTCTCTTTAACCCAGCACCTACCTCTCGTGTACAGATGGAACCATTTGTGTAGCTATAGACCTGTAATGGTCTATGACTATATTAGTCCATTTATAAAGAGTGTGGTAAAATGTGATTGTCCACTAATTTGCAAGTCCAACACAAGCCAGCATGGAGATGACCTCTGCACTCAAATTCTTACATCAAGTTAACAAATTCACTCAAACTGTTGACAACTTTAGAGTCAAAGACCTAAACACACCATGTATATTCATATTTTAACCTGTCATGTTCTTTCAGAAAATGCCATAAATCATCATCAAGACTGTTACACAATAGTGAAAATAACAGATCTGCAAGCTCACTACATGTCACTTTGTGTTTAAATGAATGCGTTTGAATTCTGTTATGCGCTTGAATGAATTTGGGACATACCGGTACAAGGTTTCCACCGGACAGCAACAATATAGCAGCCATAGTACAAGTTGCAAATCACTTTAAAATGTGCAAGAAACAGGAGTCTAAAATAACATACAAACAAATTTGATAACCAACCATGTATTCACCATTGGATGAGATTTAGCCTCTCAGACTTTAACAATTATTGTACTCTTGAGACCAATTGGACCCATAATGGTTTAATTTGTCTTCAGATGTCATTTCAGATGGGGGGGTCGGCGTCCAATTACATATATATTTGTGGGTCCTTGACATGAAAATGTTTTTTCAGAAAACTGTCAGGATTCAGAAGACATTTGTAGCATTTGAGCTCAGGTCTATATGGGTTAATTCATTAAGAGCACACTGCACAATGTGTAAAAAAAAATGTAAACATGTTGCAGAATAAAGCAACCATGTTGCCATTTTTGGTTTGTGACCTCCTGGTCTTAAATTACGTTAAACTCACCAACATTGCAGCTGTAGTCCAAGCTTGAATTATCCTCTTTCGATCTGGTGTCGCTTGTTTATCATAAAAGTCCCCATAAAAAAAGTTATGAGCTACTTTCTGTCCAAAATATTCCACAACTATTATTCCGAGCCGCCATCTTGGATTTTTTCAACCATAAAACAAGACGTGAGGGGGAGCGCTTGTTTAATAGAATCTTACCTGCGCAGGTAAGACACCCAAAGAAGAGGCCGACACCCTAGGAGGGAGGGACACTATTAAACAAGCGCTCCCCCTCACGTCTTGTTTTATCGCACGTTGAAAAAATCCAAGATGGCGGCTCGGAATAATAGTTGTGGAATATTTTGGACAGAAAGTAGCTCATAACTTTTTTTATGGGGACTTTTATGATAAACAAGCGACACCAGATCGAAAGAGGAAAATTCAACTAAATAAATTAAAATAGGCTATTATTAGGCTAGCATGGACAAGCACACAACTGAGTGCCTATTATGGTTGATCTAACAATAAGGCTATGTTAGCATGGATGGACACATAGCACACAACTTAGTACCCATTATAAAATCCCAGGTTGATCTAACAATCAGTCCCGTGTGATCACCAACACACCACAACTTGTCACATTAAAAACGTTTGAATTGACAAGTAAGACAATGGTATGCAACAGATAGGCTCACTGTGTGAGCTGCGTTAGCATCACGCTAACGCCGTTAGCATGGCCACCCTTGGCTCAAAGAGGACTTAATAAAAAGCAGTCAATGTAAACACACAATGTTACATTAGTTTATAATGTTACATGCACCGTACCTCTGGTTTGCTGTGCTCGCTCGAGTCGCTCCATTGCAACACAGAAGGTGGAGATAGATATGAATAAAACTCGTGTCCAAAAAGTCTTAAAAAACACAACACCTAAAATCGGAATGTTATAGGGGCACATCGAGCAGAAACAGACCGTCGGAATTAGCTCACCAGACCTATAATGTCCTCCCAGTCTCTATGGGCGCCGCCATCTTGGTCGGCCTCGGTTCCCGGCATCCGAGAGGGCGGGCGGCCGGCGGGGGCGGGGATAGTCAAAACAGGCTCTCGAAGGAGGGGGGCGAGATGTATGCCTTTTGCCACTGGCCCATATACAGCACAGAGTACTGTCTCTATGATGAATTGTGAGTAATAGATGCCTCTACATAAAATAAAAACTATACAATCAAAAAGATAACGGGACACAAGGGGAGAGAGCACTTTGGTTTTTATCATGTTATATTTTAATTTCTGCAGAGACAAAAATGACAAGCAATTTATTTACAGAAACCTGTACAAAAGCAACTTAAATTATGTAAAATATCTCATAAATAGAAGTGGACTTGCGTTCAATACATTATGCCATGTTCAGCTAAAGCTGCGTGCATAGTGACTCATATTAAATGATGATAGACTTGTTCCTCAATTTCTATATCAACATCCAAGTCGCAGGACAAATAGTTTATGGTTAATATTACAAATCTCATAACACACTGTGAATGCTAGATACGAATAATGAAAGAGAATTGACGGAACACACACCTCAGGCGTAGTACGTACAAGTACTGATATACGATGGAGGGCTCGTGGCCCTGACCTTTGTGGCCAACTGCTTACACGCACTAGATTGTGATCTGGCAATGTTCTGAACTCCTGGGAAAGTCACCACGGTGAAAAGGAAAGTACCCTTGTCACAAAATGTGCAGTATTATCTTGTCCTACTGTCACTTTCTAAATTCACATGTCAAAACGTATTAGCATTGCTCCGGTGTGGGCTAAGTTTAGCCTTTTATGGTCATACTGTAATTACTTGTTGAAGTATGTGATCGTTATTATCGCCACATATCCATAATCCATCCAGGTGTGTGTGTTGGGGGGGGTGCGTGCTAGCTTGTGTGTTTGCGTAAAAGCTAAAAGTATCCTTTTATATCCTGCGGTGTGTATTCCGTCTGCCTCTCTCCCTTGCAGCTTCCCCCCGCTTCCCATCTTCCTGGGTTTAACTGTCACATTAGCATTTTGACCTCTAGGCGCCGTGGTCTCCAAACAGTCAAATGTCTCATGCGTCCATCTTTCCCACACCGGTACGCTCAGGCCTTGGAGCTGAATTCATGCACAGAGAGGGTTAACTTGACCTCCGATGTCAAACATGTACATGAGCGAGACACTGCACAAAAGAAACCCATTATAATCATCATTATTACTACCAATTAAGCAGGTTTTTTAGAATGTACTCTTTTGGCAACAGAATGCACTATTCTAGGAATGGATATTTCATCACGCTAAAACCACATCAATCCTATAATAGGCGTCCCTTTTCCGGGGCGGAAATAGCAGATCCAGAAGCTTAACCACATGCCACGACTCACGAGACTCACGTGTGTCAGCTTGTAGATTGGCTATTGTCGGCAAAGAGATTGTTTGGGGGGAATAAAGAGCAGACCCAGTCAACTCATGGCTCTTTTCCACTACAAAGGGCAACCCAGAACCTTCGATAAACTGAAACCTTCCAGAAGAAAGTTTTGTGATGGTTTGTTTACGTTTCCATGGCAGTATAACCAGGTACAAATCCCAGAACTCAGAGTTAAGCACCACCTCATGAGCAGGGTCAGAGAAGCTTATCTGAAAGCGAGCAGTAGGCCTATAGTGTATGGCAGTGGTTCTCAACCTTTTCAGTCCGTGAAACCCCTCGCCCCCCCCCCCCCCCCAACATAATCATATTTGAACTGGGTTATCCCCTCACTCCGATATAAGAACTTGGAATGTAGGAGTTGAGCTATTACAATTAGTTTTACTCGGTTCCACAGAGTGAAAATAGCACATCTACAAGCACAGCTATTTTCTAAATGTTTTTGCCTCTTTGTATTATTTGACAATTTGGCCAATGTTTGGCCAGGTTTTATGTTGATTACTTTTGATGCAGTCATGGCCTTTTTCTATTCTATATTTTCTATTCACTCGATTGTTACCTGCCCCCCCCCCCCTCATGTGGGGACTCTCATGGGGGTCCTGACGACCCACAAGTTGAGAACCACTCGACAAACGTTTCCACTGTATGGAAACAACTCCAGAACACAGTGAAATATAGCCTAGGTTTAAACAGCGCGGTTCGCTTGGGTCTTGTTGTGGAAAAGAGCCATTAGCCTGACCTGGGTCAACTACAGGCTTAAGTGGGTGACTGGACCCCTCACAGCAGCTGCTTGGGCATTAGACTCAGGCTCATTGACAGTTGACCGACTGGTTTTCCTCTGACAAGCCTTGTGACATCATGGGATTTCGTCTGTGATATGCAAATCAGCATGATGCGTTTCCGTTGGCTCTCAAACGCCACCCTGTCTTGTCTTGTCTTTTTTTTGTAAGCATGTCAGTTGTCAGCATAATCGGTTATGCACCATTCCGAACCAACATTTAATCATACCAATAGGTATAAAAAGGCACAATTGCATATTTTGCATTCACTCTAGTTCTTGTGGTTTTGTTTCTTTTCTTTTTTTTCCTTTTTTTTTGTAGATTTTTCTTTTTTACAGAAGCACTCTAAATTTACAAAGTGGCACCAGATAATGAAAAAAAAAGAAAAAAAAGTTGGAAAACACGCAATACATTTCCACGGATTTGACTGTTGTATAAAAAAGTGATGTATGCCAATAATGCCATTAAACAAAAAGAAAGAAAGAAATATGAGATGGAAAGAAAATGAAAAACCATGCGGATACAATTGTTTGCAAAAAATCACACTTTACAGAGTAAGTTGAACTTACTGTAAATTAAACCGTATACTTATGATTTGGATTTGCTCGGTCAAAAATGAAAGAAATGTGATTATATGTGATAATGACAAACAATAATAAGACAAACTATGATATAAAACAAGTTTTCAATGGTCGAAAAACCTTTCTCCCTCTACTTGTCTACTAAGTCGTACTACCTGGCTAATGTCTGTTTAGGTATAACAAAAGCAAGCAACAAGGTGAACCTTCATGTATACAGGGATAGGATTTTTTTTTGTACATTTTCTTTTACAGCATTTCTTTTTTTCGTCTTCCTTCTCAGTAAGTGAAGTAAGTTCCCATTAAACGTGCAATAAAAAGTACATATTTATGTATACAGTTGTTAAGTATAGGAGCACTTTCTTTCAAACAACAAGTAGTACTTACAGACTACAGATTGCCGGACTGCAGAGAGGAAAAAAACAAACAAAAAAAAACAACAACGCAGCTCCGATCAAACCAAAGGTTTTTGCTAAACATACAAAAACAAAAAGTTCCATTGCATCTGATATTGTTTGCTTCGTCTTGAGATGCTGTGCCTCTGTAGCTGTGAAAAAAGACACAGCTCGCCATGGACAGAGGCACAATGTCTCAATGTCAGTGTGTATTACTGTTTGTGTGTGTGTGTGCGTGTGTGTGTGTGTGTGTGTGTGTGTGTGCGTGCGCGTGCGTGTGTTTGTGCATGTGTGTGACCGTGAGTGCCGGCTCTCACAGAGTTGGAATGGACATCTTTGTTCAACTTCATACACATCACATTCACATGGTTCGACCTCAACAATGTGTGTGTACTTAAAGCGAGACACTACCTGAAAGCCATTTTGCCGCTGTACATGTGTATCGTCACTGTCGGACAGAAACCTCTATTTGTAACTTTTTGTGGGTCACACTAAACTTGTCTGTGACACTAAAGTATCAAAAGAAGCGCATTATTCTAGCTCGCCGATCTGCTGCTTTTTTAAAATTTGAATCCTGAAAAGTACCAGTTTTGGACATAGGAGGTTTCCACCCAACAGAGACGACATACCTTTAACTGAACCTCCCAGACAGTGTTATTATTATTATTTGATTGATCTCCATTGAGCTGATTCTTACATTCTTGCTCGAGGATGCCTTTTTGCCGATTTGGCGATGTGAAATGCAATGTCTGCTGACGATGAAGGACATGCGGTCGATCGCTGCGCGCGCGTGTGTGTGGTCATTGGTCAGAATCATCGAAAAGCCTACGTGTGTGTGTGTGTGTGTGTGTGTGTGAGGAAAAAATAAAATAAGTTGATGTTGTTGGTCGAGGGACCAATGAGTTTATTGCTCAGTCTAACACACAACATAAAAAAGGTATTTAACACTATAAAAGCTGGCCTTGCAGCTCTCTTGGGAATATAGATTGTTCATAACAATGCACTATAGCCTATTGTCATTGTTATAGAACCATACACATATACATATATATATATATATATATATATATATATGGCCCATACACACACACAATGACTGTATGCTGCATATACACACATTACAGTTCCAACCTTTATATTTTCTTTATAAAAAAAAAAAGAAATTAGTCTCAGCATGTTATGTACACTGCCCTCACCCAAGGAATGTTCAGCCCATAAGCGCCGGAGTGCATGCGTGCGTGTGTGCATGTGTGCGTGTGCGTCTGCATGTAGTGTGTACACACATTTGTAATGCTTTGTTTTCGTGCTGATTAGTTATTGGCTTATCGGCTCTAAGAACTCTACGAGTTTTACGAGTGGTTTTGCTCTCCAACTCCCCCAATACAGACAAATGAGAAAAGACTGATAGCGACAAAAGGAATGACAGTGTGTTTTGAGTGTGTGTGTGTGTGTGTGTGTGTGTGTGTGTGTGTGTGTGTGTGTGTGTGTGTGTGTGTGTGTGCGCGTGTGCGTGTGTCCTCGTCCAATGCATTATTTACAGTGGCCGACATTTCATTTTTATCACGTTTAAAGAACATAAAGGATATAATCATACACGAACTGGTTACGGTAGAGTCAGTCTTCGTCACGTCCATCCATGGTTTGACACCAGTTGTGTGGCGTAAACCTGTGGGACATACACAGTAGCAAACCCCCTCCGGCTTGAGTCTGAGAGCCAAAGAGAGCGAGGCCAAAGAGATGCGTCCCCCGCCTTCACACAATGTCTAAAGCTTCAAGTCTTTCCCAGCCATACGTGTGTATAGCGAAGCCTTTTACAATGTGTCCAATGTGGTCGGGGTTTTGGTCTCTGGTCAGGGGGACACTTTAAGCACACACAATCCATCGTGGGGTCAGTACGGCCGAGACCAGGACAAGCGCCCGTTTGGTATATTGTTTGACCGGCGCGACACATCATCGACGAGAGAGAGAGAGAGAGAGAGAGACGGACGCGCTTCAAAGAAGGAGCCGGCCCGTGCCGTATATAGGTACCCATTGGGATTCTAGAAAAAGCAAAAGTACAACAGGAACGGAGAAACGGTCCGTCTTTTGTACAGAGTCATATGTCAGGGACTTCACAGGGGGTTTAGTGTTAATGTGGGGGGCACACGGGGACATGGTACAGTGCATGCATTTCTATGGAAAATGATTTGGGTTATTGTACAGGTTTGACTGTCAGGGCAGCAGATCGTTTGTTGGAGGGCCCGCCTATCCAACAGAGGAGCCATGTTCTTGTCCTCAAATACCCTCACAGACCTCCTCCGACCTCCCCCTCCCCCTATATGTTAGCCAGGAGAGGTGCCAGAGTTATAGCGCTAGCAACAAAAAAAAGCACTATGTTTACATGTCCACTTGGCTTTCTCGCTAAGGAGCTATCATCAAAGTGTTTGGAGGGGAGTTTAGAGTCTGGCTTATAGGTTGGGGGGGTTGGGGGGTGGGTAAGAGCGTCTAGAGAGGGCCGCGGTGGCGGGGGAAAAAGCGACTAATATGTTGGTGCCATGTGTGTTGCGGCGCAGCAGGGGACAAAACCCGGCCCCAACCCCCGGCTCACAGGTAGACCTCCCGCCTTGTCAGCGTGCCGCAGGAGGTGGGCTTGTACTCCCCGGTGGGCGCCAGGGGGATCTCCTCGGTGGGGTGGCCCAGCACCTCCTCCCCGCCGCCCCCGGGCGACGAGCCGTAGGCGGGCGAGCCCACAAAGGACTCGTAGGAGGAGGAGGAGGAGGCCATCTTCTTGTTGAGAAGGTTGCGGTTGCGGTCGCCCTGCATCATGTGGGCGACCGGGGCGGTGGGGTCTCCGTTGGCCATGCAGGCGGCCACGGCGAGGGTCTCCTGGCTGCCGGGCGGCTCGGCGCCGCCGCCGCCGCCACTGCTGCTGCTGCTGCTGCTGCTGCTGCTGCAGCCGCCGAAGGTGGAAAGCTTTGGTTGTTGTTGTGGTTGGGGCTGTTGGTGGGTGGTGGTGGTCGATTTGGAGGAGGGGCGCCGCTCGGGCGACGTGCGCACCGGCATCCAGCAGGAGTCCGAGTGGCCGTACTCGTCGCATTCCCGCGTGCACTTGCCGGTCATGGCTACGTCAGGCAAGGGCCGGGAGTCTAGGGAGGAACACGGGAAAGAGAAAGAGACAAGTTCAGTGACAAACGTTCGTTTTCGCCAAAAGTGGAACAATACATGAATGGAAGAAAACAAAACTAAAAGACAGAAACTCTTATGGACTGAAATAGTATCTGGATGGAATATACTGTGTGTGGTGTGTGTGTGACATGACATTGGTTGCTATGAATTCCCTCATTGTATTTCGTTTGGTAATCACTGTACTACATTACGTGTTGATCATTTGGGTTACAGACTAAGAATGGAGCTTATTGGTCACCGTGGCACAATTAACAAGCACTATAGAGCGCTGAAGTCCTGACGACGTCACTCACTCGTCCCCTGGTTCATGGACGTTTTTCTCCATGGAGAATAACACGGGGTCATCTTAAAATCGTCTCATAAGAACTGTGACATAACAAACTGTCTCGGCGATATTGTCAGGGAGGTGTCTCTGTATCGTTTACGACAGTCAGTTAGTCATATTTGATACCTCCGTTTCGAAAGTGTAACTAATTCAGCAGTAGTAACATTAGTGTTTTCTTTCAGTCAGTTGATTCATCATATCCATATGAGTGAAACGGCCGGCATGATTTGTTTATTTTTCAAACACAGTTCTTATATGAGACGATCCAAGATCCCCCAATGCAAATAAAAAGTACATGAACCTGTGGACTTAGCGCCCTCTACCGATATTGACGTCAGACTTTGGTGCTCTGATGGATGCAGAAGTTTAGAATTGTATCACTGGCGAATCGTTGGGGTTATACCGACATACAATTGCGTTCACTGCATTCATGCAAGAACCACATGACAAAAACAAAAGACAATGAATAAGCCGACTCGGCTACATCAACAGCCTCAAAGTAATCAAAATCAACAACAAAAAACAACAACAACAGAGAAGAAGGAAAAAGAAAGAAAATAAAAACGTGGCGTGAATCGGACAAATCGTACTGGGGGGGGGGGGGGGGGCGAAGGGGATATAGGGACAGGCGCCATGGAGAGAGAGAGAGAAAGAGGGAGGGAGACAGGAGGTACTCATGTGTTTTTACTTTAAAAGTCTAACAAATAAAGCATGTGCGGTTATAGGCCTGCTGTGTATGTGTGTATGTGCGTGCGGCGTGTGTGCGGTTACTGTGTTGTACTTTAATCATAGGTGAGCATGTCTGCGAGACAAGAGCACAGAAACAGTTTTTCTTTTTTTCCCACTTCTTCTTTCCCTCTATCTGGTGATTGACAGATGGCAATCACAGTCTGATCTAAGTCCCTTAATAGCTTTGCATGGCTCAGACGGCCTGATATCCTCTTAAATCCACTAAATAGGGGTCTTAAGCAATTACCCAGCTGGGCACAGGCCTCAGATTAGCTACGTTTGGTGTATTATTCTGGAAAGCACATTATGGGCTTAAGGTGGCCACTCCAGTGCAACAGATCGAGTGGATAGCCCGGCTGTCAGCGACTACCATTGGAAACTACAAAGACTTTATCCATTATTATGTAAACAATGATCGTTTTCACGAGTGCCAGCAAACTAGGGATGTCCCGATACACTTTCTTTCGTTCCCGATACGATACCGATACCACAATTTCTGTGTTAGCCAATACCGATACCGGTGTTGTGATCTCGTGTTGTATCTAGCTATATATCTGGTGTTGTGTTTATAGCAGACTCCTCACTCAAATGTGCACTTGCAGTTTGGGAAACTCCACGTGCCCCAACATTTTTATTTACCTGCCATAGTGTCAACCCCTTACCCCTGTGTCGGATCGGTGGTTAGACTGCCATAGTGTCAACCCCTTACCCCTGTGTCGGATCGGTGGTTAGACTGCCATAGTGTCAACCCCTTACCCCTGTGTCGGATCAGTGGTTAGACTGGCATAGTGTCAAGCCCTTACCCCTGTGTCGGATCGGTGGTTAGACTGGCATAGTGTCAACCCCTTACCCCTGTGTCGGATCGGTGGTTAGACTGCCATAGTGTCAACCCCTTACCCCTGTGTCGGATCGGTGGTTAGACTGCCATAGTGTCAACCCCTTACCCCTGTGTCGGATCGGTGGTTAGACTGCCATAGTGTCAACCCCTTACCCCTGTGTCGGATCGGTGGTTAGACTGCCATAGTGTCAACCCCTTACCCCTGTGTCGGATCGGTGGTTAGACTGGCATATTTGCCGATACCGATATGAACCGATATGACAAATAAGGGCCGATACCGATACAGCATCGGGACATCTCTACAACAAACCCAAATTAGTTTGCCATATAGCCTGCGAGTGAAGCCTATATAGTGAGATTGAGCCCGCCCCCACATTCCCTGCTGCAAACACCCTATGTTAGACGTTCCACGGTGGCAGAAAGGTAATGTTGGCAATGTCTTTTTTTCCCTTTTTTTCATGACCCTGATGAAAAGGTAATAAAGGTATGGGAAAACCAAAAACAAGCAAGAGCGAGGGTGGGAGCACAACCAAGCCAAGCATGCTGCCTTAATTTGCCCGTAAAGAGAATTAAAATGAAATAAAATTAAAAAAAAGAGTTTAGGACCATATCTTACTTTTAATGCTCTTTTTCTCCTGTAAAAGAAGAATAGAACAGAGATCATTCTTTGTGCTTTGCATCGTTGGTACCAGAGCACAGATCTTGTAACAGCATTGGAACCATGTTAAGAAGACATGTCGACAATAACAGCAAAATGTGCAAAACGAATGCAGATCGGATGCATGGCTATAAGGACAATGCAGCTGACACACGGACACAAAGGAAAGAGGGAAAACAGAATAAGAGATCGACTACGCTCTGCCTAATGAGAATGTTCAGTTCCCCCCCACCCCAAAAAAAACGATTATTGTCTCAGTGCCTTTTCAGCAAAAGCCTTGCTATACTAGACCAGAGTGCCATTCCTATTCTGCCTGCTGCCGTGAATCCCTTTTCTACTAAACTACCTATTGGAATCCATTTTAATGTCACTAATCACCACCAGCGCAAAGCATCCAACAGATCGTTAACGGGTCAATGTGTCGACAATGTCTAGCGCCGCAGGGAGCCAACGCCATTCAATAGCTGAATAAACTCCAGACAACATATTATTGGAGCCCCGGACAATATATGAGAGGTTTAGTTTGAGAAGTTGCTGAAGAGAAGAGAAGATGTAAAATAAAAATAAATAAATAATAATACATACAAAAACACACCCACGCTCACACAGGGAGACGCCATGGCAACCACGACAGTTAATTAGCATGCGAGCTGAGGTGAATGGAATGGAAAATGTATGGAACAAGGCAAAATGAGATATCTTCGCCTCCTTCTCGCTCTCTGACAGAAACAGACGTCAGACAGACAGGTGCATGTCTTCCCAGAGACACAGCCGCTGATTGCCTCACTTATTCCAGCCCACAATTGAGCCATCAGGCCTTATCTGTAACCCAGTGGTGTAAAAAGCTACGCTGACATTTCTTTTTACTTAAGTAAAAGTTTTGCAATGTAGAAATAGCCTACTAAAAAGTAGGTAATCAAAATGTACTTTAGTATAAAAGTATTGCTATCAAAATATACTTAAAGTGCCAAAGTAGAAAGTACTTGTTATGCAGAATGTCCCAAATTCCCAATTGCATATGTTTTCAAACGTATAAAATGTATCCATATATGGAGCTGAGTTGTCAAACAATTGTAGTGGGGTAAACGTATAATATTTTCCTCTGAGATGCAGTGGAGTAAAAGTAAAAGTACGGAAAAACTGAAATACTCCAGTAAAGTAAAAGTACCTCAGAACATAGTAACCTAGTATACTAGCCTACTTGAGTACACAGACACAGCCGTTGATTGCCTCATCTCATCCCAGCCCACAATTGAGCCATCAGGCCTTTATCCGTTACCTGCAATGCACTCTCGCACGCGCAGACCCACCTCCGTTGACCCAGTGACTTGCTCCGATTGCCTCTAACTAGTCAAGGGAGAGGACCTTTTGCTTCCTATGGCCGTCTCGGGGATACAGTTCAGCCCTCGCACAGCCTTCAGGACTATCAGCTACTCGCATTCTATGAATATGTATGAGGCGGATGCTTGACAGTCCGTAAGATTATGGGCCAAAGTCCAGATGAAATACTAAAAACAGGGAAAGATGTTTTGCACATGCACAGTGAAATCTCGGGGTGTTCATTATTACACATTCAGAGCGATATTAACAGTTTGACGGCCGCTAATTGTTTAATCCAGTGTTCCACCGTGCGTAAAACGCTATACCCGACATTTATTTAATGCGTTTAATTCGCTGTTTTAAAAGAATAAAAAAGAAACAGCTGATTTATCCGGGACCTGATGACGAGGCCGTCGCGTTATGATGACGAAACCGGAAATCAAGTCATCATCTGGGCTGCTAGGGCTTCTGGGAAATTGAGCTCAATGTAAGTGGACGGGGGGTTTGTTTGGACTACAATGCCTCATGGAGGCGGATCCTGTTGCACAGGACTTGTGAGCCAAACTTTCAAAATGACCAGCTCAACAAGATCTACCCACGTGGAAAAAGTTTAAATATGTACCTGAGGATGCTTTAGAATAGCGGCGCTGGCATTACATATAAGACAAATGCACTTGGAATGGGAAATAGAGGGGGAGAAATGGAATAGGGTTTTTTTGTATTTAATTTATAATGCTACCGATGTTTGTAGCACAATGCGCTACAGTGTAGCGCATTGTAATGGCCGCTGGTACTGATGATCAAAACATGCCGACGGACCATTCTTCTCCAGATTTTCGTCGTTAATAATTCAGCGTATGCTCTAAAGGTAATAAAACTCGGCAGCGTAGAATATTTGATTAAATAGCGGGTAAAGCATTTTATGGAGTCAAACTGTTAAGAGTGCATTTTGCCGTGCTTGCTTGGTGCCGCATGTGTTGTGTCTACCGGATGGATAATGCATATTTCCTTGCTGGATGCTACATTGACACTGCAGGCTTGCTTTATAAAAAGAGCTTTCCCACTGTGCTAATGAATTGGGTGGCTATATCAAAGAGAAAATGCTTTCTTCATGACCCGCTTTCCCTGTTATCTTCTCTTCAAAGGGAGCACTTCCCCCCCGAGGGCTGTCCATCGACACATTTACTTTAAAAGCACTTAAATTCAACTATCCCTTAATTCCAGACAGACAAACAAGCTATAGCGCCCAAGCTTACATTGTAACCTGAGGGGGTTGAGGGAAGGGGAAAAAAAGGGAAATAAAATAAAATGTTATTTAAGCAAAGCCTAATGCTAAGCTAATTCTGAACTCAGTGAGAGGATTTTGTCTGACACAAATTATTATAATGTGAGCAACACTACATTAGGGTCTTCCTGTTTAAAAAAAAAAAGAAAAGGAAAAACCTAATTGGATTCTTTCATTTAAGATATATCATACTTTATTTAAAAATAAGGGAGCAAATCCCCGGTGGGCTTCATTTTTTCATTTTTTTTGTGATAATCACACTGTGATGGGGGAACGTTCTCTTTTTAGACCAAAGGTCGTCGCAAGGGCAGGGCCTTACCAGGGTGGAAGACACATTAATGAGTCCCAGCACACAGCCGAGGAATAACGAGTAACACGGATTAAAGCCCAATAACTTAACAATTTAACTGGAGGAACGACGAGCGCACTCAGTGGAGGAAAGGACCCCGGCCACGGCTGCTTCCATAGTCAAACATATATCCACGGGCCCTTTCGAGACCCAATTCGGAATTCGGGACGCGTTGGAAGAAGTATATATATATGTTCAAAGAAAAAGCCCTTAGAGCACACGAACACTGGAGCACTGCGGCCCGACTTTTGTTACATGTTACACAAATATCCTACCACAAGCGTTGCACTATAATCCACCAGACAATACAACTGGGTCACTTTGCACTGTTAAGACGCACAGGCAGACGGGGGAAGGAGAGGCCCACTGCCTCCTCCTCGCACCCCTCCCCGGGGGCTTTGGGGCACTGATGTTGGCACACGTTGGAGCTTGCAGGCAACTGCTCAAAAGCCACTGGTGGAAGTTTTTACTTAAGTAAAAGTGCCACAAATTCCCATATTCAGAATTTGAGTAAAACTACAAAAGTATTGGTATCAAATATACTTAAGGCACCAACAGTAAAAGCACCAAAATCTAAAATGTGCCATACTTTTTTTTCCTTTTAATAGCTGACCTACAAGCTCACAATGTGTCGCTGTGAGCTTATATTTATATTTTGACACTTGCTTTGGCAAATGTAAACGTACTGTATGTTTTGTTTCATGCCAATAAAGCTCCTTTGAATTAATAATCTAATTGTGAGCTTGTTGATGGGCTATTTTCACAAATTCAAAAATAATCTAAATCTGCAAAGTCACGAGTTACTAAACTGTCCAATAATTGTAGGAAAAAGTACAATATTTGCCTCTGAGATATAGTGGAGTCAGTAGAGTATCACTTTTTTTTAACACTCCTGTAATGTAAAAGCACCTAATTTTTTTTTAAATTAAGTAACAGTACTTAATTGTACTTACTAGATTGAATGTATTTAGTTATTTTCCACCGCTGTCAAAAACCACAGAGTAGTGGAGCTTTCAGCCCAGCATATACAGTAGAATGCTCCCATCTCCGACCCTCGACCCTCTATTTCAACGGAATCAAAAGACACTTCCGGAAGCAAACATTGGGGGGTTCTGGCAGAGCGAGGGACCCGGGGGTGGGGGGGCGGCATAATAATAAAGGAAGGGCAGCAGCTTTTCTCTGGGATATAATTACATACGGACAAAAGTCCTGCACCACCACCGCTGCCAGGCCAACCCCATGCTGCTGCTGCGCTACTGTATACTACATGGAGAGATTTCTGCCTCATGCTGTGCGCGTGTGTGTGTGTGTGTGTGTGTGTGTGTGTGTGTGTGTGTGTGTGTGTGTGTGTGTGTGTGTGTGCGCGCGCGTGCGTGCGTGCGTGCGTGTGTGTTGTGTGCAGCCTCTCTAGCTGAATGGCAGCATGGAGGGCGGGGTGAGTCTTGGTTTGCATGCGGCGCCTTCTGAGCTGGGATAGAAGCTTGGGCGTGGCTTTGTTTACACTGTTAGTGTTTACACTGTGTGGGGACATTACAGGCACGTTGACCCATCACTCCCCCTGTCTCCACCACCACCTCTCTCTGTCTCTCTCTCTCACTCTGACCTTTCACCCTCTCTTTTCCAGCTGGAAGAGTCAACCCAAACAGCAATACATGCGCAAGTGTGTGTGTGTGTGTGTGTGTGTGTGTGTGTGTGTGTGTGTGTGTGTGTGTGTGTTTGTCTACTATGCCCCCATGCCTTTTGACAGACAGTACGGATGGCTGGGCTGCAGATGGGGGTCAGAGAGGCCAGAGACAAACAGTGCGGGTGCGAGAGTGAGAGAGAGAGAGACAGAGAGAGAGAGAGAGAGAGAGAGGGAAGAGAGAGAGAGAGAGAGAGAGAGAGAGAGAGAGAGAGAGAGGGAAGAGAGAGAGAGAGAGAGAGAGAGAGATAGGTGAAAGAGAGATCATGAAGCAGAGAATGAGAAGCAGCATGTACTGTAGCAGACAGAGGGAGAAACAGAGATGAAGGCAGAGGAGATGAAGGGAGAGAGAGAGAGAGAGAGAGAGAGAGAGAGAGAGAGAGAGAGAGAGAGAGAGATGGTGGTGAGAGTAGTTGGAGAAGTGAAACGGTGGTGGATTGAGTGTGTGCCTGTGGGCCGCCACGGGGCCATGACACACTGCCAAACAGAACAACAGGAGAGGAGAGGAGATACTGCAGGAGGGGAGATCACAGAAGCACAGTGGGAGAGAGGAGAGAGGAGGAAAACACTGCCCGTCCGATATATATCGTTTTGGCTGATGGTTTGGCTGATCGGTTTGGTCATTGTTTGGTGTTACCAGCTCAGTGGCATTGGGGTTAGAGTGTCCACCCTGAGACTGACAGGTCGTGGTTCAATCCCTAGCCGGGTCATACCAAAGACCCAATGCCGCTCGACACTCAGAATCAAGGGTTGGATTGGGGGTCCCTGCTACGACATGTCCAGGGGGGGTACTCACGCTACAGCTCCTGCCCTATGGGCCTCATTGGCAACGTGTTAACACATGTTTTGCGCATGCGCACCAGCCGTTCACTTCCTTGTTTATGGCCCGCCTAAACTCTCTTCTCTCTAAATCTACATGGTCTCCATGGTTTTGATCAAAACGGCAATGTTCTGCCCTCAGTTCTGACTTAAACTAGCATCCCGTTTGGAATATGACAGTGCAAGGTTGTAACGGAAGACTATGACTCCCGGTTGTGGTGGGTAATGGAAGGCGGGGCTTTTCAGAGTAAAATCTGCCTCATCTCCTCATCTTTAATGTGTGACAACAAAATATTCAAAAATAGACGACCTACTGTCTGCACGCTCACAACGTGTCGCACAAACTTGTAGATCGTCTTTTTTTGAAGATTGTTAGAATAGAACGGGGTTAAATAAATTAAATGATCTATCAAGGACAATGTTCACGGTTCAAGTTGCATTAATCAAATATACGTTTTTCAAATTGATTTTGCAGCTTTTTACAGACTATTGATCAAACATCATTGGTAATCTATACTAGGACTCTCCAAAATCGCAATCGGCATTGGACCCAGAACTGTAGCGTCGGTCGTGCTCTAGAGAAAAGGAGGAGAAGTAATGGGAGAAGAGTGCTTGAGGTCATGTAATGTAATGTAAATGCACATGCACACGCACACGCACACACACACACACACACACACACACACACACACACCGTCAAACATTAATTCATCAACCAGCCACCATGGTTACAGGCGAACACATTTAGCTGACTCCTGTACTGTCCACAATAAGGTCCTGTGTCACATGGACGGTCCAGACGCTGCTCGGCGTGCTCGCCTCCCCGCACTTAATTCAATCCCACTAAGTGTACGTCTCATTCCCTCAATTAAAGAACCTACAGGGGGACAAAAAAAAAGAGTATCTTATAATCTCCCAAATGCCATTAACACCCAGCCAGCTGGAGGCATTTCCACGTGCTTCCAATCTCAAATCAATTTAGAAAAATGTGACAACTCAGTTGTGACTAGGCTGCGAAGAACACGAGGGTGCCATGTAAAGAAAACTTTACAGAGAGCATTGGAACTTAACGGGGGGTGCGTGTGTGTGTGTGTGTGTGTGTGTGTGCGTGCGTTCGAAAGGCCGTCCTGTGCGGACAGCTCCATTTCACACAGTGGAGTAATCAGGGGGAAGATGAGCGTCTACATTGCTATGTGTCGTTGAGGTTACTCCACGGTTGGGGGGTAGGGGAGGGGGGGGGGGGGAATGAAATATTTATCTGTGCAAGAAAAAGAAAAAGAAAGAGAAAGAAAACAGCTGTTTTCCTGGTCTTGTCTTCGTGAGACAACGAAGAGACGGCAGGAGAAGAGGGAGACGGTGAAAGACAAAAGGGAGAAAGAAAGAAAGAAAGAGCGAGAGAATGCCAAACCCAGCAAGGGTACAACAAAGGCACAAAAGTGCACCGCCGCCATTCCCTGGCTACTCATTCTCCGTCTCTCTCTTTTTTCCCTCATTCCCCCACTCTTCTCTTCTCCTCCCCACTTACTGCTCATTCTCACCCGTAATAGGGTCCCGTTTAATTGGGTGAAACTTGGACAGCCAGCAAATTATGGTGTGGAGTGTGATAACCCCTCCCCCTCCCCCAGCCCCACGGTGGCCCTAGCCAAAAGGTCTGTGGCATCTGGGAAACACACAGACACGCCAAGAGAGAGAGAGAGAGAGAGAGAGAGAGAGAGAAAGAGAGAGAGCATAAAGGAGAACAGGCGAGAAAACGAGGTGAAATGCAGAGTGTCGGGAGGACATGAGAGACCGAGAGAAATAAATTGGAGCTGAATTATTAAGGCTGTGACGCGCAGAGTTCAGCCGGAACAATATCCACAGGAAGAAAAGGGATATTTGTCTTTCGCTTGCTGAGATGTTTGCCAGGCAATTAGGGGGGGGGGGGGTAGAGAAGAGTCACAGCGGTGTGATGAAAGCGCTATGTTGGGCGTCCCACGGAGGGATGACCTTTTCTCCGCCCCCGGCAAACGGGATACATTGACGGCATTACCGTTGGCCGCTTGCGACGGCAGCCTTGGGAGCTGGCGCGGTGTGAGGCCGAGGAAAACTCACGCCTTGGGAGCTGGCGTGGTGTGAGGCCGAGGAAAACTCAAGCGTGTCACACTGCATCACTCGCTGTCTCGGTCTGCCGTCAACGAGGCGGATGTGTGCGCGCGACCTCGGGGCGAGGTTGCTTGACCACGGAAAGCTATACAACATGACGTGCCACGACGCGGTGGTCACCGCTCACACAACACATCTCTCTGTTTTTACTAACCACGGTGGTCCGACGAGGTGGACGAACAGGCCTCTTAGTCGACGAAATCAACACTGCTCTCTCACACTGCTGCACTGTAAACAAGCCACCGCTGGCTGCCAAGCATTAATGGATCCACAAAGTCGCCCACTTGACCCTGTTTGGCGAGCACGTACTGCAGCAGTCACCTTTGCCTGCTTCCTCTCCGCGGCTCGCACTTGTCAGAGCCGTTGTGTTGAAAGTGTCAGCAGGTGATCTCTGCTTCCTGAGCCGCTCAGAGTATTTACTGCCCCAGGAAGCACGACCAAGGGAATAATCTGGACCCCCCCCCCGCCGTGTCTGGAGGAGCGATGCAAAGAGAAAGGGAACAGAGAGGGAGAAAGTGCGCGAGCGGGGCGGGGGACACGGAACCCCACCTGGGTTTTGGAATGAGCCGTGCGCCCGCTTTCGCCCTCCACGTTTCAGAAATGCCCTTCCTCTTCATGAAAGAATGCCATTATTTTGTGCCCTATAGCCTAGCATGAGGCTGTGTTGTTGTTGTTGTGCCTAAGAGTGAGGATGGGATGATTATTGTGCACTGCAGGGAGACCCGGCGCAATTCAGACAAGTCCTGGAGGTTCACACAATGAGGTTCCGCCATCTGAAAACGTTAAAAATGTTCCTTTCGGTTCGGCCATTGTGACTTTGTCCATCTGTCGCTGGCACACGCAATTGGCCCCCGGTTAGGTTATCCGCTATATATATGCAGTGCGCAACACAGTATGCTAGCTGAACAATTAAAAAAGCAAATAGCGTCATTATGGCTGGTATGGTTATGGGTGCATCCTTATAAACAGGGCCAATAGTATTTCTGGAATAATGAGTGCACTGGGGGACTGTTCCTGAGGTGATTAATTGAAGAGAGATTAACTGGCATAATTTCATTCTGCTGACAATCTCACAGCCAATTACCAAATGTAGCATGTGCTGCTAACACGATCGGCCCTATATACTTTTCGGCCTTTTGAAAATAGCTATCTGCTATTTTCATATTTTTTACACTTGAAAACTTGTGAATTGGGCCCTTCTGCATAATGGGTGCTTTCTACTTGGTATTTTGATACCAATACTTCTGTACTTTTACTCAAGTACATTTAGGAATTCCGGACTTGTGACAGAGTATTTCTTCATTGCAGTATTGCTATACTTTTACTTAAGAAAATAACCTTAGCCCTTTTTTATTCCCCCACCACTGTTCCTCTCTCTCAATCTCTGTGTCCATCTGGCTGACCAGTATGGCAGGTTGAATATGAGACCCAGCGGATGCAATGACCCTGCGCCTTACGCAGCCTCATGCGCTGCACCTCCCATGCATCCCCTGGCCACTACGGTCAGCCCTCACACATACTGCAACGCACACTCTAGTCAGACACTAGGGCTGTATGTATGCAATGCATGCACATAACAATGCGTGCACATATATACTGCACACATGCCTGTGGTACAGTACACGCACACAGTGGCATGGGAACACGAGCCACCGATGAGGCAATGTCACCTGTCCCGCGGGCACGCACACACACAGTCACACACACACACACACACACACACACACACACACACACACACACAGTCGCACACTGCACACGTGCAGATATACAAACACGGGTGTGCCAAGTCTGACAGTGAAGTGAGAGGAGGGGGAGAGGAGAGGAGCTGGCTGGCATGACTCATCCATTCAGCTAATAGGAAGGAAAGACAGAGCCAGCAGCTATACCGAAAACATACAAATCTTCCAATACGGTGGTATACATACACTCGGTAGCCTCAACTGCTTCCAGTGGCGAGACTGCCTTTGCCACACCAGGCTGTGTGATTCACTTCAGTGCGTTACTGATGATGTATGAATAAGCCACATATGAACAATCATCATCATCATCATCATGATCATCATTATCACTGTACTTCCCGGAGTGTACCTCAATCATTTCAAAATACCGCCAAACGACTATAGGTCGACCACTGTTCCTTGTTTTTTCCCCTCCTTCTGTACATTATATTTACGATGCTTCATGCTAAGCATGTAGAATCAAGTATTGCGCCTCAGAAGTGGTCTTGTTTGTTGCACTCTTTCCCCCCCAGTATGGGGCGAGCGCCGGTAAGCTCAGAGAGAACGCATTAGCAGCCCTGTAAGGATTAGCATTAGCCGCTCTGCTATGGTGCACGCATGCAACACTGCTAGCAACTGATAAAACAATATGGAAGCCTCGGTGCTTTTTCTTTTTTTTTCAATCCACACAGCTTTCACGCCATAGCAAAACCTGCATTTTACCATGCAGTGTGTGCGTGTGTGTGTGTGTGTGTGTGTGTGTGTGTGTGTGTGTGTGTGTGTGAACAAGGCTGGTCATACACAGAAAACAAAAACAGGCACATACAGTAGTAGCATTTGATAAGACAAACAGAATAGGAATGAAGGGGCGACGGTTGTGTAGAAAATGGTAGGGCTTATTGAAATGTAGATTGTGAGTCTCCGAGCGAGGGGTTAAATCTCTTCAAATGTGTTTGCTTACTATTGTTTATCAGTCCTCTTAATTTCTCTCTCTCTCTCGGTGTGTGTGTGTGTGTGTGTGTGTGTGTGTGTGTGTGTGTGTGTGTGTGTGTGTGTGTGTGTGTGTGTGTGTGTGTGTCTCTCTCTCTAGAACAGGAAGTCTCATTGCGTCCTCTCCACTCTTATCGCTTACTCCCAGGCGTGCTCACACAATGGCCCGCTTTACACCATTAAATGCTTATTTGTCAAAATACAATTTCAATTAAATCTCCCACCCAAAATGAAGAAAAAAATAGCAAAAGAAAAGAAACTCTATACCCAGTTTGTACCCTTTACCGACCGCAATAATAAAAATAAAACAAATCGCCAAATTGCCGGTTGTGTGCAGATGTACACAAGCTGCCTCGGAGGATTGCAGATGTGAGAATGATTTGGGCTCATTTGAAAGAAGAATAAAAAAAAAGAAGACTGCGGCTGCTGTTTGCATTTGGAACGAATGCTAAGTGAGTCGCACGCATGCCCACAGAGCAGACATGGCTATGCAGCTTGCTATATGGAGCGCGTGTGACTCTGTCAACACAGAGGAAGGATTCTTACATTCGTCTCTCTCCAAAATGTTATTATCGTTTCTCCCAGAAAGTATAAAAAGATCATCTAATCGTTCTAGCAGTCCTTCCACCATCAACCATTCTTCCTTCCCGGTCTACCCATCCATATTCAATCCCCTCAGTGTCACACACCCCCCTCTTCTCTGTACTGGGATATTGAATTTAGTACAGCGGAGGGTGTTTCAGGACACGCCTGAAGACTACATAGTACATACTCAACATGGTGGAAGAAATAGTCAGATTTGTATTTCTTACGTTAAAAGCAATAACACAATGTTTAAAAAATACCCTGTTACAAATAAAAGGCCTGCATCCGACAATTTCCTTGAGTACAAGTCAATACTTGTACTCAAAATATCAAAATATCTATGTGTAATCCACGTAACCGTTCGCCCCACCGACTTCAAATTCGACACGCGCGTTCCACACCACCGCAGGGGGGTGCAGTGCCCGGTGTCGAGTCGGTCGGACCCACGGTTGTACAGAACCACTTTTCACCACTGCTGTTAAAAAAGTATCAGACCTTCATGCTACACAAGCTCAGAATGAGCTACACAATGCAACTGTTGCTGAATTACAACACTATTATATATCCACAGCAACACAACAATGGAGCTGTAGACTGTAGCCTACAGTAGGCTATATGTTGTTATAAGACAGGTTACATAGGCCTGTAGTTGGTAATACATATCTGTATACAACAACATGTCTCAGCAGTAATGTCTAAAAGGCTGTGCCTACTGTATCAGCTGTAAGTCGTTACCAGAAGGCAGTTTGCAAGTCAGGCTGCCGGCACCAACCAGCTAATGCGCTAGTGATTAGCTCTTAGCTGCTAGCACTAGCTAAGCACGGTGAGTCATGACCTTAATGGAAGGCATGGTGGAAATGTGGCGGGGGTAATTATGTTGACCCCCAAGGGGAAAGCTTTCAGACCAAGTGTGTCGTGAGGATATACTAGGCTCACAAACGAGAAACGTTGAGCTCCATCCCGGGGCCTGGAATAATAGAGCAGCAATGGCACATTATCCGGGGCTCGTAATTCCTAGAGGGATTTGCTCATTCTGAAAGGGGCAGAAAGCAAGATGGCCTCTCACCTCCCACCTCATCAAAGACTTGTGAACACAGAGTGCTGTAATTCGCCTCATCAATTCTCAAGTCTATTTTCTTGATTTTATTTTCCTTCCAATATATTGGTTGTAAGAGAACACACGGCTGCTTAATAGAGGCCTTTCACAGTGCTTAGAATGCCCATTTATCCACAATTGGAAGAAACAATGGTTGCTATTGGAACAGTCGCAATGTGTTTATTATGAGATCAATTTATAGATCAATATAAATGTAATACATTAGTGTGTGATTACTGGATCTTACATTGACAAGCTTCCCAATGTTTGACCTTCCATACCACGTACAGCACAGACATTAGACATCGGTTCAACGGTTACCAACGGTTATACGTTCATATCGATGGCTACGCTGTCTGTCACACTCTCCACCCATGTACGCAACCTTCGCATCATACTCGACCCCACCCTTTCACTACTCAAACGTAAAACAACAAGGTCACCAAAACTGCCTTCGTCCACGTCAAGAACTTTGCCCGGTCTCTCTAATGTTCTGCTGCTGAAACACTCATCCATGCATTCATCACATCCCGGCTCCATTACTGCACCAGTGCAACAGTATCCGCCATACTGTAGCATCGGGCTCCAAAGACCTCACCGAACTCCCACATATTCAGCACTATGTTCAGAACTCGGCCTGCTCACCAGTACCTGTCCCAGAGACCATCAATTACAGCAGTCGCCCACGGCCTACACTCAGCGGGCATCAATATGACCGTACGGACAAAGATGTGTCCGTGGCAAAGACTTGGTCTTGTCTATGGCAAATGTTATTTTTACACACCATCATAATGTTCTTATTTTGATCAGCCCATAATTACTGAATGTCATGTCTCCAGGTTTTCTTCTGAATATGTATGACACTGATTTACTACTACACTATGGCATAATAGGAGTGCAGTTTTCCCCCGAAGTTTGTTTTTCGAAATCGATGTCGTACACCACATCTCCAGTAGATAAAGACTGCTGGGTTATACGCTCCGAAAATAGCTGATCTACAAGCTGTGTCGCGCTGCGATGCGTTGAGAGCTTTTACATTATACATTTGTTTCTCTCTTACATGTTTTCAGAACCTGCCTCTCTGCACGTCCCTGCCCTCAGGTCTCCTGGTGCGTTCCAAAGACCAAGCACCGAACCTGAAGCGACAGGGCTTTTTCCTGTGGTATGCACTCCCCAAACATATCAAAGAAGACCGTCCTTAATCAAAACCCCGCTCTCAAAACCCACCTCCTCAATATTGCTTAATGTCAATACTAAGGTTATTATAGTTTAGCATTTTTCATTTGTTTTTTATTTGAATTTCATTTTTACTTTTTATTTTGAATTTAATACTTAGTTTTAGTTTCTATTGGATTTGTTTCTATATGCATTTGTCAGACTCAGGGGCGAGATTCAACATACATACATCAATATAGCAAAAAAAATCTGATCTACGTCACGATACAACCAGGTAAAACTAAGACATTTTCTCTGAGTTTAGTTAATTTTGTAAACACACAAAACAGTTTCAGTTATTGTCAGCATTGTCTTGTAAAGCCCCATTTTCAGTTACACAAAAATGCCAATTCTTCATTATTTTGTCAGTTTCAGTATGATTACCCCAGCTGGTCATAATACAGCTTTACAGTAAACTGTGACTGTAGAGCAGGCCTTAATTTTGGAAATACTGACAGGATGTTTTCATCCCCCAGTATAGCTCCAAGTTCATGTTCTCACACAAATTGAAATGAATGAGTTTTGGGGGGTTTTTTCACGCGGTTGGCTCCTGCATTGTGACTTCAGGACACTCTGCGTCATTGTAGGTTGAGGCCCGGGCCATTCCTTTTAGAACACATTTGATTTGACTCAGTTAAATGAACTGAGACTTAAGTGTCCTCAAACCAATTGAAGAATTGAATCAACTGTAATTGGAATGTACCCTGCAGTGGGCCTTCAATAAACACAGAGTGCTCCAGCGTTTAAAAATAAAGCCACTTTATCCTTACTTTCAGTAATCACGTTCCTCCGCCATCGGCACCCTCATCAGCGTGCTTGCTGTTGAGAGTGCGCGTGGGGCTTATGTGCGTGCACACTATGCGGACACAGCTATGGTGGGTACAGGCTTTAGTTCCGACATACTTTTGGTCCCACTGTCATTAGACTGACAACCTAACCCAAACCCGTGTCGGATATGCGCGCGCATCCCACTATGCTTACAGTGTTGTGTTTGGCCGTATCGTTCACGTCAGTAGCACTATCACGATCATGACATTTCACAGACGATCAATTGTCGGTTTACAGTTGTGATTATTAACAATTTTGTTGTGTTTTGGGGATTGAACATACGAATACAAATTACCTTTCAGTTTGTCTTCAAAGCTTCATAAACAAAAATTGCACATCTCAAAAATTAGCAATTAGCTGATTATGTTATAATTAGAATTGCTTGCATGCGTGGCATATTACGTAACTATTGTGTGTATCGTTGTGTGCAAGTACCCTATACGTGTGTGAGTGCAGTGGTGGAAAAAGTACTGAAATATACTGAAAAGTAAAAGTATAAATAATGCAATGCAAGTACAAAAGCGTTTGCTTCAAAATGTACCAAAAGTAGAAAGTACTCACTATGCAGAATGTCCCATTTCAAGTTTTCAAATCTTTTGAAAACAGCCGATCTACAAGCTTGTAGATCTGCTATTTTCAATATTGGGCTGTTGTCTTTTGGAATAATAGTAAAAATCTACATAGTAACTAGTGTTCAAATGAATAGAATAAGTAGTGGAGTAAGTAAAAGTGTTGAAAATTGGTACAAAAAGTAAAGTACAAATACTTCAAAACCGTACTTAAGTAAATGTACCTTAAACAACAACAACAACGTCCTAAAACATTCATGGCGTTGTACAGTACTGTTTCTGGTGACATCTCAGATGTCTTAAGTCTTCTGTGGACACTTAAAATATAGATTTGAACGCAACCGGACACTTGGGACTCTGGTTTCCCCGTTAGCATCCTCCGGTGTTTATACACCTCAAACATCGTGCGGACGTTTGATGGAAGTGGCTCAGAACCGGACACCTCAGAGTCACACACAGTATTACTGTGGATATACAAACAGTCAAAAAGCGAGCGCACACTATGAAATAAAAACACTTTATTGTTTAAACCGCTGGCCTTCATTTCCCCCAACCATAAAGTAAACTTAATCCATTAAGACCTGGGGCTGATTCTACAAATGATTTCTAAATCAGTTCTCAAACGTTTTGGTAAATCAAAATGATGCAACAATAGCCCTAGAGCCGTAACAATCTTCTCTTATGGGGGTCCTCGGCATGTCTTTTCAAATGGGGGTCCGCGGGCTAATGAGTATCATTTAGACCTAATCCTGTAACATTAAAGCCTTTTCTTAGAAAAAAAAGGTTTTTTTCTGGATCAACTATCCTTGTGGGGACAAAGATCACAAAACTAAAGATACACTCACTAACTATCCACATCTAACGGACCTCGGCTCTCTTCTCCACGGTCCACCAAACACACTCAGCCTTTCAATATATGCAGCAGGGCCAGTTTAAGCAACACACAGAGAGAAGCACGGCAGCCCCCACTGATATAGCCCATGCGCCGCACTGTATTATTCAAAGCTCAATTTGTCACTCCGGCGGGCTCATCAGAGGCAAACATCCTTTATGAAATGCACTTTTCATGCGGCCTGTCAGCGGGATCAAAGCAGCCGCGCGGCACATCGAGCCCTGCCTGTCTCTCTCGTCACCACCGCCAGTTTTTTCCATTCTCGCTGACAAAATGAGTCATTTTAAAGCCATGGTGTAGAGACACTGTAGACGGGGGTGGGCGGGGGGAGAGAGAGGGCATGTCATATCGGGGGCGAGTGAGGGTGGGAGGACTCTTATAGCCGGGGAATTTGGACACAGCGTCTATTTAGTGGAGTCGATTGAAGAAATGCTGGATTTGGACGACAGAGGTTTTGCAGTAGAGCTGCTGGAGTATCGCAGGGTAGCAGCTGCAGCCAGACTGCTGTATGTACAGTATATGTATAAGACATGCAGTCGCATCAAGGCTCAGCGTGCTGCCGAACGGCTCATTATACTTTTACTACATGGTGTCCCCGAGGGACATCACAACATACTGTTGCCTCCGGAGGACACCTGTTGTCCACGCTGCAGCGGGAATCTTCTTTTATGCTATTTGCTATTGTCCCATTGTTTTAACTGTCTGCCTGTTCTAATGCTGTTTTTGTTTATGTTTTTATTACTTTTGTTCTGCTCTGTAAAGCACTTACATTTATGTAGGAAAGGTGCTATATAAATAAAGTTTATTATTATTATTATTACCTTGCACATTCAGAAACCTCTCATCTCCATATTTTACCTTTGTTTGTTTTCCCCGCCGAAAATTAACGCCCTACTTGATCACGCGAAAGAAGTAAAACAAAAAACAGATCCACAACCTTTTGGGCTTTTCGATCTGCTGCTTTTAATCATTTAGATATTTTTGAATCGGCAAAGTCACAGTTTTGGACATATGAGGTTTCCTGCAAAGAAGACATCACGGCCAGTGTTTGAGGACTGACCCAGGCTTCTGAATCTGAATCTTTTCCATAATCTTTTCCTGAAGAGATTTGATTTATTTTCACCAAATGGTCGGGCCCAGAATATACAGATATACGCGTTAGGGTCCATGTGGTCAAGAAAGCACTACCATTTTGAAGGTTTTGACAGAGCATCGGGTCAGCCAAATGTCAGGAGACCATACAGGCCGACATGTATGTATTCTGGAGACATGCTACAGATGGCGAATGAATTATGGATGGGCTCTAAAGCGCCAGGGTTTGCCTTAGCATTCTGTAGCATTATTTCTGCTTCGCGTGACGCTCCTCTGTCAATCCGATCTGACAATCCTCGCACAAGATGACGCGGAACGCGAGCCGGTGTACAACGGCGCCTTTTCTCCCTGCTTCGTAATTCAAAGCGCTTTGACAGACCCCCTTTTCTTTCTCTCCTGGCTTCCTCTTCCTCTTCCTCTCTGTTTAGCCAAGCTCTCACACCAATTCATTTTTTTACGCTTTCCTCCCATCTGGCTTCTCTCTCTCTCTCTCTCTCTCTCTCTCTCTTTCTCTCTCTCTCTCTCTCTCTCTCTCAATGCTGTTTGGGTTGTGGGAAATATTTATTCACATCGATCGGTGACGGACTGGGGCCGACGGGTCTTTCATGAGCGTCAGAGTTCACTCAAACTGTTTTCATCCCACGAATGTCTCCAAATATCAATCACCGTGACGTGCAAGGGGCGTGCGGGAAGGTAGACGAGGACGGCACAGCCCAGAGGCCACAGAGAGAGAGTGAGAGAGAGAGAGAGGAGGCATGACCCACAACGAAGGGGCTGTGTATATTCTGTCGGCTGCCGGCCACAGAACAATCAGACAGAGAGAGAGAGGGAGACAAAGAAACAAGAGTTTAAATTGGAAGGACAGGTTCCCAGACGAGTGCTGCACCCGCGTGTCATCGCCATTAAAAATGCAGCGCCAACAGGATATTTTCCGCATCAAACTTTCATGCCGTCGGACAGTCTGGACAGTCTGGACAGCCCTCCCTGTCTCACTCACACCCGGCACAGATAATGCGCACAGTTCTTTGAGCCGTACTACCTGCACCAACTCCCTCCACGCGCACGCACGTTTGTATTACTATACATACAGCATGTCTTATGTGTGAGGGCTAGATACGCTGTGTGCACATCCACACAGGGGTCCATCTGCTCACCTCCACGCACGCACACACACACACACACGCACGCACGCCCTGCACAATGAAATTGTTAATAAAAAAATAAGAACACACTGAATTAAATGAACACTGAATTTTACTGTGTGGATGTCTCCATCATCCTCCCTTAACACACACACACGCGCGCGCAATGTGGCAACATGTGTAACATAAGCCATCCGTAACATACAGTACGTATATGCACTGTATGTGTGTACATAACACACAATGCAAGCTGCACCCTGCATGCATGCAAACACATTCCCGCTTAATCCTCATGAATACCGTGACCCGCTGCCAACACCAAACGCTCGCTTTTCCCCCCCATTTTCATTCTCACATTCACACTCACTCCGCCGTTACGTCTAACTTAAAAGCACATAATTCTGACAACATGAACATTCCCGGCGAGGCCTCCCGTTCCGCCAATTTCCGACGCCACAAGGTCATATGTAAATACGCTGTATCGGTGGCTCGCAGCGGTGGAGGCAGGGCCGTCATCAAGCCGTGTCAACATCATAACATTGCCCTTTTCTTTTTTTTTGCTGCTGTTGATGCTGTTGCAAAAAAAAAGCCCAAGTGAGATAAATGCGTCTGATGCACATTCACAAGGCATCTCCCGGGGCCACGCTCAGTGGCGCCCGGTGGCGTTCACACCCGGGCGGCGGAGCGCTATAACGCCTCCGTTCTCAACCTGTGGCCTGGGGACCACTAGATGGGCCACGAGGGTACTGCAAGTGGGCCCCCACCAAGTCATTGTCTAAACAGTAAACACTTAAGCAATATTACACGAGAGGGTGTGGTTTAACGTGATTTTTTTTTAAATTACAGATGTAGTCACTACGACCACAAATGTCCCAAGAAACTAGCTAGCCTAGCCACCTAGTTTGCTGCGCTCTGGGAAAACAGAGCAGCTGAATACTTCTGGGTTTCTTTGTGGCTTTCGCCTTAATTTTACCTTTTTTTTATGGAGGCTGACAGGAAATGGGGAGAGAGATGGGGGGAAGACAGCATCCAGTAAAGGCCGTCGGGATCGGGAGTCGAACCCGCGGCACACTGCCAGCCTGGATTACCAGCCAAGGTGCCTGGACCTCTGAGCCACGGCCCAGGCTGAATTCTTTGTTTTGATTAGGTGTGGAGTGCATGGTGCTCGTTTGAACCACGGCTAGAAGGCTGTTTCAACCAATCAGATTGCTTCCTCAAAACGACCTGTTTTACCTATATGCGTGTCGTTGCTGTCAGGCAGATTATTATCCCCATATTATTATTATTTTTATCAGCGTCACAAAAGCATCGAAAGTGTCAGATCTAAAAGCTGGAAATGTGCATGGCGCCAAGTGACGCATTTTGAGCTTGTAGATTTGCTGAGTGAGTGGGTGAGAGAGAAATAGAGAGAGAGAGAGAGAGAGAGAGAGTGTGTGAGTGAGACTGGTAGGCCTAATATGCTTGGGAATTTAATAAGGCTCAGCGCTCCTCAATAATAGCGCCCGCTTCACTGAGTCCTCTGGGAGACATGAAATGTACCGATAAAAGATGATGCCTCCCTCTGACAAACGGGGTGGGCTAAAAGAAGAGAAAAAAGAAAGTGCCGGCTTTGCCGTAGCTTGTGCACATGCTAGTGTGCCCTGGGCAACACTTTCAAGAATTATTCACTTTCTTCCCCTTTGCTTCGATCCCCCCCCCCCCCCCCCCCCCTCTTTTAAGGTCATGCACGCACGCATTTCCTCATCTACTGTAGACTACTGTACATCAGAACATTGTAAACGTCATTCACTGCAGTGTTCGTGGACACAGCAGGCCGGGGGTTAAAAATGTTAATGGTGCATTTATATAGCACTTTTATCCAAACCCCTTTACATAGATTGTGCATAACATTTGTCCATTCACATCACACACATCCATACATACTCCAATGGCAGAGGAAACCAGCACCAACGGGCACATCGCGAGAGATTACATAATACATAGTCGAATCCGATTGGTTCATGTTATTTTTTTGCATGATTTTATTGAGATATTGGTAGTCAAATCAGTCTGATATAGAGGATCATTCCATTTGGGCTGTGGGTGCTTATAATGTCTGATTTAACATACTTGCTTGGTTTCTCCCAATAAACCATGATATATATCATACTTTTGTGCTTTTACTCAAGTTCTTTTTCATTAAGCAGAATATATTCCATACAATGAATAGCAAAAAACACCCCATCTACAAGCTCACATCCACCTCCCCGTCCGCCCTGTTTCCTTGTTTAAGCTCCGTTTTGAAAGCCTATAGTTTCTCTTTATGAAAACCAGGTCGTATATGGAGTAAAACAGGTCGTATACGGAGTACAGTGATATATAGGGTGAAAGACGCTGCGCCTCTGACTGACTGCCATGTTCTGTCACGCCCATGTACGCCAGACGAGCCTCTATTTCTTTTTGTTGCGCCGTGGAGTCCATGTGTGTGACATTTACATATACATCTCAGCTACAGGCCCCGTGGCGAGGGAATCCCCCTCAGGCTGTACAGCGACCTCGGAATTTAGGACACGGCACTGTACGCGGGCACCCGCTCGTCACCGCGCACCGCTCGTCACCGCTCACCGCTCGTCACCGCGCACCGCGCACCGCTCGTCACCGCGCACCGCTCGTCACCGCGCACCGCGCACCGCTCGTCACCGCGCACCGCTCGTCACCGCGCACCGCTCGTCACCGCGCACCGCTCGTCACCGCGCACCGCTCGTCACCGCTCACCGCTCGTCACCGCGCACCGCTCGTCACCGCGCACCGCTCGTCACCGCTCACCGCTCGTCACCGCGCACCGCTCGTCACCGCGCACCGCTCGTCACCGCGCACCGCTCGTCACCGCGCACCGCTCGTCACCGCGCACCGCTCGTCACCGCGCACCGCTCGTCACCGCTCACCGCTCGTCACCGCGCACCGCTCGTCACCGCTCACCGCTCGTCACCGCGCACCGCTCGTCACCGCGCACCGCTCGTCACCGCTCACCGCTCGTCACCGCGCACCGCTCGTCACCGCGCACCGCTCGTCACCGCGCACCGCTCGTCACCGCGCACCGCTCGTCACCGCGCACCGCTCGTCACCGCTCACCGCTCGTCACCGCTCACCGCTCGTCACCGCGCACCGCTCGTCACCGCGCACCGCTCGTCACCGCTCACCGCTCGTCACTCGACGAGAAGAAACACCAAACATGTACAGCTCGCTCCGGCGCCGACGCCGCAACGGGCCACTGGCTTTCAGACGGGGGACACAAAGCGTGAAAAAGGGGAGAAAAAAAAAAGAAAGAAAACATGTCCCATTTCTCTTTCCTCCTCCTCCTTCTTCTTCTTGCTCGCCCCGCCCTGTCTCTGCAACGATCGACGTTCCCATGCATTCTCGTTCAACCCCCAAGACTCTGTGTAGTCCGAAGAATTAAGGCTCACCTGCTCTTTTGCCTTTACTACTGTAATCCCCCTCTCTCCTCCTCCTCCTCCCCCTCCTCCTCCCTCTCCTCCTCCACTGTGTTTCCTCTTCTCTCACTTTCATATCTTCCAGTCTCTCTCTCTTTCTCTATCTCTCTCTCCTCTCTCTCTCTCTCTCTCTCATCATCATCTCTATTCCATCTCCGCTGATGGGCCGACGAGGTCCCTATCGGCTCATTGGTCCCAGATTGATTGATTTTAGATTTTTACACGGGTGGGTGGATTTACTAAAAGGGTCCCTCCCGTCTCGTCCCCGCGACACACAGAGCGCCCCGCCCCCCCCCCCCCCCCCCCGCCGAAGCCCTGATTCACACTCCGCCGCACGCCGTCTCGTGGCCAAAAAACAGCCGATGTGCATACAATGTACACAGCCCATGTGTTTTCATACAATGTACACAGCCCATGTGTTTTCAGTGCACGACGCAAAGTATACAAATCGCACGGAGATACTCTAAAGCCACTATCACTTAGCATGCACTGGATATGTATACAACTCCCAGGAGGGAGCGTGTGTGTGTGTGTGTGTGTGTGTGTGTGTGTGTGTGTGTGTGTGTGTGTGTGTATGTGTGTGTGTGTGTGTGTGTGTGTGTGTGTGTGTGTGTGAAGAGAAAAGAGAAGAAAGAGGAGCGTTCTCTGTAAGGAATACTAATCAACGGCAGCTCTTCAGAACGTGAGCGGAGGGGGAAGTCACTGTAGCACTGCTACAAAATTGCCACTTAATTTGATTCAGCAATCGAGCATCTTCATTTCACATTTTGCCTCCCGCATGCGCACGAGCACCAATGTGTGTGTGTGTGTGTGTGTGTGTGTGTGTGTGTGTGTGTGTGTGTGTGTGTGTGTGTGTGTGTGTGTGTGTGTGTGTGTGTGTGTGTGTGTGTGTGTGTGCGTGCGTGTGTGCGTACAGAGCTGGGGATTTCAGTTAAAGGGAAACTTTACCCTTTTTGCTTGCTAAAGAAATATATGATAATGACGTTTAGCAGATTTAGAACACTTTCCTGGGGGTCTTTATGTGTGTAATATGTGGTTTTAGATATTTGAGATGTTAGCAGTGAGCCCAGTGTCTCTGATGCTCACTTACATCCTGGACTACATGTTGTCTCAGTAAGACAGCCCTCCCCCTATCCACAAGGAGGAGCAGTGCACAAACACATTATGGGAATTGTAGTCCAGGAAGGAAGTGCTCAAATCTAAAATATCTAAAACCACATATTACACAAAGACCCCCAGGAAAGTGTTCTAAATCTTCAAAACGTCATAAAAAAAATGTTTAAGACACGCGTGGACCAACGCGGGGTCCAAATGGAGCCTTATCCTAGGCTCTGTAACCCTGAGAGGGTACAAATGTGACTCTTTTTGATACAGAGACAGTCATGGCGGCAAGACTGACTGCAGGAGAGGAGAAAAACTATTTAAAAAATATATATATATATCCAAAATGAGTTAATAGCACAGGCAGACTCTTCACATACTAAAGCATGTCTGAAATAACTCTCGATACTCTATAAGCCATATCTCCAAAACTGGTAAAGGCCAAAATGAACAACAAATATGTCAATTTGAAGCTATGATTCCCTGCCATGGCATGATTTTCTTTAATGACTTATAGCCTCGTTCAGAAGCGGTCACAAATGGTGGCACATAATGTCTCTCTCTCAGAGTTAAATCAACACTGAGGAGTTTACAGTGGTCCATTGGTACCCTCGCAGAGTCACAGAGCCGTAAAAGGCTCCATCTGGACCCATGTATGTTGGTTCACTGCATGGACCAGACGTTATAAAGAAACAGTGAGTTAATATATTCCACTGCCTTAGGGATGTCTCCCGCTCTCAATCTGCATGCGTTTCCCGTGTGTGTCTCTCTGTGTGTGTCGGTTGCACGTGCGTGCATGCCAGCGTGCGTGCATGCATGCATGCGTGTGCATTAATGATGAAAGGGACACTATAACAAATGGCCGTACTAGTCTGGGTGAAGCAGCGGAAAGCAGCCGCCGCGGCAGGATTTAGGTCAGTGTGTAGCAGACAATACACTACACGACACACCACTCACTCCCCGACGGTCTGGGAGACACTGGGAGCGCCACGGGAGCCGAGAGGAACGCGCACGCACGCATGCACACACGCGCACACGCACACACACACACACACACACACACACACACACACACACACACACACACACACACACACACACACACACACACACACACACACGTAAATTGACGACCCTACTTGATCACACTGCAGCGTCACACGAAAGCATCAAAAGTAGCACATCCTTGTTGTTAACTATGGAATCGTGTGTTAGTCACACCTCCATATTATGGTCACACCTTGTGACATCACATCTCAATTTATGGTCACGCCTCGCGACACATCACGCCACCATATGGCCATCTCCATATATGAAGATCACGACACTGAACCTCATCAAAACCTGGATAACCATACATGGAGAAGACTGGATCATCACCTATAGATCTGAATATATGGAGCCGGCCAGCAACTCTACATCTGACCTCAAACCCTTAGATCTCCATATATGGAGTTGACCTGTTTTGACATTCCATTATGTTGATCTGACCTCATCAAACCATATATGGCCAGTACATAATTCATTCCATATGTTGATCTGACCCTGCATGCCAAAGCGCCAGCGCTCACCCAGCAGTCTGACATCTGCCGTCTCTCGGGCGGATGCGTGCACGCGACCAGGGCGAGGTCACGTGCACGCATCCGCCTGACTGCCTGAGTGCCCTCAGGGCATCTTACTGGTATACGTGTCTGTGTGTGCGTGTGTGTGTGTGTGTGTGCGCGCGTGCGTGCGTGCGTGCGTGCGTGCATGAATGCGTGCATGCGCGCGTGCGTGAGATTCATCAAATAAGGATGGCTACAATGGTCGCCGGCGAAGCCTCATTATCGCAATTTCTTTTGGGAGAAGAATACAGAAAATAGAGAATAGCTTTTATTTTAACTACTGCTCACTGCTGAGTAGGGAGACGGGGGGCTACACTAAAAATAGCGTTAAGGCTTCATGTGTTGCATATCCATTTCTTTCCCCTCAATACGCCACGAGGGAAGCACTATATTTTCTATACTGCCTTTTTTGCTCATTAACATTCAACCTACATAAGCTCGGCTACGTGGACACATTTGTCTTGGTTGTAGCGTTTTAATCAATCTGGCCTATTTCTGGCGGTGTTAGAAAGTTGTTAATGCCTCACAATGGCTCAACATTCAATAATAATCAACCGGAAAGGCAAAAAGTCATTAATTGCTGCTGCCTATCATTCTGTCTAATGCGTACATCCTTGGCTCTGCGTTCAACGTTATAAGTCTTGGCCCGCTTCCCCATGCCAGAGGACTGTTCCAGCCGCAGATGATGAGAGAGGCTTGACAACCGGCGCCAACGTTAGCAAACCCCTACGAGGAGAGAGGAGGAAGAACATGTTCTATCTCCTCGCCCGTGGCGGAACTCACCTAGCGTTCATTAATATTAGAGAGGAGGCGCGCGGAGAGGGGAGGGAAAAAAACAGATTCTGCAGTACATTAGCGAGCAGATTATTGACGTGTTTGAGTCGGGGATGTGGCAGTTTTTGCTCTTAGCATACTTGTGTACGACGGCTCTGCCTCCAACTGTTGCCTCTGGAGATGAGTTAGTGTCTGTGTGTGCGTGTGTGCGTGCGTGCGTGCGTGCAGTCAAGGTTGCAGTCGTTGCAGGAACGTCGGGAATGTTCGCTTTCTCGCAGTGGCACAGTGTGCAGGCAATAAAGGATGATTGAGGGTGCCTGAACGGTGCTGCCAAAAGCTGAAAATCACCTTCTGGACCTTGAAATAGACTAAGACCACTTCCATCACTTCCGTCTTTATGTTTGTTTGTTTGTTTGTTTACTGTTTGCGAGCCATAGCTCTAAGCTTTCAAACTGCTCGAACTGCTTGCGTATTGTGTGTATTGGCTTTCATCAATAACAACAACAAGAGATCCAGAGTCATTCAAGTTCAGGCGCAAGCAGAGAAATGGAGAGGGAAAAGTATACTATACTCAAGGTACAAGAAAAGGAAGGAAAATAAATCGAAGTTGCCCACCGCAACTTGTACCGCACGTGTGAGCGCAACAACAATAATAACGCTGCGCTGCGAGGCATCTTCTCTCCGCCGCGGTTCTTTCCACTTAGCTCTGCTCAACTAGTTCTATTTTCCCTTACATGATTCAGTGCATACGTCTTCAAAATGTCTTACCGTATGCTTGACAAACAAAATCAAACGCAGCAGGGTAATATTACATGTGCCGCGTTGTTGAACCCAATAAAGTCAGCGTTTACTATATGCACAACATTCCTCTGTCGGTGATCCGCGATACCGTTCCACATCCATCTTAACTCCAATATGTTAACACCCAACTCGATGACATACCACAGCGTCACGCAAAAGCATCAACAGTAGCAGATCCACGAGCTCGATAAACGCCTCGGCACATTTCTCGAGCTTGTACATCTGCTCTACTTTTGCTATTTTTGAGTGCTAACCACTCCTATATACACAGCAATGTATGTGTGTATGTATGTATATAGCGTGTTCTTTTAACAACATCAAGTGTCACTGTTGCACAGCCTGTCACACACACACACACACACACACACACACACACACACACACACACACACACACACAGTGCAGTAGGTCTCTGTCAGAGCTAGGTCCACTGGGTAGGAAACACCGGCCCTATAGCCACAGTTACCTCCGTCTCTGGCAGGCCTGCATGTGGCGTGGCCAGGCCAGGGTCTCTGTCTCTGTCACTCACCACGCAGGGCGGAGTGAAGCTCAGACATGCAACGACGCATCAAGCTCTATAGCCTTTAATTGTATTAAAGCCCCAAAGTATGAGATTCGTTTTCAAAATGTGTCCAAGAAGAAGGGACGGGGGGATGCTCTGGCAGCGCTGGCGGAGGTATAGCCTATTAAATGGATGTTGAGTCCAACACAGTGTAAGAGGAACCAGACGACTCCGGTCTTAGGAGATAATGACTTTTCTGCTTCATTCTGCGGGGTCCACTCTTCCACGTCAGGAAGAAAAGTCAGTGATGTGTCAAAACTATTTATTGCCCCCGCTCGCTAAATACTTACGGACAGTTCCTATACAGACTCGATTTCCATCCCCATATCCCTTGCATAAGCCCGGCTGAGCTGAGACAGGCGGTGTGTGTGTATGTGTGTGTGAGGCGATGCTGGCGGAATAAATTGCAGTGTGGGTGGGGGGGCGAGACGGGGGGCGAGACGGGGGGCTTCTGGAGTGAGGAGGCCGCCTCGTTGAGAATCAGAGAGGAAGGAGCTGAGTCCATGAAATAATATCTATTCCTGGATTCTGTTTGTCCTAGCATGAATACATGTGCTATATTGTGCTATTAAAATGGTGCCATATCTCACACGAGAGCCAAATGATGAAGGGAGGGAAGAAAGAGGACAACTATACCAGTATTTGTTCTTCTAACAGAGATTAGCGAAATAACTTCTACAGTTGGACATACTATAGACTCAATGTCAATGGGTCAAGAAAAGAAAAAGAAACAAAAAAGAAAAGGAAAAATGATGGGTTTTTTTAAGTAATGAAGACAGACTGATGGAAGTAGAAACTACGGGACAAACCATGACGAGAAATGTTCGTCTATTAGCGTTATGAGCAGTTCAAGTAGGAGTGAAGGTCCGACTGTCTTGCTCTGAAGGACACCTGCCGCCCACAATGCCAGGAGGAGAGTTACATAAGCTCCAGACAACTCCAGCTCCAGCCACGCTGTCCCACAACGTTAGAGCTTAACCCATTTTGGGGCGGGAACCCCTTTTGGTATTGTAAGAATTATGTTGTACTTCAGCTGTTGAAAAATAGCAGCTCGTAGCGCGGCACTCGAGCTTGTAGGTCTGATATTTTTGAAAAGTCGTGAAAATGTGGCCCAAATGTTTGAATATATTCTTTCAGAGCGAAAGTTTTTAACTCAAATCTTTGCTTCTGGCGGGGTCCCAGAACGTGGGAACATTCTGGGGGGGTCCCAGAACGTGGGAACATTCTGGGGGGGGTCCCAGAACGTGGGAACATGGGCTTTTCAGAAAACTCTCAGGATTTAGAAGGCATTTGTAGAATCGTCTAAATGGATTAAACCACATATAAACACAACAACATTCCCGCTCTGAATGTGTAAGCTCGAGACTCGAGACATGCAGCATGTCGTCATCCCCCTCTCTCTGCCACTTTGCGGGGGGTTTTCTGACCGTCAAATTAAGTAAAACTCTAGGGGGAAAGGGGAAACAAAACAAGCTACGTCATTTTGTTAATTTATTTTTATTTAATTTTGCGTGAAATTTGGCTCTAAAAAAAACAACAACACAATTTTAGGCGGGGAAAGCTTGGAGGTAATTATGTCGCTATGACAGCATCTTGTATAAACCACATGAATTATGTAACAATCGCCAGGTTTGATTTGGCCAGGAGGAGCACGCAGGCTTGTTCTGCTCTCCTGCCCAAAAATCTGCTCTCTCTGTGTCTGGTCTCTCCGACTAAATAAAGTGAAAACTGCCAAAGGGCAAACATGCCACGGCGTCCCTTTAGCAGAGGAAATTGGATTTCAAAATTTGACTTTGGTGGTGTTGCCGGAGAAGAGCATATCAAGCACATAATCACAATAACGCCAGTATTCTCTTTGGGGAGCCATATCGTATTATCTTGTCAGAGAAAACAACACACTATTATGTTGGTTTTCAAAAGCTCCACGTCTAAGTTGGGGGGTATTTGGGAGAATGCAGGTTAACTGTCTGGATAGTGCATCAATCACCGTTACGTTCCTGGACTTTGGAGGTGGATGAGCACTGCACGCATGCACACACACACACACACGCACACACACACACACACATCTACATCCTTTATTCATTTTGTTCCAAGGGTCAAGAGAAGCAACCAGCAGTACCCTCTCTGTCTTTGCTTCACATATCTCAAGGACCGTTCATCCAACAGACATCACATTGCCGAGGACCATGGGGAGTCAATGGGATGAGCGTTTCAGACGCTTCTCCAGAACACGTCGTCTCTGTCGGCCGGAAACCTCGTCATATTTCCGGACATATTTTGGTCATATTATGTCCAAAACTTGGATAAATATGGCGCCGATTTGCTAAGTATGCACCCCTGCGGCAACAGAAACAAAGTAGACATACCACAGTCAACTGCACTTCCACAGGCCCAGCAATCAGCCAGCTCCATGAGGAGCATGCATTCCGAGCAGCCATGTGCTCAAGAACAGCCATGCTGCAAGCAGTTCACAGCATGTTCCCTGAACATTCACGCCCCGAGCAAGCACTACACTTTACTTACTAAACCAATACCGTTGCTGTCCAGCAGAATTAACCACAATTCTCTGATTTTAACTTGTTGTGTTTGTTTGTAAATGAACGTGGCATATACAGCGCACAAAAGTATCAAAAGCATAGCAGATCTGCAAGCTCAAAATGCGGATCTACACAAACATGACAAAATGGCATTGTGTACATCTTGTGACAGACAGACAGACAGACAGACACATGTAATTGCGAATGCACTGTCTGTCTGTGTGTCTGTCTGTCTGTCACGCTGTAACACCACATGCCCGCCACCAGAGGGTGCAGCTGTATCACACACAAAACACACACACACACACACACACACACACACACACACACACACACACACACAAAAACCTAACTTTAAAAAACTTTAAAAAAACACACACACGCACACATAGTCACATACACACACTAAAAAAAAACAAAAATGTACGAGCTGCGTTCGCTTCCCGCGTTTGCGCGTCTTACTTGTTTACTAGTTACTTTGCAGATATTAAAACATACTTAACAAATTAGGCTATTTAAAAAAGAAATCCAGATATAGAAGACCGCAATGCGTTGTGTTATTTTTCACCAAATAATATGTTCAAAACAATGAGTATCTTGGCGTTTTCCACTGTTTGTTTTGGTAGGCCAAAAACATCCCTGTCTAACAAAACAAACATTGAATACAGCGAGAAGGGCTGTATGCTCCTGGAGGAAAACACTATAGAGGGAAATGATTGGTAAAAACAAACAAATATGTATTGTTTTGTTATGTAAACACATACAGGGCAAAGTTACTTTATATGTTGATGCCAGTTGATGACTTTTACTTGTATTTCTACATTGTAGTATTGCTACTGTAGCAATACTTTGATAAATAAGAGTACTTCTTCCACCGCTGTGTGGGTTTAACTGTGCGCACACAAGAAACTCAGCACAATAGCAAGACTTCTAAATTCAAATACCAGAGAACTCATCGGTTTACCAACTCCCCCCATGAAAAGTGGAGACAAACAAGTTTCAATGTCTTCAACCTTATGCTTATGCTACATAAAGGTGACGTAAAAGTAAAATGCACTAAACCGTGGCGAGTCGGAAAACCGGCCAGTTCTCCGGTTACCCTAAATGCAAACAGAGGCATTCTGGGTACTAAAGTTCCACCGATCGATTGGAGCTGTGAATATCACGTAGAGCAATTTAATTCTCTGCAAATGTTAGCAGTTGATTAATCTATATGGAATTTTCAGTTTAGCATCTCATAAAGGTTTGCGGGTCCATGGATAGAACATTAATTTTGGGTGACTTATTTGGGTTCATATTTGAGGTAATTGTTGAAAGGTAATGTGCAATCAAAGGTGAATAGAACAAAGGGCTTCAATGTCACAAAACCGAAGGCCATACTGCAGTTAACCGAGGTTGCAACAAACACATCTCGGCGATTGAAAGAAAAGGGAAAAAAAATAAAATGAATGAAATGAGGTTCAGAGAGCAAAACAAAACAAAAAGGCATTTCCATCCCCCCGCGTTTCCATTTCCTTCCCTTGTCCTATACGTTGACCCCCCTCTCCACTTCAGACGCTCGGACGAAACGGCATTTTATTATTTTCTTTGATAGAATGCGCTGATCCGCAAATGGGGAAAGCCAAAGACAAAGCCCAGGCTGGATGTAGACGGGTATTGTTTGTTATTGATTTCCATTGGGCTGGCAGAGCCCGGTGACGAAGGTGGAGGAGACTCCACTCATCACGCTGAGTCTATCGATTGATCCAGGAGAGGGGGGGGGGCAGGAGGGCTGGGAGGAGGGGTCAGTCAGGCAGAGAGGAAGGGGGGGGGGGGGCATGACACCGTGTGAATTAACCCATTGTTCCAAATAAATAAATGTTAACTTGGAGATACTAGGCGATTTATGGTATTGGAGGTCATTGGTGCTACGTGTATATATTTGCTATTTCATTGCTATTTTTCTTGTTGCTGCAGAGTCGGAGCCCAATGCAATAATTTGACTCTCATACATGTATGATTGGGATGGAACAATCATCTCAAATCACGTCTGAGTGGAGCCTATTCACACTTGCCCTGCACCAGTCCTCTCTGCTGCTAGCCTAGCGTAGCATCCTATTGAAATGAACTACATCCTCTATGCTGCTAACCTAGCGACCGTAGCATCCTATTGAAATTAACTACATCCTCTATGCTGCTAACCTAGCGACCGTAGCATCCTATTGAAATTAACTACATCCTCTCTGCTGCTAACCTAGCGACCGTAGCATCCTATTGAAATGAACTACGTCCTCTCTGCTGCTAGCCTAGCGACCGTAGCATCCTATTGAAATGAACTACGTCCTCTCTGCTGCTAGCCTAGCGACCGTAGCATCCTATTGAAATGAACTACGTCCTCTCTGCTGATAACCTAGCGACCGTAGCATCCTATTGAAATTAACTACATCCTCTCTGCTGCTAGCTGCTAGCCTAGCTAGTTTTGTTTTGTTGTCCAATGAATTTGGACGTTAACATGGCAAACATGTGCTGGGAAAATAGGCCGATTTGCAAGGCCCTCGATGTGTCGCGGAGCCCGCAGTCCGCACACTAGTATGTAGATCGCCTACAGAATGTTCAGCCAATACATTTAGCGTGCGGTTAAAATAAGGGGAGGGGGCACAGACTCCTTGGTGACCCCCTGTCAACCGAAGTGTACATGTGTTTAAGTGGTTAAAAGGTTAAGGCTGAGGGGGGTGAGATGCTGCATCTCAAGGGGCTATCCCTTCAATAAAATCACACCTGTGTGAAGTGAGCGGTGGAACTATACTGTAATTGTTATACTGTACTGATGTACTGGTACTGTAGTCAGTGTGAAGCTCAACCGCAACACTGCGCCCAGACAGACAGACAGACACTCATGCTGAAAAAGACTGGTGTTACACAAAAAACTCTGCTTCCCATCATGCACCTGTGCACAGTGTGAAGCTCAACAGCACCACTTTCTCACCTGTTGGTACCCTAAACAGACATGGACACACAAAGCTATACATGTTGGAGACGGTTGGAAACTGTAACTTTTCAAGCCATGCAACACGTGCGTCGCTTGTCCCTTTTCGAGCTTGCAGGATGTTCTATCTTGGATGCTTTTGCATGACGCCGTATGAGCAAGCAGGGCGGCTAATATGCGAAGAAAACTAAACAAAACGCAAAAAGTTAAAAATATGGGGAGATAAGAGGTTTCCACCGAGACGTGAGTCATGAGCAGACAGCCTTCATGGGTGTCTCGGGCCGTGCGTGTGAACGCACGAGGCGCGCTCCGCGAGACAATCAGGGCGTGTTAGCTTTGGAAGCTACTGACATGGAATGATGTTTGACGACACGTAGCACGCTAAATCGCTTATTGCCCTCGAGGGGTGGGGGTGGGGGGGTGCAGTGGGGTGGGGGGAAGCCCCTCTCTCTTGTTTTGTTTTTGTTCTTCCTTTCTTCCGTCTCGCCGAGGCCAGGCGGAATTGAGGCCACCTCTCCCTGGGTGGCTGACTGTAACACGTCAGGGATCCAGTTTCGAACCCAATTGTGTTTCCATCGAGGCGTGTTTATTTTTAAGGTAGTATTATACTCCCAGGTTCTGTGTGTGTGTGTGTGTGTGTGTGTGTGTGTGTGTGCGCACGTGCGTGCGTGAAAGGAAACTATGCCGCTTTCTACCAATGTCCATCCGCTGTCGTCGCCTCAAATATAACTAATTACTAGTTTAAAATCGACATTATTATTAACGCTAACCAACGTTAAGTCTGACTTATACTGAGCGGTATGAGGGTGTCGCGGAGCCAAAAATGACAGATCTGCAAGTCCACAACATGCAGCGGATGCAACACGCTGTGGGCTTTCAGATCTGCCACGTCTTGGCACTCGACACTGTACAGTACAGTGTTATTTATAACCAAGTAGACCCGAGGCTGAAAAAATGCTTCTAAATACTGACAGTTTTCTGAAAATGTTCTTGTCAGTGGTGCTCAACATTTTTCATGTCAAGGACCGCCGGAATTATCTGTCTTTGGCTGTGGACGCCCATCTTAAAATATGCTGTTCCAGGGCGCGGCACTCCGTGCCACGCTACGAGCTTGTAGATCTATTGTTCAACAGCTAAAGTAGGCCTATAGCATTATGCTTAAAACACCAAAAGGGGTTCCCCGCCCTGTTCTTATAATGAGCAATAGTCTTCTTGGACCGTGCATGAGAGAAATGAAGCAGAAAAGAGAGAGAGAAAAAAAACAGCATCGCGTACAGCATCCAAGAACAAGAGTGATGACTAAGACCATTTGTTGGGGATCAATTAGGCTGATTGGTTTAGGCCCCCGTCTTGGCCTGCACCGGGAGGTTGGCAGTTAGGAACAAGTTGTCCAATTAAGTGAGCACAAGCCCCTGCCAATAATGGCTGAATAATGCCCCCCATATGGGGAATGTGATTCGTCTGTGATGTTAGGCACCAAAGAGAGGCAGGCAGATACTGTACTTTTTTTTCTTTCTCATTCTCCTTTTTAGATTGCGATCAATAACGGCCCCCGTGGCTTTGACGATGGCTGCGTGGAGAAATGGACCATGAAGATGATGTTCTCCTCCTGGGTGGGTGCCAAAATACAGCCTCTCTCTCTCTCTCTTTTTAAATGATTATTAATTTAGTTTTGTAGAGACAGGACACGATGGAGTAAGCCAGTCGGTCCACAAAGAAGTGTCGCTCCAATTGAAAAGTATACTTTTCAATTGTGTGTGTGTGTGTGTGTGGGGGGGGGGGGGGGGGGGATGCTTTGGCGGACACATATCTTACCCCACTTGGGTGGTTAACAGTTCAGTTAGTCGGATAGTCACAGCTGAGCAGAAGTATTCCGAAATTACTTCCTGTGATGATTTCACACGTGGACAAGAAAACGCAATAGAGAACAGTGTTATTTAGATACTGCAGTGTGTAGCGGTGCTCCACGTGGGAGGGGCCAGGAGAACCACATGATATCAGGACGGTGACATCTTCAAACGCCGTGATTTCACTGCGCCTTTGATGAGTTTCTTTCCCTTTGCCAGCGCTCGGTGAAAGGATAGATTACCTTCAATGAGTTAGTATTTTTAACTTCTGCCTACACCACTTTCCTTCTGTCCTCTCTCGCTTCCGTTTCAGGGCGCACAGTAATGACAGATAAATACTTAAAGGCTTTAATTTCTTCTGACGTTGCACCCAGTCTTTTAATCTGTCTCTCTTTCTCTCTCTCTCTCTGCTGTTGACACTCAGGTTCGTCGACATCACGTTGAAGAGGCTGTAATTAAATGAGTCGGGCGTGGCGTGTTTTAATCTCTCCCTGTCGGAATCCGTGTAAGTGCCGCTGCCAGATCACACAGCCCGAGTGGAAGTCACCATCCCCGACACAGCAGCACCATTTGAAAAGGGGAGAGAGAGAGTTTTCTATATCCGCTCTCTCCAACCTCACAACACATTGCAGCGCGACACGTTGTGAGCCTGTAAATTCGTCAGTAAGAAAGCACGTCAGAGTTACTAGTGCTGTGGTTCTTCTACTTTCGAATGCATTCCCAGATCCCAACGCTCCCCCGTCTCTCTCTCTCTCTCGCAAGCCCCCTTGTATCTCGGCCTTGCTCTGATGAACCCAAACACTGTTTGTTGTGTGAGAGTTGCAATCCCAATCCCCGAAACACAGTCTGTATCACCACACTTGGTTAAATCCCTGACTTATTTCCTCCCCTCCCCTCATCTCTCTCTCTCTCTGTTTTGAGTCCCTACAGTATGTGTGTTTTCTGGTGAAGGGTGGAACATGTCGGAGGCCTATTTTCTTTTCTTCTTCTCTCTTTACCTCTCTTTCTGGCTCCCTGATGGCCGTCTCTGGCCACGCATGCATGGAGCACATCGGGGTCAACAACAAAACGGACACCATTAGCAGGGGAGCGTGGGCAAACAGGCGCACACACACACACACACGCACACGCACACACACACACACACACACACACACACACACACACACACACACACACACACACACACACACACCTCCCTCCATACATGCCCCTTGCTGATACCAAAGCTGTCAATCATGATGGACAGGGGAATAGGCAAGAGCTCCTTTAACACAGCAACAAGCTGGAAATAATAAAATAATATACAGTACAGGTTGTGTATAATGCTGCAGCAGCCATATTTTCCTCCTTCAGTCTCTACCTCCCTCCATCCATCCATCCCTCCCTCCATCCCTCTATCCATCCATCCATCCATCCAGCCCTCCCAGAACCCCACTTTGAGAACCACTGGTGTCTGCAATGTGTGGGTGCTCCATTGAGACTTGAACTATAGAGAAACTGGTAAGACCGAGAGGTGAGAGAGACAGAGAGAGAGGGGGGAGAGAGAGAGAAAGGGGGAGAGAGAGAGAGACAGAGAGTACCAGATGTGCAGCCAGGAATCTCATTAGGTATATCTGAGCAGCAGGATTGCATGAGCCCCCACTGACCATAATGCAGTGTATAGCTGCCTACCAGTGGGGGCATTGCGGGAGAAAAAAGCAATTTGCTGCAGCCCGGCTCAATGGTCTCGTCAATCAAGCCAACACGGACATGGCGAGAGCAGTTAAGAGACCGCTACACACCGCCTAGAGATTACATTTAATGCTTTCCTCGTCACCTCCCCAAATAAATAAAAAAAGGAAAAGAATTTGCACTGTTTTGGACCCCAGAGTGTCTAGTCACTCAATTCTCAAGTCTGTCGTGTTCTCTGTGTGCTCTTAAAGTGTCACCTAGTGCCGCGGTTCACACCACTAAGGCCGGACACTGTTTTAAAGTGCATTCACGAGTCAATGACAAGAGTACTAAAGAGAAGCATTCTGTGAGTGTTAACAATGTACGTGTATAAACTATATGTTGACAATAAAGTCCTGCGGTTTTCTTCCGCCACCCTGTTGTTGATCATCAGGGTCCACTTGAAAAGCACGAAAGCATGCGCGGTGGGTCTGACCACTCAACACGACAGCCGCGGTCAGATGGGTGGGCCACGGTGCACCTTCATTTGAATGGGCAATCGGATTCATCACATTGCGGCTTGTATCGATGAGCTCTGATTTATCAGTATCAGAATGAAAACCCATTGTTTTGGGCGGGAACCCCTTTTGGTGTTAGCATTACGTTATGCTTTAGCTATTTAAAAATAGCAGATCTACAAGATCATAGGTCTGCTATTTTTGAAAAATCGAAGAACGACTGACATAGAAACATAGCTTTTTCAGAAAACTGTCAGGATGTAGAAGACATTTTTAGAATCTGATCTCAGGTCAAAATGGGTTAAAGGGGAAAATACTGTCAATCATTTGTGGGACCCACTTGCAATACCCCCACGGCCCACCAGTGGGCCCCGGCCCACAGGTTGAGAAGCATAGCCTCGGTGGGCCTATCATCACCAGGGGGGATGAGTCACCTGTCACCGCCCCCCCACCGGCCCCGACAACACCCCTCGGGCAGGAACACGGCGCTCCCGCTGCGAACCATAATGAGGACAATCAAAACACACGGCAATAATGCTTTCTAATAGCGATTATAGCCACAATAATGAGGTGGCTACCTGGGAGGCTGTTTGCTTAAGTTGTTTTTCCAGCATGCTCCCGCCCGGCGCCCTCCGGGAGCCGTAAGCGAGGGCCCCTGATATCCTGCTGCTAGCAGAGGTCCCCCGGCGGGGACGCTGCCATGAGAGCCCCAAGGAAAGAAAGAAACTCTACTATACGGCTAACTGCTAATACAGACAACTAATTACAAACAGGGGACCCGAGCCAACTGGAAGAGGGGTGGGTGGGTGGTGCATGGGGGCTGGGTGGAGGGGATGGGAAGGGATCGGAGAGTCTGAAAATTACACTTGCACTTGCAATAACGTTGCTGTCGAGCAGAAACCTTGTATCTCCATATTTCGACTATATATTATATTTCGTTTTTATAGTTGTTTTTGTTTTGTATATGGACGCCCTACTTTGTCACACGAGAGCGTTTTTCTTTACATATTTCACAGATGAAAAGGATTAACAAGAGCTTGTGACTTAATAACAACTGCATCTGATACCGTCGGGAACACAAGTTATGAATTATTTTAGTTTTGGACTGGCCAGGTTTCCACCTGACAGCGACGAATGCCTTCCTCCCCTCCTCTCCTCCCCTCCCCTCCTCCTCCCGTGTACCTCCCTGGAGGAGCGTAGCGTGGGCTCAGGTGACATTGGGTCTGAAGATAAATCCATTTGTCAGCCCCTCCCTTCCTACCCCGAGCTTACCTCTACCTCCATCCCTGGCTGCCTCCCAGTTATATTCTATAGGAGACGCCCGAGGACACCCATGGCAGGCATGCTGTATGGGCATAATATACACACACGCACACGCACACGCACACACACACACACACACACACACACACACACACACACACACACACACACACACACACACACACACACACACACACACACTCTTACATATATATGGTAGACGATGGCTCTTTTCCACTACGTAGGGTGACCCAGAACCTTCCATCACCTGAAACTTTCCAGAACCCAAGAAGTTCTGTGATGGCTTTTGTCAATAGGTTTCCAATAGAAGCAACGCTCACACGCACGCACTCAAGCACGCACGGCCTATCTACAAGGTCACAATACGTTGTGGAATGAGACATTCTGAACCCAGGGCTAGTACTGTACCTGAGCACAGGGTTCTGAGGAACCTTATCTGACACCGTAGGATATTATGGAAACACATCCAGAAGCTGTGAAATATGTTTCACTTCGCATATCCAAAAGTCTGTCCCTATAGCTCTCTGTGTGGCAATGAGGAATCTTGAAATGCTAATCTGCAAAATGGATGCATCTGTGATCCACAGACGAGCAGAGAGAAAAGCTATAAGAAGTAAGTCAACGCCTCTCTAAACGCCGCTAAAGCCATAGCCACACATGTTCTCCCCCATCCCACAGAAGGCCGTCGTACAAGTGGTAGTAAGACCACCTTTTGTCAAGCAAAAAAGATCCCCGCCCTATAATCCGCCAGTATTGATTGGCCATTCCAGATCACAGGCCTCCACTCACACAAAGCAGAGGATTGGGGAAGATTGGAGGGGATTGGGGCTGGACACTCCCCAGGCGGTCGGATACTGCAGAAAGCCAAAGCTGGCATGTGCTGTTTGCCCGCTCCCGAATAAAACAATACGGCTCTCGGCCTCACTCTCAATCTTCTATAGTGTCCTCCCCTCCAGCAGCCAGTCGCCTCACACAGCCAGATTGTGCTCACTAACAAAAGAAAAACACACACACACACACAAAAAAGAACAGCGAAAGCCCTCCCACGGCCATTTTGGATCTAGGCGTCTGGCGGTTGCCCTTTAAGAGTGAATGGGTCTGCAGGGTCCAGAGCCCCGATCCCCCGACCCATCATTAAAGGCCCTTTCTGGAGTGGCGTCCATCTGCTGCTCTCTCATTACCGCCGTGAGGGATGGCGGTAATGGCCCCTAAATACGGTACTGGCGCACTGTCAGCGTGACCCCGTGACCCAGGAAGTGGACACAAGCCGGGCTAATGATGCCAGCTGATAGGCAGAACTGGGGCTCTGCAGGCGTCCAACTTGGCATGTCGATATGGGTCGAGCACCCAGTGGCATCGTTAGGCTTAAATGACTGTCCTTTTCTGCAACAGCGGGGCTTCGGCCGCACGCCGTTTGTGTGTTTGTCAGGTCGATCGCGGGGGATTGCCGGCGCGAAGACCGACCGACCGGCCGCGCTGTACCGCTTCGAGTCAGTTGTTTATCGCCGGTCGATAAACGTGAATCGATAAGCATGTCTGTCTCTCTATATAACAGTTGTGAATTTTCACGTGCCGTCTACATGGCGGGCCCATGGTGCATGGGCAGAATACTCAGTGCTTTTGAACATGCCTGATGATGGCCAAGTTGGAGAGCGATATGTGCTTCAAGCCAGAACCCTATAATTGCTTAGTTGACTGGAGGACGTTTCCCCCTCGCCGCTCCACAAGCTCAAGATTCACGCGCCACATTTTGACCGTGCACATCTGCTACTTTCACCGACTGCTTATAGCTATAGGGACGCTATAGGATTCATTTGACAACCACAGGCGGTCAGCTAGAAGTTTCCAGAACCTGGAGAAAAGTTTCAAAACTCTGACTTCCCTTTTCTCTCTCGACATTATCTGACAGCCGGGAGACACCTATATATCTGCAAATTGACTCGTGAATCGTGAATCGAAAAAAAGAAGAAAGAACTAAAGCCATGGATATAAAGTGGTGACTCAGCGACACATTCACAGAGGACAATGGCTTCCTTCACGGCAGCCATGTTGATTTCACATCATCGGTGTCGAGTCCAACCTGTGCCAACGCGGCATGCTACTCATCGCAGTGCAGTGCAAACCTCTCTATCTCTCTCTCTCTCTCTCTCTCTCTCCATCCACAGCAGAATTCACTCCATTAATTACCAGAGGCTCTGCAGTGGCCCTGCCAATATAGCAACACGAGAGAGAGAGAGAGAGAGAGAGAGAGAGACATGTTCTCTGGGCTTGTGAAGTATGTTTTACCAATCCCGTACACGGACACATACTGTACACACACACACACGCACACACACACATGCGCGGGCGACAAACAAACCCGTCCTTTCTATTTGCCTCGGACAAACACACACAAACGCAGCCGCAAACAACTCGTGTGTGCCGCTCGGCACATTTGAATATGCAAATAGATACAGTGAAAAACAGAAAACAACACAAACATACACACATCATCACAAGCCGAGAGAGAGATGGAGAGAGAGAGAGACGCCCCTGATTTAAGCTCGGTCACGTGCCGCCGCCAGCGGTGCACGTTGAAAATAGCAGATCTACAAGCTCACACTGCGTCCCGGTGGGACGCGTTGTGAGCTTGTAGATCTGCTATTTACGGGGCGAGAGACACCGGCGGGTTGCTGTGAGTGTGTGTGCATCAGGCATTTTATAGCGTTGAGTGCTTGGTGGAAGATGTACCTGCTGGAGACACTGTGCACTAATGAGCTCATTCCCTCTGCAGGGAACGCTCCCCTGGAGCAGCACGCACACACACACACGCACACACTCACACACTCACGTGCACGCACACTAGTCCTGAGTTAGTGCTAATAATTTGCAGAGCGTGTTAAAAGAAAGCCTCCTCGCGGCCTGGGGTCGGTTTGGGAGTTACATTAACTGTCCTCCTCCTCCTCGGTCTGCCATACTCTGTCTGTCTGTCTGTCTGTCTGTCTGTCTGTCTGTCCGTCCTCTCCCTCCCTCCCTCCCTCCCCTAGGCGTATCCCAGGGAGCCTGACTGATCCAGAGGATGTTTGTTTGGAGAGCAGTTGATAGGACACATGATGAGCACCTTGGGGCATGGTGTGTACAGAGAGAGAGAGAGAGAGAGAGAGAGAGAGAGAGAGAGAGAGAGAGAGAGAGAGAGAGAGAGAGAGACAGACACAACAACGGTGAGATATGCAGACTGAATAAACAGACAAATGAGAGACGGATGAACCGAAGGGAGGGAGCAAATGAAGGGTATTGGTGTTGCACAAGTGTGTGTGTGTGTGTGTGTGTGTGTGTGTGTGTGTGTGTGTGTGCGGGGGGGGGGCATGTTTGCTAGGATCCAATGGGAGATGGAAGCCTTTATCATTCCATTCAGAGCTGTCTGTACGCGTGATGTGAGAGAATGTTGTTTCTCTGCGGTCAACCCGCCGTGCACGTCAAGACAGTATTTGCTCATTAACGCAGGGAGTACAGACAGGAGGGAAGACAGACACACACACAGACACACACAGACAGACAGATACAACACAACATATACCCCAAACAAAGAGGGAAGTCATTTAAGCTACAGTCAAAACCTTGAGCAGGTAAATAAACAACAGAGCGCGCCTCCGGCAATGACTATATGACAGCCGGCAAACATGATACGTGATGCTTACGGCTTAAAAACCAGATAACTTTAGGCCTCAGTTCTTCATAATGTATACTCAGGAAGAGCACGATTACACTTCTGCCGCGCTAACGATGAAGGTAGTGGTGCACACACGCACGGCCGCACGCACACACGCACGCACACACACACACACACACACACACACACACACACACACACACACACACACACACACACGCGTGATATGTACAGTAGAAGAGCTAGTGTACTTCTGTCAAGGTTGACGTTGGGGTCACTGTCCTGAGGCCTCGTCTGCGGTAGACGACGCACCGCAGGTTGCTCGGTTGAAGCCGGTAATTAGCATCTGGCTGCATGGGGGAAACGGGCCGGCAGACACTACTACACTACTGCATTATACAGACCAGACACACGGGGGAGGGGAGGGGATGATGAAGGGCTATCATTAAGGGAACATTTTAGTTGGGAAACTGAGGATTGGGAAAGGGGGGGAGAGAAAGAGAGAGAGAGAGGCATTCCGATAAAAAGGAGAGAACAAAAGAAGATGTATTAAAGCAAGAAGACAATACTAACACCCTCCTCCTGTCACACTAGTACAGTACAGAAGACAATACTAACACCCTCCTCCTGTCACACTAGTACAGTACAGGACAGACACTCTGGTTGTGTCAAGACTCATTATCCCCGTCGTTAATTACCCACCAAATCTGAGGCTATTAGAGCGCGCTTCTTATTAGACCCCCACCAAAAAAATATAATATAAAATAAACCTCCAACACACCTTAGAAGATGGCATAATTAAAAGCGGTGCAGAGATAAGATTCATACTCTCTCTCTCTTCCCTCTTTCTTTCTTTCTTTCTCTTTCTTTCTTGTCTTTCTTTTCTTTTTACTTGTTCCCTGGCAGAGAGCGAGGAGGAGGAGGAGGCAGTGTTGTTTTTGACAGCAACTTTTGATTTTAGTTTTAGTCTTCCGAATAGTTTTCATTTAGTTTTAGTCACATTTTAGTCACCCGGAATCTTTTAGTGTTAGTCTAGTTTTAGTCGACTAAATATCATAAGATGTTCCTCGACTAAATCTACAGTTGATTTAGTCGACTAACGTGTATTATAATAACGTGTATATTGGCGGGCCTTGATGGCGTCGTAATGACTGATTTTATACTTTTATGCAGAAAATATCCGTGTTGTGAGCTTGTAGTGTAAAATGACTTATACCGGATCTCGTGTCAACCAGTCCCTTCCTAAAATGTTAGTGTAGTTTTTATTTGTTGACAAAATTGTAGCTTCATCGTAGCTTCGTTTTCATTTAGTTTCCACTTAGTTTTCGTCAGTGAAAAAAGGTACGGACATTTTTCGTCTTGGTTTCAGTCGACGTGAAATCAAGGAGAAGGCGAGGAAGAAAGAGAGATAAAGTCGAAGCAATGAGAGAGAGAAGGAGCGCGTGGTGCAAGTGAGACGTGATAATGAAAATGGACACGAGATGAGGAGGAGGAGGAGGAGGGGGGTCACCGGCAGGTTACTGATACTATGGTTCATAGATACTCTTAGTGCTAATAACGGTACACTGAAGGGTAACTGGGCAGGAGAATGTGGGTGGGTGAGCACTGTTGACTTTGCATGTGTCCACTGGCTCTCTGGGGAGAGAGAGAGAGAGAGAGAGAGAGAGAGAGAGAGAGAGGGAGAGATAGAGGGCTATTTAAAGAAAGGAACGGACTCTCTCTCTCTCTCTCTGAAACCTCAACTGAGAAATGAGGAGATGGAAGTGGGGCAGGACGTTTGCAATGTCCTCCAAACAAACACACACATACATACATCCACCCAACCCAAACACCCTCACACATCCCCTGAGAGAGAGAGAGAGAGAGAGAGAGAGAGAGAGAGAGAAGGGGGGGGGCATTGGGGGGGTTGGGAGGCAGGGTCACACGGGGTGTTGCTGATCTTTTGGAGGCGGCCTGACGTTTGTTCGACTTCATCAAATGCCATGGTGTCCGTTATCAATCGATACGGCCCACAACAACATTTCTATGATTTATGTCTAATTTAAAAGCCATTATGCTGGACCGCGGAGTCTGGGATCTATGCTAGTGTATTTCCTGTCATTTTGGAGGACAGCCTTCACTGAGAACGGTCTCAAGTGTGAGTTTGTCGATCAGCTTATTTTCTGCAAAATGTTTTTTTTGGGTTGGTTTTCAGTGGTTAAATACTGTAGGTATGGCAGTCGATAAACCTTGGACTCACTCTAGTATTTATTTTCCATGAGTGAAAATAACAGAAACTGTTATTAAGTGTATGCAGGCGCACGTGCGTGTATGTGTGTGTGTGTATGTGTGTGTGTGTGTGTGTAAAAGGGAGAGAGCAAGAGAGAGAGTCTGAAATAACTCTATACTAAACTGTATGCGAGTGTGAGAGTCATGATCTGTTATGGTAGCAAGGATGATACACACACACACACTCGTAAAGAAATGCCAAGACACACACACACACACACACACACACACACACACACACACTGGTGGCCCACTTTGGCCACCAGCGTGCCCTCCGGCCGTTGCACTAGCTTTCACTCCCTCTCTCATCCCGTCTCTCTAGCCCGTCCAAACACATCAGCATCACACCTGCAGAGAGCACCGTCGTCAGTGCCATCGCTCCACCACAACACAGAGTGGGAGGCGTGCGTGGATGCCATTCATTACACTGCCCCGCATTCAATTTTAATACGTGCGTAATCTCTCCGCACGCGCGGATAATAATATTATTCATTTGTCATCATTAACAGCCCTGTAATTTGGGGCTTTTATATGATAGGATACGGTCTATGAAGTGGCAGCTGAGGGGGGTGGCGGGGGGGAGGGGGGGCGTCAGAGAGACATTTACGAGGCCTATGGCAGGTTCCTGCCAGGCATCCCGTGGTCCCTTCATGGGAGCGGACACACGTCACATGAGCTGCCCGTCAAAGAGAACCAGCAACCTGGACCAACGCCTGCATGGGAACAGGTCAGTCAGGGTGTATACTGTGAGAATAAATACCAGCACATTTTTCGATTTCCCCCAGCAGACAACAACAACAGACAGATGTGGCCTTCTTCAACTCTAATTGAAGATTTAGAGCTGAAGAGTTGAAGAAGGCCACATGCACGGCCGAAACGTCCATCTGTCTGTTTGTTGTCTGCTGGGGGAAATCGAAAAATAACACAAGAATCATAAAAGGATACAACAACGTGAGTGCTGGTATTTATTCTCACAGTGTATATCTTCCTGAACCGTGCACCCGAATTATTCAACTGAGTGCTTGCTCTGGCCTTCAGTCAGGGTGTATACCAGTTGTATTCAATCGGGATTTAGATACATCTCCGACAAGGATTCGGATTACAATTTGCAATTACAATACAGGCATTTATTGGACGCTCTTAATCCAGAGAGATTTACAATAAAGCAAGAACAGCAGCAAGGTAATACATAATGCATACAAATGTATAATCATCTAGGATAAAAAACAACAGTAGAATATCCATACATTGAAGCTATAAACACCAGTAAGAGGCCTGAGGATGGGAAATGCACGGATTCATAGTTAACTGTGACCAGCGGTCGCAATAACAATGATTACTATTGCATATTTTAACATACATACACCACGTCGTACAGCTCTATTTAGCATTCAGAACGTTGCAGAGAAAGGTTGCAGCGGGCTGATTATAACCTTATTGGTTCCTTGCTGAAGGTATATATACATACATATACACAGTGATCCACTCCTTTGTCTTTTGAGCTCCCTCCTGAATGTTTACGCTTCGCTTCTTTTTATCTGTCTCTCGCCTCGATCGCTCGGGGAAGAGCATGTAGGATTTAGAATACTAGGTCATCTCCTGGTTAAGGTTTTATTTAGGAAAAGCTATTTGTGTGTGTGTGTGTGTGTGTGTGTGTGTGTGTGTGTGTGTGTGTGTGTGTGTGTGTGTGTGTGTGTCTGAATTGCAATCACATATGGCGAGCGATTAGATGAATGTTACGCCACTGGAGCAGAACTTGCACAGACCACAAGAAAAAAAAAGGCAAACGGCATTAGGTCTGGTGTTACAGTACAGTACAGTACAGTACAGTACAGTACAGTACAGTACAGTACAGTACAGTACAGTACAGTACAGTACGTGCGAGGGATTATATAGGGTTGTCAACATGCCGTTATTGTTCCGTATTCTGTGATTACATCTGTATCATAATAAGGCTTGCATTCCGTCTCCTATTACAGCACATTGTGTATTATCATAATATCGCCTGTCGGGTGGAAACCACATCACGTCCAAACCGGTTATACTTTTCACCATTCACAATTCAACAGCAGTGAAAGTAGCAGTTAGGACGTGCTTCCAGCGTGTGGATCTGCTACCTTTGACGCCGTATATCAAGTAGTATTTTATTCATTTATTAATTTAAGAAAAATCTACACACCCACTGATCTTCTTAACCCCCCTGAAGGGTTGAGAGAGACTGAGTAACACACACACACACACACACACACACACACCGACTTGTCTGCGTAGACTGCGTATACGGTGTCCTCATATGGTATGCCATAAAATCCTTAACTCTGAGACTGAAAAGTGACCCGAAAGGACCGCAAAAGAGCTTTAACTTAAACGCTAAACTTAAAACCCCCGGACTTTAGACTCAGTGCACCGAATTATATATTAACTTTAAAACCTCCCCTCCATTTCTGCTGGCCTATTCAAATAGATAAAAATGCAGTTTTATTGGGGCTATACTTAAGGTTTCCCTGATTTAGTATTTTTTTTTGCTCAGATTTGGTGAGTGCGCTCACATTGCTTTAACTGCTGAAAGCAGCACTTAGTGAGAGAGTGAGGAACAAGATGGGGGGGGGGGGAGAGAGAGAGAGAGAGAGAGAGAGAGAGAGATAGAGAGAGGTAGTTTAGTTTAGTTTATTTGCACATACATTTTAAACATTATGATAAGAAATGAAAAAATTGCTTTATAATGGAAAGGGGACATCTAAATGAAAACATGAGATGACAGCTCTCTCTCTCTCTCTGTCTGAACAGTGCCGTCTAGCTCAGCAAATGAGCTAGTCCATGAGTGTCTGTCTGTGCTTTGGTGTTTTTGAGTGGTGCCCTACAGCTTAGACACTCCCACTTGGACACTTTCCAGCCGGGCTCATTCATTCCAATGTAAATATCCTTGATTTTACACATTAATTATGGTTCATTTTTGGAACTTCAAAATCTCTTCCAAATCCGTCAACAAGGCCTGCCATATGCACTGGAAAAATATGTGTGTGACATTTATTTTTTTAAACAATGTTTTATCATAATATGATAAAACATTGTTTAAAAAAATAAAGAATAGGAAAACTATTGGTGGAGAGGTCTGTCTAACCCATGTTATGCTTAGCTGTGATTGGACCATAACAGTTTGGGGAGGGGCTTAGCTGTAGGTCAATTGAAAACCTCGTCATTGTTTGAGTGGAGCAGAGAAAGCGTCTGGAACTGAGATAGGGAGAAAGTCTGGAAGGCATATAGCTTTCACACTAAGAAAATAACCAATTAAAATGGACCCTTATAGAGCTTTAACTCTTGAGTGTCAAATGTGACGCTCTTAAAGAGTTAAATCATCTGCAACATCTGCATTACTACATTTACAAGAAGTTGACACAATTAGAAACTGCATGTAATGTAAGAACATAGCATGGAATTGTGGACAAAATCTTATCCAACGATCCTAATTCTCATCAAATGGTGCTCTGTGACTCAAATGGCGAATACAAAATGGACCTTGATATGAAAAAAAAAGGTCTGGACTGCTGTGAGTTGGAATGGAAGGAGGAAGGAGTGATGGGGGGGGGGGGTTGGACATCCTTCTCTGTCCAGATGTCCTGATGTGTTTACAGTACCTGGGAATCTAGGCTGCTGTGACAGCAGGAATTGGAGAGGTTTTTCTTTTCGTGCGTGCGTGCGTGTGCATTCGACTTCCGTCGTTGCAATTAAATTTAACGGCGCAAAGCGTCTGGCTAAAACCTTTTGAAGTGGCGAATCCACTCAGGCCGTACGTGCAGACCAAGGTCGCAGGGGGCCCGACTCATCATATTTCTCCCTGCGTTATGTAACTCAGCAAACAGCCAGCCCCCCCCCCCCCCCCCCCCCCCCACTCACTTTGCTAGCTATAGCTTCCTCATCACGATGATGTCTGTCATTGAGCAGACACACAGCAGGGGAGAGAGAGGGAGAGAGAGAGAGAGAGGTTGACCCAGGCATTATTGTGAGCTTGTAGATCTGGTATTTTTAGATTTATATTCGCTCCATCTTCTGGGGGTCCCTGGGACAAAACCTTTTTGAGATGGGGGGTCCGCACTCCGCAGCCAAATACATGATATCATTTTGGGGGTCATTGACTGCAGTGCAAATATTCAAAAGTGGACATAAATTTTGTCGTGGAATTCTGGATCAATCAGCAAATAGGAGTGGAGAGAATATTCTATAGGTCAGTGGTTTTCAACCAGTGGTCCGGGGACCAGCAGTGGTCCTTGAGGGGGGTCCAGGTGGTCCCCACGCTAAATGATGGAACCAAATAGAAGCCTTATTAGATCTATGATTCTACTTAATTTACAAGAAGTCTACACAATTAGAGCATGTAACTTATTTTGATCAACGTCTGCCTCGTCTAATACAGCATGGAATTGTGGACAAACTAACAACGACAACAAAGCATTCTATAGTTGTGGAGAATGAATGCAGAATAAATAATGGGCCTCACTGTTTTTTGTTTGTTTGGGTTTTTTTACATTTTTGTTCCTCCCATCAAAGAAAAGCACCCGCAAAAAAAATATGTTGCTCTTCGTTGGACGTTTGGGACGTCAGACCTTCATCAGGACAGATGACTTGACTTGACCTGAAAAGGTTTGGGGACCAGTCCAGTACGGCGCTCTGCGCTGTCGGCCAGAGAGTTATCTGTTTATGCGTGACACGGCGTGGCCCGAGATATCCGTGTCAACTGAGCAGGTGGAGTGTCAATGAAGACAATTAAACACCTCGGAGGCACTCAGCCAAAGCCTCCCCCTGTGCCCCCATATCTTCCTAACCTCTCTCTCCCTCTCTCTCTCTCTCTCTCCCTGTCTCTGGGAGCAGGGGGGTGGGGGGGGGGGGGGCAGGGGCTGACAGAAAAGGGCACCGTCAGTGCGATGATAACCATCAGTTGGACAGTGACTTTTCTACCACATAAGTTGGAGGGGAAAAAACAACAAGAACTTTTCAAAGACAAGATGATGCTATGACGTTAACGTTACATAAACCTAGGCTCGCTGCAACATTGAGTGCTTTGTGTGCATCGGTGTGTGTGTGTGTGTGTGTGTGTGTGTGTGTGTGTGGCGTTTGTAAGAGAGAAAGAGCTACTGCTGAGTCAGCGATCGTGTTGAAGAGGGGCCGACGGATTGGGTACACTTTGTGCTTGGCGTATGCACATACTGCTTACTCATCCTAACTTGATTCTCCTGTGTCCAAACAATCACATGCGTACACACACGCACACACACGCACACACACACACACACACACACACGCATCGGCATTCAAACCCTGTCGAGGTCAAAATAATTTCCTGAGATCCGTTCTTTTGCGTCATATCAAATGCAAGCTAATTATCGTCGGATGCTATTATAGCTCCGCTAATTGCCAGAATATTGTCGAAGGAGGAGGAAAACACGCCACGTGCCCGTCACTCGCACATCCTCAAAGGACGGATTATAGTCCCAAACGGAGTGTGGCGCCGATGGGGGGGGGGGAGGGGGGGAGCTGGGGGGAAATGGTGTCGTGAATGAGATCGACTGTCAGCCTGGTTAATTATCCCCATTGAAAAGTGCAAGCTTCATTTCCCAGACTTAACGTCGAGGGGAATCATTTGTGGCGACCCCCCCCCCCCCCCCCCCCCACCACGATTTCATGAAAAGAAACATTACATTCATAATATTTCCCAACCCCACCGCCACCCACACGTCCCCCCCCCTTTTCTCTCCAACTCTCTTTTTTTTACGACTAATTCCGTCTTCGTTTCCATTTCAGAGGCGCCCGGGCTTAATTCGAATGCATATTAGCGTATTACAAGCGGGGCTGCAGCCGATACCCCCGACTGGAGCGCTGGGATAAAACATGTAAGCTCCCGCACCCCCCTCACAGTTAGTAGGAACCCCGCCGAGTCAAAAAGAAAAAGAAAAATGGCATGTCTACGTTGAAAGTCCTTTTTAAGCGGGTGTCTCTGCACGTTGGCACTTTGAGTAACGGCGTCAGCCTGGCATGTTTCGACCGCTCATTTATAAAGTGGCCGTTTCTAGAGGGAAGCATTAGCTACACCGCTAGAGTTGTACCCTGCAATAACTTGAGTAAATATAGCACACGCGAGGTCAAAAGCAGGGCTCTCTCTCTCTCACACACACACACACACACGGTCGATGCAAACGCGATTTGCGACACGCTAGCGTGCAACCTGAGGCTATAAGGGCTGTCGCCGGCATCCGTGGGATCCAGCAGCTAGCTATAGCCATTAGCCCGTCTTTCCCATCACAAAGGCCAGCGCGAGGCTGTCAGCGGACATGTACGCAGGCTAACGCGGGGCTGCCCATGGACCATAATCCATTTATGACTGTAAACAGAGAGGAGGGGAGAAGAACAGGGCTTTATTGGCGGACATTTACAGCGGTGTGTACGGTGCTCCCCACAGCCCATATATCATCCGCTGCACCTGTCAACGTCCCACGCAGGCCACTGGAACGCCATATCAGGCCAACACTTAGCTGAAAATAGCCATGCTATAAGCTCACAACACACATGTACACACAACTGCAATGTGTTGTAAATAGTGATGGGAGATGAATCGGCAAAACCATGCAAGGCACCAACCAGCACATTGCAGAAGCAATTAGGGGTTCAGAGTATTGCTCAAGGACACTTTGACACTAACTCTGGGGGAGCCCGGGTTCGAACTGGGAACCTTGCGAACCCCTGAGCCACTGCCTTGAGCTTGTAGATCAGCTAAGAGATGTTGGTGTTGAGCAGCGTTTCTCAAAGTGGATTCTAGGGACTCTAGGGTCTAAATTGACCATTGCAAGTCTAACTCGGACAGAATGCAAATGGAACTAAATGGAGTGCATGGGTCCATTTGGTTCCATTTATATACTGTCAGAGTTAAGGGAAGACCTTGACAATATGGTGTTTGAGAACCACTGTGTATATACTGTATATGGTAAAGATTATACCCCTGACAAACAAAGTACTTATAGTTTAAGTGGTTCGAGATACTACAAAGACTCATTCTAAATTGAACTAACCCATAAACGTAGGCGCTGTTGATGAATAAATTAACCCTGGCCACAAGAGCTACTGTATATAAACCAAAAACAAACAGAAACAGCGACCATAGAGGCCTGTGTGTGTGTGCCATATGACTGGTGAGAGTGTGTTTATCCGCCTGACCTTATGCAAGATGACTGTAGTGTGTAGACTATGGTCAGAGGAGCGGTTTGAGGTTAGAGACCTGCTTAAAGAAAGGTTTGACATTTACACAGCAAGGCCCCTGAGCCTCCAGACCTACGGCATTTACTCTGAGTCTGCGGTGTGCTGCTGTCAACAATGCTGCTTGTGCTCGCGCGCGAGAGTGTGTGTGTGTGTGTGTGTGTGTGTGTGTGTGTGTGTGTGTGTGTGTGTGTGTGTGTGTGTGTGTGTGTGTGTCTGTCTGTGTGTCCGAGTTTGAGAGAGAGAGAGATGCATGAATTGTATTTGCCCATGATGTGTGTTGGTGCATGTGCTTTCTATACTGCATCTTCTTTGCTCCCAAAACACAGACGCACGCACGCACGCACGGAGGCGACACATTATGCAAACATCTCTTCCCACACTAAGCCATGTTGCCACAGCGTAACATCTATTATTACAGAAGGGCCCTCCAGGCCTCAGGTAGAAGAAGAGCACCATGCAGGCTCCTTTGATTCCTCCATCCTAGCAGACCCCCCTATCTCCTTTGATTCCTCCATCCTAGCAGACCCCCCTATCTCCTTTGATTCCTCCATCCTAGCAAACCCCCCTATCTCCTTTCATTCCTCCATCCTAGCAAACCCCCCTATCTCCTTTGATTCCCCCATCCTAGCAGACCCCGTGCTCACGTGTGACAGTGCCTCGTTTTCATAGAATCTCACAGCCACGACCAATGGAACAGAAGAACACATTTTGAAGCAGAACAACAAACGGCAGCGTAATAATATGTGATTGTGCAGGTGAAATGTATAAGGTTAATGTCACTTCATAAACCAACCAAAATACAAAGAAATCATTAAAAAGCAAACTAATTATTTGGCAGCATCAATAACACGACAATGTATACTAACCAGTAAAGTAATTAATTTCAAGGACCCCCTTAACCCTGAGAGTGTACAAATGGCACCACATGGACCCGTATAAGTGTCCATTAATTGGAACCCACTCAAGCAAACCCTGAGGGACCCTTTGTCTCTCCTTGGAGATCCACTGCATCCACGACAATGGGAGTGTGCATGAGGTCAAACGGAGCATGTTTACTTGAATAGACAACAGTGTTTTGACAGCACATTTTTATTTTAGCCTTAGTCTTTTGAGTTTTCATTTAGTTTTAGTCTCATTTTAGTCACCCGTAGTGTGACAAATCATACGATTTGATTGATTTAGTCGACAAAATGTATTTTGTCGACTATTTGGTCATGCCGTCGTAATGGTTGATTGTACACTTGCTGAAGCCTGAATGAATGAATGTTGTGAGCTTGTATATCTGCTATTTTCAGCATCCAATGAAGTGTAAAATGACTTGGATCTCGTCCACTATAGTCCCTTCCTAACATCTTGGTAGTTTTTATTTGTTGACAACATCGTCAATATATCGTCATAGTTTTAGTCGACGAAATCAACACTGATAGACAACCCACCAGGTTGCTGGAGCATGCTGGGAGCTGCTCAGACAGTCTCTCTCTCTCTCTCTCTCTCTCTCTCTCTCTCTCTCACTCACACACTCACACCTTTACTGTTGGGCAGAAATCCCCCCATGCCAAAGCGCCAGTGCTCGCCCAGCAGTCTGCTGTCACCCACGCTTCTCGCACTCAGGCGTCTTACTGGTTTAGTCTCATATGTGTGGTAGAGTATGTTAGTTTTCTGGTAAATGTTGATACCAATACCTTTGTATTTTTACTCAAGTGAATTTAGAATTCCAGAGCTGTTGCTTGTAAACAGAGTGTTTCTACAATGCAGAATTGATGCATTAAAAACAAGCGAGCACTTTCCCCACATCACAGACTCAATCCTCTGACGTCAAAGAAGCACACAGTGACTCGCTCGCCGACTGCCAGCCGGAAAAAGAGAGCCTCTCAAGTCCAGTAAATCACTCAGGAGTACAACAAGGAGGTCTCAGCCAAAGAGACAAATATTTAGATCTGACGCGTACACACCGCTGCTTGTCACGCCCGACACATCAAATACACGCAGAATAAACAGCGCTCACGCACGTAAAACACACAGATCGCTTCGCCGCCAGCGAGCGAACGGATGACCTCCCGGCACTGAGCCGCCGGTCCTCCTCCTCCTCGGGATGACAGCGCCAGGCATCATGCGGTGACAAGATGCCGCTTTGCGACAGTGTCAGATTGTTATTATTCTATTATTAGCAGCAGGCAGCGAGCGCCCGGTCCCCCCTTAGTGCTGCAGCCCCGTCACAATAGATGACTGCCTGCTAATTGGATGCAGGGGATATGCTGCATCCACAACGTCTGACACGCCGGCAAAACCACCGCCGCCGCCGCAGCCACAAGGCTGGGAGAGAGACACAGAATTGCAATTACAGTAAATAACCCAGATAGGCATTGGCGGACCGTGCATGCGTGTGTGTGTTTGTGTGTATCATAGACGGCCCCCCTCGCTTCTATCTTTTCACGCCCGCTGCAACGCTTGCAATTTCTCTTTTCTTTTTTCTTTTGCCCGTACAATTCTCATTGGGGACAGAAGGTACAATTATGCAAACGCGCACCTGCAGAGAGCCATAAATACACACACAGGCACACAGTCACAAATACCCACACAGTCACACATACGCACGGCATGCACACACACACACACACACACACACACACACACACACACACACACACACACACAAAGACGCCAGAGGAAAAGTGAGGCAGCTGCGAAAACATTGCTTCACAATATCAGAGAGTGGCTTGGGAGGAAATCTAGCACAATTCTTTACAGCTCTTTGCCTGTCATAGAGCTGGTGAAGAAAGCCCCGTGCACCAATAAGTGGACCTTCACAGCACACTCACTAACACAGGCGCTCACACAGACACAGACACACACCCACAAAAGCCACTGGAACACACAGTATGACACAGGCACTCACACAGACACACACACACACACACGAAAGCCACTGGAACACAGTATGACACACAGGCACTCACACACACACCCACGAAAGCCACTGGAACACACAGTATGACACACAGGCACTCACACACACACCCACGAAAGCCACTGGAACACACAGTATGACACAGGCACTCACACAGACACACACACACACGAAAGCCACTGGAACACAGTATGACACACAGGCACTCACACACACACCCACGAAAGCCACTGGAACACACAGTATGACACACAGGCACTCACACAGACACACACACACCCACGAAAGCCACTGGAACACACTCACACAAGCATAAAGTCACTGGCGGGCAAAAAAAGAAAACCTTGTCTCCATGATTCAACTTGTTTTCGTAAATTAATGAGACATTTTTTAATCTACACACTCTGAATGTGTCGCATTGTGATACGTTGTGAGCCTGTATAGAATAGTAATTTTCAGTGTTAAAAAACAAACAAAAAAGCATACACATCACATCTCCTGATTCAAAGGCCTGGCCACCGTTGCTATTGAGTGGAATATGTGGCCTTACAGCAGCTATTGAAGTATGGGCTTCGAGGGAACCAGATTTTTACTCCAGCGTAGAGAAAAGTTACTGTGACATACTCCAACACCAGAACAGTAGCCAAATGTGCGTGTGTTTGTGTGTGTTCCTTCCTCAAAAAACACCTGCAAGAGTTAAAAATACCACTTGCAATTACCACCCCGTCCCGCCCCATAGCCCTCCTCTCCAACACTAAGCCTAGAATTAACTCCCCCGGATCACTGTAAACAGGAATATAGCCAAACACTAACATGTACGTCCGTGGGCGGTGTTTACTTCTTGTATTGCAGAATATGATGACAAATGTTGTTGTTGAATGTTTTACCGCTTACGTGCACTATGATACATCTTTTGGTGCCCGAAGTGCCAGAAATGTATGTCTCAGTCAGTGTGTGTGTGTGTGTGTGTGTGTGTGTGTGTGTGTGTGTGTGTGTGTGTGTGTGTGTGTGTGCTGGGGCAGTGCTTCCCATTTAATCAGATCATGTTTAATTTTAACGATCGGCAAATTGTGTACTTGTGTATATATTATAATATTAAATTGTTTGTGTCAAAAACGTCAATAAAGCTTTTTGGAAGACCCATAACCGTAAGCCAGTGTGAAGATTTCTATTCATGATTAAAATGAAACAATAAAAAAAAATACCATGATTTTCTTTTTCTTTTTTACACAATGTTTTTCAATATTAATTTGCCAATTAGTTGAGGGCAACTCTAATACTCCTACATCGTTTCTCATTATCTTAACGACGGATCATCAGCACATTTAGATTCATCCGCCGCCATCTCCTTCCTGAGAGCTAAGAATACGCACGCACGCACAAGCATATGCACATTTGTATTACTACACTTGTGGGGACATACAGTACCGATTTTAGGACAGTGAGAATAGCAGATCTACAAGCCCACAGCGTATAGCACTGCGACACGTTGTGAGCTTGTAGATCTGCCATTTCCGGTGCGCAGCCCTTAAGCATAAATCCAATATAACTCTTAACACCAACCCTTAAATCTAACCTGTGAATGTCTAAGCCAAAGCCTAATCTTTTTTTCTAATTGTAAGCCCAACGCTAAAAACGTTTCTCTTGTGAGGACCAGGGACATAGTCCTCACAATTTCAATTTCTATCAGACTTGTGAGGACATTTTGGCCCTTACAAGTAAAGTAATAAAAGTGCACACACGCACGCACGCACGCACGCAGACACAC